>NW_022987215.1:2052164-2782847 GCF_010094035.1 Trematosphaeria pertusa | reverse complement strand
TTAAGCTTACCTATTAACTAGGTTTAGCTAATATAGTAGCTAACGCGTTATTATAAAAGTAAGAAGAGCTTAAGACTTAAAAGAAAAAAGATTACGCTGCCTATATAAGAGCTTTTCTAAGTAAGAAGTAAATTAGCCTTTTAGCTATTAAGTAATTATTAGATAAGTTATTAGTTCTAGCTATCTAGAGATTAGCTAGTAGTGCTATAGAAATTACTGCTGCTAATATGTTTATAGAGGTGCTCTCTACTAAGAATCTATATACTATAATTAATTAGGTTATTATAGCTAACTAATTAGACAACTCTCTATAGCTAGCTTAAGAAAAAGCTACTATATTAGGCTTCTCCTAGAAAATAGAAGACGGCTTATTAACCTATTAGAATTAATTAATAGTTTCTACTATTAACTACCTATAAACGTATTTAATACGCGCTATATATACTACTTAGGTAACTACCTACCTAGAATAAAGAAAAACTACCTAGTTACTATAAGATTAATATTACTAGCTAGATATATAAGAAGATATTAATACGTACGTAGTAGTATATAAGGCTTACTACTAGAGCTATACTCTATAGAATAAGACGCTAGGTCTTCTAAAGCCTCTACCTATCTCTAAGAAGACTTAGTAGAACGTCTCTATAAATTTTAAAAGCTTCTCTCTAGATAAGAAAGAATTTAACTACGTATATGTTATTATAGACTAGCTAAGTAAGTAGAGCTTCTCTCTACTCTACTATAAGAAAATTATAGCTTAGCGTACTATAGAGCTATATTACTAATATATCTAGTGTATATATAGTTCTTCTAGATTTATTATATTAGATTATAGTCTATAGTTTACCTCTACCTTTATAGATAAGCTCTATTAGTTTATAGAAATTAAGTAGAAGCTCTCTACTACGTACTACTCGTAAACTAATAGAAATATAGAGATTATTAATTAATATCTTAATTAGCGTCTACGTCTATTTATTAACTATTACTAGAATAATTAGTTAGACCTTCTACTCTATATAGACTAGATATAAGCTACATTACTATATAAAACTATAGAACTAATAGTATATAAAATTAAATTTAAATATAAGCTAATATACTACTAGAACTAGAAGAAACGTATAATAAAAGCCTCTACTCTACGTAAGTGTCTATTACGCTAGAAAGCTTAGAATTTTGCTAAGAAGTAATATAACGCCGTAGAAAAAGCTACTAAAATTGCACAAGGTAATATTGCGAAAGCGTAAGCTAGGCAGGCGCTCTAAGTAAATAAAAAACGCTAAGAACCTAATTTCGCGGTAGGCAACCTTATCTATATTAAATCTTATAGCTTTTTAATAAATTAGTCTAGTATAAAGCTTAATTAATAGATATATAGCTTTTACCTAATTATTACTATAAAGAGTTACTTTTTCTAACTCTAGCTATCTATATATATACGTATATATAACGTCTTTTATACTAATTAGCTATAGAAAGCCTTAGAGCTATTACTAGAGTAGGTAGAGCCTAAGTAGCTATCTATTAAAGTAGATAGTAATCTAGAATAGCCTATATATAAAATTCTAGATAGCTATCTTTATTAAAATTATCTTTAATACTACGCTATATAGGTTACTTATAACTCTAACTCTACCTAGTATAATACTATAGACTTTATTAATACTCTCTATAAGGTAAGAGACTTTTACGTAGTATACCTAGATAAGCTAGAGCTACTATTATAATTAGATACTTAGATTAAGGCGTATAAAAAAGAGAAGACTCTAGAGAAGATAGTAGAGAATTTAAAACCTATAAGAGTAGAAGACGTAATAGTAACGTAAAGGCGCTGCTAAGTAATTTAGAACTCTACTAAGCTTAGAGTATTATTTAAGAAGAGAGTCTATAATAAAGCCGCCCTATAAACGTAGAAATAAGCCTTCTAGCTTAAATCTCTATAAAGATAGAGTAACTAGAAGAAAGGTAGTAGCTATAAAAGTGCTTTTAGTTTAAAACTAACATAAATACACTTACTATAAGCTAAAAGAGATAGTTAAGAGTATAACGCGGGAGTTTTAGAAGAAGAGAAACCTAGAAGGCGTATTTTAGAGCTTAGAAACAAGCTCTCTCTATAAGAGAGAGTAATATAATAGTCTAGTTTAGAATTTACCTTAGGTTATATAACCTTAGGTTACGTAATTCTATTACGTAACCTAGCCTAGCGCCTTAGCGCTCGGCACCTCTATATATAGAGCCTCTTAAAGCATTCTTCTACTTCTTACCTTTAGATAGCTAAATTTAACCTAACCTACTCTGCTAGCACCTCTTATTTTTATAGCTTGTAGAGACAGTGCTGCCTGCAGCCAACTTACCTAGCTAGGTGTTCTAGGGGCGCTTATAGTAGTAGAGACCGCGAACCTAGCTCTTACAAGAAGAAAACTCTAGAAAGATTTTTTTAAAATTCTATCTCTTATTGCGCTATACCTAGAAAAGCTAGCGGTATAGAAGTTTTCTAGAAATCTTTATTACGTTATAGATACTATATACTATAAGTTTTATATATTATTATAGAGATATAATAGTACTTACTAGAAGAAAACTAGATTTTTTCTTAAAAGTTACTTAAATACGTATAGCTTTTTAATTACGTAATATATCTTAGTGTAACTTTACTATAAGGTATAATATACTATAGAGAATATATATATAAATTTTTATAGAAAAATATTAAGGTTTTGCTTAGTTATTTAAGAAAAACAGGTTAATTTTCGTTGATTTTCGTTGCTAAGAGAAGGTGACACGTTCGCTTGTGTGACACGTTCGCTTGTAAAGTACGTTACTTATTAATTTTCTTATACTTAGCATTTTTAGAAGGTTTACTTGTGTAAGGAGTTCGCTTGTGTAGGAAGTTCGCTTGTGTGGGGAGTTCGCTTGTGTGGGGAGTTCGCTTGTATGAGGAGTTCGCTTGTGTGGAGAGTTCGCTTGTGTAGAGAGTTCGCTTGTGTGGAGGATTCGCTTGTAAAGTACGTTATAATACTCTAGAGGCTTTACTTTATTCTAAGGCGTAGTATATAATTTAGTAATATGTCTAGATATAGAGCTACGCTAGATATCTAAGCTTTTTCCCTCCTCCTCTCCCGGTAGCAAGATCTCATGACCGCTTCCATTTCTTACCCAAAAACTAGCGACGCACCCCCATGCGCTTATCGCAGCCACAATCCACCAACTGAGGCCTACGATCTCCTTCTTCAGCCCGATGCTATACCAGTAGCCACTCGCTACCGGTCCAATGGTTCGAAAGGCTGAACTCACGCTCTGGCCAACGCCGTGTATCGTACCGAGAACGCTAGGGTGGGGCGACGCGTTGTTGACGAGGATGATAGAGGCTGGCAGGGCGAATGTGCGGGCGGTGACTTGCAGAGTGAGTACTAGTGATATGGCGACCCAGATGAGAGTGCCGGATGCTGGAAGAGGCGCCGGTGTGGTGGAAGGCAGGAGAGCGAGGTATGGCGCCAGCGCATAGGCCAGCGGGAAGAGGATAAGGGAGTACCGGAAGCATCGCATCAGCCCGAATTTGCCATTGGCCCAGGGATACAGGAGGATTTGCAGACATAGCCCCACGATGCCAAGGACCGCCAATGATGTACCCAGCAAAGTGGGCTGGAATCCAAGACCACCCGTAAAGCGGAAAGGGGTGCGTTTGACGAGTTTGTCCCATGCTTGAGCGGGCGACAATCCTCGTGGCCGTGAAGTCGAGAGGAAGATGATCCACAGACCGGAAAATGCACCCATGTGGAAGTCGAATATGGCAACGCTCAACAACGTCCATAGGACGTTAGATGTCCAGATCCGGCGAAAGGGCAGACGTTGAACGGGCCGGGAATGGGGTGTCGTATTGGTGGGCTTCTCCGGAAAAGACCGCCTTGGGAGAGAGGATAGCTGATGACTGGCCTCGAACTGCTCAAGAGATGCATAATCTGGTCGGTTCCGCAGCACGGAGAAAATACCCTTGCACATGTCCCGAAGCTGTTCGGACAGCGTTCGGACACGATCTTTTGAGGGTAATGTTTCGTGCAAGAATGAAACCACCAAGCCAGCTTCGATAAAAAGTAGTACGGCGCAGAGGACGCTCGGGGTTGCGTACGGATATGCCTTGATCCATCGCTTTGGGGCTCCATCGTATCCTTCGAACATCGACGGGTGACTTGCTACAGGATTGACCAATAGGCCGCCAACCACTACAGTAGACGTCAGCCAACCTAGTCGAGCAGCCAGAGATCAGGTGGGATTGGGCACTCACCAGGGCCTAGGATATTTGCGACATTGAAGGCGATGGGAAGCAGTAAGAAAGCCCTACTATGCCACCTCTTGTCAACCGACTCTGCGACCATGGTCCTCGCTGCACCAACGGTCCCGTTCACGGCACCCCCCACTAGCCGCCAAACAGCAGCCTGCCAAAATGTGCGACTGAAGCCCACACCTATACACGAGATACCCGTCCCAACCAACCCTATGAGTAGCACATTCTTACGGCCCATGGCCGGAGAGTCGGCAGCGCGACCCCAGAGTATTGAGGTGATAATCTGCGCAGCTGTGAATGAGCCCTGTAAGATGCCTGCCTGGTGGGAGATGGTAGACTCGGGGAGCGTAGCGTCGAAAGAGCGAAGCTGCTGGACCATGTACGATTGGAGAGACGCCATCTGCCAAAAGTCGACGAGCCGTGAGAGCGCGAGAATGAGCAGTTGCAGTTTGTTTGGCATGTTACCCCATGACGGTTCTGGCTGCTTGACCGGAGTCGCCGGCGGCGTGTTCTCTTCATCATGTGGCGCGCAGGGGCCGCCGTTCTGCGTGAAATACGGGTACGAATCACGACGCTGGTGCAGCGATGTCCGTGATATAGGATCCGTCGCAGTGCTGTTCTGGCGAGCGTGGAATTTATTGAGAATCATCCTGTAATGAGACAGTCCTCGGGCCCGAAGTCGAAGGGCCGACTGTGTTAAAACGGCAAGCCTTCAGGAAAGGCGTGCCTGTACCGAGCAGAAATATAGTCTTGTAGGGGCGGGAGTAGAAAGATGAACCAGAGCGTGGTTAGAGTTAAAGCAAAGACAACTGGTAGATACGAAATAGAGGTGTCGTCGAGATGTAGAATTCGAAGCATGAGGGACAAGGGCTGAATATTGTTCAGTCGTTCGAGAATAAGAGATAAAAGAGGTGACCAACACCAGCCCGGCGCGAACGCTTCAGTCGATCCACCAAGACCGCGTTGGAAATAGCTGCAAGAGTAAAGTCGTGTCGTGGATAGACGCGCACAACGGCGCGCCCCAAGAGACGTCATGCACACACGCAAGGAAGTGGGTCTCCAGCACGTCGGCCGACCCTGTCGTGCTTGTGTCTGGAGAAGATTGAAGGTCTTGTTTGATAGACAGGGATTTAATGTTAGCGTCAGCCAGTCGTACGCGTCACGCCCATCGCATTGTTCCGACGCCGGAACACTAGGGCCGTCGGTTGCTCGTGCATAGGATAGTTGGCGACGATCGGCTTGGAATGTCTGCCCTCCAATAGACCCTGTTTATGCGCTCTGCCTGCTCGTCTGCCCAGAAAATGCACCTTCTTGATCAAGCAGTGGATGGACGTTATACAAATATGCCACGAATTTATACAAGAACTGCATTTAAATTGCGTCGGCCAATAACATCATGGCAGGGCGTCTGGCCCCTCGAGCTTTCGATAACCCGGGGAGAAAATGGCCTGGTCCCCATACGCTTCCCCGCCACACAGGTGGAATGCTCTCGGGGTGGCCCACTCCTGGAATGAAGACACTACCCTGACGATCCGTCGTCGCCCTACTGCCACGCATACAGCGGAGATGATGAACAATATCAGCACGAATGGGAGAGCTAAATGCGCCCTTGGAACCCCAGCGAAAAGTCCCGCGTTAATGGGATAGTATCGAGCTGTGTCGTACCCTTGAGTGTAAAACTTCCCGCGGTTCGTGACCATTGGCATGGTCTGATCAAATACTTCGCCCTTTGGAAGCGGAGGAATGGGATCGCAACCTCCTTCATCGCAAAGCGGCGCCATGGATTCCGAGGGCACAAACGTCTTTGCAATGCCGGAACGCTTCAAAGGCTTTCCGCTCTTATCGAGTGCTTCCGCGAAAGACCATTCGCTTGCGAATGGAGCCCTGTACTCTGTTTCGAAACCCGTCCTGTTCACCCGCCCTGCCAACTGCCAGGGGCCGGAAGCTGAGTCTGCAGTGTAGAAGTTCCACGCTCTGACTTCGGTTGCACCGTTCCACGACACGAAGAAAGCGAGGCTTGAATCATTGTTACCAGTCTTGGAATACGTCCACAAGGATGGCGTCGTGAGCGGTTCTCCTATCCAGGGGTATTTGTTGCAGCGGTACATCATCACGTCGGACCCCCAGTACGCCAGTTTACCATACAAGACGGCTTCTCCGCTGTCGAGATGCTCAGAGTAGAAGGCATGGTCTCCCCACCCAATGAAAACATTCCCATCAGGCAGTCTCTGCATGTTGCCCTGTGAGCCAGACAAGATGCCTTCTTCTTCTGGAGCCAGCCATTCTTGCAACTTGGTCGCGGTTCGCTTGACGTGGTTGATGGCAATGAGCATGCCTCGCGACTCCTTGTTCGTTATGTTGAAGGTGTTGCTGGCGTTATCGAAAAGGGATATGATGGTATGCGTCTGGTTCTCGTGGACCCAAAGAGCATGGTGCTGGCTCGAGAAATGAAGGTTCTCGTTCTTGAAGGTAGGGTTCGCGCCGTTGAGTTCCCAAAGCACTCTCCCGTCCTGGCTGGAGATCTTGTAGACGGCGGCGACATGGCGCGCAGAAATTAGATAGTCGCCCTCTTCGTTCTTGTCGATCGAGTTGATGTGGAAGTAGTCCCAGGGCGTATCTCTGCTCAGCCCGTTCCCGCTGGTGTCGGTGCAGTCAATGCAGGTGTACGAAAAGCTCGGGGCGATGTGGTCAAGCGCCCTCCATTCAAAGAGCAGCTCTCCGGTCTCGACGTCGATCTCCTGGAAGACGCTGTCTTGGATCCACGCGAGTCCGGGCCCAACCCCAAACGCACCGAGGTCATATGCGCGGGGTTGATAGATGGTAACCAGAGCGGTCCGGCCTCGGTTGATCAGGCGGAACTCGTGCATGTCGGTCTGCGTGGCGGCGCCTACGGCTTCGACGGTGCGCACCACCCGGTATTGGTTATCCATGATCACCCCATGCCCTCTGGCCCATCCATGGTGCTGGTGGCCCTGGAAGAAGCATAGGTGGTCTTTGCCGTTGTACTCGCACACGTGCGGGTTGTGCGCAGTAGAAGCGCCTTGCGAGCCCGCACCAGACCAGACCAGTTGCTGCAATGAAGTCAATCGGCGCCGAGTGAAAGGAGAAGACAAGCCGCCTTACGCCGTAGTTGTCGTAGATGTACGGCCCCGGCTCGACATTTCGATAAGGCGCCAGGAAGAGGTATCCAGGAGAGACCAGCTCGGGGTAGAGGATCTCTAGGCTGATTCTGGGGGCGTGCAGGTCGGGTCTCTGGAAGCAGCGTCAACACCAGTGCGAGGGGGCCGGGCCTGGAGAGGTACCGAGCGGAAAACAGACGTCGGCGAGGTCTCGTCGTCGAGACGCGCCCGGACGGCGGCCAGCAAGAAGCAGGCGCATGCCACGAGGGGCCGCGGAGAGGGAGGCTGCACGAAGAACATGTCTGCGGCATCGCCCACAGAGAGCACGGTGGGAGAGGGAGCGCAGTGGAGAGGCAGCACGCTGGCGACGTCGTCGGGCCCCCGTCGGCGCGCATCCCCTCCGAGGAGGCGGTCGTGGACCCATGGCATGTCGATCGAAACATGTTACCTGTTCGGCGGCCCCAGCAGCCTCGATGCTTGCGCGTCCGTGGAGCGTCGCAGAGGCCAAGGGTGTTTCACAGAAAAGAGCGAGTCATGCATGCGCCCGCGGTGGTGGCGGGCCAGCCGAGCGACCAACCCGGCGGCGGCACTCGCGCCAAGCAAGGCTTTTCCCAACGTCGCCCCGGTTTTCCTGCAATCTCGACGGCCAGCCATTTATCCAGCCAGCTACTGTATCTCTCCATCGTCGACCTTTGTGATCGCACCGGCCGATCTTCTTGGCGTCTGTGTACCGCGACGCCCGAGGGCGAATGGAGCGGCGCCGAACGTCGGCCCATATCACGATGCACGACACCAACGACCACCGGGCAGCGATCATCTTCGACGACATGTGCACGGTATATGATATTCAGGGGAATCCCTCAGCAGTGCTGTGCCGCCGGGCCTGTGAAAACACGCTCCCTTGTGTACCCGAAACGCCGATCGAATCCATGCAGACGGATCCCATCCAAACAGCGCCAGCTATATACACCATCTTCCCGTCGTCTTCCCGCGCCTCACGCCCTCAGACCGGGCAGGCGCGCGCCGAACCGGTGAAAGGTCGCCGAGGCTGAGAGAATAGCAGCCAAAATACCGCCCCCCATTACGAACCCCCGGAACAGGACGTTATACATCTGAGCCCTGTTCCGCGCACGACACCTGTCCACGAAGCCATCCGTGTCATTCGTATGTGGGAACTTCTTGCTCTCCGGAACAGGAACCTCCAGAAAGTCGCAAAGTGGGCCCCATCCTTGGCTCACGCGGAACTCGAGGAGATTGTCCGCCGGGACGATCGAGCGCACTTCCGCATAGTAGTCGTTGAAGACTTGCTTGCCGTACTTCTTGAAGTCGCCCTTGAAGAAGACGTCCCAAAACTTGCGCAGCATGGGCTGGTAGAGGCCCGCGCCCCAGTCCCACTGGGATACCAACTTGAGCTCGGGGTCATTGGCTCGCCAGTCGACCGTCTTCAGTGTTGAGCTTGGATCTGTCAGGGAGCAAACGCGCAACGAGTTCGAGAGGCCACTTACGCATGCCATGAATCGACATCCCGAGTGGTCATGATGACTTTTGCCTCGGGGTATGCCTCGATCAACTCCTTCGCGAAGGCGACGGCAGGCCAGTCGCAGACCGCCTGGCAGTGGCCCAGAAGCTGGTCCCACTGCTCACGCCCGAACTCTCCCTCGCCGTCGTACTTTGCAGCGAAGGCGTCCTGCCACATGAGGCAGTCGGGGGGGTTCTCAACGCTGGCTGACATCATGTGGTAGCAGTCTGTATAGCCGAGCTCTTTGAGCGCGGTTCTGAGTGCTGTGGCTGGTAAGCAGTGGCTCAAGAAAGGGGTCGGTGAACGGACAAGCAGTTCCAGTTCTACCTAGGCCGAGCGCCAGAACTCTCATTGGGACGGTGCGGTGGCATTTTCGGCGGTCGATGTCTGTGTCGGCCGTAAAGATGTCGGTGATAGGCTTGGGTGTATATGGTTGGAAAGCCATTTTCAAAAGAGAGAGAAATCGGTGGGTATGCTTGAACGCAATGAAACGAGCGAACGACGTGAACAAGATTAATATGTACAATTGAATTCCAGGCTTCAGGAAGACGTGGCGGAAGGCGTCAGTGCCGTTCCTCGGAAAGACCCAGCAGCCTTATTATACTGCCCCGGAAGCCTCTCGAACCAGGTATTCGTGGCAAAGAACGGGTAGAAACAAAGCTTAGCCCGTCCGCCCACGTTTCAGGAGACGCTCGCAGATGAAGATCCACAATTCGTCGCCTGTACCCTACGAATCCACTTGCCGCGCGTACCTTGACGTATTTTTATGTTGATACGCGTTAGCGTCCGCGATGGAGCTCAAGCTTCCATACCTACCACAAGCAGTGTTGATCGGAAATTGTACACGCTTGGCGCTTTGTACGTTGCAGGCCGATTGACCAGGCTGTGTACATCTTCATCTGTCGTTGATGGGGTTTTATTCGCATGTGCGCTGATACGTAGTTGGAGGCTTGTGATCCCGCTACGGTTGCGTACCCCTTGTTGAGACCCAGTGCGTACCACACGTCGAGATGCGTCATGGCATGGCGGCATGCGCATACTATCATGCCAGCCTGAGGCAGATCGACTGTTTCGTTTGATTTCTTTTATTGTCTTTCAGAGGTCGTCGCCGCTATACTTATTGTCATAGCGGGGAGTTACTTTGAATCCGCCTACTGAGAACCGCCTTCAGAAATATTGTTGTGTCGTCTTGAATTCGTTCAGATTTGCATACTCCCTACAGGGGGTTGGTGCAAACGCGATTGTGGAATGGCCCTCGATAGCTGTCATAACATCGTGAGGTGGGGAGCCGCCTGCGCGTTTATGTGATGGCAGACCGAGCCAACGAGAGATATAAGATGCCTTCATCCCCGTCGGATGTGTAACATTCACTGTGGCGTCTCGAACCATCCATCGTCCAGCTCTTCGTATACTCCTCGACTATCTGTTTTGTACTCTGCTAGATGCTTGACTTATACGTATATGCCAGTAAAGGCAATGCTTCGAGATGTTCGGACCGGGTGTATTGCATGCGGTCGTGGTAGGGCATAGAGTGTGAACCCCGTGAGTACTAAATCGCATAGCGATTATCAGCCATGATATCAGTCTCCTTCCCCAATACCACTTGCATGTCTACTTGGGTTTTGCCTTTTATTGCCGTTGCCCATGTCAAGCGATCATCATATGCCTGTTCTCTGGTTGGAAGATGTCGACTGCGCTGGAGGAATGGCCCTCACAACCCACATCGCCGTCGATGAGACTTCAAGCTCCATGGATTGGCCTCTCTATACTTTAGTATGGGGGATCCCAACAAGTCCTGGTCGATAGATTCGGGTGTCTGCTCTTGTAGTGGTATGCCTTCGATTTCAGGGTTGGGTTGTGAGACTCCGTTCGCTTAAGGATCTATACTCCAAGTTCCAAAAATTTTTCGTACCAACCTACTACCAAGTCAAGCCATCCCAGAATGCGTCATATAGAGCCTTCGTTATATGGCGGTTAGTATAGAAGCCTTCGAGGCGTTATTTTCACGTTTATCCTTGCTGTATCCTCGTACCAGTGTTGAGGTGGTAATATTCTAACACCAAAGCCCTGCATCTCAAATTAAGAAAATTCATAGCGAACCACAACCATCCCTAAATTACATCAAAATTGCGGTACCGACTCCCAACCACACGGGAAATAATATAGAATCACGAGAAGTTACTACATGTACTGCGTTGCGGTAATATGCTGCCATCAATAACGCCGAAGCTGCGCAACGAGCCCCCCTTGGCTACCACTAACACGAACAAGACCGACAAGGTGTGAATACATACAAGGAAGCTGACTAAAAGAGCGGAATTAATATTATAACAAAAGAGAGTCTGCTAGAAATCCATGTTAATGTTCTGAACAACTAGAGACCCGTCGTAATACCCTACCGGACGGCAGAGGCATAGGAGCCCATACATAGCATCACTCAAGCAGAGGCCCCCCTTCTCTCTCTCTCTCTCTCTCTCTCTCACTCTCTCTCACACACACGAGTACGCCATCGTAATATGCTGTACAAAATCGCTCGTGTATTCATCTGCACCCTAGTCGTACATTTCCCCAACCATGCTAATCCACCCCACATATCGGTCGGACCCAACTGCCCTATGCCTCACATGTATAGACAGCGGCATGTAGTCCGGAAATGCACAGGTACAACAAAATGCTAAAACAAAGGAGAGACGAGCATTTAACCAAGGAGCATCTTCCTGGGGTCCTCGATGAACTCCTTGACCTTTACCAGGAAGGTCACGGCCTCCCTCCCGTCGAGCAGACGGTGGTCATACGTCAGAGCAAGGTACATCATCTGGCGGCGCATTAGCACCATCGCAGAATTTAGACAAGGGAACTCACTGGTCGAATCTCCACCTTGCCGTTCACGACCACGGGCTTTTCCTTGATCGCGTGCAGACCCAGCACAGCAGTCTGGGGCAAGTTGATGATGGGCGTACCCATCAAACTGCCAAAAACGCCGCCGTTGCTGATAGTGAAGGTACCCCCAGCCATGTCCTCGATTGTGAGCTTATTATCTCTCGCCTTCTTACCAAGGTCGGCGATAGATTTCTCAATAGCCACCAAGTCCATAGACTCGGCATTGCGCACAACGGGCGTAACTAGACCCTTCTCGGTCGCGACAGCTACAGAAATATCGACGTAGTCGCGGTAGACAATGGTATCGCCGCCCTTGGGCCCCTCAATGGAGGCGTTGACTGCCGGTAGATCCTTCATCGCGAGCACGCAGGCGCGGGAGAAGGCGGACATGAAACCAAGCTTCACACCCTGCTTCTTGAGGATCTCGTCCTTGTAGAGCTTGCGGAACTCCATAAGGGAAGACATGTCAACCTCATTGAAGGTGGTGAGGGCGGCTGCCGTGTTTTGCGATTGCTTGAGACGCTCGGCGATCCGTAGGCGCATGCGGTTCATCTTGACCTAGAGAAGCTATCAGCGACACATGTCACATGTTGCAGTTCTGGCGGGCGGCGCTTACACGTCGCTCTTCGCGGTTCCCTGGCGCGGGAGCCTGCTTCGTGTCCGACTCCTTAGGCTCCTTGGGTGGTGATGGCTTCTGCGGCGGAGGCTGGGGCTTGGATTCCTGCTTGGGAGGTTCGGGCTTCGACTCTTGTTTCGGAGGCTGTGGCTTCTCCTCCTGCTTTGGCTGTTCCTGGGTCTTCTCTTGCCCGCCCTCAGGCTGCGAGGACGTTTCTTGGTCCCTGGTCGCGGGCTCCTTCGGCTCTTCCTTTGCCTGCTCCTTTGCACCACCGGAAGGCTCCCCACCCAGCTCCATCTTTACGATCTCCTGCCCGACTGTGACCGTGTCCTCCTCGTTGACCAGGAACTCCTTGATGGTACCGGCATCGGGTGCGTTCACGGAGACGTCGATCTAGACGTGTCAGGGTGGCGTTCTGCCATGTGTGCTTTCCCGCCTACCTTGTCCGTCTCAATGGTAGCAATTTCCTCATCTTGCTCAACGAAGTCGCCCACCTCTGCAAAACTGTCAGTACCGCCGCTCCAACACGCTGTATCCGCGCCGGTGCAATGCCACTCACGCTTGGACCACTGCTTCAATGTACCCTCCGTGATGGACTCGGCCATCTGGGGCACCTTGACGATCTTGTCGGCTATCGTGACATCAGTCTCTCATCGCGCAACGCTGTGCATCTACGCATACCATAGCTCCGTGACTGCGCGACGAGGGCAATGCGCGGCGGGAATAGCTGTGCGGGCCGTCTGTGGGCAGGTTAGCTCTATTCTTTGCGCGGCTCCATGGGCGCGCTCACTTTGAGGCCTGGCCCAGGAGGCCGGATGATGCCGCTCTTGATACGGCAGAGTAGCTGCGTGTCGCATTGGCGGTTGCCGGTAACCGGGCAGCTCTCGAGGAGGCGCGAAGCGTCGGCATGGCTCGCAATGGCGGCGGAGAGGCCGCTAGGCGGCGGAGACACTGCTGGCCAGACATTGCGGGCGACAGGCGGCAGAGCGCGTCCAAAAGGAGGGGACTGGCGGGATGGGAGGAGGTGACGGAGAGAAAATTAAGGTGAGGCAATTGATTCGAAGGTTGCAAGGCCTTGATGGCAGAGCTCTGGCATCCCTCCAACCGGAAGCGGCAGCCGTGCACCAAGCTAAACCACGTTCGTCACAACGCATGGTGCCGAGCCCCAACGTCGCCCCAGAGCTGCCCTCACCACACCGCGAAGACGAGCCATTGCGAGTGCTGTCGCTCGCCCCCCGTCGCGAAAACACACAGTTGCACCCAAGCTGGAGGACCAAACGCCGCCATGAGCTCCAAGACGACCGTCCTGTGCGTGCCCGCCCGTTGCATCGCCCGCGCGACGCCTCCCCCTCCTGCGACGAATGCACAGCTAACGCGCCGCAGGCGCCTCTACCGGCGCTCGCTCAAGCTCTCCCTCGACTGGGCCGTCCACCGATATCTCTGGCGGGGCCAGGCTATGTACATCCGGTCGCTTTTCGAGGCCAATAAGCACGTCACCGAGCCGCGCCAGCAGCGAGTATGATAGCGGTTACAGACACCACGAGGAGGGCATCGCTGACGCCCGCATCCAGGAGCTGATCAAGGAGACGGAGACGCTGCTGGAAAAGTGGAAGCATCCCGATCCGTACCGCCCCCCGACTGCCCCCGGAGGTGAGCTATCGGCATGCATACGGCCGCGGACACCGCTGACCGTTACAGGCTCCAAGTACGAGCGCAACGTGCCAGCCCCGATCCTGGATCGTGAGTACCCCATCAAGCCCTTTTTCCGCGCAGGAAATTGACGATTTGCAGCTCCGCCGAAGATGATTCTATAGGGGGAGCGGCATGTGGGGACGAGGCCTTGTTTATAGTAAAAACATGGGAACGCGGCACCGGTAGAACCAGATTCAATGCAAACATCCAAGTCATCCAATTCAAATTGGCCATCTTCGCGTCACGGGACTGAACACGGCGATTCCAACGTTTTCTGATGCGACAAACTTGGGGTCGCAGAGTCGAATGATCTGCTGCCGGACCGAATTCTCATGGCGTACGGCGGATGCTGTCACTTTCACCGAATCTGCGACTCGCGATGCCTGAGCTGCACAGCGCATTTCTGTAGAGATGCAGCTACTTCTGACGATTCCGAAGTGTCACAGCCTAGTGCATGAACACGCAGTCCTAGCGAAAGACTGCAACATGAATCGGATAGTGAACCTAAAGACGAGCAGACAAGACACGTCACAGAAGCCAAAGAGAAGGTTGAAGTAATCGCTCGATTGAACTCATGAGCTACCCATCATCCGTGGGCTAATGTACAGCTCTGGTATTGCAAACCCCATGGAAAACCCGTGAACCGAGACCCAGACCGAACCCCATTATCATGATAGAGAAATCAAAACACCGAGACCGCGCCGAAGAAAATCGCTTAGAGCTCCTGTGACGGGCCCTTGCCAGGCTTGGTGGTCTTCTTGGGGAGCAGGTCTGGAAGCGGTTAGCAGATGCGCGACGACTGGGAGAGAAAAACGTACTCTGGTGAATGTTGGGGAGGACACCACCCTGGGCGATCGTGACGTGACCAAGGAGCTTGTTCAACTCCTCGTCGTTGCGGATGGCGAGCTGGAGATGACGCGGGATGATACGAGTCTTCTTGTTGTCGCGGGCGGCGTTGCCGGCCAACTCGAGGATTTCGGCAGCCAGGTACTCAAGGACAGCAGCGAGGTAGACGGGGGCACCGGCACCGACACGCTGAGCGTAGTTGCCCTTGCGGAGCAGACGGTGGACACGGCCGACGGGAAAGGCGAGACCGGCCTTGGACGAACGACTGATGATGGTCAGCGATGATGCAATGCGCCAGTCGAGATGGAACGTGGATGCAAAGAGGCGAAGACGCGCCAGGCTTGAAACCAAAACAAGGCGACGTCAAACGCGTGGAGGCAAACGAGCAAGTCGCGATGAAAAGCGATGGAAACGGGCGGACTCACGATTGGGCGCTGGACTTGGAGCCGCTGGCCTTGCCTCCGGACTTGCCTCCAGTCATTTTGGATGCGGGGGGGGAGTGGGTGGTAAAGCTAAAAAGCTAGAAGTGCTGGAGCTGGAGATGGGGAGCTGCGTTGGGTGCGCGGGCGATGGGCGGCGTGGAGAGTCGAGAAGATGGATGAAGGGCGACGGTCGGGGGGCGGGGAGGCAGCTTATAAGGACGGGCGCGGCGTGTTGTGGTGCGCGAGATCAATCCTGCCGGGCTAGCGCGCCGGGCGGCGGCCACAGATCACAGTCGCGCTCGCTTAGCGCCCAAACCGGCAGCAGCAGCGCACGGGCCGGCCTGGCCGCCGCTGGATCACAACATCAGCGCGACTCCCCATAAGTAGCGCGTCCCCCGCCGCTCGACGACCTTTCTTCCTTCATCTCGACACTCCACTCCCGCGCAACCACCCCGACCCGTCCATCTCAGCCCACTTCCAGCTCTCAGCTACTCCGCCTTTTTCCATCTCACTTCCACCGCACGCCACCGAAAATGCCTCCCAAAGCCCAGAAGACTCCCACCACCGGCGGCAAGGCCCCGGCCGGCAAGGCGCCCGCTGAGAAGAAGGAGGCCGGCAAGAAAACCGCCGCTCCCTCTGGCGACAAGAAGAAGCGCACCAAGTCGAGGAAGGAGACCTACTCCAGCTACATCTACAAGGGTCAGTCTGTCCGGCACGGTTGCGCGCGCGTTTTTCGCATCGCGCAGCTGCCTCCCGTCTCTGCATCCCATCCGCCGACCCCAATCGCATGTTTTGATCACGAAGCTGACGCGTCGCAGTCCTCAAGCAGGTCCACCCCGACACTGGTATCTCCAACCGCGCCATGAGCATCCTTAACTCCTTCGTCAACGGTACGTCACAGTCGCACGCTCTCCCCATTGGAGCTCCCGCTGATTCTTTCAGATATCTTCGAGCGCGTCGCCACCGAGGCCTCCAAGCTTGCCGCCTACAACAAGAAGTCGACCATTTCATCACGCGAGATCCAGACCTCGTACGTTTGCTCTGTCTCTCCTTTTCGCTGTCGCGCATGCACTAACAGGCTCCAGTGTCCGACTCATCCTGCCCGGTGAACTTGCCAAGCACGCCGTGTCTGAGGGCACCAAGGCCGTCACGAAGTACTCTTCCTCCACCAAGTAAGGGTGTCATGACGATCGGGGTTTCTCTGGGTTTCTTCCTTCGTCCTGTTCTTGGATGACGGCTATGGGGTCGGTGTTTACGGGTTTCATTTTAATGCGATCATGGGTCGGTTTGCTTGCTCTCCAGGACCGTGAGTTCATGGTTTGACTACGGGGTCCGGATCATCGAGGGTGTACATTATACCTCTGCACACGGAACGAATCAATTCTTTCCAACTTCATCTCGTCGATCCTCCATCCGTTGTGACTCATCCACACTTGTTTGGTTTATTTTCGTCCTATTTCACCTCTGACATGAGACCTCGGTACGCACGCCTTAACCAGCAAGTCGCGTGAGAAGGCGACCCTGGACGCGCCATCGACGCGAACGAAATCTGCTAAGTCCATCACGACTGGCAACCTTCACGCATCCTAGGACATCCCACAGGACTACCCGATTTCGACAAAGTTGAGTCACAGACTAGATCTGTGCTTGAAGGAGAAATGGAGTACGGTAGCTGTCGCGAAAATTCTAATTCTAGTTGAACTACATTCTACAGGCTCTTTAAGAGGATCGCTTTCTGCGCTTTTCGAGCTTTCCCATATTTCGCGTGGCTCAGACGGGGAACGCGGAAGTGGCAGGTGTTCTTTGATTCGGTGTACCGCACTACTCTGTAAAAGCTGCGGGCTTTGCGGATATATCTACCCAAACTCCACGATAACCGAAGATGCGATTCCCTCAAGTCCAAGTGCGCGCCAAAGGATCCCGATAACAATATTCCCATGCCTCCTAGGAGCGCCTGACCTGAAATGAGGTGATTCCGATAGCTACTGTAAGCCCTCCTCGTCAAAGCTCTCCACCTCATCCACAGCACCCTCTCTCTCTTGTCCCCTGGGCGCCGGCTCGATCTGGCTAACATGCACGATACACTTTCCCTGCACGCTGACTATGCCCTCTTTCCAGTCTTCATAGTCATCCTCGTCGCGGATGAGGAAGGCGATGAGCATCGAAGGGTCCATTTCCCGGATCTCGATGCACCGGAGGCGGCGCGTGTGGCAGGTCGCGACGTCTTCCCGAGTGTAAGACAAAGGATCTTCATGGTAGGGGAGCAGAGGGCGTGTGAAGTGCGGGTCCAGGTAGAAAAAGTGGTTGCCTTGAGTCCCGACAAAGTAGTGGGATGCTGATGGGCGGCC
This sequence comes from Trematosphaeria pertusa, assembly GCF_010094035.1. Lineage (NCBI taxonomy): Eukaryota > Fungi > Ascomycota > Dothideomycetes > Pleosporales > Trematosphaeriaceae > Trematosphaeria > Trematosphaeria pertusa. The sequence continues at coordinate 2,765,117 of NW_022987215.1, read as the reverse complement.
GCTGTAACCCCGTTAGTAGGCTCACTAACATGATGCTCAACTTGATGGTGCAGTGGCTCACCCTGCGATTCCAATCGACTGGCGCATCTGCAATGCAGACTTCAGGGCTTCCCAGTACACGGGGGTGACCTTATCGATCCCCAGGCGGGTGCCTACGAGGATCAAGGTAGGCTGAAACGTGCCATGGTCATCGACGGCGACATCTCGGAGCCTGTTTTCATACACATCCGCGCCGTCACCGGAGACATAGACCCTTAAGCCGGCGGGCTTGTACTGGCTGACCAGGTCTTGAATACAGCGAGCTGTTGCTGACGGCCCAAACCATTCACCGGGGTACTTGCCGCACACTGCAGCTCCATGCTGCACGAAGCGGTGGATTGAGAAAGGTGCCCTGGGGTCGTCGGCAAAGAGGGACAGAATCGGGCGGTCGCTGCTCTCGGGCTTGGAGCCCTGTACTCTCCAGTCTGGTGCTGTCAGTCACAGCGAAACAAGGCTGTTTGTTCAGGAGGAGTACCTCTGCCTAGGCGCAGGCACAGCATCGTGTTTGCCAGAATACATTGTCCGGAGCGTATCATGCAACCGAATCCCGTGTCTGCCGTGAAGGCACTCTGCGCCAGGTTCTGCATCCGCACTCTGAAGCTCATGGCCGCTGTTGCCTTTGGGTCCTGGCTCTTCTGTATGGGCGGGAAGCCGGACCTGTACGTCATCCATATGCGCGACTCGAAGTCGTCAAGAAAGGGCTGCGGCCAGCCGCCACACCGCGCGGGGTCTTCGCCGTTTGTCGCCTCGTTGCGCTCCTCGTCAAGGCTCGTGCGTATCCAGCTGTCATCCTCTGTAGCGCCTGTTCGCTCAGAGTGCGGTGCAGGGGAAGATGCGGCGGTCGTGGAGGTATCCGCTACGTGGGCGGGCGTGGACCTGGGCGGCGGGGGCTTTGGGTCGTACTGCTGGCCCAGACACCATATGGGGCATTTTGCATCGTTGGCTGGCTGGGGGTCGTAGAAGGTGCGCACGATGTTCCTGCCAACGCGCTCGAGGTCATTCATGGCGACCGGGGGAGGGGGGGACAGGCGGATTCGGGGAGGCGGTGGGCGGAGGGGCTGCGTGCAGAGGTGCTCGCCGTGAACGGCGCTGTTGGAAGCTTCTTCTGGCGGGCGGAGATTAGCACTTGACCATGGCGAGGGACAGGCTGACAGGAAGACGGCGGGGAGAGGCGGCCGTGAAGGGGCAGGGGGGAGGTGTTGACTGCTGCGGCCCCGGGGAAGCCCCAGGCAGGGCTGAGGTCATGTTGCCTGCGGATGGCGGGGTTCTCGCGCTCCACGGTCACAGAGCAGCAAACGCTGCGAAGACTGCGCTAGCACGCTACACACCAGAAACGAACGGCCTTTGGAGCTTCTGTTCGCCGTGCTGCCCGAGACTGCCCGGCGCGCGTCTATCAGCAGTTTCTCGCGCTGGGAATTCGATTGATTGATTGCATGCAGCGTCCCGACGCGAGCTGTGCCCGGCCCTATCTCCAGGAACCGCCGACAGCCCCGCCGCCACAGGTGTGGCTCCATCAGCCATACAACTACCACCTGCCACTCACTACTCACTCCTGCTCCACCGGTCACCACCGCTGTTCCCGCTGCGTCGCCTTCGCCTTCACCCACAGTTCTCGCGACGGCCGTTGCCATGGCGCGCAAAAAGGGCAAGAACAAGCGCGCTGCCAGAGCAACGCCCCGCCGCGCACCGCCAACGCGCTCGTGGGCGCAGGAGGAGGGTACGCCAGCCCGCACCTCCCCACGCTCCCCAGAAGTGTCTCTGTTGACCTGAGCCCCCAGCCGCGACGCCGACACCCAAGTTCTCGCTCGCCGACGAGGCCCGCTGGACGTCGGGCCACCGCTCCACCGCCTTCGACTCAGCGACGAAGCTCCGTCGCCTGCCCATCGCCTTCGTCAGCGCCGGCTGTCTGGAGGGCTCCATCAAAGAGAAGGCGCCGCCGGTCGAGCCCGCCGCGCCTTCCTCGCCCTCCCGCTCACCTTCTCCCGCTCCCTCGCCAGCCGCCCGCAACACGGCGGCCATGGCGCACATGACGATTCGTAGCCCGTCGTCCTCTGCCTCCTCCGTGGCAAGCGGCGAAGAGGTGGTCGTCTTCCGAGGCCGCGCCCACAACCCGCCCACGCAAGCAGCCCCTTCGGCTCCGGCGCCTGCAGCACCCATTGCCCCTTCCCCCGAGCAAGATGACTCACGGCGCACCCCGGCCGAAACGCCGCAGCTCACTGGCGCCTCGTCAGACGAACAGGCGTCTCTCCCCACCGAGGCACTAGCGACTATGCCCGGGGAACCAAGCGTTTCCGCGCAGGAGCCTGCCATCGCTCCTCAGCCCGGGTCTGATGTCGACTCAGACACGAACAGCGTTATCCAGCATCACTTTGAGAGGCGTCGGGGAGGCAGGCCTATCTGGGAGGGTCGCACGACGCCGTGGGTTTCCAGAAGCAAGCCAGGCATCGGATGGCTTCCTGTGCGCGACCGCCCAAACATGGACGCCTTCTTGCGTGGTGACGTGAACCCGCAGGACGCAGCCATGGACGACTACATGCAGAACGTCGAAGACTTTGGATTGAAAGATGAAATGGTCGCATCTGCCGGCTTTGCGCGCCGCGAAATGCATCTTGACGCTGGAAGTCACAATGACTGGGAGTCCGATCCAGGCGAACCAGCAGCCGAAGACGGGCAGGGCGAATGGGATTCTGACGCCCTAGGGGATTTTAATCATCTAAGTACTTCCTCCGATGTCATGGACACGATTGCCCGCATCATCTCTAAACGCACCCGGCCTTCCGGCGTTCAGTATTTGGCGGTGTACGAGGACTCGACTCCCGATGACGCGCGATGGTTTCCAGCGAGTTTCTTCAACACTCCCGCGGACCAGGAGCTGATTCGCAAGTTCGAGGCCACTCTCCTTCATACGCGTCGTATGACCTCCAGCAGTGGAAGCAGCGAGAGCGGTTCAGACCTGGACGAGGAGGACAAGCTCGAGTTCGTCGACGAGACAATTGCTAGGCTTCTACAGAAGCAGGAGGAGCTAGGCCTCGGTTCAGAAGAAGTCATGCTGTACGGCGGTGACGCATTCTTCGGCGGGCCGGTCAGTGCCGCAGCCTCCTCAAGGGCGTTCGATAGGCCGAGCAAGAAACGACAGCATCGTGCTGGAGGCGGAAGGCGTACGGAGCCATCGTTCCCGTCTGCAGCCGCCATGTCTGACGCACTTGAGATGGATCCTTACGGCGGCTTCGACATCATGGATACTGAGCGACCTTCGCTGAGACCTCGAAAGAAAGGTCGGCGTAGCCAAATGCCCCCCGAGCTGGATGACTCCGACCTGAATGACCAGATTCAGGCCAGCTGGGAGGCCGATCGGGTCAAGAAGCGATTGAAGAAGGCAGAACGCGAAGAGCTGCGAAAGTTAGGCCTGTTGGGGCGAAAGGGCAAGGCGCCCGATCTCAGCGTCAGGTACAAAGACGGAGTCAATGCGGAGGACATTCTGGACGAGATTCGCGACTTCATGAGCTCGGATATGCAGACGCTTTCCCTCCCACCTATGGAGGCCCACCGCCGCGCAGCCATTCATCAGTTTGTCAGTCATCTCGGCGTCAGTTCCAGGTCGCGTGGAGACGGCACCGATCGCTTCACAGTCTTATCCAAGACAAAGCGCACGATCTACGATGACAGTATATTCGAGGCATTCATTGAAAAGGTGAAGTTGAAGAATCGCTGGCGCGGTCCTCCTGGTGCTGGTACGAAACAATTCAAAGGTCCGAAGTTGCCGAAAGCGACGAAAGGTTCGAAATCTCGCCCGGTGGTTTCCTACAAAGACGGCGAGACGGTAGGCGCCTCCGCTCCCGAGCTCGGCCCAGAGAACAGGGGCCGCGCTTTGCTTGAAAAGATGGGTTGGAGCAAGGGCATGGGCCTGGGTGCCCACGACAACAAAGGCATCCTTCATCCTATCGCCCATGTCGTGAAGACGAATAAAGCAGGTTTGCAGTAGGAGGAGGCTGGTCATGTTCCAGACGTCTCATGGTCACGGGAAGATTCCCCGACGTCTACGTGATGGGTTCGTTCGATAGACGGGCTTCTGCTTGGGGAACAGTCTGCGTTGAGCACTGCGTATTCACAGCGTTCGGTGTTCCTTTTGACCGTACTCTAGCGTTTCGTTGTCCCCTATCGTCACGGACTCCTTCCTTGTAGATGTTGAGTGTATTATATTTTACGGGCGATATGTCTCCTGGATGGGTAGAGGCAAATTTGCAGCATTTTGAAGGCGTTCGGGCTGCATGGCTGCATTCTCTTCTATCTGGCGAGTGTGCTGGGGGCTATCGAACACCGAAGGGCTTCCAGAGTGGCTTTCTAAAGCTAAGATGAATTGACAGCTTTGCCATCTATATGATCAGACCTGTGGTTGCACAATGCTAGCACTCAAACTGCGTAAATGGGGATGCTTGCGGTCCTGTGACTCATCTGCCAACCCCGTTCGCAGACACCCAACTCCTCTTCGAGTATCTCAGGGAAGTTTTCTTAGTCGTTCATCCATCTTGAGCTAGGTATGTACCGAAAAGTGATCGGAACTGCGACTCCTGTCACCCTCTAATTACATCCCTTGTCTCTACGGCCTGCTATGCTTCCAGCAGTGTTGCTCACGGTATTACAACGAATGAGCTCTGCAGTTTGCAATGTGGGTTGGGTTTTCAATTCTTATTGCGCGCCGAGCTGCTCGCTCTCGTGTTTGTCAAAAGCTCCAAATCGGAAAGAAATTACTCACTTGCGCATCACCAGTAAATAATGCGTGGACAGACCATAACCTGAATCCTTTCCACTCGAGCACTGTTCTGATGTCCGTATACCAACCCTTTCAGATCGACTATAATCTTCTTCTGCGCAAGACGTCGTCGCGCCTTTGGTCGTACGTCGTGGCACACATACCAACATGTCTCATTCCTAACTCTGGAAGGCCACTCCTAAAGGCACTGGATATGTTGATGTTTGAGAAACGTCGCAATGTGCACCGTCACGCTCGGTGACCAACAGTTCATCGGTACAGCACACCCGCGCCACGGGTTTTAGAAGAGCGTCGCCACTTGGAACTAGTCAACAGCTCCCATGAGGAGAACGCTTGCTCCGTGCACCGACTGGGAGGCCTCTCCCCTTCTCGAGTTATTAACAAAGTTAAGCGTGGATAGCTTCTATTAGCAAGGATTATAAGCAATATCGTCCACTCACTGTAAGAACAAGTACAGGATTAACAACCGACATTGCGGCGTTCTATCCGCGATGAAATGCTGCATAAAGGAAATCCCTTGCTAAACGTGAGGCGATGACGAGAAGCTCTATACTCGTATGCTGACGACCCCCAATCGGTAGACATGCTAGCTCCCTTTCGAAAATTAGAGGCACCTCTGCAATTCAAAGTGGACAGGAAGTCACACAAAATAGCATCATTCGGTGGGCTATTTTGATTATCTCCACACACGTTCCTGCTCGCTACAATATGGGGGCCGATTCCTCCCTTGCAAGCGTAAAAGCCATGTGCAAGTCTCGTGCGGATAAGCTACCTGAACTAACCGCCCCTTTCGCCAAACTCCCGCGCCCAATCCTCATATTTCTGCAGTCCCTGCCTGCTTACAGATGGTCTAATAGTCTGCAGGCTAGCCTCGAAGTCCTTAAACCGCATAGGCCTGATCTCGTCCATGGTCATGTGGAGTAGTTTCTCGCCGAGGGAACGGAGAGGCCCCATAGCCGCGTCTTTGGCAAGCGCTGTGATATCAGAACCGGAGAAGCCTACACTATCTTAGATACAAGCATACAATAGGGCGAGGACAGGAGATGGAACGTACCTTCAGTGAGCCTAATAAGGCGATCCAAATCCGCCTCGCTAAGCTCATGTTTCTGATGACTCAAGAGTGTCTTCACCTGCGTCTTCCTTACGTGATCCTCTGGCAAGGGGATATATTGCCTCCTCACAAATCTCCGTCTCGCGGCCTCATCGATCGCCCAAGGCAGGTTCGTGGCAGCAAGGACAAGCACGCGACTCGCATCTCCCTTCTCTTTATCCTTCTCGGTCTGCTCCCTTCCTGCTGCTGCTTTGGCTAAATCCGACCACTGAATGAGGAACTCTGTCTTGATGCGTCGTGTAGCTTCGTGCTCGCCGGAACCAGAACGCGAAGAGAGGAGAGAGTCGATTTCATCGACGAAGATGATGGAGGGCGCGAGCATCTTCGCCAGGGCAAAGAGCGCGCGGACCAACTTCTCAGACTCGCCCAAAAATTTGGACGTCAGGCTGCTGGCCGAAATGGCGAAGAAGGTGGATCTCGACTCTGTTGCCACCGCTCTTGCAAGCATGGTCTTGCCTGTCCCAGGTGGCCCAAATAGTAACATTCCCCTTGCTGGCTCTCGCAGACCCATAAACAAGTCTGGTCGCAAAAAAGGATATACGACTGTCTCCTTGAGAGCGGATTTCGCGATGTCGAGACCTGCTACGTCGTCCCAATGGACCTCATCGCCCTGGATTACGATCTCATTAAGGATTTGCTGAGCGGCAGCTTCGTCAACCCCCCTAGGCAGATTTTTCAGGATACTACGTACGCGCTCCTTCCATTCGTCAGACTCCTGTTCCGACTCTTCTGAAATTCCCGTTTCTGACGTGGGAGTAGGGGGAAGATCTGCGCGCGCTGTGTCTTGTTTCGTCTTCCTGTTTCTACGTGCTGGTGGTTGCGTCTTGTTGAAATTGTCCTCTTCCAACGCAATGGTTTCTTCTTGCTCCTTCTTTGGTTTCCGCCCGCGGTTGTTAGCGACAGGCTGTTGTGACAGGGTCCCATCCGGCTTCCTGCCCGAGGCAAAATCCCCGGGAGGCCCAAGTTTGTCAGATTCAAGGTCGGTCCAGGATCTCGCGGCTGCTGAAGCGGCTAGAAGGCGAGCATTCTGCACGGATTCGGGATATTCATTCCGATACGAAGGCAACAATGTGCTGCTCGATTGGCTGCTCTTTACTCGTCCTAGGTCGAGAGAGCTCCTTTGATCGAGGGGGGAAGACAGGTCCCTCCTGATGCGCTGAGGTCGAGAGGAGAGTTCGGGGTCAATGCCGTTATCTGGGGGAGGAACGGTGTAAGCGGCGGATCCTGATGCGCCATTGGATCGAAAATAGAAAGGAGCGGGAGGCTGATATGTTTCATGGTTCGGCGGTTGTAGTACTGGCCTCTCGGAGTCAGGCCCGGACCCTGGTCTTTCGAATGAGGGTCGACTTGGAGCATTTTGAGATGAAGGCAATGACGCCTTGGTCAGCCGGCTGGAGCTTTGGGTAGGCTTGGAGCCCCAGGCTTGAGTCGCCGCTTTTGCGGCTTCTGGTGGCCGCGATCGCATTGAAGTAGGCAGCCTCGGGGCTGACTGTTTACCCTCCCTTCCTGGTCTCAAGGTCCTCAATAGACGCCCCTTCTTCTCGGGCGACGGCGTCCGCGAATCTTTGCTCCGTGTAGGTGCAGGCGACAACGACGGCCCGACCTGGGGAGCGCTCTTCGTGCGATTGGATTCGGCGCCAGAGCTCTTGCGCGGCAGGAGCGACGGACGCTGCGGTAGAGGTGGACGTGAGAGGTCGGTGTACTCCACCGGCGGTATGGTTCCACCCCCGAGCCAGCCGGATGATCCATTGGTATCGGCGGGAGCAAGGGGGACGCCGTGGGGAGGAGGGGTGGGCGCTTTTGCATCAGCGCCGGGCGGGGGAGACGTGAGCTGCTCATTCGACTCCTCGCGGCTTCGCTTCAGCGCTTCCAGCAGGTCTACCCGCTCTTTGCACTGCAGCTCGAGCTGGTGCAGTGATTCTGCCAGCGCCTTCTCGGTCTCGGACGCAGGCCGGGAACTGGAGGGCTGCCGGTGGGCATTGTGGTAGTAGATCTGGTCGAGGGCGCTCTTCCACGAGCGCAGCGCTTCGGGCTCGTTGTTCTATCGCGGACGCTGGTTAGCGAGTCTGAACTCGGGCAGCCTCATGACGCTGGGCTATTCGGGGACGGCAGACCTGGCTCTCAAAGTAGACGGCAGTCGAGCAGGCGAGGAAGGCCTCGTCGTAGGCCTTCTGCGTCGAGTTGGCGCGCATAGTCTGCGCATCAGCCGATCGGAGCGCTGCAAGCCCGGTCGCTCAGTGTCGGCGGAGCAGCGTCGTCGCTCGTCGGTCGCGGAGCAGGCGGGCTGTACGAGCGATGTTGGGGTTCGGCTTGTGGAGTTGCATGCGCCTTTGGTGGGTGCAGCGCCTGCTGTGACGTAGGCGCGCCTGCGGCTCGCCACGACGCGTGCAGCTTGTTGCGCCAGCAGCCGCTGCTCGAGACAGTCGCGTGAGAGGAAGCACAGAACGGTGCAAAGTCTCTAAATCTCACCGCAGGATGGAGCATGAGCTGCGCGTGTGCGTTCGCCGGTGGTCATATTGAGAGCCGCGCTAGGACCACATCCCTCCTCTATCGATTACGCACCTCTGCAGGCACCGGCGCAGAAAGACAGACGCCAGCGCTTCCACGACCTTTGAAGGAAAAAACCCCTATGATACACTCGTACAGGCTGCCCCATACTCCGCGCGGAGCAACAGAAGATCCGGACGCCACCACATGGTCCTCTATGCCATAGGAACCTTTTATGACTATACAACGAAGCGAAATGGCACCGCGTCGCCCAAATGCCACAGATGGTGCATCTTTGCTGCACATGCCAGAAGGTGCGAAAGAGGCCTCCCCTCTTCCTGACATCGTGCGTACCTCGTCCTCGCGACCGCGCGTCTCTAGGCTGCTCGGATAGTATGGTATTCGTTCGGCGGGGAGTCCGTGGCTGTCTGTGTCTTTCAAGCAGACTTCGTGTCGCTGCGGGCTATGAAGAACGCCTTCGCCATCTCGTACGCGGACCTGTCGCAAAGCGTTAGAGCAGATCGAAGGCGGGCAGTTGGATGGACTTGCCAGCAAATCGCCGTGCTGGGCATCGTCGTAATAATCCGAGGCTTCAGACCACGGAAATAGCCCCTGTACCCGTCTCTTTGATGTATTATCTTTGCCGCGTTCCATAAGCCCGATACATTCCGCAATTCAGCATCTGTCGCGTTTCCTCGCGTCTGCAAAAGGGTCTTGATAACGTCCAAGGGTGTGGTGAAGCCTGCCGCAAACCCCCCCGCCAGCCCTCCAGCAAAGCAGTGCGTGTACGGATCATAACGGCCTGTCGGATTCATGACTTTCGATATCGACTCATATGCCATGAATTGCATGGCAGTGAAGGGTACCGTCATGCACAAGGTGGTGGGATATGAAACGTAAAAAGCCGTGATGCCTTCGCGGCGAAAGACCTCTCGGGCGCAATGGGGAACCGACTTGTACACAGAGCCGTGTAACTGCATGCGTTGCTTGATGACTGCGCATTTTAGCACTCGCCGTCGAAACCGGGCCGACGCGGCTTACCGTCGAATGGGTTCATCAGCGCATCGCTGCTAATCGTGGCAGCTGCACCGCTGGCAGCTATTCTCGGTTAGTGATAAGTTTCAACGCCGTGGAATGGGCTTCTGCGCACCGGCCGCGAGCGGGTGATGCTCCTCGCTGCCTCCCTCGTTTCCGCCGAGGGCATGCTTTGTCGCTTCGTAGGACACAAAGTAGACGGCGTGCGCGGGCCCTGCCACCGCGTCAGTCTCATCGGGCCGTGGCCTTGATCACCTCTAAACAGACCTGCTCCCATAACAACGCTCGATAGACCTCTCCATAATGTTCTAAAGCCTTCTACCCTCGAGATTGTGACCATGGCGTTGGAGATGCCTGTGTACATGGCGGTCGGTGACGGATTGACGACCTGCATCCGGGTCTGCGAGCTGTCAGCGCAAGGCTCCTGCAGCATCGGGGAGCCCACAAAGAGCGGCGCACCTTCAGCAGGTCAATTGGATACATCACCGAGTGTTCCTGCTACGTAGTCAGTCTATGCACGTTACCACATTTTGAGCTCGGCGACGTACGGCAATGCCCGCGAACGCGCCCGCAACCATGTTCGCGGAGAGAGAAAAGTTGGGCGGTAGAGATTCATAGCTGGACGGGCTGTCAGAGATGGACATGGCGAGGGCGACGGTGGCCGGGGAGCTGTACTCGTGTTCTACGTCTTCCACGGCTGTCCGCTCATGGGTGGCCATTAACTGACCGTGCACCGGCGATGCTGATTCCAGCTTTGCGATTTGGACGGTGACGGACTCGGGGCGAGTTGTTGGAGCTCCGCGCGACGGGCTGCAGCTCGCGATGGGGGTGAAATGGCGAGGTTGAAGGTTGAAGCACTTTTGTTTCCAAGGGCAAAGGCCTGGGCGCGCATGGGCGAAATGATGGGCCGAACGCCGAGAAAGCCGTCACAAGCAGCAACCGCGCCAGCCCTAGACTCAGCGAAGCCGGAGGCAAGGCGGCAAAATCTATGGTGATGCTGCTCGCCCCCATACGAGGTGCTGCTTCGTCATGCACATTGCTCGCCGACGTCGCTACTAATATCCGCCGCAATTTCTATCCTGCGCAGAAAGTCGCGGAAGCCAGCGAAATCGCCGCCCCAGTACGGAGGCACTCCCCCTCACCGCTCGAGCCGGCGAAAGTGCACTTCGGAGAAGAGGGTGGAGAAGCTTGGACAAGTCCGCGGCTCGCTGGCGCTTTGTAAAATCTGATAAGATCATCTCCGCAAATGTCCGCCCATGCCTGCATGTGTACTCTGTATACAAGACTCACTGGCTTCGCAAGGCTGCAATCTCCACCAGAATGAGCCCCTCCTATCGTACATCGCTGCTCATAGTCCGCCACGACTGCGGCGGATGACTGCAGCCACCATCGCACATAAAAGCCGCCGCTGCGCAGTTCGACCGCATCTTACAGGTACAACTCGTAGGGGTATGTTCAGCGACAAAAGGTAAAAACTCCACCGCGTCTATTTTAGATAGGCGCACAGTGTGGCATCCGGACAGCTAGCGCTGCGCTATCGCTGTCTTCCGAAGGCTAGCCCATCAGCAGTCGCACCGCTTATGCCACCGAGGGAAGCTGACGACGTCTTTAATGTTAGCGACTCCCGATAGGTAGCACAGGAGACGGTCGAACCCCATTCCAAAGCCACCGTGAGGGACGCTCCCATATTGTCGCAAGTCCACATACCACTGTAACGAGCCGTCGGACCCCTGCGGATTGGAACTTGACGGACGCTGGAGGTCATGGTCGTCCATTGACTTCAAGAGCTCCGGCAGCCGATGTTCACGCATCGAGCCTCCCACCAGCTCGCAGATTTCCGGGAGAAGGAGATCGAAGCACGCAACAGTCGGGACGTGTGTCTCTGCGGACAAGTCATTCGATGGCAACATATAAAATGGCTTGATGTTGCGTGGATAGTCGGTCACGAAGACGGGTCCACCTCGTCCGACCGTCTCGGCTAGGAACCGCTCATGCTCGGTCTGTAGGCCTTCTTCATGTCCAGGCGCATATTCGAATCGCACCCTGCCTCGAGTCACCGCGTCCCTCAGATGCTCTATAGCGTCGTGGTAAGTGATTCGTGGCCAGGGACCGTCGATGAGCCCTTGCCACCGCTGTGCGAGTATGGTGTGGGACACGGATGCGCAATCCTCTCCGTGATCCCGTGCCCGAGCTTCCAGCAGCTCTTCACCTACATGTGAAGACTGGAGTTCGGTTGCAACGGCTCGCAACATACCTTCCACCACGTCCATGACCTCTGCGAGATGTTCCACAAAGGCAAGTTCCGCTTCGAGCATGTAAAACTCGCTTAGATGGCGAGCCGTGTCGCTCTTTTCGGCACGGAAAGTCGGCGATAGGGTCCATACATTGCTGACAGACTGAGCGAGCGCCTCTAAGTGAAGCTGGCTAGAGACGGTCAAGTATTTCGGAGATCCAAAGAATGGATCTTCACGGTGCTGTGGCAGGTCAGGAGCTTCTCGGGTCGCGGGTGGCGATGAGACTGGACAAATGGTGAAAACTTGGCCGGCACCTTCGCAATCCGAGGATGTGATAATTGGCGGATGGACTTGGATAAAGCCCTGATTTGCGAAGTAGTTGGTGACTTGAGCGGTGACCTGAGACCTTAGCCTCAAAAGCAACGAGTTCAATGGCAGCCGTGACCGCAAGTGAGGCAAACTGCGAAGGAATTCGGGCGTCTGGTATTTCTTTTGCAGCGGAGAGGTCTGGATGAGGTCACGGGATACAAGATTAGCAGAGGCAGCGGCAGGCTTCGGAAGGGCGCCCTCTACTTACCGTGGCATCGTGCTGGCCCAAAATGCGGACGCTTTCAGCCTGCAATTCGTGGGACTGCTCTGCTCCGGGCGATGGCGTCCATAGACCGGTGATGGCGACTGCTACGCCCGTTGACAGTCTGATTGGCAGGTGTCAGTAAAACCAAAGCCGGAATTTGGTTTTGATACTGACCCGTCGGCCTGCTCGGGAGTCAAGACAGCCTGCACCGTCTGCAATGACGAGCCGTCCCCAACGGCGGCAAAGGCAATGCGCTTCTGCTTGCGGACACTGCGCACAAAGCCATTGACCGTGCGCGTCTCACTGGAGGAGGGAGGCTGCTGCGGGGACGACAGAGGCGGTGACTGTCTTAAGAGCGCAGCTATAGTCGGCCGGGCGAGTGTTGAGCTGCAGCGTGTTCGACAGGGCGGCAGTGCGTGGGCTGGGACACGGGAGGCGCGCCCTCGGACAAGCGACTGGCGCATCGACGGCCCGCAGACTTCAAGCAAGCCTGCAGCAGCGCGCGAGGAGGCGGGAGTGCAGCACAGGGTCGAGTGTTGTCGTCGACAGAAACTTTGAATCAGGGGAGCTTGGGCCACCGGCGGACAGCGCTAGAGACCCAGCGCCGCGCGGGCGGGCAGCTCGTTGCCGGTCGCCAGTCGCCAGTCGCCAGTCGCCAGTCGTCCGTCGTGGCACCTCCGCGCCGGCCGGGCTGGGACTCTGGTGATTGCTTATGAGACGGCCGCGAGTCCCAACGATTATTGCTGTGTTGCATCGCCTCCGTCCCGTCGACGTGTGCCTGGCTTGGGCGGTCACGGCCCTGCTTCTCCGCGGCAGCCTTGGCAGGTGCTCCTTGGCTCCCATTGGCTGCCGGCTTCCCCATGGACATCCAAATCACCTCCCGCCACACGCCGACACCGATCTCGACGGCCGTTTGAGTCTCCACACCCATCGTGCACGACTGAGTCTGTCCGTGCCGCCAGGGCCCGATGCGCACAAAGGCGGCGGACATGCTCGCTGTGTGCAACCGGCTGAGACACCGCTAACCACCGAGATATGGCCCGTGGCAGAGAGCACACGCTGGCTAAGGGCCACTAGCTGCATTTCCCTGCATATACAGCTGCTCTGCCGGCGCTATGGCTGTAACCCAATCTCATGCAGGATCTGCCATGCTGTCACGATCGGGCTATCCAGCCGTTCGCGAGATCTAGTTCGAGCAGCATTGCAGATCGCCGGGGAAAAGAGCCTACAAGATCGGCCGCGACGCGGGCCTCGTTGCATCCCAGCCTTCAGGAACCTGCCACATGGGTGAACGGTGAGAAGGCTTCATTCCTGATATCGCCCCGTTTGCTGGTAACGCCCGAGGACCAGGATGGAACACCCATATGCCGTGCCCATTCCCACAGCCGCTTCCGCTCCCGCCTTCTGTGCCTATCCTAAATTGCGTGGTGAGCACGACTCAAGCCTCCTGCTGCCCAGGTGTCCTGTAGGTTTGCGCTCCTAGGCGTGCAACCGGCCGTGTTTGAGTGTCAGAAGTCGTATCGATTAGACGAAACCTGCTCTATGCACAAGGCTGCCGTTTCTGTCTAAACCCGCCGCGAACGAAAGCCTGCTAGGGACGCCAGGTCGAGCTATAATCTAGTCTCGCTCTACCAGACGCCTTAGCACCAGCAAATCATATAGCATCTCATTCGCCGTCTACTTCTATATGCGCCTCTGCCTACTGTACACACATTCACTCTTTGCTGCCCCTCTTCTAGCCACGTCCATTCTGGGTACCCCTGTCTCTGCGTTTATATCCTCGCCTGCGTTTGCTTCCCTCACTTTACCAAGGCAACATGCCTCCGTCGCGGCCAAAACCGTCCGAAATAGCGGCCGACACTAAGCGGAAGTGGTTGCCTTACATCTGGACACATCTGATCAAGGAGCCAAAAACATCATACTTGTACCCGGATTCGGCAGCCATAAAAGTGAGCCCTGACAAGAGATCACATCATCGGACACGCGTTGCCGTCATGGACGGCGATGCGGTGAATTATGCATTGGGATGGTACCAGAACGCCACGCGAGAACCTGCGCACCGAAATTGCAAACGGATACCGGTGGTAAATACGGCGAATGAGAAGCGGGCGGGGGGTGACTGGGAGTCTGGGCTCATGGCGCCTGAAGAATGTTTTGCTCGCAGGAGCAACCTCGTCCATGCACTGACGATGCCATGGAACGCTCAAATGGGGATAGATGAGAACTTCTACCCCATCCCTCAAAGAGGTGGCATCTACTCTCCCGAAGTTTGTAAGTTGACAATCCTTCGCAACCTGTTCACCCGCTTACAGTATGTTAGTCGTATTCCGAGGAACCCCAGAGCAAGACTATGCCCCATTTCCGACGGACGAGATTCAGTCACTTCCAGTCATTTCAGTCGCCCCCGTCCGAAGACCCAAGCTGGACGAAACCGGCGCGCAGTACTCATTCGTCCAGGAGAAGGAGCTGATGAAGGAGAAAATGAGGACTGTTCTGCGATTGGCATCGTACTGCGGTCACAGGAACCTCGTTGTGGGCGCGTTTGGACTCGGCCCAATTTTCCGCAATCCCGCTCGGGAGGTCGCCAGGATGTGGAGGGGGCTCTTGTTCGAGGAGGAGGAATTTTGCGGTGTCTTCACGGATGTTGTTTTCGCAATCGACAGCGGCATGGTCGGCCCTCCAGCAAAGGGTGGTCTGTCGGATGCAGACGTGTTCAAGGAAGAGTTTGATCCGTCGACCATTTTCCCGACACGATATGGTTGGTGAGGGGCATGGGCGGCGAGTGCGACGGAGGCCCATCAGGAGGCATGATGTCAGAGGCTGGAGGCGGCAGAATCGGACTAAAAGCTCGGTTATCTGTAAGTCGGCGTTGGGTGGATTTCCAAAACCTGGAGGTGTCGCTGTCGGTAGTCAACCAATCAACAACTATCTGGTACCAACCTGTCGGGTTTGCTGTGAGCTAGCGCCGCGCTTAATTAGACATCTGGCATCATGCGGGCAACAGAGTTGTGGTTGCTTGCTTTTTCAATTTCAGCCAGAGCTTGGCGCACAGCGCGGGTCGGGCGTCAAGGCCTCTCAGGCAAACTGGGCGGCAATATAAAGCAAGCATGCAGACCTCGTGGCGCGCGAGCTGCCCTCGACGTTCTTGTGTTACGTGGCATGCTTTGGGTCGTCTTCGGCGTCGAGATGCAGAGGTGGTGAACCCGGCTCTGGCCGAGGCTCGAGCGAGAGACCTGCGTATACTAGCTTGGCTTCAAGGTGGTGACGACATTATGCAAGCTGGTGCAGTCACTCGTGGACTACCTAGGCATCTGCCTCCGACATTGGACATACACGACGGCAGACTCCGGATGTTAGAAGCACGCTACTTCAGTTTTAGAAGATATAGCACATGTCCAGCCAAATAGGCAACCCGCCGGGCTAGAACACCCCGCACAATCTTCACCACCCACCGCCCTCAGAGAGGGAATGTCAGCTCCACCACTAAATAGTAGACGATAAGCGGTTCAACGCTTGCTTGCCTACCGGACATCAGCATGTATACCTATGCCCGAACACGTTCGGTAAAGGTTGTATCATCCGAACAGTAGGTTATCGTTAAGTGGCGTTAACATTACAGCCGCGCCCGCCAGATAGGGTAGGGCGCGTAAGTAGTATACATATGATACATAGCCTATTGATGAAAACAGCTCATGGCGGAGAAGCGGGTCCTCTCATTTCGGAACCGGTAGCTGGGGTGCGACAATCTCTCCGCCCTCTGCTTCGATCTTCTTTATCGTCTGTTCCTTTTGGTAATTGACAACCCTCTGCTTCTTGAAATACTCGACCTGTCATATGCAAGTCAGTCTCGCTAGTGTCTTTTAACCGCTGACTGCACGGGCACAAAGATAGCTGTGGCGCGCATGATATCTGCTCCCATCCGGGCTGAAGTCTGGCGTGTGGGAGTCGAGACATACCCAGCTGTGTGCGCAGTTCTTCTCGAACTCCTGATCGAATTGCCCGCACGCTTTCGATGCCGCTGCTCTTCCGTCCTTCGTGTTTATGCTGTCCAGAATGTTGTTTCGATCCAGACATTCGAAGAAAGCGTCTCGGGCTTCGTAGCACTTCGCCCGGTTCGTTCTTGAGGGAGATTCGAATGCGCCACCGGAAGTCTTCTTGGGCCCCGAAGCCTCTGACGGACTCCAGGGTAACCAGCCCATGTTGTGGATACGGAGCGGGAGGCGGAGATGGCGAGGAACTGCATGATCTCGCGGTTAGCAGGAGGTTCTCGCTATAGGGCCCAGGTAGGCCTGAAGGTTCTGAACGGTGGAGCTATTATGAGACGTACGTTCTGAATTGACGTCGTGGTTGAGCGCGGAGGGAATTGGCGAGCAATGAAGGTTGAACTTTCGGCCGCTTTGAAGCTTTGGCACTGCAGCCAATCACCACTCGCCGGCGTTAGGCTGCACTTTTCTCCGTCGCGCTTTCGGGAAATGACACCCTTCCGCAACCACGTCGCGTAGACCCCCAGAATACACGAATACGCTCTCTCCTCAACATCTGCTGGAACGCGCATGCATGCTACTATCCTAGCGACCGTCTCTCTGGCCGATGCCCCGCCGACGTCGCCCTCCACGCCCCGGCGCGCTCGCTGATCTTTCCCCTACCCGAATCCTCTCCCAAATCATTGTCTTGCAGCTCGCATACTATGCCTGCGCGGCCGTCCTCATCCTATTCACAGCCCTAGTCGCCGGGAAAGAAATAAGCACAGATCTCCTCTTTAGCTGGCGGAGCCTTCGGGGCGACACGACAGTTGGATGGACACTGGGGCTTGTCTGGGTGTTGAATAGCCTCACGTGGTAATCTCGTACATGCGGTCGCACAGCCGGTATGGAGATGCTAACTCTGCCCCAGTGCTATTTTCATATTGCTGCTCATAGCTCGCTCGAAACTTGTCCTCGATTTTGCGCTCACGATACACTTTATCCACCTCATCGTCACCTCCTTATACTCGCACGCGATCCCGACCAACTTGTTTTGGTGGGCGTTGCAGATATGCAGCGCGGCGTTAATGACATCTCTCGGTGTTTGGGCTTGTCAGTGGCGGGAGCTTCGGCCGATTAACTTCGGCTCGAAGCCTGGCGTGAGACAGGGCAATGGATCCGCTCCAGACGATGGGGTTGGCGAGACAAGGGGAAGAGGCAGGGGGAGAGGAAGAGACGGCGCAGGGGAATACGAGATGGTCAACATGAACGAAGAGGGAAATACAGTCTGATTTAGTTCAAGCTATGCATTGCTCGGCGTACGTTTGCTTGGATAGACCCATGGGATGGCCGGCGCAAAGGAAATACTTTATGCGATACGACGGATTAGTATGCTGGATGTTTTCCGTCGGAGTTGTACTCGTCGAACCCGAGCTGGCGAACATGGGCGACCATGGTAAGGTCCACACCGTGTCATCTGCATTCGTAGCTTTCTATGTCTCTATCCGCTAAGAACCACACCGATGAAGCCTGCTGGAACTGCACGGCACCATCCTTGGCTCTGAACCATGGCCACTCTCTATTCCGTGACGTAGAGGATACCTCTTCTTCCACCGCATCTCTTGGCATAATCCTACACATGATAAGGCCAAGTTCTTCTAGCGGTGCTGACTGTCGCTGCTCGTTCATTAAGGCCACAATCCTCGCGCCGTCCAAACGATACGGAAATTCGGGGCCTGGGATGCATTAGAATTATCCCGGGCAATGCTGAAGCACGTAGATGGCATACCGGGTGGCATGCGTTGGCGGAGGGGTAACTCAATATACTTCTCATCCTCATCCCCGACTGCTGTAACGGCGAGTATTGCCTTTGTGGCGTAGAACGGAACTGACGTCTTGGTATCCGGTTTGCTTGGTGGTAATGGTGCTTGAGTAAACTGTCCTGGGATGGCCACGCCAAAGACGCCGTGAGAGAGACTGCATAGAGCGCAAAAGAGTTGGAAGGTGTTCATCGCTATGACCTTCAAACAGGCGCCTTGAGCAAGAGAAGTTGACGGCGAATAGAGGACCTCGGGAGGAAAGCGAGACCGGGGCTGCTGATGAACAAGTGAACGAGGAATGCAACTGAACACCAGATACCGGCTTTGCAATAGCCGACCAGAGAACTGCCACGGGCATGACACATGATCCTATGCTTGTTCCAACCTCTACGGACTGCGTTCGAAGGGGTCGGAGTATAGCCTAATAGGAATCTGCTACAACGCGGCTAGTTTCATTCCGATGAGCGGACCTTGGAGACGGGAAAGATGCTTCAAGTTGCGAAATACCGGAGGAGGCAGTGGGGCGCGTCAAGGCAGGCATATGCATTCTCGCCTTCCCCTCTCTGTCCACGAGCTCGGTATGCCGTGGCCGACTATCGCGGAGGAAACGTCCCGGGACCAGACGAGATCTGCCAAGCCAAGCGAGATCGCCGTCACGTGGGGAAATTCTCCGAGCTAAACTCGCTAACGTTCGCCAAGCGCGCCAGAGTTGCCTCTCTACCAAACCTCGTCCAGCGCAACTCATGATCGCACGCTAACCAAGACATTCAAACTAACAGGCTTGTGGGGAGAGGAAGCAGGCATGAACTCGAGTGGTGGCTTGTGGAATAATCAGTGGCCTGGGCGACAGCCTTCAGGTGCCAGGCGATTTTACCCTGTCGCAGGCACTTTCTCGGATGTCCAGGCAAATACGCCACGGCAACCCGGACACACCCCGATTGCCCAATATGTCTCCCCGCAGCAACTATTCCAGCCGCCTCCCATTCCTTTCACCAGTGGGGACTTCCAGCAGCCTCAAGTCCCGTTCTCTACTGCAGCTTATCATGAGCAGAGGGCTTTTGCGACGGCCGGGCCTGTTGTCCATGAGGGTTATATTCCGGCTCCTGGCCACGAGGACGAAGATGATGCAACGTATCCAGCCTACCCGAGTGCCTGGCGAGACCCTCTATTCTTCAACCGCGGGCTTCGGAGCTCGAGCGACGAGGATAGCGAAGAGGAGCGTGCCTTAGCCCTTGAAGAGGAGCGCATTCTGTTTGAAGTTGCCGAGAAGAATGACCGAGAAGAGGACAGGGACTTTTCCGTGTCGGAGGAAGACTTAGACGAGGACCCCGACGAACTGCTACTTGACGAAGAGTTTCACGATGAAGACGAGTCTCAGCCGAAGCGGGGGAGGCCTAAAGGCAGAGGGACTCGAGGAGGTCGACGCGGCAGGCCTTCTATGCGAGCCAGAGGAGGACTTCGTGGTTCAGCGTCGACGAGGGGAAGGAAGCCAGTGAGGCCTGGCAGACGTGGGAAGCCCAAGGGCAGACGGGGGCCCCGCCCAATTGCCGATCCGGGACCTCAGTTCAAGGACTTGCAGCGGCTGGCTAACGAGGCGTACATGCGAAGCGACTACTCTGATGCTATCCAATATGCCGAAAAAGCGATCCAGCTCAACCCAGAGATTTTTGTGGCACACAACATGCTGTCAGAGATCTATGCGGCAATGGGCGAAGAACACAAGTCTGTGCAAGCTCTAATCGTTGGTGGGCCCACCAAGCGAGACAAGGACCTCTGGTGGCTCATCATTGAGCGCGTGGAGAAGATCGACCCGAGGAAGTACCCTTCCTATACTGAGAAGCGTAAGACTGAGATTATTCTCAACTGCCTACAGTCTATCATTTTGCTTGAACCCGAAGACTACGAAGCGCGCAGCCGGAAACTGGAGGTAGAAGCCAAGTTGGGACGCATTTCTAAGTGCGTCAAGCAGTGTCGAAAAATGCTAAGCATCAAACCGCACGAGTACGATATCCTGAGGCAAATGGCGGTTTTGGGCACATCGACACCGAAACAAACCCGCATTCATCTTTCCAGGATCATTCAATGCTACGAAAATTCCATTACTCACTTCCTGGCTCATGACCGGGACCCCTCAAACAGCAATCTGGACTGGGCTTTGCTGAACATCTACCTAGACCTCCTGGACCTCGCCGGAGACTACGATCGTGCACTGTCCCGTCTGAAGATGCTCTCACGGTGGAAGCAGAACAGAAAGGAGGAAACGTACTGGGACAATCAGGAAGACGACCGGGAATTCGACCTCGAAGATGTCCCGAGACGGATAGCTGTGCCAGAGTTTTCGCGCACCTCTCATCGAGCTAAATATGGAAAGACCCTACCGATGGAGATTAGAGTGAAAATGGGGCTCTTTCGCTTAAAACAAAACCCGTGCAAATTTTCCGAAGCGATGGTAAGCTTTGGCCAGGCATTTGTGGAACCTCACTGACGTCTGCAGCACCATCTCGAAATCCTTGATCCAGCCGACGACAGTCCCGACGCTCTGCTACGGGACTACCCGGACCTGTTTCGCCTGGTGGCCGATACCCTCCATGCTACCGGCTATAATAAGGACGCCTTACGATTCTACGAACCTTTGTATAAGCACGAAAGGGGGGAACTTCGTTTGAGAAGCTTTCTAGGGCTGTACACCTGCTACATAAACTTAGGCGAGGACGACAATGCCCAGGAGATTGTTGACATCTTAAAGGATTGGAATGCAGAAACTCTCGACGACCTTACGATCCTGGCAAAGTTCTTCGAAGATATTGGAATGCAAGATGAGGCAACTCAGCGGGCAGAGACTGTCTATCGGAACAGAGGGGCCCACCGTTTACGAAGGATAGGTTTCAAAGGATACACCAACCTCTTGCAGTACTTCTTCAACCAGAGAAAGCAGGCCCGAGGAAAGGATGTAATTAGGAAGAAGCGAGCCAAGAAGCACATGAAGAAATTGATGGCTGCTACAAGGCCCGAACAGGACTCCGAGAACGAGGAGGACATGAGCGAGCTCCCATCCCTTGGCCCGCTGGACGAACGGCCAACCCAGGGCCTTTTCAGGTCGAAGAAACCTCTATCTACTGGTGGACCTAAAACGTTCCTCCCTGTTGAGCCGGAGACGCTCGAGGGTACAAACGTACCAATCGATGCGATTGATCGCAGATTATTTCGGAGCAGGCTAGAGAAGCTTGCCAGCGATTATGCGGATGAACTGAAAGCGGCAAGAGCCCAACACAGAGAGATTGTGGCTAGTTTTGGGCGACTGGACGAGTTATGTGACGCCGCAGACGCTGCGGACCAAGCTGCCGCTGCCGAATACATATCAATCAGCCGCGAACTTATCGAAGAGTATTCCACCTTCGACCTCTTCTACTCCAATCGGCGTGAAGACTTCCAGGGGTACTTCCGACGAGTAGGGTCCGGTGATCTATGGAAGGATTCAGCTTTAATGATTCTCGCTGTGCAAGCGAACAGGGCGGAGGATGGCGAAAAAGAGCTGGAGCTCTCAGAGAGCCCTGAGGTGGTCCCACGGGAGTTTTACGGCATTCACTTCGATAAATGGGCCGACGTATTTGGCCGTTATGCCCTTTTACTCGCCCGCCAAGGGGAGAAGGACCGGTGCTTTAGCGCTCTGGACGTTGCTATCCAATCGAACATCTTCCACCGGTCTCGGACCTACCACCATTTGCTCGAGCTCTGCCGCCTCGCTTGTGCTCTAGCAGTCGATGACTCGCTGCAAGCGTCCTCTGCAGTTCGCTGGCTCATGCGTACGTACCCCTTTGGTACTGAGATATTCCGACTGTACGGCGCTGTGAACCGCCTCTCCTCATTTGCAGAGGGTTTTGCCATGGGATCTACGGCGAAGGCACTCATGCGATATATTAAAACGATGGACTATGTCTTGCTTACTCCAGAGCAGCGCGTTTGGTATAATTTTCGGGGCGACGATCGCACGCAATGGATGCATAACGCTATTTCGTCTGGCATTACGGACTACGTCAAGGACCATGACCCGGCTTTATTTGCACTGTTTGCTCATGTGCTCAGTTCCAGTGGATCCTACATGGCAGCTCTCAACTACTATTTCCGCGCCTTTGCCATCACGCCTGAGGATCCAACACTGAATCTCTCGATTGGCATGGCCTACCTCCAACATTCAATGAAGCGACTGTCTGAGAATCGACAATTCCAGATTCAACAGGGTCTCGCGTTCATAAACAGATACTATGAGCTGAGGACGAAGGACAGTGTCCCCATTCATTGCTCGGAAGCGGAGTTCAATGTAGGGAGGGTCTGGCACAGCCTCGGCCTCATGAGCAACGCTGTCGCGTCTTATGAGCGATGTATTGCGTTGAGTGAGCGTGTGCAAGAGGAGGCAAGCGATGAGTGCAGAGATGGTGATTGGGGCGTAGAGGACTTTGCGACGGAAGCCGCCTTTGCTATTCAGGCTATTTACGCCGTGAGCGGGGACTTTGAGGGGGCGCGCAAGGTGACGGAGACGGTTCTCGTTATCGAGTAGGCTTCCTTGCCGCTTTCTTTGAGCAGTAGCTTCGCCTCAGGGGGTCAGATGAGAGTCAGAGAATGCCTGTGGTTCTACTGTCCACGGATCATTGCAACGGACTACATGAAACGCAGGTTCGGTGTTTGTAATATACCCCCCTTCATTTCCAGCTGTGGACGGCGTGACTGGGGTTTGAACCGTGGCGAGTGGGGGGCTTGCATGCGTGGAAAGAGCGGTCAAGGCTGTCTTGCTCAGAGAGATCTCATAAACGGGGGCCTTCAGATCTCACGGCGTCGATCTCATGCACTCGCGTTTGCTTCTCCAAACATGCAGATGCATCGCTGGGGTGGCGTTTCCACCTTGGCGAAGATGAATGAACATGTCGTCTCCGATGTCCTGCTGCTTGCCATGAAGTGCTATTGCGGAGCACGCTAGCAAATTTCAATTCAGGGCAATATGACTTCGGTTGGAGCATGTAGCTTCTCAAGCCACGATCTCAGAGTTGGCATCTCTCACGCTGTACTCCAGCAAGTGGCTTTGCGTTTGGGGATGGCAGATCTCGTGCTCATCTCGCATATGCGTTCTTGTGCTACGGAAACGACTTCGCTGCATCTGGGACAGTAGCTCCCCGGCTGGGTGGCCCAGATGAAATATGAAGGAAGTCGTACAAGTTCCCGTCGGTCGTTCCACGCCACAGCAACCCCACTCGTCGCTGCTACGTTGCACACAGATATGGGTGACCACCCCTCGTGCGACTCCGTAGTTGTGACTTCAATCTCGCGTCGTGAGCTCAACTTCCTAGTGGTAATAGCGAGGTTTTGCTTGATGTAGCACCGATGAATGGCCAGTAGTAGTAGTAGTAGTAGTAGTAGTAGTAGTAGTAGTAGTAGTAGTAGTACGAGATTTGAAGTTCCTAGATGGAAGAGTACACGTAACAGCGGCGGAAGGACCGTACCACTGTACTTGGAACACTCGAGGTCGGAACACGGCGGCGGGTGGGATCGAGCTCCTGGGACGGGATACTGGGAGTTTTGTGCGAGCACTGCTAGCGACGAGTCAGTTGGACCGAGTTGCCCGAGTAGGTATTGACTTCCCCGGCGGCGAAATGACTAGCCACTGAGCCGATAGATGCAAGTAGAAGTTACGACAGACGCGCAATGGTGCTGCTAGTGTACAGTCTATTCTCTATACAAGACCTCTGTGGAGAAGGTCGATGGATGAGTACGCCGCGTATCCCTGCGATGCTATGTATATCTCACCACTTTTTATCCTCCGTCATACAGAAAAGTAAAAGGACCCAAACCGCTCGACGGGTAATTCTTACAACACCGGATGCGCCACATGTTGAGCTTCCCGCATCCGCGAATAACGCCCGACTACCAGGACTCCCTGACGCCCCATCTCCCAACCTCCTTCATCGCCTCCTTCCCTCCTTCTGCCAGCCGGGCATCACCCAACACTCCAGCAACACACTTCCATCCATCTCTGCCCCCACCCCACCTCAACACTTCATTCTTATACTTCTCTCCGTTCACCCTCTCTACACTACCTCCCTTCCCGTCCTTCTGAAATACATCGCTCCAAATCTTACCGGCGATCGCACGATCAAACAGGTAGCTGTAATATGTGGCGCCGTAGCCAAACAAATGGCCAAAAAAGCCTTGCCAGGCAGTACCAGCGGGCTCAGGGATAGAAGCATGGGTATTGTATATGTCGTGGTAGACTTTCGTGGAGTCGAAGCTGGAGGAGAGCGGGAGCGCGGAGTGGTATGCTTGATCTAGCATTGCGAGTAGAATCTGTGCCTCTGTTTCTGCTGGTTGCGTGCGCACGTCGATGGCGAGCCGCTTTTCTAGAGCGGACATCGGTAGCGGGACGTCAGTGTCCCAGTGGCGCGCGTAGAGTGCGAGGACGTCGGGGCAGGATGCGAAGTGCTCCATGAGGACTGACGGAAGTTCTGCGAAGTCGGTAGCGCAGCGAGTTCCGGAGACGTTTTGTAGAGGGGTGCGACCGAGGAACGAATGCAGAGCGTGACCCATCTCGTGGAATAGAGTGCGCACATCGTTGAAGTTGAGTAATGTCGGTCTCGGATATTGATGCTTTGAGAAATCGCAGATCAAGGCTATAGTGGGAAGCTGGAAGTAGGAATCCGTCTCCTTGTTGTATGATACAGCCATGCCATCAGTGGCGGCTTCCACAGGAGAGGAGAAAGGATGAGACATTTGCGACATGTCCTCGATTTCAGACTGCAATATCTCGCGCGAACAGCGAAGGGTGAAGTGTGCTGGGTTTGGTGTCTTGCCCTCACGGGAGAAGAGATCGCAATAGAGGACAGCGACATGACCATCCCTGTCCGAAACAACGTCCAGTCGCCGCACTCCATCGTCCCAGACCTCACCGGGTTGGGTTTCGCGAGGTACAAGCCGGATGCCGTAGAGGCGGTCGAAAAGGCGCGAGAGACCTTGCATGACGGTGCCGACGGAGAAGTAGGAAGAGAGGAAGTCCGGTGTCCGCAGTTTGGTGTCCATACTCGATAGCAGCTTGTGGGTGTAGTAGAACTTATCCCAGGCGTTGATCCTGTCGGGGAAATTGTCCACCTTCGCGTCGCCTCTTTTTAGCTCCATCAGCTCCTGTAGCTCTTCGTTGACCAGCCGCTTATTGTCCTCGACCAAGGCACCCAGGAACTGGTTGACGGCTTCGGGGGATTTGGCCATCTTGTTCTCTAATGTCATATGCGCGAACGTCTCATATCCAGACAACTTGGCCAGCTCTGCCCTGTCCTTTAACATCTTCTCCAGCCGAGTTATGCTAGGCTTATTTGCCGTCCGCACCGCCATGTAGATATCTCTTCTCACATCGGCGTCGTCGACATACCTCAGAGCCATCTGTGCCTCGTGGTGCATAGTGCCGATCTTGGTCTCGCCCCATTTGGTCAAGGCGCGTACCATATTCGGTTCTAGCCCTCTCATCCGCTTGCTATCGAACCTCAAATAGCTGGCCTCGGGCGCCATTCTTTCCACAAACTCGGTCCCGACATGGGCGATCTCGCCGCTCAGCTCTACAAAACGCTGCCTAGCCCCTTCGGGCAGCTCAATCGCACTCCTCGAGAAGTCTTCGATTAGAATTTTGGCAACGACCCTTTCCTGTTCGCTCCAGCTGTCCCACACCTCGGGTATCGCGGACGCTTTCTTCAGCTGATCGTTGAGCACCGTCGTAGTATTGAGCTGATTCATGTACTGAAACATGATGGTATAGGCCTTGCTCGCAGCATTCTGCACCCTTCGGTCCGGATGCGTTCCCCTCACGAAGTCGGCCAGATCAATGACCCTGCACAGCAGATCGCTCAACCGGTCCAGCTCCCGGACCATGCTCCTATAGTGCTGCACCGTGTGCGCCCTGCTCACTTTTTCCACCACGGCATTGCATCGCGACAGCGTTGTGGACACGAACTCGAGGAAGCCGTCCGGGTGCGTGAGGTATCTGTTGCCGACGATGCCGGTCGGTGGCTGCTTCGTGGAAGCGCGCGAGAAGTCCTCCCAGAACCTGGCATTGTCGAAGATGTTGCGCAGCGTATCGTCGTCGTCCTTTGCGCGGCCCGTGGACAGGCCGTAGAGACTCGAGGCCGGGGGCGGCGGCACAGGCTCGCGTGCGGTCGCTGCGGCGGCAAAGGTGCCGTTGAATCGGCGCGGGCGGTGGCTCTGCCTCTGGTGCAGACAGCGCGAGCATATCCATGGCCGTGTCTGCGCGCGCGCCGCAAGCCGCATGAGCATGGCGGGCTTGACGGGCAGGGCAGTGCGGTGCTGGCCGGGAGGGGGTACAAAGGGTAGGAGATGTCGATGTCGATGTCGTCAGGCTGCGGCAGGGCAGGATGAGACCAGCGCCGCGTCCGTGCGCCGCGTATCCTTTTGTCCCGGAGCGCAACACCACGCCCTCTCACGACGTCCATCCATTGCGCCTTCGCCTCCTCCACTATGGCCTTCAGACCGCTGCTACGGCAGGTGCGTGTACTCCATCGACGTGCTGCGATGCTCTCTGACCTCCTCCAGCGCGCCCTCGGCCCGGTCGTCGCCGCCGCCGCCGCCGCCGCCGCCGGTGCTGGCATCGTTGCGTCTCCGCGCATCCTCCATGCCGAGGAGCCTCCCGCAGACGCCTCCGTACGCCACTTTGCTCTCCAAACTGTATCTGACCTTGTTCTCACTGTGAGCCCCCCAACAGGACCGCAAACCCATCTACGACGACTCCCCCCTCGATGCCACCCTGCCGGCACCCGCCAAACCCGCCGCTCCGTCCACACCCCCAGCACCAGCCGGGTCCTACCGCCCCACGCCCACCGACCGCCTCGCCGTGCGAATCGGCCACGCTCGCATGGCCCTCTACGAGCAAGCCACAAAAGCCGAAGACGCCGTTAATGCCGCTCTCACCGAAACCCTGCGCCTGGAGCACTCCTTCACATCCACCATCCGCGGCCTCGCACCTCCCAAAGAGTCTGGCGAGAAGGTTTTCCCAGGTGTGCTGTATGTCCTGGTAGCCACTATGGCCGGCAGCATCATAACGCGGAACCGGAACATCCTGCTCCGAGCCACCGTACCTGCAGCAATCGGCGTGGGAGCTGCATATGCCGTGCTGCCGCTCACAATGAAGAACGTCGGAAACCTGGCCTGGACATACGAGGAGAGGTATCCCGCGCTCGCCGATGCGCATTTGAGGACAAAGGAACGCGTGACGCGCTTCTGGGAGACAGGGAAGGCCCATTCGGCCATGACAGTGGGCATGGTACAGGACAAGGTGGGTGAGACAAGGTCGAAAATGGAGGAGTGGGTGAAGAAAGGGAAATAAACCGTCTTTTCCTTGGATTGTTGATCAGGGTAAAGGCCCCTAGGTCACTGTAACTCACTGTACCAGTAGTTGATACAAGGGCTGGGCGCTCGTGCACGCAGTCATACAAGTCTTCATTTGTTACATACTGTAGCCCAGACCTGCGGTGCCGACATCGTCGTTTTGCAACATCAAAACACAACAGTGGACACATCACTGAAGCACTTCACGAACCTCCAGGCCACCAACAAGCACCAGTTCCCAAATTTTACCAAGAGATCCATTCGGGTCCTATAGTACCAAGCCTACAGTTCCCCGCTGGTCCCCCGTCCAAACTGGTCTATGATACAAATTAATGTAACTCCAGCTAATCCGCCATTTCCTGACGGGGGAATCAAACACCGAAAGCAAAACACCTCCCGGGTAGGCGTGAAACCGAGATTAATGGGATATCCTTATGCTTCCCACAGATTCTAATGAACTCAGACATTAGCTAAACTTCCAAAATGCAAGACTTTGTCCAAATGAGCCAAAGCTCATCAGTCGATAGTGATCACCTCGTGCTTGCTTGCCATTGCTGGCTTGCCACCCACATTACCGACCTTCCCGGGCGGCTGCTGTTGCCTGCTGTTTGGAGGACCGACACCGTTAGCCTTGTTCGAAGGACCTGGGCCATTGGGCTGATTGCGAGCTGGAACAGGTTTACTGTCGCCGTCGTTGGCTTCCTGCTTGAATCCACCTTCAACAGCGCAGCTGATGACCGTCTCGTGCAGCTTCTTCAAGGCAGCCGGGACCCCATCGATATCAGCCACGATACCTGTCCGTACCCCAAACCACCGCTCACCGGTTTCCTTGAATAGATTGTGCAATGCTACCTTGAGGGTCTCCGGTCGTTTGAGATTTGATGCGCGTTCCTGGCTGGGTCGCAAATCCGCCGGTTTTCCATCGTTGTCCTCTATGAGCCAGAAGACCTTGTCGTCCTTTGGTCGGAGGCGCACATCAAATGAGCATTGCGGATTGGCATACTTCAGGCGGTATGTCCCAATAGCGTGCGTACGTACAGCGGGGTTGCTCATATTGCCGGGAGCTAGGTTCTCGATCTCGTTGAGAGCGGATAGGATAGGCCGAGTCATTATGAGAGTGGTGCAGAAGCGGTCTAGGGTGGTGTTGTCGCCGAGATATAGATCTGCATGGGCTGGGTACCGCTCATTGACCATTTCGGTGAGGAGCGCGCGGATGCGATTATGCGGGTTGTTGTGTCCAAAATCCACTTTGATGTCGTCGCCCTTCCCGAAGTTGACCGTCGCCATGAGCGATTTGCCGTATTGGAATTGTACCTGCTGCAATGAGGAAGATTTGAGCGGCATTTTGCGCTTCTGGAGGGTTGTTGCGAACGAGCGAAGACGGTCCACGTCTCGCAAACGTGCCCTGAGTTCGGGGACAATCCCCTCTCCAAACGACGTAGATAGAAGGATTGAGAAGTTGCCGTCCTCGGAGAAACTGAAGTTGTTTTGTGGTGAGGCCGCCATGAGCTTTTTCATATCCGCGGCAACATCTGGCACCATCATCCCAGAGGCGATGTGCCACACATTGCGAGAGTCCGACCGTAGACCCTCGCACATAATTCGCAAGCCAGGTTCCAGCCATGGTGCTTCTCCGGGCTTGGTAGCAAGCAGATCTGAAGTCTTGACATGTAAAACCCAGCCGCGGACGATTCCCTGGGAAGCGCCAGGATGACGAGATGGAGCATACTCGTACCCAAGGTTGTATGGCTTGTTCTCCTTCTGGAGTTCTCTCGCAGTGACGTAGAAGGCAAGTGTGTGGAGGGCGATCCTTTCGATGCTTGAAGATGTAGCGCGGGTGATGGGCGGCGAGCGGCCCTTTTGCTTGTCGATGATCAAACGCTGGGCATACTCAATGGTGTTGCCCTTCGCGCCTATCTCACATATCCACCAGGATTCACCGGAGGAGGCTATGACGACGGCCAAAGCCCAGTTCGGTGACCAGCCACGAGGCCAATAGAAGGCATACTGTAGGACATCCAGCTTGACTGCTGCTTTCACGACGTCTAATCGCAGAGCTTGCCGCGCGACCTCTTGCCACCCAAGCTGCTGAGCGTATCTTTGGATGAGGTCGCGAAGTGACCGAGCAAGTAGCTGGGTGAGTATTGCACCGGTGTTGGATGCCTCCTTTGGGCGATTGATGGCGTTTTCCGCGGCCGCCGACTGGGCAGTGACTGGCTGCAGGATGTATCTTCCCGTCACAGATTCCACCGATATCGTCGCCTTGTTGACCGATGGACCCAGAGACGTCTCAAGCATACAGTCCGAGGGTTCGGTTTCGGATAGCGTCGCCTTGACGGTCATCCCCGCGTCGAGATTTTTGCGAGCGGCCTCTAGAAGGTGTCTGATATGGAGCGCTATTACTCGCTTCAACATTCGTTCCACGGACAGCTGCTTCCAATCAAAATTGAGGTCGACGTCCTTGACTTCCACGCCTTGGCGAAACCAGCGGACGGTCAGAGAAGGTATTGGCGGTCCTCGCCATGATACTCTGCCGTTTTGGGGCCTGTTACTCGATAAGCCGATCTCAATCCAGTTCTTTCTACCAGGCCTGTCCGTCCAGTATTGGATCACAAGCGATCGATGCACCGGCTCCACCTTGAGCGAGCCAGCCCAGCCAGCGCGGAGAAGCTCGTACGCCTGCGACTTGAGGACGGCAACTTTGTGGGTGAGGATGAAGTTGTGGAGGTGGTCAAAACATCCACTCAGACCGGATTGCGCAAGAATGCGATCTAAATGGAGCTTGAGGGTCTGTAGGAAGCGGCTTTGTACCGTGATCGAGGGCGCGGGCGAAAATAGAAGCCTTAGGTCGATGAAATGCCACTGGTCCGAGGCGTCTTCTACGAAGGAGATGACGTCCAGCTCGAACTCGTTATCTACGATGAAGGTCGCTCGTCCGGAATCCACCCGCCATTTTCGGAGATGGCGTGGGAGATTCTCATGCACGTTAAGCCGTATCGATAGAGATGTGTTCATGTATCGCAGCAGCTTCAGCGCCTTCTCGGAAGAAATGGGCTTAGGTGGGATGAAACCCATCTGCAGGCAGTCAGCCATGTGTACGGGATAGGCCGCGGGGAAGACGTACGTCAGGTATCCATCCCGCCTTTCCAGTAGCCAGGACCTCCAGCGCCGTCCTGATGTCGGGATTGTACTGCCTCGCATGATTCGAGAGCACTTTTAGGTTCTCTATCTGGAAATCCACGGCATCCATGAAGGTGCTCTGCTCTCGTGCCCACGAGAACAGGTCGATCAGTTTCGAAACATCGACTGCAGACTTCTTGCCCCACTCTGCCAGAACTAGCAGTTTGATAAACTTGGCCCTGTTGTCTTGCGCAAACCGCATCAACCATAGTTTCTTCTGCTTGTTCGCTTCGGAATTGTCTAGGCCGCCATTTGCCAATCCGTAGGGCCCGAGCCCGTTGGTCACGATGCCATTGGCCTGGTGGCTGGCGGGCACCTCGGCCATTGCCTGCAGGACGTCATTGAGGTCATTGTAGCAGTCTTGGGAAACGCGCAGAAGCAGCTTCGAGAGAGGATGATAGAAGTCGGAGGCGAGGTGCACGATTTCCGGCGGCAGTTGGGCCAACTGGTTCGGCGCAGACGCAGATGCAGACATAGAGGCGGGCGTTGGGACCGCGGACACGGACATGGAGGCGCCGTTTAGACTTGGAGTGTTCGCAGGCCCGTTCATAGCGACAGCGCCATCCATGGCATCCTTTTTCGGAGCGTTGCGCTCGCCATTGACCAGCTTGCCGTCGTGAGTGCGTTTCTTGCTTTCTCCATCTCTTGGGCCCGTGGCTCCGTCTGCGCCGCTAGGATTCATGGTGCGAATGCCTGGCATACTCTGGGCCTGGTCATGCAGCACTTCGGCGCGCGCGCCACTCCTGCCGCTCTCCACAGCCTCCCCGGATTCTTCCCCCGCTCGCTTTAGTGGATGCGCCGACAGTATCTTGACGCAGACGGCTCACGGCGCGGCGGCTGGGGCTGTCGCAACGGCGAGGGCGGCCTCCAGGTGCTGTCTACGTCGGCGGAGTCGGGTTGGCGCAGGCGCAAGCAGGCAGGGTGCGACCGTACGCAGTTATGTGCCCGCGGGGCCTTGAGGCGGCGGCGCACAGGGTGAAAGCAGACGTCGGCGGATGCGGGTGAAAGGGCTGGGTGCTGGCCTATCTCATCGTGTCGCCCTTGAGCTCCCGCGGTCGGTAGGCGCGCCGGCGAAGACAGAGAGAGAGAGTGTGTGTGTGTGTGTGTGCGAGAGAAAGCGCGGGCAGTAGACAGGGTGTCGCGGCTGGGGCGGGCAGGGCGGTGGTGGTGGTGGTGTTGGTGTTGGTGTTGCAGCGGGCACGGAAGAATGAAGCGTGGGAGGGCGGCGCGGCGCTGGCCCTGACGAGGTGCCCCAGCGGGCGGTCTTGGCGGGCAGTCCTTCGCATCAAACAATAAGACGCGCGATGGGCGAATCGGTGAATAGTAGGCCAGCGTGCCGCACCGGCCTGCATAGACGCGGCCGCTCCGTGCACAACTGCGCGCAACCCGTGGAGACCATCGCCATGTTCAAGTCTGGCCCAGTCACAAGTCACATGCCTATCCCATCGCCGGCGCGCGCGCATGCACGCTCCACACGAGATCAACCTCCGCCGTCCCCATCCCCCTTACGGTGCCCGCGACGGTGCCTTTGCAGCCTCGCCCTGACTGCTCCCTGCCGCCCTGTCGTCTTTTCTGGCCGTCCTGCCCTCGCCATGTCGCAGTCCAGGTGACGCCGCCGGCCGCCAATCACAGCGCTCCCCGACAGCAGCGCGCTCTCGAGCCCGCCGGCCGAACAATGACGCCCCGTGCTCCAGAGCCTCTGCCTCCGCCGCGGCCAGAGCTCCCCCGCGATGCCTCGACGCACTCCAAAGCCTCCGTTCCCTCGTCGTCGCAGAGCAACGAGGCAGACGACGAGCAGAGCATGTCCGACGACGTCTTCGCCATGCGCCCGCCGCCGTCCCCTCCGCGCTACGAGGGCGAAGACACCGGCCTGACAAGCGAGAAAGAGCTGGCGGGCTTCTACATGTATGGCTGGGCTGCCGAGGTATGCCGTCTTTTCTTCGCCGCCGTCTTCCCTTCATGCAGCAAATGCCCATAGCAAGACTGACGCCCACATAGGTCTTCGTAGTGTGCGGAATCGGCAGCTTCATCCCCGTCACTCTCGAGCAGCTTGCGCGCGAAAACGGCGTGCTCCTTTCCGACCACACCACACCATGCAAATCCTCCCTTCCCACTACGACTTCACCCCTCTTCTCCGCCCTCTCCCCCAAGCCCGAGACGGGACAATGCGTCGTCTACCTCCTCGGCATAGAAATCAACACGGCCAGCTTCGCCATGTACACCTTCTCCATATCCGTCGCTATCCAAGCACTTCTCATAATATCCATGTCCGGCGCCGCCGACCACGGTCGCTTCCGGAAGACCTTTCTGCTGTGGTTTGCCTTTATAGGGAGCGTAGCGACCATGTTGTTTCTGCCCGTTGTGCCCAAGGTATATGTGCTGGGCGCGCTGCTTGCCATTATTGCGAATACGTGCTTTGGTGCCAGTTTTGTGCTATTGAATTCTTTCCTGCCACTGTTGGTGAGGCATCATCCGACAGTGGCATATGCGAATATGTCTGGGGAGTCGAGCTACCTGGACGACGAGGATTTGGATAGGTCGAACGGATCATCAATCATCCGGGAAGCACAGTATTCCACTGAGCTGGCGGAAGAGGAGAACGTCATAGGCGGAGTAGCGGATGCGACGACGGCATTACTCCCACCTCGCTCCGAAGTCGACATGTCGGTCCCAAATCCACTATCGAGAGCAACTCCCTCCCAAGAGCTAGCTCTCTCTACCAAGATCTCCTCCTACGGCATCGCAATCGGATACATCGCCGCGCTACTCGTTCAAACATTATCCATCCTCGTCGTAATCGCTTTCCGCAACTCAGACTTCGGTCTTCGCCTCGTCCTCTTCATAATAGGCGCCTGGTGGTTCATCTTCACTATACCCGCCGGCTTCTGGCTCCGTCCCCGCCCAGGGCCACCGCTTCACCTCTCGGCGCACAGATCCAACTTGCGCACTTGCCTCGCATACTTCACGTACTCGTGGAAATCGCTTGGTCGGACGATCATACATGCGCGTCTGCTTAAGGACGTCATCATCTTCCTAGCCGCGTGGTTCTTGCTCAGCGACAGCATAGCCACCGTTTCCGGAACCGCCGTGTTATTTGCGAAAACGACTTTGGGCATGGGCTATGCAATGCTCGCCCTCATCAACGTAATCGCCACCGTCTCTGGTGTAATTGGCGCATTCACCTGGTCCCGCATCAGCATCTACATGCGGCTCAAACCCTCCCAGACCATCCTCGCATGTATCGCTCTCTTCGAGCTAATCCCCATCTACGGACTGCTTGGTTACATCCCCGCAATCCGCCGCTTAGGTTCCTTTGGTCTCCAGCAACAGTGGGAGATGTACCCCCTGGGGGCTGTGTATGGCTTCGTGCTAGGCGGACTAAGCAGCTATTGTAGGAGTTTGTTTGGCGAGCTGATTCCACCGGGGTACGAGGCTGCGTTTTATGCGCTGTATGCCATCACGGATAAGGGAAGCAGTGTGTTTGGACCGGCTATTGTGGGTGCGATTACGGATGCGTATGGGGAGATCCGACCCGTAAGTCTTCTTCTCTCTTCTAGCTGACATTCGTACTAAGGGTGAATAGGCTTTTTGGTTCTTAGCTGTCCTGGTCGGATTGCCATTCCCCATCATGATGCTTGTTGACGTAGATAGGGGGAGAGCAGAAGGCATTGCTCTGGCCAAGAAACTTGAAGACTTGGCAGATGAGGAAGATGAAAGTGAAGATCTGAACCAGCATCTAGTTAGAGACACCGAGCGCGAGTATCAGCATTGAGCGAGAGCAAAGCATGCATTTGCATTGGGAAGGCGCTGAGCATCGGGTTGGATATTCCCACGATTCATTAGCTAGGAGTTGGATCTATCTATTTCAGCGCGATTCTCAGTTCTTCCGCTTCGTCCTCACCGGTTTCATTCTGTGACATCCTCCTGTGTTCGATCTTGCCCGTAAATCGTCCATCATCCGTCGCATCCACCTTGCCGATATCGTCAGTGCGTCATCTTCTCCCCATTACATCGTCCCATACGTATATTTCTAATCATCCAGCCCCAAGCCTTCCCTGACCTCAGCCTTCTTCTCCGCATCCGGCAGCGTATCCTCGATCATCCTCCACATCTCGCAAGCGATCTTCTCCCGCTTCTTTGCGACTGCGCTCCACTTCTTCCACTCGGCCTCGACCTCATCGCGCTCCTTCTTAGTGACCTTCTTTGCCTTGCCAGCCTTCAGGCTGTCCAATCGAGCGATGATATCCGTCTTCTCGACCTCGAGGGCTTGCACGTTGGAGATGAGGTCAGTAGTACTGAATGTGGAGTTCAGTGATGAGAGCGTGCTACGGAGCGTTTTGGCGGTGGTATGAAGGTCCGTGGTCTGGCTGCGGAGGTCGTTGATGGCAGTGTCAAAACCGGCGAGCTGCTCGGGAGTACAAGAGTCTTTCGGGCTCTGGATGGAAGTGTAACGTGAGCCCAGAAGTTGCACTGGCAATGAGCGGCACGTGATGAGGAGCAGCTTACCTGAAGAGCATGGTAGACAATCTGCTTACCTGGGGTCCATCAGTCAAAACGAAGAGATCAAGCCGGTTCAGATCACTCACCGGCCGCACGTCCCTCGATCTCATTGCGCTCATGGAGATCCTTCAGTATCTTCGCCGCGGCAGCTGCACACTAATCAGACACACGGCTCCACACGTGCCACAACGACGAACCCTTCGTAACCTTGTTATGCAGATTCGCTGAAATATCGATAGCCTACTCGCCGTCAGTGGCATCTTCCACGTACGGAGGAGGCGAAGGACTCACGGAGTACGGGCGACTGCGAGGCGATAAGCGTCAGCTTCTGCTCCGTAAAAGAGTTCACCCTTTAGGACGTTGACTCACTTCACCTTGCCTGCGGCCATTTAGCACTTTAGTTCAAGAAAGCGGAGGGATTCCGCTACTTACGTACGTAGTGAAGGACCATGTCGGCAGCCTCATTCGCTGATTGCTTCGCAGAGGGCTTCTCATCTGTCTTCTTGCGCGGCGCCATGATGACACTCGGATGTGGATCCGTGGGGAAGGATAGAGTTGGGTAAAGTGTAAGGGAAGGTATAGTGGGAGAGTTGAGAGCCTGTGGGACGGAAGGCGCGAGACGGGAAAGAGTCGCCGAAGCACGTGAGCCGTGGTTGCGGCAGCGACGACCCACTACACACGGAGGAGGCTCGCATGATGTGCGAGAAGAGGATGAAAACGAAGCACGAGGCGATGGAAGAGTTTATGCCACCGGATGACGGCACTGGACGGGACGTCGTCTGGTGATGCTATCAATGCTTTTCTACGCGCGCTTCTCAGTCTCCGTTGGCAAAGACGAGAGATATCGCATCTTTCTCCAGATCGCTCCCACAGACAGTGTATTTTGGGTATAGGGGCAATCATTACTACTCAAGCTCAGGCTCAAATCTATGCAAGATGCTGCGCCCCAAAGGCAAAACTCCGCTATGCAAAAGATACAATCTTCGCGCCATGTGTGCTTGTTACATGACAACCTAAAGCTCATTAGCAAGTGCTTAGAATTAGGTGTGATGAGTGACTTACACAGTCGCTATCCTTCGGCGCTTGCCCAATACCCATCTCGTCGAAAGTCTTGGGGCCCTTGCCTGGTGGTGCTGCAGGCTTCGCAGGCGCCGGTTTCGCTGCTTGCGCTGGATTCGACGGCTTTACAGGCTGCTGCTGTACAGGTGTTGCCGATTTCCCTGGCGGCTTAGGTCCTTGTGGCAACCCTTGCGGCTTTGGGCTATGTGCTGAAGGCCGCCCGGCAGAGCCTGGCCGAGAAGAAGGTCCTCCTCCGGGTCGGGGCCCTGGCGCGGTGGTCGATGGTCTGTCCGGTCTAGCCGATGTCCTGCTCTCCTGACCCGGCTGCACTGTAGATGGGCGTGTGTGTTGTCGCGGCTCTAGAGGAGCAACGTACCCAATATCAGGAAGAGTCCCTTGCTTCTTAAGCGGCAACCCAGGCTTTTGAAGCCTGTTACGTCCCTCAGGCGCGCTGAAGCCGATATCAACAGGCTGTGTTGTTGCTGGTCGGTCGTATGCGTCCGGTCGTTCAGCGCTTGGTCCTCCAGGCTGCCTATATGCGCCTGGACCGGGTGGGGGAGGTCCTCCGCTTGGGACGCGTCCCCTTCCGCGGCCCATATTATCAATGCTAGTGTGTGGACGGAGCGGCAGAGGACCCATATTTGGTCCTTGAGGCGGAGGACGGCCACCACCGTATCCGTTATTGGGACTGTACAGGTTCGGATTGATGTTGAATGCCTGCGATACAGGCCGAGCAGTTGCAGACCGTAGTTCTGGGGCAAATCCTCCTGCCAGGTTTGGACCTTGAGGGCCCAACCGCGGCGGACCATTATCTACAGGATATGGTGTAGCTGTGGCAGGTCGATCGTAGGGCTGTGATGTAGGTGCAGACGTCGTAACGACGGGGGGCTTGTCGGATAAGGGATAAGGAGTGGTAGTAGCATTGCGGTCCGGTAGTCGAGCACCGCCGGGGGAGGCCGTTGAAGGCGAATCTCCGTAGTCAGAAGGACTGCTGTCTTGGATGGATGGCAAGGGTGGTGCTTGCATCTTCTGTAACCTCGCCGGGCGCTGCCCGCGCATGGAACCGTGTTGAGATTTAATTTTGTTGATCGCAATGTTCTCGTGATCCTTCTTCGAGAGCGTTCGAGACTTCGAAATACTTTCAATTCGGGCGGCTGCATCCTTGTTACCATTTCTGGCCGCTTTATCATACCATTCTAACGCTTTGTCGATGTTGACCGGCACGTTCATGCCAATTTCATTAAAGTATCCCATGGCGAATTCTGCCGTGGCCAGTCCCGCAGCGGCGGCGCGTTGCGCGTACTGGTATGCTAGCTCCTCGTTCTTCGCAAACTCTCCCTCATAACCGCAGAGGAACCATTTGCTGATGGCCATGTCTGCCTCAGGTTCTCCTTGGCGAGATGCTAGCGCGTTGTAGTGTAGGGATAACGTCGGATTGAAGTCGCAGCCCAGACTGCAAAGCTCGTAGGCGGAACCCATCTTAAGCTGAGCCTTTGCAAATCCAAGGTACGCTGCCTTCTCGATGTTCTGCCTTGCACCTTTCTCGTCGTACGCGAGGAAGACTTCTGGCACGTTGATCTGGGGAAGTTCCCGGGCCTGCAGCATACCCATAACGTAAGCACCCTGGGGAGCATTCTCGTCGGCCGTGGCTGCCGCTTGCCGGATCAGCTGAATGCCCTTGGCGTAGTCTTGTGGTTGTCCATGTTGTCCCAGCAGTGTCATCATGCCCAGGCGGTAATTCGACGCGGAGTCTCCAGCCTCCGAGCCTTGCTTGTAGTGCTGGAGCGCCTTGATCGGATCGTTTGACTGCTCGAACTGCATGCCCATCCGATACTCGGCCCTAGCATATCCTTTCTGCGCCGCGCGCGTATAACAGCGGAAGGCCTCCTTCTTGTCCACGCGCAGCCCGAACTTTCCAAACTCCAGCCACATGCCGCGCATGAACTCGGCCTTGGGATGATGCTGGTCCGCTAAGAAGCTGACCACGTTCATGGCATCTACGCGCAGCTGATGTTCCACCGCAGGCGTAGCCGGGCGCGCGCCTTGGATCTCAGCGAGCCGCTGCTCATGGAGCTGTGCTACGTCTACGTATGACAGCGCGTCCTGTGCCCATGCCAGCTGCATCTCCGGGTCGTTCGAATTGAGCACGGGCAGGCGCGCATTTTCCAGCACAGCCTCCTTCTCATCGTCCGACGGCGGAACGTTGGGCGGCCGGCTGCCGAGCTTTGGGAAGACGGAGAAGTTGGGAGCCTCGCTGCTTTGGGCGAAGCTGTGGTAGTCGTGCGTCGTCTGCTGCTGCATGGCTTGCGGCTGCACGCTCGGGGGCTGCTTGAAGGTCGACGAAATGCTCGCCTGTCGCTGGGGCCATTGCCCTGCGGCCTGCGGCGGCTGCTCGGGCTGGTAGCTCGATGCGCGCGGCGGGAAGTGCGGCGACGTCTGGTTGAGGGCCTGGGCCGGCGGAGACATGGGCGCGTTGGCGCTTCGCGGGCCGTTGGCTTCTAGTTCCATGTGAGCAATGTTTTCTTGCATGTTCTCGGGCACCTCGGGCATAATCCTACCGCGAAGGGGGGACGTCAGCACGCGCGCAATTTGATGGCATTGGGAGGGAGGACGAACCGCTGAGGCGCTGGAGAGATGACCTCTGGCGAGGGCGCCGGCATGTAGTAGTCATCGAACCCTCCCGGAATAAAAGTAGCCCCAAGCTGGGGGGGCTGGCCTTGGTTGTAGCTCATTGTCGATGCGGGCCGCTCTGGACAGCCCAAAGAGCCAGGTGTCAGCCTTTGTCCACAAGCCCAGGCGTCTGCCGAAGTGTCAGGCCGCGCGCACGACTCTCTTGAAGCGTTGTCATGGGTGTTCGTGCGTAGGCCTTGCGACGAAGACGGCAGGCAAAGCGGACGATCAACTCACAGCTTGGCGGGGTGCACGCGGAGCTTCACGGACGCTCCGACACCGCGACGGCCGTGTCTCGATGCTCCCACGAGCGGACGGCGAGTCTCGTGCGCGGAACAGGCTCGCGCAAGCGGCTGGATGTGCTGTCGGCGAGGCAGAAGCGCAGCGTTGTTGCGGATGCGTGCGGCGGGCCCGGGGGTGTTGGAGGAGGGGCTGCTGGCTGTGTGGCCGCGCAGGAGGAAAAGGGCTGGGGAGACAATAAACGCTGCCGTTTGCTGCTGAGACGGACGGCTCAAGAAGCAGTCGACGCGGTTCTCGAATGCTGAGGATTCAAATAGCTGTCTGACGTAGGCGTGGTGTAGGGTCCCGCAGCGCGACTAAGCACCCGCAAACCCTGAGCATGCAAGGCCGTCAAGGCGCGGAACTCCTACTCACTTCGCTATAAATGTTCTGACATGGCGCGTGTCGGGTTCCCAGCGCATCCACAAGGCTGCGCCGCTGTCCAGAGGCTGAGGCTGTGTCATCGAGTGGCACAACTTCGCTTTGGACCACCGCATTTGGCACGTTTGGTTTCGTTTCGCATACGCCTGACCTATGGAGCATGGGCACACGGCGGCGGGCTGAGCAGTATACGGCTGTGGGAGATGAGGTTGAGCAATATTGCGCTTTCTTGTGCTCAGCTCTGGCTTGCATGGCCGACCATATTTAGTTCGGAACACTTGTCTCGTGTCGTATCCTTAATGATTCCGAGATCAAGTGGGCGACTGACTCAGTAAGTTGTTGAATGCCCTGCACTGCCCGATTAGGAATTGTCTAACTGGAGAATAACATCCGTTTCCTCCTCACGGCACGAGTCCGAACACCTATACGGCCTCAAGCATACGCATCAACAAGTCGCATGGTGACGTGTAATCAGATCTGCTATTTCGTATCCGTAACTCTACCCTTGCCGCATAGCAAAAGAAACATGCTTCCATCCCAAGAATATCATGTGCGTACACCCCATCACCTTGGCCAATTAACCATGCAAGAATCAAGTTGGCCACCTCCAATAGCCGTCGGAAAAACCGTAAAATGTGGTGCGGCCAGAATCGCCAGGACGCCGCCTGTGAAGATAATGTGAGAAAAGGAGAACATTGAGCAGTGCCTTTAAGTGCTACTGTGGATTGACGGCTTTCTGGACCACTTTCGGGGGGTTCGAGAAGACAGGCGAGTATTCGAATACATTTACTAAGTCCGAGATTTTCAACGGACTGCGTTGAGGAGATGAATGAAATGGCTGAGATGGCTTGTTTACTAGATCAGAGAAAGGTCAGCATGCCCTAATGTACCATAACGTCGGTGTTATGCTGAACGGGCTGTTGAGGGTGCTTCTGTTCACCATTGGCAGGCTCAGGCTCGTCCATCTCCATGTCATCGCCGCCTTCTTCCTCGCCCTCTTCATCCTCGTCATCTTCGCCCTCGCTCTCTTCGATATCGATCTCCTCGCTTTCGGCGTCTGCAGCTTTCTCCTCGGCAGGTCCAGCAGTCTCTTCACCGCCAGCCATCTCGGCGTCTTCGCCATTAGCGGTAGCAGCGTTCTCAGCTTCTACCTCCTCCTCTTCATCCTCCTCCTCGTCGATACCGTATTGGTCACCATCTGCGGTCAGGTCCGCTTCGGGCTGGTCAGGGGGGAACTCTGGTGGAGCAGACTCCTCCGAATCCCTGTCATTGTCAGTTGTTGCCTAGACTGCTTATTTTGCTGTCATACCATTTTATAGCGAAGCGCGTGACACGCGGCTTCTCCGCCAGAATGTTCCTTCGCACCTTTTCGATAATGGGCTTTGCTGGAGGCTCGAGCTGGAGCGCCTCGTCCGTGTACTCGTTGTTGACGTAGTATCCGACGCGCACAAATTCCCGCTCGTCATAACTGCAGCTGAGGAGGATGACCGTCACACCGATAATTTCGCTGTTCGGGATGCGCGAAAGGTCTGGAGGATCGGCGCGGAAGGCGAACTTGTTGATGCCGACTGGAATGGGGCCGACCAGCACGGAATCGAGCTCTTGATCATACTCGTTCCTGTGGACCGTTAAGATCTGCTTCAGAACGATAGAAGCGTGGTGTGGCACTTACGAAGTTGCGGAGCCAACGTATGTCAACTTCCACTCGAGGTCTGCGTACCGCAAGTCAGCGCGCGGCAATGCGGCAACAATCAGTGTACTCACCTTTCTGCAGCTGCTCAAGACACTCAAAGGTAATCTCGAACTCATATGGCGCGTCGAACGTGGCCGGATTATTCTTGACCTCGACACCGAGGAGCGACACGACAGACATGTTGATGGATGTGGGGCGATTAAGACAATGGCGGGGGGCTGATGGTTGCTGTAAGTCGGGATATCGAGTCGGCGAAGTGTTGAGTCGAGAGCGCGGGAGCGGGACGGAAGAGAAAAGTGTTTGTTGTGGACTGGGAAGCGGTGAAGGTGCAGCTAAATAGGGACCCTTGACGCCCGTCGCCAGTCGCGTCGCGTGGAGCGCCATTAACGCGTCACGTGCTTTCGCTCCCAGCCTGCCCCTCCCCAGCCTCCCGAGCCAACTTCGCACGAACACGACAGAGCCCAGGCAACAACACGATGCTGCCTTCACTAGCTATCGGCTCGGAGGGATTCCTAAATCGTCGGTGTGGCAACTCGGCAAACTCACCCCCGATCGCACCAGGCGTCGACCATGGTTTGCACCGTTTCGGGACGGAAGACTCTCATCGCACACTTTCTTGTTCGCGCCAGAACATATATTTTGATATTTAGATGCTCGCTCAAACCGCACAATCATTCCATATGCATTTCGGTATTCAAACACCACGCATGCCTAATCATACACTACCATCAGCCCACCCTCCCCCTCCGCGGTTTGCTCCGAATCAGACCCTTGTCACCTTGACTCCTCTATCGACGAGAGCGGTTGCAAGCCCTTCCGCAATCTTCCTCCTTCGCTTCGCAGTTTCCCTCAGTTCGGGGAGATTATCATCCACCATATCACCCAGCCTCGCCAGGTCTTCCCCTGTTGTCGGGCTTCCTTCAGGCGTGTAATAAAAGCCGTAACCCTTAGTGGGCGTTGATTCGACCTCCGGTGTCAGCGCCCTCCTATTAAGCTCGCTCAAGCTCATTCTGCTCCGATTTGTAGGCGGGGTGGCAAATGGGCTCTCGCTGCGAAGGCCGCGGGACCCTCGTGGCGTTCCAAGCTGGCGAGAAGAAGACGAATTCGGCCGACTGGATTCTGAGAGGCCGATCTTACGGAGCTGGGATTCGAGAACAGCAATCTCGCTATTCCTCTTCTCCGTGACTGTAATGAGCTTGTTTATAGTCCTCTTAACAGCATCGACGGTCGGAACGGCTCCCGTCTTTCCATTTTCCGCATTGTGCGAAGCAAGCTTAGAACGCAGAAGAATC
This sequence comes from Trematosphaeria pertusa, assembly GCF_010094035.1. NCBI lineage: Eukaryota > Fungi > Ascomycota > Dothideomycetes > Pleosporales > Trematosphaeriaceae > Trematosphaeria > Trematosphaeria pertusa. Next base: position 2,722,658 of record NW_022987215.1, on the reverse strand, counting down.
GTTGCTTCTTCGGCTTGACCAAGCAACGTCAGAAGACGCGCGTAGTCGCCTCGTAGTCCTTTCTGCTGATCGGCCAGCTCCTTAGGCAGTGACGCTTTGCGGAGCGCTTCTACCTTCTCGGGATCCTTGCGGTTGATAATCTGACGGCGGATATCGTTGAGCTTCGTCATCAGTCGAGCTTTCTCGCGGAGCAGTCGTGCTAGTTGACTAAGCTTGTCAAGGACGTCCTCTACACGCCCCTTATCCAACTCCTGCTCAAGCTCATTCTCAAGCTTCTTCAAATCTTCAATCTCGGCAAGGCACCATTTCTCGAACCAAGGACCGTCCTCGCCCTGCTCTACGACTTCTTCTAATGCTCTCCGGGTTACCTCACTGTTCCGTTGGGGTCGTTGGTGATACTCCAAAAACGCCTTGAGAGAGCGCCAGTTGAGGCCGAGTGTGTCCACCATGTTGTTGATGTCCCTATACACGATTTCGATCTGAGCAGCATGGCCCGTCTTGTTGATGGATGCTCCGCTATATTCTTGGCGTGCAAGGAATGCATCTAACGTCCTGCTGGGCTCAATCTCGCTGGCAAGCTCCAGACGGATACGTTCATCCTCATCATCAATTAGATCAGAAACCAGGGGCTGAGGGGTGGGTGGTTTCGGCTGTTGTTGTATCGACGCGCTCAATGAAGCGCCAGGAGCTGTCAGTGGTTCCCTCCGCGTTCCAATCACAGAGGTCGAGGCCGCCCGCGCTGGACTAGGTGAGCGGAGATTATCTTGTACTCGGCTCTGCGAGGGTGTCAAAGGCATAGGAGCCCTGGGGAAGCCGCCAGTTACGGCGGATTGGGGAGTCTGCTTGGGCTGTCCAAATGACGGGGTGGACTTGGCAGCCTGGCCGAAAGGGGCAGCTGGTTTGGATGCATGCCCAAAAAGAGGACGAGGCGGAGACGTACTCCTGCCTGATCGAGACGAGGTCCTAGACTTCACGACTGGTGGAGTGGGCGCTGCCGGGAAGATGCGCGGAGACTGATTGATACTGTCTTGAAGTGTCCAGCCAGTTTTTGAGGGCCGGGATCTGCGCGCGGCATCCGAAGGCGATGGTTCTTCGGTCTCTTCATCGCCACTTCGATCCTCCTCGACTGAGATATCCCCCGAACCTTCTTGTAGAGGTGATGATGGTACCGATGATGATTCTGGAGCCTCCACCTTAATGGGAGGACTTCCAGCAAGCGGAGGAAGGTCTTCGTCCGTTTTCGGTGGTTTCCATGTCATGGGATCGGGAGGCAGAGGGGCATCTTCTGGGACAAGCTGCTCTTCCTTCGGAGGCGGCGCCTTTGGTGCTAAAGTGTCCTTTGCAGGTGTTGCCCCAGGAAACATTAGGTTTGGCGGTTTAGGTGGCGACGCCGGAGTGGTAGAGACTGCCTGCGGAGCTTTCTGCTCTAGTTGCTTAATGGGGGTTGCAGGTGGTTTTGTTTCGTCTAGGGCAGAACCAAAACCTACGCCAAAGCTAAACCCGCCAGCTGACGGTGCAGGTTTCTGTTCACCCTCTTGTGTCGATCCGTCGCTTTTAAATGAGTTTCCGAGCTTGAAGCCATCGGATGGGAGTCCAAAGAGATTCTTTGGCTGAGGTGGTGGGCCTTGGGGGGTTGGTGTAGCCTCATCTCGCTCTCTGTTCTGCGCTTCATCGGCATCGCTCATATCGGACTCCTTGGTAGATGCAAATGAGGATGTACCTTGTCCGAAGATGGACCCGCCCTGCTGCGCGGGGGTGTTCGCCCAGGAAGGTAAGGTAGAGCCCGTACCGGAGCCTACCGTAACTGTGGAGCCAAAGCTCGGTTCTGTACTTAGGCCCTTGAATCCATTTGTAGTCCCTCCGAATGCGGACTTCTGTTGCTGCCCAAGCGCGGCGAACCCTGACTGACCACTAGTGCTCCCGAAACTAGAGAATGCGGAGCCTCCAGAGGGAGCATTTGTTCCAAATCTGGCAAAACCAGAGGGGCCTCCAGCCGCATTGGAAAATGGAGTCGCGGAGGTTTGAGAGGCCGACGTTTGCGGAGCCGAACCCCATGGAGATTGGCGACTACCTAAACCACCGGTCGCACCAAACGCGGAGCCTCCTTGAGCTCCAAATGTAGATGCAGAACCAAAGGCGGGCTGGGAGGGTTTTCCAAAAGTGGGCGTTGTGCTGCCGAACCCTGTCGTTCCGAACTTAGGAGTAGACGGTGTTCCAAAAGTAGCCGCTGGCTGTCTCATTTGTAGACCCCCTTGCGTACTTCCAGCAGCGGAAGCTGGCTGCCCAAATACGGACGCCATCTTCTGTTCTGACGGACCGGATTTTGCTGGCGTAGCTCCAGCTTCTTTCTGCTTTTCATATGTGAGCCCGTGGTAGCCCATCCCTCCTTCGATTGATTTATCCCATACAACCCACCATGCTGCCAGCATACCCTCGTGAGTAAGTAGAAGATACTCAGGCAACGGGGTGGATGATTCGTTCACCTCCTCCAGCCGGGGTGCAGGCCGCTGAACCTTGTCCTTGCTCGAGAGATCCAAGGCCTCGCCGATAAGGACGCTATCACCTTGTTCTCCTAAGCTCATTTGCGGAACCTGGGCCTTCCGACTATCGATTAAATTAGTCAAGTGAAAGTCGTTCACGGTTTCCTGGTCCGGGGCCATGGGTTCGCTTGTATTCGTGAGGACGGCCACGTCGGAAGAGTTTGCACTAGCCACAATCAACATATCGTTGAGAATCGGATCCCAGTTCCGAAGCCTAGTTACTGAGAAGCGAGGGGGCGGGTTTCGATGCGGGGCGTCCATAGGCGGGAATAGGAGCGGGAAGGGAGACTTGCTGAAAGAGAAGGTGGCGAAGGCTTTGTCGGTCTTGACGAAATGATATAATGTGTCCTGCTCTTCTTGCATAGCATCCTCATCCTCTGTTGGCGAGGCCTTGGGGGAATGTATGAGGAGGAATTCTTCGTTGTTGATCCAGTACACGGCCGACACTATAGCAGTCAGCAATCTCATTCGGCGTTCGAAACACGCCATCTCCCGACTTACTAGTATAGCTCTCATCCACATCGGGCGGACGTGGAATATGACCCCGTTGGTCGTTCTTGCCCGCCATATAAACGGTAGCAGTTCCGTCGGTCGACCCAGCCACAAATGCCTTTCCGCGTACGCTCCATGAGACACAAGCAACACCCTCGGTCCGTACAGGCGATGGCTGTTGGGTGCTCGTGACGTCTATAATGCTGAGCTGTCCCGAATCCAGAACCACAGCCATATACTGCTCCATGGCCGGGTTTGGGTTGGGCAATAGTGCCCGAAGAGGGGTGTTGTCTGTGCCTATTCGCATGTCTGGCTGTGTCTGCCCCCGAAGAAGATTGTCCACGCCATATACAGCCAGGCCCCCTTCGTTTTCTGGACTGAGCACGAGGAAGTCTTCGCCCGAGGAGAAGACGACGTGGCGGAGGCGCGGCACCGGAAGAGCAAAGTCAGGCGTGAAGTCGGTGACGACATCATCCTTGGTGGCCTGTTCGTGGAACGCTTTGCGGACGCTGTCTGTGGAAGCTAGGATGAGGGTGTCGGGTGCAGCTGCGGCGAGCAGACGGCGCTCCGAGGCGACGGACAGGAGGGTGGCCGAAGCTGGAGGCACATTGTCGTTCGGCCAGGGCGCGGGGAGCAACTTGAGTTTCTTCACGCCTTCCAGCCCATGGCCCACAGTGGAGAAGCCAATGACCTGTGCACGGATTAGCTATGCTTCTTGCCCGGAGCGTGCTTGATTGCCGCTACCTCTGGGTTGATCTCCGCAAGCTCGGCGCCGACGTTTACAGAGGGCGTCTGGTTGAAGTGGAAGGCCATGCTCGCGAGGAGGTACTCCGGTCGGATCTCGCGCGAGGGTGTTCTGCGAATCAGTGGTCGAATGCCCGCATCGGAGGAAGCTGCGCGCTGAAATACAGGCGACGAGGAAAAGGAGCGTGAGAGCCTGGGCGGGCTCGGGCGGAAGAGGCCGAAGCTTTTGTTGAAAATAGTGAAAGCTGCGGGCGCCTGGCGCTCTGGGGGCAATGAGCGGCAGGCACTTCACGCGCGGGCGGCTTTCTTTGATGCGTGTTTGGAGAGCGGCCTGTACGCGCCAAGCCGTCCGAGCTTCCTGACGCTGGGGGTGCTGGAGCTCCAGGCAATCGACGCTGCGTCAACAACCAACTACCCAGGTAGCAACGCCCTACCTACCTCTCCGCGTTCCGCTGCGAAGCTTGCAAGCTATACAACAGAACTCCCCGCCTCGCCGCACATCTGCCTCTGCACACCATGGCCGGCTTCGACTTCTCCAACCACAACCGCAATGCCGCCCTCCACGCCCAGGGCGTGCCGCTACCCAAGGCCACGAGCACCGGAACGACCATTGTGGGATGTCTCTTCGACGGCGGCGTCGTCATCGCAGCAGACACACGAGCAACCAGCGGGCCCATAGTAGCAGACAAGGTAAGAAGGCTTAAGTTAACATCGAAGCTTCCACATCCCGAACAGAACATGTCTGACGAGATTGCAGAACTGCGAGAAGCTGCACTACATCGCGCCCCAGATCTGGTGTGCCGGAGCCGGTACCGCCGCCGACACCGAATTCACCACCGCCATCATCTCCTCCAATCTCGAGCTGCACGCCCTGTCCACCGGCCGCAAGCCGCGCGTGGTGACCTGCATGACGATGCTGAAGCAGCACCTCTTCCGCTACCAAGGCCACATCGGCGCGTACCTCGTCGTTGCCGGCGTCGACCCCACTGGCGCCCACCTCTTCACCGTGCACGCCCACGGCTCGACCGACAAGCTACCCTACGTGACCATGGGCTCCGGCTCGCTGGCAGCCATGTCCGTCTTCGAGACGCAGTGGCAGCGGAATTTGACCAAGGCCCAGGCGGTGAAGTTGTGCGCGGACGCCATCCAGGCCGGTATCTGGAACGACTTGGGCTCTGGTAGCAATGTGGATGTGGCCGTCATCACAGGGGACAAGACGACCCTGATGCGGAACTACATCACTCCCAATGTGCGGCAGCCCAAGCAGCGGAACTACAGGTTCCAACCCGGCACGACCGCGGTGCTTAACGAAAAGGTCATCACAAGGGAGGAGATCAGCAAGTATGTTACCGTGCATGAGCTGGAGGATGACAACGTCACCGCTACGGCAGAGACGATGGATGTAGATTCATAGGGTCGGGGAGCCCGAGGAGAGCGGTGAGAGTGAGATGAACTCCAGATGAACTCCAGATCAACGCCTTGCACGCCGGCATTTGGGCAAAGGACATGTATTATAGTCCGGATTTAGACATCTATGGCAGCCGGATAGGGGCAAACACGGTCATCAAGACAGAAGTTTTCGATCTACATACAAGGCGTAGTCGATCGTGATATTGCTCCGCCCTAATCAGACAAGGTGATAGAAATCTTGGAAGTTTTTGACCATTAGCGCCTCCTGGTATTGCCCAAATGCCCAGACAGAATCCCAGCAGTTGCTTCTATCTGCACCTCTTCTCCACAATGTTCGCTCCATGCTCCTCGTACTCCTTCCTCGATATCCAGAGCTGATGGAAACTGCCCAAGCTCGCCAGGATGCTGCCTCCAATCCATGCAGCATACTTCCTCTCCACAACCTGGCCGGGAGCGATGAGTTTGTTCCGCGTTGATGGATAGATAGAATTGATCTCGTAGTTCAACCTATCGTTGAATTTGTACAGAAGCGTTGAGCCACCCGTGACCACGATGTTCTGGAGTAGCAGTGGCCGCTGGTCTGCGTCGACGTGCTGCACCGCTGCCTGCACGAGTCGCGGGATTGTCTGCTCATCTTTTGGTCGTGGGTTCTCCGAGTCTTGAATCGCGGCGTTGGCGTCGAATAGACTTTCTGCGGGCCTGAAGCGCTCAGCGCCGAAGACCTGGTTCCATCCATCGGGCATTTCAAACGGGCGGCCGGGCATCGATTTCGCAATATCCTCATTGCCAGTGTTAGAGAGGCGTCCGGGCCCCGGCCAGATTTCCACCACAGACTCTTTGAACTCAGTCAAGACGCGCTCTTCCTCGTAGCGACGGAACGAATCCGTAGGTGGGACGTCGAAGTTCCTATATATGGCTTGGGCGGGCGCTCCGGCGTCGACTTGCGTTTTCGACTTCACCATGTAGTGGGGCGTTAGCGGGACCTCGGGCTGCGACTGCTTGAAGATGAGTCGGATTTGGTTGGATACGAAGTTGCCTGCGAGGGGGGATTTCTGCACGCCTTTTCGTAGGACCATGCCGTCGAGCACAGGTGTGACTGAGGTGTGCGATGCGCCGACGTCGATTATGATACCAGAGGCTTTTCCTGAGGCGAAAGCGGCGAGCACACCGGTTTTCTGGAGGTAGAAGGCGGGTGTTCCCCATTCTTCCATTGCAATCTCGATGTACTTTTCCCGTGCTTTTGCGCTGTTCCAGCCTGGCTCTGTCACAAGCAGCGGGCTGTCTTCGAGCGGCTTCTCCTGGTTCTCCACAGCATCCATATCCACGTCCATGGCGTCGCCATTCGCATTTGTGCCATCGTTCAACCCGTTCTTGGTAGGATCGCTAGGTTTTGTGCCCGTCAGCCGTGATGTTATCGCGTATTCCCATATCTTCGTCGCGGTTTCCCAATCCTCGACAATGCCATCTGCGCCCCATGGGTTCTTGATCTGAAGGTTCGCGCGCGGTGTGTGTATCGCGTTCTCGCCGAATAGGTATTGGGAGCTTGAATCTGCGTCTATTTGGCCATAGAACGAGGGACAGACGGATTTGGGGACATCTTCGCCCGCGAAGCCGGCCCGGGTGGTTGAGTAGCCAGGGTCGAGGACAATTGCTGAGACCTCATCTAAGCGCTATGTCAGTTCATGCGTCGAGGAGTTCGGGAGAGGGTTGTACCTCCAGCGTACTCGCCTGGCGCAGGCGCCGTTGAGGAATTGGGAATGTTCATGAGGCAAGGCTATCACAGCTCGCAAAGCTTTGTGAAGCTCGAATTCGAGGTCGGCCAGGCGGTTAACGCGTGCTGCTTCGGTGCTTATGCGCGGTTTCGGGGCACAGACGGTGGGGCCGGAGTTGGTGTTAGAGAGAAACTGTCGCATCGCGATCCTCGAACTTTCGAGGTTGGCGAGCTTCCGTCTTCCAGCCGCCCTCACCGCACCCCTTTCCTTCCCAGAGCACGGGAACGCTCCAAGACAGTCATTATATGCCCCGAACATGAGAGGCTGAATATAGAAAGCAATATGATGCTCCAATACCTCCGCCAGCTCTACTCCCTGGACACGCTCGATACTCGCTTCGTCGTCCCCGCCACCATACCCCCCAAGGAAGCTCTCGAGCTTGCAGAACTCGACCCAGCACAGCCTTTGCCGGTTAGGAATGGACAGGTCAAGGGCAGAGACTCAGCGGAGGCGGTCCAGCCTTCGCGCTGGGATACGCCGGAGTTCTACTTCTATTATCTGGTCATCCTCATTTGTGTCCCCCTTATGTGCAAAGCCGTAGTCGATGTCTCGAATGGTTAGCCAGTGAGAAAGGGATCGCATAGGGCATTCATGTTAACGTATACGCAGAATCCCATCCCAACTACTCTAAATTCGCTCGTCTGCTCTCGGATGGCTGGATACCTGGTCGCAAAGTTGTACGATTCCCCTTAATGTCGCCATGTCATGCACCCGCTGAACTTCTCGCAGGACAACTCCGATTTGCAGTATTCCGGCTTCCGGCAGAACATCCCATATCTGGTCATTGTTGTACTACTCCACCCTCTATTACGGAAAGCATACGACACATTCTGGAGAGCCGACACCTACACCCAGGTACGATCATCTCCAGTTGGCCTCACCATGGGCCTGACTGCTTCCGCTGCTGCGGATGCTCGTCTGAATCAGCGAGTCTCTTTCGACATTCCCTTCTCTGTTGCGTTCCTGGCGGCTCTGCATGGCTTCTCGGCCTTGAAGATCGTTACCATCTTGTACATCAACTATTGCATTGCGAAGAAGCTACCTAGGCCGTACGTGCCTGCGGCGACCTGGATCTTCAACATCGGCATACTGTTCGCCAATGAGCTGGCTCGGGGTTACTCATATGCCTCCATTCTTGGCGCATTTCTTTCTCCAACGCCAGCTTCTGAGAAGGAACCACCAACAACGAATTTCGGACACACGCTTGACAGCTATGGTGGCCTCATTCCGAGGTGGGAGGTCTTGTTCAACTTTACCGTTCTGCGCCTAATCAGCTTCAATTTGGACTACTACTGGAGCCTGAACTCAAGGACTGGCAGCCCTTTGGAGGTACGCTGACTTTCCGCTCTATTATTGGTTTACGCTAATGACATCAAGAAGAAACAGCTCGATCCCTCCAACCTCTCTGAGCGGGATCGAGTCTCCATTCCCGCGAAAGCCAGTGACTTTAGCTTCCGCAACTACTTCGCCTACACCATGTACTCGCCGCTGTACCTCGCTGGTCCGATCGTGACATTCAACGACTACATGTCACAACTACGATACCGACCGCACAGCATCACCACGAAACGGACTCTGCTCTATGCAGTGCGCTTCATCATCGTCCTTCTGACCATGGAGATCATGATCCACTACATGTACATGGTGGCCATCTTCAAAGCCAGGCCAGATTGGTCCCAGTACACACCCGCTCAACTCAGCATGCTCGGCTTCTTCAACCTCAAACACATCTGGCTCAAGCTGCTCATACCATGGCGCTTTTTCCGCCTATGGGCGCTGCTCGATGGCATCGACCCTCCCGAGAACATGGTCCGCTGCATGAGCGACAACTACTCCGTCACACAGTTCTGGCGAGGTTGGCATCGAAGCTTCAACAAATGGAGCATCCGATACTTATTCATACCGTTGGGTGGCAGCGCGCTACCAGGCTTCTGGGGAAGGGTCAGATTGGTCGTGAACTTTCTGACAGTTTTCTCGTTCATCGCCATATGGCACGACATACAGCTTCGGCTTCTCTTGTGGGGCTGGCTGGTTACGCTGTTTGTACTTCCAGAGGTTATCGCGTCCATGGTTTTCCCGGCCCGCAAGTGGAAAGACCGACCAAATGCGTATCGTTTCATTTGCGGTGTTGGCGCGGTGGGCGAGATACTGCTGCTCATGGTGGCGAACCTGGTCGGCTTCGCACTGGGGATGGATGGCCTTGAAGGTCTGGTCAAGGGCATTATGGGAAGCTACTCTGGACTGGCGTTCTTCTGGGGTGCATGTGGTGCGCTTTTTGTAGGCGTGCAGGTTATGTTTGAGATACGGGAGTCAGAGAAGCGGAGAGGGATCAAGATGAAGTGCTAGCGTGCTACTTAGATCCGGTCAAAGAGTACTATTATCGCTGTCTTGCTCTTCTCAATGCTTCTTTCCGCGTTGGCCGTTCAAAAGATGAGCAAGAGCGCCACCAGCGCTTTTCCAAAAGCCACAAAAAAGCTACCATACCCTATAAAAAGGTTCTACTTCTTCCATGTTATTCTACCAGCTGTGCAGAATCCAGCAAAAATTAAATCAAAATAGCAAAATAGAAGAGTCGAACCAAGGACTGGTTGGGTTTTCCAAAGATTTGTTAAGTGCAGTGTTGTGCGGGACTCGCGGCCACTTCTGGTAAAAGGCAAGAAATGGGTTCGGACAAATCCTCGCACTGCACAAATAGTAATCGTGGAATAAGAAATATATAACGGTACTTTGATCGGAGGCAGGTGCTCGGCGCGGAGCTTCGAGAATTTGCGGTGGGCGCTGGCGCTAAGCGAGCTGGTGGCCACGGTATGGACTGTGCCCACCGTGCCGGCTTTACCACCCGCAGTGTGCCATCCATGATTACTACATACCACAGTACCTCCGGAGGTGCACCTTTGTAGAACATTTCGCTATCGGGAATTTACAGCTCCTTTTGTGGCGCGCGTCTGATGAGAGGCGAAAGTATGAGTTGGCTAAAGAAGAATGCAGTCGACCCGCGGTCTTTGAAAGGTCTTGTGTGTTTGAACACGTGCCGCGATAAACCCCTGCCCCCACCCTCGCGCCGTTCGTCCTCGCGCTTCGTCACCATCACCATCACCATCACCATCACCCACCAAATGGCAACTCATCTCATCTCGGCTCGGCCGCCCATGGTGATTCCGCCGTTTTGCCATGAGCACGTAGCTTCGCAACACACATTTCGAGACCCCAATAGATGCTTTCAAGCCCATCAGTCGCCAGACTTCAAAGGGGATAGAAGTGGAGACTCCACCGTGCAGAAGGACATGCGGGCGACCACGCACGAAGCACGTTTGGCCTTTTCCATAACCCCCATTTCACATATGCCGGTCTCTTCTGCTCATTCACCCTTTCGTTGCTCGGGTCCCCATGTCCTATCCTTTTCCAACTACTCACTTCCTTCATCATCTCTATAGAAGATCAACTTAACCGGGGGTGATCTCCTCGCTACGTTCCTTTGATACATCGGAACCTCTGCACCGGGCTACTTCACTTTCGGGTCGTTCGAGCTGAACTAGACGCTCCCCACTCCTGGGAGGCAACCCACTGACTCCGTGCCTTACCCGGAGCAGTGCACGGTTGCTAACTGGCAAAGGCAACACCGGCCGGGGCTCGCCCGTATCTTTCCAAACATCACGCGTTGTGGGCGCAGCTAAAAACATCTTAGGAGACAGTCTCGGTCTACGGTTGTCCTCTGGGCGCACATGAAAAGGATGTGGGAGATGCTCCTTTGACTCATTATGTTCGCTAGATCGTTCTTTCAACCATTTAAGACTACTCTTTCAGTGATCCATTTCTTTGTGCGCCTGTAATTTCCCCCTATTTTCGCAATGCGCCTAGGCTATTTTGCGTCTCACTGTCATCCTGGTCGTTCTCACATAAACCGCAGCGCGCAGCTTTTGATGTTTGCATCTTGTTCTTGGAGTCACATTCACCTCGGCGAACGGACCCGTCTCTATAGCGACCTTCTCACTGACTATGCGGTTGCCCTGTTGGCGTCACTAGCGCCAACAGCGGGTCTTGGCGGTAGCTACGTGCCACAACACAGGCGCATAAAACAACTTCCAATCCCTTGCTCCTCCTCTCCACCACACTCCCTTCCCCAGACAGTCCTTCTCGAGTCGGCTGAGTCCACTCTCCATTCATTTCTTTAGCTACGACAATCGGCAAAGCCAAAGGTACTTCCTCCCTTCGACGGACAGTCATTCATTCCTTCTGCCTGCCCTGCTCTTTCGCCCGCCGTACTACATCCGTTTTAACTTCCCGAACCCTACAAACTGCATACATTTGCCTGCATATACTTCACTGCATACCATAACAATCGTTCAACCGCAGTCACGTTGAACGTGCAGTAAAGCGACCACTTGAGAGCCAGGTTTCGTAAGACGACCCTTAGCCCGCCTTTCTCGCATCTGCTGGCATCCAAGCCGCTCCATCTTTCGCTCTTCTGCGAGTGTTTAGCTGACGCTGCTGGCCGGCACCTCTAGTCTTTCATCCATCCGTACATACTTACGCATTTCTCCAAAACGCCGAACACGTCTTCCGTCATGAAGTCTGTTGCCTTGACTAGCGCTCTCGTTATGGGCGGCTTCCTCGCGGGCAGCGTTATTGGAAGGCCACTGGGTAGGTCCCCCGAAGTGTCAGAGGTAGGTTATCTCCCAGCTGACGGATACAGCCGTAAAGCGAGATATGGTCACCGAGGTCGTATACGTCACAACGGCCATAGCCGACGCCATTGTCTATGTCGATCAGGACGGCGTACCCTACCTTACCATGACCGTAAACCGGGTCGAGAGCCTCACCACCGCAGCGATCGAGCGTACTACGAGCTCATCCTTCGTCGCAGGCCCTACTTCAACATCCGTCGAGCCTGCCCCGACGCCGTCGGCTGCTGTCGTTCCGCCCGCTAGTTTGGTTTCATCAGATCCGCACTCGCTGGTTGTCGCCCCACAGGAGTCAACCCCTACGTCTGCAGCAGCGCAATGGTACACATCGATTCCCGCCGCTTCGTCTACTCCAGTGGAGGAACCATCGTCTTCTGCCGTACCTCTCCCGCCGGCGTCTTCCGTACCGTCGCATACCTCTTTTTCTGCTCCGGCGCCCGAGCCCGTCGCTTCTTCGGCAGCGCCAGCTCCTGCAGCGAGCGCAAAGGCACCTGAACCCTCCGCTCCCGCTCCCGCTCCAAAAGTAAGCACACAGTCTGACGGTCTCGGCGTCACATATGATCCCTACAAAGGTACACCCAGGCAGTGCCAATGCAAAACTTCCGACGAAATTGCCGCCCAATTCGAGCAATTGAAGAGCTATAAAATAGTGCGCATCTATGGTAATGATTGTGGCATCATCCCGGTCGCCGTCCAGCAGGTACGTGGGTCGCAACACACGCTAGCATGTCTCGGTTTGGACCTACAAAAAGGGCTTCCTAAAGGCCTTCAGCGGGTAAAGGCCTAAGACATATCAGAGAGCCAAAGTTGCCCCTTATTGGAGACAATTGCTAACTGTACCGCTACCTTGGCAGGCCAAGAAGAACGGTCAGAACCTCATGGCCGGAATCTACAGTCCCAATCAAGCTATCGACGACGTAGTCAACGACCTGTCCGATGCTATCAATCAATACAACGGCGGCAGCTGGGATATCATTAGCCTAGTCTCTGTTGAGAATGAGCGAGTCAACGCCCACGTCCTTACCGCCTCTGACGCCATGGACACGGTTGCGCAGGCGCGCGTAGCCCTGAAGAAGGTTGGCTACACGGGACTGGTTGGTGCCGTCGAGACTGCCCCTGCTATTGTCGGTAATCCGGCCATTTGCGCCAAATCTGATGTGGCGCTCGTTAACATCCACGCATTCTTCGACCAGCATACGAAAGCCGAAGATGCTGGCAAGTTTGTTAAAAGCGAGGTCGAACGCGTCAGGCAAGCTTGCCCTGACAAGCGAGTCATCGTCACTGAATCTGGATGGCCTCACAAAGGTGACAACCACGATGATGCCGTGGCATCCCCCGAGGCACAGCAGGCTGCGCTGGCATCTATCCGGAACGAATTCCAGCAGGATCTGTTTCTCTTTAATGCTTTCGATTCCCTCTGGAAAACCGACGACGACTCCACGTTCAACGCAGAGAAGTACTGGGGGTTCATGTCATAGGGTGCTACTTGCGCACATCTTGTGGTATTCTCTCACGAATGGCACCGGCGGCATAGGTCTGCGTGGGAGAGCGAATGGCATTTTTGCATCATGAATCACGAGAAACATGAGTCATGTAACATAGATATCAGGCTCAAATGACGAAAACATTTTCTCCAAGGGCTCCTATCTATCCCAATAACCGTGAATGTAAACGGTATTATAACGATGAAGAAAAGGACATTCTCATAGTTATTGACTTCCGTCCTCGTCCACTCCCAGCTCGAGTATGCTCTCGTTCGGCTGTTATACCTCGATAGCACCGTTAAAATCCCATAATCTCTCTTCCCACCCACGTCACAGTTTCGGACTAGCGGCGAGTCATACCAAACCCGCAAATGCCTTCGCAGTATCGGCAACGCTTTTCTCATACGTAATCCACAGCCCACCCCTCAGCAACTTCTTGGCCTTACTACTATCCACGGTAAGGTCTTTCTCTGAGTCTACCGTATAATCCTTCCTGTATCCCTCCCCTGGCGTGCCTTCCACAATCCTGTTTTTCGCCTCTGGGAACTCGTTTCGTAGAATATCGGCAATGGCCTGCGGATGCCCAACCGCGCTGCTTGCAATATACCGCTCGCCGTTCGTCTCCCCAGCATGCTCGATTGAATACGAAACAAGATCTGCCACATCCCTCACATCCACCACCTGCGGGAGCCCTGCCATCGGTGCCGGAATCGACTTCCCAGAGAACACATCGTATATTCCATGGATAGTCTCACCGATTGCCTCCTCACTCTTTGGCGCCACTAACGGTGGCCCAATAACGAGCACCGGGTTGATCGCCGTCATGGCGAAAGCGGGCTTCTTCTCATCTCTAAACTGCCAAAACGCTTTCTCGGCAGCTACTTTGCTAGCGCTGTAGATGAAAGGTCCGGGCGTGGCTTTCCCGAGCTCGGCTACTTTTGCTTCAGCGATGTCATTCCAGTCTGCTTCGGTGAACGCGTATGGCGGGAGGTGCACGTTTTTAACGGCCGCAATGCTAGAGAGGAGAGTGATGGATTGGAGCCCAGAGCCGGCGTGAGCCAGGGCGGAGGTCAGGATGGTTTTGGTGCCGTTGATGGCGGCATAGAGGATCGGTTCGGGGTCGTTGAAATGAAAGGATACGGGTGATGCGAGATGAGCTATGGCCGTTGCTCCTAGGAGAAGTGTTAACATCAGATATTTGGTCTGGACCGAATAGAGGCGGTGGAGGCCTTCAGGGTTCCTGTTGGCATGTCGGAAACTAACCTTTGACTGCGTCATCGAACGCGCCGTCCACTGTCATATCCGGCACTTCAATGACAGAGAACGTCCCAGCTTCGGCATAGTCTTTGAGTGCATTCTTGAGAAGCGGCTCCGCTGAAACAAGCTTACGAACTGTGCCTCGGACAGAGTATCCTTGGTCGAGGAGGTGCTTTGCAGTGACGGCGGCTATGTAGCCGTTCACTCCCGAGATGAGGACGAGGCCTTTGGACATTGTGTGATAATATAACCGAACGGCAAGATTCGACAGCTTTATGATCGGCAGGATTTATTCAGAGTAGCGTTATGTGACTGAGGGTATGCTTGGGTTGGAATGAGGTGTTGAAGGTAGCCTACTTGTATCAAGTCGTTAGCGACAGCTGTGTATATCCACCTTCGTTTACTAAACCATATCGTCCCTCCAGCCATGATCTTGCTTTCCAATATCGAGAGGTTGTTACTGGATCCTTCGCTCTTACAAAGAATACTTCTACGGATGGAAACCAACGGCCAAACCGAGGGATTACTACCTAGGTACTACAAAGTGAACAGGCTAACCAAAACGGGACACATGGAGCCTTCCAAGGTTGTGTTGAGTAAACAGCCACATGACTAAACATGAGCAAGGAGCGCCATCTCCACGACAAACATAGTGCCTAGAGATCAAATCTTTACTCCATGCGTAATCGGAGTTCGTGCAGAGGTTTGCATGCTTGGAAATATATGGCGCGTTTACCCGGCGCTCGGCGTGGGAAGGGACGAAGACGCGAGATATGGCCACAAGTCCAAGGCAAGGTCCAATTCTCGCATGAACACGGCCGAGGCATGCTGCGTGCAGCCCTGAGATGCTACAGCCTGGCCTTTGGTTTGTTGTCGCTGAACCGATAAACTACGTCTTCGAACTTGTCGGTAGCGAAAACGTACAACCACACCAAATCCTTCTCTTCATCCATGTTTCTTATTCCGTGCTCTGCATCCCGGGGGATGAAAACCACAGCCCCTCTCTGGACTTCATATTCCGCATCATCAATTGATACGATCCCTCGTCCTCGGATGATGTAGTACATCTCAGGCTGGGTGTGTCGATGGGCCTTCAAGTGGCCGCCTTTCGGTGCGCATGTCGCAATGCCCGACGTAAATGTATCGCTCGGCGTTCTTCCAGAGGAAATGAGCGTTTTCCATTCGACTTTCCCACCGTCAACATCGGCTGAGAAGGCTTCGGTGGGTGTTGCGGCGATGGCGTCGGAGGTGAAGACGATGGGCCTGATGCTCCGCGGGGATGCGCTCATGTTGTGCAGCTGTAATTGCGGTGTGGTGCAGATTGTCGCGAAATTGCACGTTGACGGGGAAGCGGCAAGGTATATGCTGTGATACGTCTTTCTGGTATCATAGCGCGTGGAGGTGGAGACCAAATGAGGGGCAGTAGGTAGTGGAACGGATTGCCGCAGAGAGACTAGATTCCCAGGCGAGCACAGGCGGCGCCTCTTCCAGTAGTGTTGACGACCTTCGCGACCTTGGATGCATACCTAGATAGGAGTTCGGCGTTGTCATACTGTGGTGTGAGAGTGGTACATGTTCAAGAAGACCGGCTCGCAATGGAAACAATGACCAGGTGGAAAGACAGGAAGGCGGAAAAGGCGTTCGGAAACGGCAAAGTTCACCTACTCTCGCTTTGCCTTGCCTCCTGGTGTCAGGGTCAGAGTCGAAGTCGAGTATCCAAAAGATGGCGGCGCTCGGACCGGTGAGACGCCCCGGTCGTCAATGCAAGCAGCAACATGGCCGACAGTAAAGCCATTAAAGCCATCCGTTCCAAGCTGGCGAAATGGGAGGGAGCATACGCAGTCTCCCTCGGATGCCAGCGTGTCACACAGCGCCATGGCATTGCGCCGAGCGAAAACAGAAGGTGGAGCGTATTTTTAGCGCAGCAGCGTTTCAGATTGCCCTCGTGGCACTGCGGGCGACGATTCCCGCAGATCCAGATGACGAGCCTGTTTGCCGGCCACGAGGGGCCCCACGCCAGCCTAGACTTTGCCGCTGCAGCTGTCGTTCGACCCCCCCGTTCTTCATCTTGCGCCGTGCGACACCGCCTGCGCTGGCGCCATTACCATGACTTTGACGCTGCGCAACGAGGAGCTGCGCAGCTTCTTCTTCGTCGCTTGATCGGTGGCCATGGAGAGGTTCCGCCGGACTAGCTCTCCGCCTGAGCGCGCGCGGTTGGCATTGGTGGGCAGCGGCGATGCGGCCCAGGCGAGGAAGAGACCGAGTATTGGGCGGGCGGCTGAGACCTTTCAAAGCAAGTTAATTGCCTCGTTCAGGGGCGTGAGGAGGAGGCCATCGGGAGAGGCATTGTCGCAAGCCGGCTCAAGGTACGGCCTTCTTTCGGCTTGATGCCCAACGGCCCGCGCAAGGCAAGAGCACGGGAGCTGACCAACCCTACGCTACAGTCCGTTCTTCAACGCCTTCTTCCGTCTGCCGAATGAGCTTCACATCCATATCCTGAGCGAGCTGTCCATTGCCGATCTGCTCGCGCTGCGCAGGACTTCGCGCGCCCTGAACGATCTGATCACAGCATGCGGCCCGGCCTTGGTCCGCTTCTGGGTGAAGCACAAAATGGGCACTCTTCACACCAGACTCTATCCACCTCCGGCACCTAATGAAGCCGACCTCCACTATCTCCTCGCCATGAGGCGTCGTCACATAGCCTCGGTTAGGCTGACCCGGGAACTGGCGAAATTCGTCCTCAAAGACACCCTCAGGCACACCAACGAGCGCCAGCGGCAGATGTGGACCTCGGTGTACGAGAAGATGATCCCCCTGGTTTTTGGCGTCGGCTACTTTCTCGAGGAGCACCGCCGCGCAATCTTGATACGGGATCTTGGACGCATCCGTCCCCGGTCTCACATTGGATATGATATTTGCACGACGCCGGCGATCACGAACGTAGAGCGGAAGATATTGAGGAAACTGGACGCGCCGTTGCGCCTGCAATTCTTCTATATGTACTGCTTCATCGTCCAGGTATTGGCGCGCAAGCTGCGGCCTCCCACGTATGCTGGGTCGGTTGAAAAGGTGCTACGGGGTTGGTCTCGCAAGCCTGCTTGTGCCGAAGATATTGCCTTCGTTCTTGTCCTTGGCGGCGTCGGGCAGGTGGCCAAACTGCTCGCTTGCCAGAACTACAGCGAGCGTCAGAGGCTGCTGCATGCCTTCATAACCCGCATGTCGCCCCACGAGAGTGTGCACTGGAGGAAGCACTGGAGGGATGCTGGTGTCACCTCGCCAGCACTGTTAGATGATATCCCGTGCAGCAGTATTGGTATCACGCAACTCGACCAGATCTGGGAACCTTTGGTAGCAGAGATGATGGGCGTGGAAAGCAGGACGTATACAGAGCAAGAGAAGGAAAGGTACGAGCAAGTGCGGGCCTCGAGGAACTATCTTAACGAGTTAATGGGCTACGATATATTGAGAGGGCGTCCTGCGGATGCTGACGACTCTGGCGACGAAGGGCACGACGATATGTAACGTTAGATGGGTGTATAGTACGAATACCAAGGATGAAGTTGATTCTCGCAGAGTAGGATTAGGAACTACTGCCCCTTGATAATGCAGCTATGTAGTCATCAAGGCAAGCTATTACCTTGCCCAGAAGCTAAAGCGGCAGTATATTGCAGCCCCTGGCCTTAACTAGCCGGGGCTAATGGTACGTACGCACTTTAGTCTGGGACTGAAGCCGCAGGCCTCACGCCGTACACGCCGGCTATGCTTGTCCTCCCGCAATTATCCAATATTCTGGAGGAGAGCGGCAACCCAATCACGGCCGTGCTGGCGCTCGTCTTCCCCAGATTCCCCGTCTTTTTCCGCAATTCAGGCCAAGACAAGAGCTTCTGGAAAAGCCGTCCCATGCGGAGGCGGCGGGCGCCAGCCAACGGAGCCAACGGGTTACTCATCGAACCACGCTCCATTGGGACAAGGCGGCTCTGGTGTTTCGACAGAATGACGTTGGCGGTTGGGCTTCCGAGGGCGCGCAGTGGCAATGGCCGCAGAGACGACGTGCGGCAGATGGCATTTCCGGATAGAGCCATGGCACGCAACGTCGCAATCTACATCGGGAAGCGCACCGCGTTGCGCAAGCTCCATCGAGGCTGCGCTGCGTCATTGGCCGCCGGGCTGCGTTTCCACATGCGAAGGGCCGAGTGGCATGTCGCACGGCTGGCGCGCGCGGCCAATGGGCGACGCCGCGATTGCGCTTGAGATTGGCGGTGACGGCCCCCTGCAAGCGTCCTCGGCTCTGCCCTCAACTCTCCGCCGCCGCTGCTATTGCTGCGAGGTGCCGTGCCAGACCAGACCCCATATCCGCACCGCTCTAAATCCCTCGCTGCCCCTTCGTCGCTCCTCTCTTCACCTCTGCTCCCGTCTCTGCGCCGCGGTCCTTGTGCCCTGTCCCAGAGCGCGGCAACGACGCCCGCCCACGCTCTTTGAGCCCGCCGTTTGCGACAGCACCCAGACAACCCAGACAACCCCGACAAGTGCGACACCCTCCCCTCCACGCCTGCGCACGCGACGTCGCCACCCTTCCCACGCCTGAGACCGGTGCACCTGTTCCTGGCGGCCATATCTGCGCATTCACCACTCACAGCCGCCACCGTAGCCCACCACTACAGTCCCGGCGCGAACAGGTCGCGCGACTACACCCCTCTGAGCGCGCGCACAGGGGGTAAGCATCGTCAGCTGAGCCACCGACATCGACCCACCGCCTCGCGAACCCGAGCATCATGACGCCGTAGAGGTACATTGGACAAGGAAAGCAAAATGGACTTCACGGTAAGTCTCCGCGCGCTTAACCCACCCCCCTCATGCCGCCAGATAAGCTTCGCGGCGCCATCGGGACACCGTTGTCCCTTGCCCGTGGCCCCGTGGCCGCCAGACCTCCCGAATATCATGGCTAATCTGGGCATGCACAGATCTCGCTCGCCCACTTTTGCGAGGTCCACGGTCCTACGTCGATTATCTGCACCCAAGCCTCGACCACACCCTGTGGCTCTTGCAACCCGTGCGTGACGCCGCCGTCCGAAGAGCCGCCCCCTACCTTCTCCTATAACGGCCTGTATGACCAGCCTTCGGCGTTGAAGCTGAGCAGCCGACTGCCACAGCTCACGTCGCCCTTCGAAACTCCACCCACAAGCCCGCGCTCGCCCACCCATAATCCCTATTTCCCCAGCTTCCCCTCCTCCGACAGCAGCTTCGGCAGCCGGAGACCCAGCAGCACCTTCGACGCTGAACCCGATGTCTGCGAGAACTGCCATTTTGTCGTACCCAAGAGATACAGCGATAGACTCCCTAATGGTGCTCCCGGAAGCCCCTCCAAAGACGGCCGAAGAAGGAACGGCAGTCCGGTTCTGCGCACTTCCTACAACTTCCCAGTCCGCGGACCCCTCGTCAGCGATGACCTGAGCAGCACAGACTCGTCCGATATGTCTGACACGGAGCAGTCCAAGTCGTTCGACAGCAGTGCATCCCAGTCCTATTCAGACTCTGTTCCCACTTCCCCCCTCTTCAGCTCCAGGAGCATGCATACGCACACGCTCAGCTACGTCTCGACTAGTCAGCCCCAGTCCCCCGCAACCTACTCTTTGTTACGGCGCACCTGCATTCGTACCTTGTCAACAGAGACGCTGCCGATGGGGAAGGCGTCTGGGCCCATGTTCTTCGGTGATTCGCACGCCGGGTACACGATTGCCTACGTCTTCCGCTTGCAGGATCCTCGATCCCGCGGGGCGAAGCGCACCTATGCGCTTATTGCTATGGCCGGTCGAGACAGTTTGCGGGCCTCCAGAGCCTTGGTTAAAGTGACCGAAGTTTTCGAATCCGTCGCCAATCGTATCGTTGCTCTTGCTGAACAAGTCCTCGAAAGGGAAAGCGCGGCCTCGCAGAACCTCTCACGTCCGGCCACCGCCATCCCTCCCAGCACACCCCCTCTTGGATCCTCCGTATCCTCGATGCCCGCCTTCACGTCACCCCAGAAGGACCGGCAGTTCTCCTCAGTGGCTAGCTCCCCGACCACCCGTAACATCACTCCGGTGTCATCGTTCCTCTCCGCGAAGAAGGTTGACCCAGACGGCTTTCCGCGGGTATCTCGTGACGTGATGAAGGCCAAGAGTCTCGTCGAGATCGTTGGGATGGAGAACTTCTTCGTGGAGCTCCACAAGATTTTTTGCGGTCTTCTCCACTCCCTAATCAAGCAGTTCGGGCAATACGGATGAGTGGCCCTCCATCGTGCGTTATCCCGTCAACCGACATACGTTACCACCAAGCCTTTAGACTTCGGTTCTTCCTCTTGTATTTTATATCTCTCATTATTGTCGTTTGTTTTGTCGTGCGTTCCAGCGGTATCATTTCCTTCCAGCCTTGGCGTCTTGGTGTTGGTCCCCAAACATCTTGTAGCCATTACGGGGTCTCATTGGTACATTTTCCTTAGCAACGGTCGAACTGTCTACTTCTTCTCGCTCGTTCTGCTACACTGTTGTGGCAGGCCTGCTTTATACCCATTGAGATACCCTCCATATGTTTCCTTCGGTTCATGGTTCGGGATTGGGAAGAATAAGGATCTCTGAACTGTCGAATACATCTAGATGGGAGGAGCGGAGGCGACCGTCGGGACTTGTAGCTCGTCGGACTCGGAAGCGGGAGGTTACGATGTGACGGCCTGCATGAATGAGTACGGCCGAATGAGTGAGGAGAGCCCAGGCGAGCGCGCTGGGCTTTTGAGGGGGCAATAGAAATATGTACGAATTCCTGCAGCGTTTGCGTCTTTCTACCCGCCTGTGAAGGTGTGCGGCTCAGTTAGGTGCTCATACGAAGGGCGCCGGTTTGGGTAAGCTGCTGCGACTGTACATGAGTCTGTCGCTGTGATTGTGAGTGCGTTCCATCAAGGTGCTCGAGTGGATGAAGAGCGGAGGAAAGAATCTGCGGGGACGCTGCCAAGTTACCCGCTGAGGGTACTTGAGAGGCATAGCCTAGGGCCTTTGGCGAGGCTGAGACATTGATCGGAAAATTTTTCTGTGTTCAAGGCAGCCATATCGATAATGTCTGTAAGGGGAAGGAAGTGTGGACATGTGCAGGGCTGCATGGAGTTTAGCGCGGGGGATGGCGATGGCCTGGGGGCGAACACGCGGCGGTGGAAACAACGTGGGTGCGTGAACGGTTGACATTGCTTTTCCTGTCACGCTACATATTTAAAACATCAACCGCGAGCAGAGGTTGTTATGTTTCCTGCTTGACTTCAGTTCATTAAGAACGTTGGATGCAGACGTTGTTAACATCAAGCCTGGCAACACTTCATGTGAACCTGGAAATCACCCGCAGTCCAAACTTCACACCGAACCACAGCGCAGCAGCCGCCAAACCAGACCCTTCAGCCGTCCGATGCTCGATCCCGCCATGCAAGCTTCAATCTTCGCGAAACGCACACCCCACATTTCCGCCGTCATCCCACATCCCTCCGTTCATGCGCTTGGCATCACCCCTGACGTCATTCGTCTCCGATCCAAAGGGACTGCTGTACCGGTATGCAACGACGCCAGATGCGACTAAACTTGCTTAGGAGCACAAAGATGGATCGGAAGAAGGACGAATGCATGCCCTATGGAAACGTGTATGAAAGCACGCCATGTTAGGCAGAGTACCTTGCAGAGCGACGTCAGATGCAAACCGATGATGGCAAGTTTAGGGGCCTAGTACTAGGGTGAAGCCAAGTTTGAGAGCTTGAATGATGCGCGCCAGAGGCCAGACTCGCGGTTACCGGCAGGATAAGGGACGCAGTAGGGTGGGAATGGCGTAGGGCGTCGCGATTTCCAAGTTTAGCGAAAGGGTCTACGTGTAAGTTGACGGCTACCTAATCGACAAAGGTGAAGTATAAAGAAGGGTACCACTCGGCCTCTCCTTCATATTCCATCACCTTCAACAAACTTCCTTCTACCACACTACTTACCAAATTAAGTCAATCCAAGAGCCATCATGAACTCCAACACCAACAATGCCTCCAACCAAAACGAAGACTACCTCGACAAGGGTCTCGACTCCGCCGAGAAGAAGTTCGGAGGCTCAATGGGTCAAGACACGCAGAAGAACCGCGGTATTAACGAGAAAATCGTACGACTACCTCATTCCCTTCCCTCCACACCCACTTAACTTCGCTCCTTCATCCGTGACATTGATATGTGCTAACGACAAAGACAGACCGATGGAGCTCGCGGCATGCTTGAAAAAGTGACGGGCAAGAAGGCCCCGGAGAAGTTCTCCAACTAAACATCTTCCTCGACGAAACAAGGGTTTTGGGGCTACGATTCATGAGCGATGGTGCAGAATACGACCTACAGTTGAAAGGGTGAAAGGGTGGATGTAATGATCATAACCATGACCCTCTACGCGTAAAGGACCACATAGTTAGGATAACGATATCAACCTATACACGAAATGTTGGCTATGCTTGTGAATGATGCAGGCACATGTGTGTGAGGACCCGTTGCTTACGTCTAGCTTCCCCGTTGGCGCTCGTTAAGTAAGTAGGACAGCATGATCTCGGTTAGACAGGCGGCGGCTGTGGTTGAGATGCAGCTATGGTGGCACAAGAATCGAACGATGTCTATCCCGCAAGCTCAACTCGCCGGCCTAGCACAGCCCTGGCTTCCGTTTCGCTGAGCATTTCCATACCCAGCTCCTCAAGCACTTCTCTAGCAGCCTGGTTATCGGCGAAGAGTCGCTTCTCCACCTCCCACAATCCGAGTTCCTCATCCGCAGCCGTTGTATCACCACCCTCTCCTTGTTGCGGCGCCGCCTCATTATCCTCTGCACCCCAAGCATCCCAGGCCTCGCCACCCTCTTCCTCCGCTGACGAGGACTTTACTTGAGATTTGCCACCCTTGACAGGTAATCCAACGAGTTGTGCACCTTCGAGGCACTTCCTCAACCCGGATTCAGCGACACCGGGACCCACCGCCTTGTCAACAACTCGACAGATGGCGGCAAGATCAGCTGATAGTTGCGCCGCGCCCGCAGTCGAAAACCGATGACGGCTGAGTACATTGTCAAAAATCGTATGAGAAGTTGTGGCGAGCACTCCTCTGGCGATGCGGCGTAGTGGCGCGGGAGCTAGAGCGCGGGACAGAAAGCCCAGTGTACTGGTCAGGTGTGTGAGGAGTGGATCCAGCTCTGCAGTTGGCGAGAGACTGGCGTTTGCTGAGGCTGAGGGACCGGTAAGGGTGGCCCAGGGGTTACTGCAAAAAGTAAATAAATATCCGGCGCAACGCTGAGGTTTCTGCTTTGGGAGACGTACATGTGTCGATAAGGCCGCAGCGCCTCTCGCACATTATTGTTTAGCGTGTCCGTTATGATCTTTTCGCTGCGGATGCGGAGGCGCGTGTAGTGGCCAGCCGTTTCATCGAAGAGCGCGCCACCATCGCGGTCCCCTCCTACCGTTTTTGACGTGCGCTCAGCGACATCTGCAACGGACATGGTGCCGATGTTATTGGCTTGGCGAGCGCGCTCTTGCAGCTCCTCCCAGATGTCTAAGAAGAACTGTAGATGGAATTAGCATCCGGACGCCGATCTCCCGACAGTGCGGTGAGTGACAACCTACCACGTCGTCGCTCCAATCCCGCATTGCCTTTTCAAGGTAGTCTGCACTACCGTAGGTCTTGCAAAGACGCTCGAGTCCTTCCACGCCAAGCAGCCGCTCCTGTTCTTCCTTGGTCACCCCTCCGACAGCACGACCCAGCGAGGTGGTCATGGAAAGATAGGCTTCCAAGTTGCTCTGTAGTCGCTCGTGAAGTTTGTCAAAAATGGCAATCTGAATGTCGATCAAGAAGCGCAGTTTTTGCGAAAAGGAAGTCAGGGGCCTGTATCGATCTACCATATCGGTCAGATGGGAGTCGTCGAATCTTAGAATTTCCGTCCTCACCTGTGATTGTTTCGAGCAAGTCGTTCACGCGGATCGCTCCCTTGGTGGGCTTTGTGGCTTTTGGATCGACGCTCTCGTAGTCCAGATCACCAAAATCAGGAGACTCGACAATGCTTTGATAGCGGGCTAATGCAACTGCTCGCAAGTCAGCTTCCGAAGGGTAAGACAGGTCGGGCAGAGGTAAGCTGTCGTACAATCTTTCTCAACCTGCAGCCACCGCCCAAACCAGTCTTCCTGAACTAGAAATTCCCACGACAGGCCCTTCCACCCTTCAAGGCCATAACCGCCGTCGTATCCCCATACATCTCTAATAGTGGTGTCAAAGCTCATGACCTCGTGCATAAGGTGGCTGAGAAGCTGGGGCTGGCCAGCCACTTTCGGAAGCAGAGAGCTAATCTTCGACCTCAGCATGGGCAGCAGAGCGGTGATGAAAGCAGCCGTTGCGTCAATGTAGACGGGAGTCAGGGCGAGATGGGTCCCTCGGAAGTGTCTCAGCAGGGTGGGTTGCACGTAGTCGGTCATGAATCCGCTGTAGTCGTTCAAAAGGGTGGACACGTGCGAGAGGAAGTATTCAGGCCGATCAATGCGGTTCGTAGGCTTGTCGCCCTCGAAGTGATATCGGAAGCGCATCTCTAGAGGCTGCACCAGCACCTCGAACGGGAATAGGACTGCGGGGAGCCTTGCCTTGCTTGCGGACCCCTGTGCGTACTCGAAGCCTTCTAATTCGGGCATCTGCAGGTCCAGGAGCTTCGATATAGCGCTCTCCCACGCGTCCTGGAGCTGAGCGGGGACGGTCGCTTTTGGAGTGGGCCATTTTATCTGCTTGAGCGCCTTGTCGAGGTCGGACGAGAAGGCGTCTAGGATCTTGGACCGCAGAGCCTGGGTGAGCTTATCGACATGGTGAAGCAATTGCGGAGCAGCGCCCTCGGCGTCGTCTTGCAGGCGGAGCAGGCGCGTGTGGAGGGAGCGTAGCTGCTTGTAGGGACCGAGAGCAGCGTCATTGGACGTCTGCAGCTGCGACTGGGCTTCCTGGCTGCGAGCATCAGCGGCTTGTCCTGAGCTACATGGGACGATGTGTGGCCCACCCCAGCACGTCGACGTCCCGCAGCAGCTCGACGTAGGCGTTGGCCACGTCCAGGCGCTGCAGGGTATCCAGCACGGCTTCGAAGCTCGGCACGGCATCGTCGCTGGTCTCGGAGGCGGTGATGAGCACCAGACGGCGGTCAATGTCGGCTTGCTCGCCGCGAAAGGCACGGGCGCGGTCCTGCAGGGCGCGCTGGTGGTGGTGGGCGGCCTGCTTGGCCTCGTGGAGGTCGCGCTGGGCATCGTGGAGCTGCGCGGCGGTCAGTCGGGGCGCGCGGGCGCGGTGGGAGGCGGCCTCACCTGCTGCTTGAGGAGGCCGTGCTGGGCGTGGATGTTCGCCAGCAGCGCGGCAAGCGAGTCGAGGTCGCCGGCCGTCTGCAGCTTGTCGTCGAGGTAGTCGGCCGCGCGCGCCAGGCTGTCGTCCATGTCGTCCATGGCGGAGTCGATAGATTTCGTCGGTGGCACGCAGCCCTGGAGCCCTGGAGCCCTGGAGGGTTGTGCGGCGATCGATCTGGAGGACGAACGCTCGGCCCGCAGGCGCCAACTCGCTGGGTTCCGTGGCGTCCAGCGCCGTAGACTACCTGACTACCTAGGTACAGTATTTATTCGCGGTGCAGCCCCTGCAGACATGCCAGCAGCAGCCAGGTAGCCGAGCGTCGACTTTACTTCGTACTTCTAGCAATTTTCTCCCCGTCTGCCGCCGCCCCCCCAGCATGCCGAAAGAACGCAAGAAGCGCGGCCGCCGCGAGGAGCACAAGAAGCGCAAGCGCGAGCACGACGACGAAGGGGGCTCGAAGCGGCACAAGACGAGTGCGGACGAGCCTGTGCCGTGCCCGGACGCCGCCGTCGATGGCGTCGCCCGCCCCGGCGCGCAGCCCTTCTACGGCATGCTCGACGACGACGAGCAGGACTACTTCAGGCGCGCCGACGAGCTGCTCGAGCTGAACCAGTTCGCCGACCCAGAGGAGCGCAAGCTGTTCCTGGAGAATGTCTATCGGGAGGCGAGCGGGAAGGAGCTGAAGATTGCCCACAGCCAGTCCTGCTCGCGCTTGATGGAGCGGTTGATCCTGCTCTCCACCCCAGACCAGCTCAAGGGCCTATTCCAGAAGTTCAATGGGCAGTAAGTGCTTGCTGCACGCCTCCCGGCCCACGCTGACCTCGCAGCTTCCTCCATCTCATCCAGCACCGCTTCGCCTCCCACTGCTGCGAAGCGCTCTTCATACAGGCCGCGCCCGCAGTCACCCAAGAAGTCGCCAAACCCGCGCTTACGCAAACCCCGCCCTCTTCCGACCCCAATGACATCTACGTATCCATGGAGAACCTGTTCCTTTACACACTGGACGAGCTGGAAGGCTACCTGGGCTATTTGATGACGGACCGGTTTGCCTCGCACGTCCTGCGAGTCCTGCTGGTCGTCCTTGCCGGCGAGCCGCTTGAGAAGTCCAATCACAAGTCGCTTCTCCAAAGTAAAAAGAAGGAGAAAGTGGCCATCTCCGGCGCGGAGAAGACGCAAGAGTGGGCGCTGGAGAAGAGAACTGTGCCACTATCGTTTCTCGTTGCTCTGCAGAAGATAATCAACGACAGCATGGCGGGCTTGGATTCCTCTTATCTCCGCCAGCTGGCTGTGCATCCAACCGGCAACCCCACCCTGCAATTACTGCTCCGGCTCGAGCTAACCCAGTTTGGCAAATCGCGAGCGAAAGATGAGAATTCGATTATCCACAGACTGCTTCCGGATGATCCAATCGCAGGAGGAACCGAGAGCGCATCCTTCATAAACGGCCTTGTCTACGACGCAATCGGCTCGAGGCTGCTAGAGACCATTATCCAGTATGCTCCGGGGAAATTGTTCAAAACCATCTACGGGGAGTTTTTCAAGGAGCGCATGGGCAGCCTGGCACGCAACGAGATCGCAAGCTACGTCGCGGCGAAGATACTAGAGCGGCTAGGCAAGGATGACCTCGAGGAAGCGATGCGCCAGATTGTCGAGCAGATTCCGAACTTGGTCGAGCGAAACCGAACGGCCATCCTCAAGACGTTGATCGAGCGCTGCGTTGTTCGAGGCGTCGACACCACGCCAATCAAAGCCCAGCTGCAAACAGCATACGCCGGTTCCAACGGCTTTGAAGTGACGCGCATACTGAAACTCAGCGAGGCCCCATCAGAGGATGGAAAGTCGAATTCGAAACACGAGTATGCCCACCCGGACAAGGTCCATGGTTCTCTGCTTGCACAAGCGATGATGGCCGTTCGTGGGCCCTTGGGCAACTTGATCTTCGACTCGTTGGAGAAACTTGGTCCCCACTTGACCATCAACATCGCTCGCGATCCAACAGCGTCCCGGACACTGCAAGCCGCGCTTACCTCCCCCCACGCATCCGTCATATTCCGACGCAAGGTGATCCAGAAGTTCTATGGTCATGTCGGCGAGCTCGCCTTAGATCCTGCAGGCTCCCACGTAATCGATGCCATTTGGGAAGGCACTCACGGGCTGGCATTCATCCGGGAGCGCATCGCGGAAGAGCTGGCAGAGAACGAAGCCTCTCTCCGGGAATCTCACGTAGGCCGCGCCGTTTGGCGAAACTGGCGCATGGATCTATACAAACGGCGACGCAATGACTGGGTCAAGCAATCACGCTGGACAGCGGGCAACGAAGGTTTCCAGTCCTTTCCCGAAAGCAATGGCGACACTCACCCTGCCACGTACAACAATAAAGCGGGTAAGCATCTGACGGCCATCGAGCTCGCACGGCAGAAACACGCAGCCGCGAAAGCAGCCCAGGCGAAGAAGGAAGCACAGCAAGCAAAAAAAGAAAGTAGCAGCAAGGAGGTTAGCAGTAGGGAGAATAAAACGAAGAAGGAGCAGCACGCATCGAAATCGAGTAGCAGCAAAGGCAAAGAAAAAGCGGCTGCCATGGCGCAATAGACGGCATTGGCGCATATTCTCGGCATTTGGGCGGCGTTTTCGGCGGGCCTTGGCTTTAGGAACCATTTGGATTCGGACTAGATACCTTTGGTGCATTTTGCTCGGCAGAGCGCGCGGTGAGAGTTTTCTACCGGCAGGTTTTTATTCTCAGAAATCGTTTTAAACCATCCCACTCGATTGGTGCATTGGTGACGTACTTCGTTCTTGACTCCTACCCTTCCATAGTCTTGTTTTGCGCTCTTATATTTTGGCAGGAGATGGCTTCGAGCTCCACGAACGGTGTGGAGGCGCCGTTGAATAGAGCGGACGAAGTTAAAGAGGTATGCATATCCGCTACGCAAATTGCTTTTCCGGTCCGTTCGACGAAATCCATTCGCTTTTCCGAGATTCGCCAGACCGCACACTGACTGACTCTCCCTAAGCTGCTTGAAGCCGTCCAAGAATTGATTATTCCATACATCGGTTCGGCAGATGATGATGCCAAGACAAAGCATACAGGTCACGGCCTGGCCCTCCCCGGCGGAGGACCTAGAACCGCCCTAGTCGAGCATCATCCACCTAAGAAGCTCGAAGGGATATTGAACCTACAGGTGCCGGAAGCAAGAGGAGGTAAAGATGGGCTACTCGAGCTCGTACAGAAGTTGTTGCAGTATAGCGTGAATACATGGGATCAAGGATTCATGGACAAGCTCTACGGCTCAACGAACGCTGTACGCATGCAAATGCTCTCAAAAACACCCAGCTACGACGAGTTCTGACTTGCCAACCTCAGGTCGGATTAGTATCAGAATTGCTTCTGGCTACATTGAACACAAATGTACATCTCCTTCCAACAGCCTTCCTCCGTCACCCATCTCGACGCTGACCCACCCCCCGCAGGCGCACGTCTACCAAGTCTCCCCCGCCCTAACCCTCATTGAAAAATACACCACAAAGTTCCTAGCCCACCTCTTCGGCTACACGTCCTCATACTGCGGCGGTATATCTCAACCTGGAGGGTCAGCATCAAACAGCACCGCCATCATCATCGCGCGCAACACACTCTACCCCTCAACCAAAGAAACCGGTAACGGCCCCCACCGCTTCACACTCTTCACCTCCGCGCACGGCCACTACTCCGTCGAAAAAGCCGCGCAAATGTTCGGCCTAGGAAGTAAGAACGTCATCTCCGTGCCTGTCGACGCCGAAGGCAGGATGATCCCCGAAGAGTTGGAAAAGCTGGTCAAGCAGAGTAAGGAGAAGGGCGAAACGCCGTTCTTCGTTAACGCGACAGCCGGGACTACCGTCTTGGGTTCCTTCGATCCCTTTCCCCCACTCGCTGCTATCTGTAAGACGCACCGCTTGTGGCTGCATGTGGACGGGAGTTGGGGCGGGAGTGTCGTGTTCAATTCCACTTACAGGGAAACTCGGCTGAAGGGCGTAGAGCTCGCTGATAGCATAGCCATCACCCCGCACAAAATGCTCGGCGTGCCTATGACATGTAGCTTCCTCCTCGGCCGCGACCTGCGCCAGTTTTGGAGCGGTATGACACTGCCGGCTGGATATCTTTTCCACAACGCGTCGGAATCTGTGGATGAGATATACGATCTTGCGGATTTGACGCCGCAGTGCGGACGCCGCGCAGATAGCCTTAAGCTCTTCCTCTCTCTATCGTACTACGGGACGTGGCATTTCTCGGATCTAGTAGCGCGGGCGTACGAGAACGCGGAGTATTTGCTAGGGTTATTAAAGAAGAGGGGAGATTTTGTCACGATAAGTCCGGCGCCGCTGCCTTGTTTGCAAGTTTGCTTTTACTGGGCTAGGGGAGGGAAGTTGAAGGGTGGCAAGGCTAATGACAAGGCGACGGCGGATATAGCGAGCGAATTGATTAGTAGGGGGTTTATGATTGATTTTGCGCCGGGAGAGAGAGAGAAAGGGAAGTTCTTCCGCGTAGTCGTCAACGGGAACACGCGGAGAGGTACACTAGATGGGTTAGTGAGAGCCATCGAGGAGGCGGCGAGGGAGTTAGGATACTAGGTCGTGAAGGTCATCAGGGTATGGTACAATTGATAGACCTAGCAAGCGCCCGACTCAATCGACCGTAATACTATACGGAAGCCTGAACAGACTTTGCACGTACATTAATCCTCCTCTTTCGCCCGCAAACCTAATATATTTCTCCTACTTCCTAATTCCCCAAACATCGGCCCCCAAGCTAACGACCTTCCCATCCCCTTCCATATCCCCCAACAAGCCCCTGAGTTCCTCAGCTCCGAACGGAAACCCGCCCTGAACCAGCATGCGCATCATCATGAGAATCCTCATGACCGGCAGATTCCCCTGATTGGTCAGCATGCCTACGATAAAGCTCGTATAGACGTCCTTCTTCTCGTTCAAAAGATCAGCTTGGGATTTGACGGTTGTGGTCTGGGCAGCCTGCACTTCAGCGAGTTCTTGGGCTGCGGCTGCGGCATCGCTGTCCTTGGTGGAGGAATCGAGCCGCTCGATGACGGTGTATGTATCGGGTGAAACTGCCCGGAGCACGGATTTGCCAACCCAATAGGCTAGCGCTTGATGGACAAGGCCTTCATCCATCTGCAGCATTTCTTCAAGCTGTTCCACATTCCTCGTAATCCCCTCGCCTTTCTTGCCCTTCCCACCAGCAGCCCGCTCCTCACCAGGCTGCGGTTGAAATGCATACGCCACGCTAACCTGCCATGGCGTCAAGTGTTCGAACTCCTCAGTCCTATCCTCAAACTCCAGGATTATGGTGCTGTCACCCAGCGCATTCATCCAGCGCAGTTTGCGCATGCCTTTGATGCGTTCAAACCGCGATTCGTATTCTTTCTGCAGCGCTTCGATCTGTGCGGGAACGCGGAATTCTTCGTCGCGGAGGATGGGCCAAAAGAAGGAGGAGAGGATTTGGGCGTTTAGGGTAGGGCCTTCGGGTGGCTTCAAGATTGGTGTTGAGGGTGTTAGGTGGGAGGGCACTGATGATGTAGGACGGTGTGGTCGAGGTTGCCTTGGTCCAGGACCTGCTGGGGTCTCTGGCTGTTGACCTTGGTCCTCTGGCGTCAGTACATCGCCTGTAGCGTGGATGGTACCGTTGATGCGTTTTGACTCTAGGACATCGCGCAGCATAACTTCGCATGCTTGCAGCTTCTCGTCACCCAATCGAACCTTGATAAGCTCGAGCAACCGAATCTCCTTCTCATACTCCAGATCCTGACACCGCAATAGGTGGTCCCCAAGGATATTCTTCAACTCGTTGATAAAGTCTTCTTTATCCCAAATTGTCAAGAGGAAGTGAATGACATCCTCGACCTTCGACTTCTTGTAATCTGGGGATGCATCATTTGGAAGAGGCTGCCAATTCAGGTCGTTCCAGTTGAATTCCTCATCCGCCTCCTCACGGTTCGCAAAGGGTTTCTTCATTTCCATCGCGATCTCATAGGACAGCTCTCCACTTGAGGCAAATTTGGTGTTACCAACCTCGTCATCCGGATCCGTAAGAAGGCTTGAGATGATTATGCGAGCGGTATCTTCTCGCTCTTTCAGATATCGTCTGATAGGTCGCGCCACGCGTTCAAGCAAGACGCCCTTCGGATCCAGCTTGTGAAACGCGCGGATGATCGAGATGTAGACGTTTAAGATGTACGTCGTAGTAGCCCCAGGGTGTAGTAGACGCCTCGATATTTGCTGAGAGAAATTAGATGTGAGATATTGTTTTGCGCCGTCGAGCTTCAAGTAATCCTGAATGTTGTTAGATGATGCAGTATCACCACGTCGTTGAAGCACTTGCCTTGAGATCTAGTATCGCCCCTAAGCTTCTGTCCCAATGGATAACGAAGTCGAACAGATTGGCAACTCTTCCTCTCCCCAGCCTGGCAAGCGCCATCTCCTGCCACTGCTTCAGCTCGGTAGGTTGAACGTCGCTTGCATCGCATCTCAAGCATTCCATGGCTAGCTCCACAAGCGGGCAAAAGCCATCTTTGACCCATACCCTTAGATCGGGTACGATTGACCTCTTTGAGAACCAATCCACTTTCAGGTAGTGGCTAGCGATGAACGTCTCCAACAACTGGTTCATCGCATGTGCAAATGCCCTCTGAGCATTATTGCCTCCCAGCCCCACGCGCTCCAAGCCGGAGAGAAGCGCAGTCATCCGGTCGCGGACCTCCCTGGTACTCTCAGGTGTTGTGCTGGGCTGGACACCATCCTGCCGTACGTAAAAGCGGAACAACCGGCAACCTGCATCATAGAGGATATAGCTCAAAGTCTTCGAGAATCGCTTCGGAGGGAGGCAATGCGCGAAAACTGCGTGAATGTGTCGCTCGAATTTCCAGCTCGCGGCGTCCATTAATTCAATATCGGCCGTCTGCGACAGCTGGCTTGCGCGGATTGTCTTGTTCGTCGCATCTTGGTGGAGGAACGGGAGGATATGGTCATTGAAGGGCTGAAGGTAGAAGTTCTGGACCTGCTCGAGCGTCCGTTGCGTCTCGTCTAGGACGTCCCAGGCCGTGCGCAACTCGACTTCCTGCATTACGGTCAGCTCGTACTCAGGACTCGCACTATGCCTTTCGATATAATACCTTCTCCCATAACTCCTTCAGGGCCGGCTTTACAAAGCTCGCAAAATGCAACCGCGCTTCGTTCGTATACCACTCCAAGAGCCCTTTCTCGCCTTCCTCGCTCTTCCCCTCCCCGACCAATAGATAATATAGCGCCCCTTCAACGTCTGCACTTCGTTGGCTTCTCCTCGTTCCAGAGCCTGGATTGTTCGGTAGACTCAAGAAGCGTGTCGCGGTGCTCCAGGCCTGAGTCCGTTTCACGGCGCGATGCTGTGCGCCACCCGCATTGCCAATGAACGGGCCTCCGAATGAAGATCCAGGCGCCGTGTGTCCGAGATCCGGTGTTGCGACCGGCGTAGGCGTTGTGTGCGAGAGGGACGGGACGGGAAATACGGAGGCGAAGACGAGGGTTGCGTGGTCCATGGTCGATGTGCTGCAAACCCCACTTCGCAAGTTGTTTGTGTTGAGGTGCGCGGGCCGTTCATGACAAGACAAATCGCCAGGAAGAAGCTGATGCTGCTGAAACGGGTGGAAGGTCACTCATCGCACTCGTGTTACAGCCGACGAGCGACTTTTGAATCTGGTGAATGTGGCATGGATGGTTGCTCTCAACGCGGGCCAACACGCTGAGGGGCACGGACCAAGCCGCGAGAGCACGTGGTTGCTGTTGCGCCTGGGCACCTGCATCCTTGCCGTGCAAGCTTAATTAAAGTATACTTGATACTACGCTGGAAAGTCTGGACACGCTGTGAAACGATTGAACTTTGTGAGTATGGGATGAGACTGCGCATTCAGTGGGCTTGAATACGGCCCAAATGTGGCCATCCACTCTTCATTCCCGCGCCTAGGCATGATCTTCTTTCATCTAACTTCCCCTACCCTGGCCGCACTGATACACCTGCGCTGATAGACGGCTTTTAGGCGTGAGCCGCCGCCGCTATGCTCAGTTATTACATCTTAATCCTAATGCCTGTCGTCCCTGTCCTCTCCGTACTCGACCTCCCACTCATAGCCCCCATGCTCCCATCACTATCATCCGCGCCATTATCCATATCCTCAGGCCCGTCAGTCATAATTCCCAGCCCCAGCGTGCCCACCTTAAATAACCCTGCACACCACTCACCAAAGACATCGGGATCCCACACCCCATCCTCCCTGCCCTTACCCTTGCTACTCCTGCCCGTACCGTTGAGTGAAGGCGTGTAGGCAGTGTCGAACCAGTCTTCGTACGTCTGGGTCACGGACTCCATGACGGCGGCGACGAGCATCTCCCGCGTGCGGTAGTCAGTGATGTATTCTTCTAGTTTGGCACGTAGGAAGGGTGTCTCGTGTTCGATGTTGGAGCGCACTTTGGTGATGCGGGGGGCTGCTTCGCCAGGGGAGATTTTGGGCAGAATTTTCCCGTCTTTGGTTTTGATAGGTGCTGTCATGCGTCCTACAAATTGGGCAGTAAAATCTTGGATCGCTTGTCTGAGCCGGGTGTCGACTTCGGCTTTGGCGTCCAGCATATTCTCCACCACTTTCGGAATCAGCAGGCCTACAAGACTTCTTGGGTTGAAGAGTCCACCGCGGGCCCGAAGCTCCCAGAAAGTGTTGGTAATACTAGAGAGATCGTACTGCAGGTCTGTCTCGGGCGTCACGAATTCAATATCGAAGGCCACGATTTGTTGTTTTAGGAGAAGCAAGTGTGCGATGAGGAAGAGCGCGGCGTCGGTCGGGGAGGCTGATTTAGAGAGCAGGGTGCTCGCGTGGGCCAAGGAGAGGGTGGTGCCATGGACGATGCGGTGTGCTAGATCGTCGAAGACGGAGGACTGAGAGATTATTAGAGCTAATAGTCGAACGTTTGCGAAGACGAGACTCACGTGAACTAGCCGGTATATCTTACTAAGTAACCAGATTGCTTTCCTCAACGTCGGGTACCAGTCCTTGAATGCAGTCTCCGTGTTGAAGCTCCATCGTGCATCGGGATCATCCTCCTCGACTACCATAGGCGTCTTCGGCATCTGAGGCGTCGGGGGGGCCTCTGACTTCGGAGCCTTCCTTCCAGAGAGTACCGGCTGGTTCGACTTAGCACCCGACACGGCTTGCTTCTTGTTCTTGGCGGGATAATCTAGATCTTCTGGCTTCGGCTTATATCTCTCAATCTCGTCACGGAGAACGTTGAGCGAAAGAAACACTAGGCGGTTCTGAGTGTCTTGGAGTGCTGGATGCACTAGGGCCGTAAATTCTAGCTTGCTTGTTTCAACAACTGCGACTTCTTCCTCCTCCTCCTCCTCCTCCTCTTCTTCCATGTAGCGTGTCTGAATGAGGGTACAAAGTTCACAAAGCTTGAGAATCTGGGTCTCGTGGATGGTCCGAGGGCGTAAATGATCGTATAGAGGCTCGCACATAGATTCGAGGAAGTCGTATACGCCACCATCACCTTCAAACCATTCACC
Organism: Trematosphaeria pertusa; assembly: GCF_010094035.1. NCBI lineage: Eukaryota > Fungi > Ascomycota > Dothideomycetes > Pleosporales > Trematosphaeriaceae > Trematosphaeria > Trematosphaeria pertusa. The sequence goes on along the minus strand of NW_022987215.1, from coordinate 2,687,325 downwards.
CCAAAGGTCGTATTCATCGAAACAGATGCCGCGTATGTAGCTTATACTGCTCCGAGCAAAAGAGACCAGGTCTTTCGACGTACTCGGCGCTTGAGCAATCTCTCCAATCTTCTTTGTGACGATGGGAAGGATCAGCCGCCCGCGGGTGGCTGAATAGCTCTGGTAGAGCTCGTTCATCAAGCTCTGATACTCTGCCTCGGCTCCAGGTTCCGCTCCTGCAGGTAATACGACGCGCTTTTGTATTTCGAGCCCTATCCGCTTCAGCTCCGGTGCCCCTACGCGAAACTTTGCGTACAGCAAAGCAGACATAGTGGTATCGTTTAGTTGACGATCTGCTATCCGCTTCGCCACATCCGCGGCAATTTCGCGAAGGGCGTTCGTAAAGTGGACTCGGATGAGGGTGAGAGCACGCGTAAGCAGGAGACGGTATCGTGAGCGGTACGTAGCGGACTCTCGATGCTTCGGGTGTGCCTGCATGTATTCCAGACAACTGTCCAGATTCGCCAGCATCTCTGTGAACTCCTTTCCCCGCACGATGTTCCCCGCACCAGGCGCGTTGAGTCTCTTGGTGATGGGCTCCAGGTAGAGATAGTAACGCAGGTTCTGTTCCATATCATCTGCTAGCTTTGTGATGCGCGTCTGGTCGTCTATCAGGCCTTCGCATTGTGTCTGGAACGCGGTTGTCTGCGATTCGACGGCTTTAAACGATTCGGTGAGGGACGAGAGAGTATCGAGGGCCGAAGTAGTGTCCGCTATTATCGTGTCGAGATGGTTCCGCATCAGATGCAGCTGGTCCTGATAGAGCCTACATATGAGCGATTAGTATCCATCCTGAATGGGCATCTCCCCCAATACACACTTGTACTCCTCATGGCTGGCCTCCAGCAGCTCGTCATTGACGCCACTATACCACTCCGCGAATTCCAACTCATTGCTGATGTTATCTCGCGACTTCTTCCGCTCCAGCCCCTTCTCCTTCTTCAAGTGCGCCCGGACGACGGTGTAGAAATCGCTGTACGACTTGGCTCGTCGGGCCACGGTGGCCGGCGGCGGGCCATTGTCCTTCTCGGGCGCTTCCTCTATGGTTTCGACGATGCCTTCTACGCGCTCGACGTCAGCCTGACTTTCCTGCAAAAACAACAATCAATATAGCTCAACGTACCCATGGAGCGGGCGGTGGGCTTACGTTGGGCTGCTTGAGCAGAGACTCGCGGCGGCGGTGCTTGCCCTTGTCCGCGGGTTTGGCTGCCCGGGGCACAAAGGCATTATACCACGAGTCCTGTACGTCGTACATTTTCGCAGGAATTGCTGGTGGTGGAGGGGAGAGGAAGCGGCGGCTCCTTGCGTCGGCCACGGCCAACAAGTCGTCGTGGGGTTGCTGCTCCGAATCGCCGCACTCCCGCCGCGCTGCTCCGGATCACGTGAAGGTCAAGCTCGCGCGCATGGTGACGTTCTAGACTCGACGACGATGCCACGAAAGCCATCGGCGGGCATGTCCATTACCAATTCCAGGAGTAACTACGAACATGACATCCCAGATGCCTTCCATTTGATTTCCTCTACTGCCCTCGTCGACGTTCTCCCCTGCTGCGCATGCAACCGTCCTCCTCGCCGTCCGCCATGCTCAGCACTCGATGCGCATCGCGGGCCGCATTACGAGTCCCGCATCCCCCGCGACTGTGTAGAAACATCTCGAGCAAACAGCGGCCGCAGATAAGAGCAGCGACCCATCCGTACGCACAGCGTCGCCAGCAGCATTTCGTCCGGTCTATAGCCACCGTCACTGCACTCTGGGCCACCGCCACTGCCTGGCAATGGTTCAATGGGGACAAGTTCTTCAGAGAAGTCCATGCGGAGGAGCCGCCCCAAGAGCAAGAGTTGAGCTTTGAGAAGCCGCGGCGGCAGGCTGTCTCGGAAGAGGACAACCGCAATATCCTCAGTTCGCAGCACTTGCAGGTTCAGAAGAGTTGGGAGAATCCGGGAGTATATGCGTGGGGGTCAAATACAGGGAAGGTTGTGGCGCCTGATTCACAGGAGTCTTTCATAAAGACACCGCGGCGGATACCCTTCTTTGACGGAGTGCTTTTAAGGGACATCAAGCTTGATCGGAACTTTGCGGCAGCCATCGATGAGAAGGGCGACCTTCTGCAGTGGGGCACTGCCTTCTCTAAAGACACCACCCAGCCAACGCCGACACTAAAGGGACGAAATTTGACTTCGCTTGCCATCTCCCGCGACCGCATCATAGCCCTCTCCGCGTCAGGAACTGTCTATTCGATCCCAGTGTCGCAAGAAGAGCAAAAAAATGGCCCAAAGCCGGCATCTACCTCCTGGATCCCTTTTTGGGGCTCCTCAAACAATATCTCCTACCGCATTCGCACACCTGAAAACCTTGGCTGGAATGAGCGGGTCACATCTATTTCCTCCGGCCTCGAGCACGCCCTAATGCTCACCTCTTCCGGTCGCCTCTTCTCTTTTGCGTCGGGAACGGAAAACTTCCCGTCAAAGGGACAATTGGGTATCCCACGCTTGACATGGAAGACACGTCCCAGCGGCACTTTCGACATTCCACATGAGGTCACCACCCTGAAGGGGTTTCCGATCCAGCATATTGCGACGGGCGATTACCACAGCCTCGTCAACGATGTCAATGGCCGTGCCTTCGGATTCGGCGATAACTCGGCTGGCCAACTCGGTTTCGACTTTAACCCTGAGGCCATGTTCATCGACGCCCCCTCGCTCCTCCCGACCCAGAAACTCTACTCCGGGACCGCACAACAAGCCTGTGTAACAAAGGTCTTCGCCGGCGGCAACACTTCCTTCCTCACTATTGAAGCTACGAAACCCGTAGCCTCGACCCGCGACTCAACTCGCGTGCAAGCTGATACATGGGCCTTTGGCTTTGGGCTGACAGGGCAGCTCGGCAACGGTCGCTGGATCCACAATCAATCGACTCCCATCAAGGTCCCGGCTTTCTCCGGCCTCTATGAATACGACGAGAATACTAACAGCGTCATACCCATCAGGCTCGCACACGTCTCCGTTGGCGCCAGCCATGCCGCCGGAATTATGGACAACGTAGCTAGCGTGGCCGTCTCCGGAAAATCCAAGAAACTCACCGAGAATGACACGAACTGGGGCCGCGATATTCTCTTTTGGGGTAATAATGAGTTCTACCAGCTCGGCACGGGGAAACGGAAGAACGAGCCCACACCAACTTACATTCAGCCCTTGGATCAGGCGGCGGAAGAGGAGCGCGCGGCTAGTGTGTTGAGCTGGGGAAGGCAGAAGGGGGAGAAGGGAATGCATAGGTTTCAAATTTCGCCTAGAGCAAAGGTTAAGGTGAATGGTCGGACGGTGGATTTGGAGCAGAGGGTGGAGTGTGGGAGGGGAGTGACAGCTGTGTATTCGGCCGTATGAAAAAAGAGTTGACAAGTTGGAAATAGCAGTTAGTGCCGTTGCACTCTCCGTTCACTTCATTGTATATGTTCAGCGGCTGTCTCTCAGCAAGGTACAGGAAAGCCTAGCTCACACGGCGTGTATTATGAACCACGATCTCTCATCTACTCCCAGATGAAAGCCTCCTTCGCGCGATCGCACTCATATCTGTGCTAACAAACGCTAGTTTGAAGGCCTTCAACGCGCTATCCGAACATCACCTCGGGATTCGAACGCCAACCGGGAGGCTGTCAACTTAATATGCAAACTCCGATCTTATCTAACAATCACCGGCTTGAAGACTTTCAATGCGCCACCCAGACACCAGTTTCGCTAACTACCCAGCCCTCGTCCAGCCCTCGTCCAGCCCTCGTCCACCCCTCATTCCCCCATCTCCGCTCTACTTTCCTCGCGACCTCACAGCTTCTGATACTCGGCTGTTTCCTCCGCGGTCCTCACATCTACAACACGATGCCCAGGCTTGGGTTTGACTGGCTTTTTCGTCGATACGGGATCTAGCTCGACCCTTTGTCGAATCGACGTTGGCTGCTGCTTCTTCGTTGCTTGCGAATCCGCATTTACTTTCGCTTCTTCCTCCTTGGCTCCTACCTTAGTGTCGTTCTTCGTGTAGCTTTGATTTTCGGAAGAAGCTGCAGCCTCACTTTCGACGGGATTTGCGTTTTGGTCTGCCATTGTGCGGTTGTTCGTGAGGGAGTGTTGTGAAGCGGGAGGATAACCAGGGAGTGGATGAGAATAAAGAGCTAGAGGACTGGGAGTGAGGGATTTTATCTCATGCTGTTTCACGTTATGATAAACATGGACCAGAGTCAGGATGGTGAAAAAGAAGAAGTAATGGGAGAAAGGGACGTTTCCAGAGGAAGTAAGCATAGTACAGTTGCAACATTTTTCACTCCGCGGACTATTCACATCTAGATCCGGCGTCACAAGCCCAGCCTATCTGCATCTACTTGTCACCCTTGGAAGCGTCATACGAGGGATGCCGACTTTACAGATCGAAATGCACTTGTCTATTGTTCTTATTTCCCAGCCAAGTTCTCCCTTGGAGACTCGTATCTACATGGCCCGAGCACTCGCAAGTTCTAAGACCGTTGATCATGTTCCATCCCAAGTCGGCGAGCAGTCTTATCGTGCCGACGTCTACGCAGCCACCTACGCCTATGAATACGTCTGTATCGGCGACATACACTACAACTTTTTCTACCCCTGACCCGACGCAAACCGCGGATTGTGGGGATCATGAATGCGGACACAATGATCCTGTGCCTGGGAAGACTATCGGGATTATTATGGGTGCCATGATAGGCACAGGAGTATTGCTCCTTTTCCTCCTTTGTTGTTGCACCAATGTTTCCGGGTACAGGAGAAGGAGCCCTTCAACTTGCTCGATTTGCCGAAAGGAGGAGCAGGAAAGGGGAAGAAGAAGGATAAGGACGCCTTGAAACTGCTAGATAGGTCGTGATGCGCAGCAGCGAGAAGTGAACGCTAGTCGAGCGAAGCGTGCTGTGGGTTCTCGGGAAGTGACTGTCAGAGATATGTTATATGAGACCGAGTCGGGCTTGTGAGAAATCCGAAGAAGACGTGCCATCTCATTAATCATGTCTGCATTATGCATTAAATACCCATTAAGAGTGCACTATACCCACAAGGTCGCAAGCATGGATATCCATATCCCGACCCCCAACAAACTCCACGACCTCGCTAATTTCCTTGTGCCCGACTTTGTGGATGAGGTCCTAGGCGCTGCCTCTGTATCCGGGCCACCAGTGGGTCCAACTTTCTTTGTCACTGATGCAAAGAGTTCGGATGCCGACTGACTGCTCGCTGCAACATGGCTTCCGCTCGAAGTAGTGCTCGCAAAAGCGTCGTTTATTGCCGCTGCGAGAGCGTTGACAACATCGTCCGTGGTTCCCGTCGCGGAGGGCATGAGCAACGTAGTCGTTGTACCGTCCGGGCCAACAATTACGAGCTCCCCGACTTGAGTAGTCGAGGCAGGCGAAAGCCTCATCTGCTGGCCATTAACAAAAACCACCCCGCTCGGATCAATAAAGATGCTGTGCCCCTCTATAGATATTTGAGGATCTCCTGGCTGAAGAGCGATTGTGCCATTGACAAGAAGGGTTCCGTTAGAGAGGAGTGTGAGCGAAATACCGGATACCATGGTCGAGGAAGGGTCAGCAGAGGTGGGCCGGATTTGGATTCGCTGACCATCTACGAAGACCGCGCCATTTGGATCCAAAACGATGGTGTGGCCGCCTACCGTTATTTGAGGATCGCCCGGGCGTAGACTCAGCGAGTTATTGATGATAACAGTACCATCCGCCAATCGAGAGATTAAGATGCCTGATACCGTGGTTGATGAGGGCGACGGCAAGGCGGTGGCTGCTGGTGCTAGGGAGATGGTAGTGCCGTCAATGACCACCGACGGCCCGTTCACGCTGAGCATCTCCGTAGGCTGTCCGGTCCGCGGATCCCCTATAACAATAATTCCAGGTCGTGTTGGATCAACGAATACGGGCTTACCACCGACGGTGCCAACTGGGGTGAGGGTGGTATCCCCAGTGATAACAACTGCCCCGCTCGTTGGGTTGACGGAAATAGTAGTACCCGAAACGATTACGGGAGTACCACCAGGAGTGATAGTTTGAGCAGCGCCCGGAGCGGTAGGGTTGACTATTATGACTGTTCCTGGGCGTGATGGATCCGCATTGACGACGCTGTTGCCTATGGTTGCAATTGCGGTGGGGCGGGTTGGAGCATTGGTGATAGGAGTTGGATTGGGATTAGGATTGTTTGGTGGATTGGATTGGTTGGGCTGATTTGGTTGGCCTGGGTTATTCGACAGATTCGGGTTCGGAGGGTTGTGACTTGGTTGTGGATCAATAGGAGGTGGAGTGGGTACCGTTATCGTCTGCGTGAATCGAGTCGTGATCGGAGGCTGAGGAATTGATTTACTCGTCGGAACGGGCACAGGCGGTATTGTCTGTCCAGGGGTGGGGGGATCTGTCTTAGATTTTCCTTCGGTAGTCGTAGAAGCGAGGAAACCGGGCGCTGTGCCCAGGGCGATTGGTGGATCCGGGGTACCATCGAAGACAGGCACACAGCTCGCCCACTCTGGATCGCGTGCACGCAACTGCGGTGGGACAGCAATTGCTGGTACATACCAGTCCGTCACAATGGATTGGCATCCGCTTTGACACCTCGGCATGCACTGATACGCGGAGGCTGGTATGTCACCAACAAGGTCTTCCCAATTGAGCGGCTTTGCGGTGGCACCTATGACCTGCCCATATGGTCTTGTGGTTCCAAATCTCCAGTCGCAGATAGAAGAGATGTCGCTGGATGAAACTTCAACCATGTGGTCGCTGTAAGTCCCACCAACCGGTACGCTCGTTTGACCCAACATGTTGTCCAGTGCGCACCATTTGTACGCGGAGACGGCGGGATAACGAACGTATGCTTTGTCCGACCAGTAAGTAGTAGAGTTGATCACGGTAGAAGAGTGTGGGTGCGAGTATATGGAGACGGAATAGCTGTCGAAGCCAGGGCTGGTATTCGCGCAGAGATCTCGGCTGGTGGACGGTGGAGCGAAATAAAGGAGTTGAACGGTATAGGCACGGATGGTACATCGTGCTGTAGCACACTGTGATTGGATGACGGCGCCGGTAGGCCGCGAGCAGTTCGCACCAGTGGGGCCGAAGGGCTTCAAAACCTGATCTAAGTTCCAGGTGAGGACATTCTGGCCCCCTGGCGTGAGAGTCACCTCTCCGTAAAGGTTCGTGCCACCGGAAATGGTGTAAGTGCCCCGCTCTGCAGCATATGATTCTCCATGCAGTGTCAGTGTGGGAAAAGCGCCAGCAGGTGCCGTCAGAGGCGTGGTTTCGCTATTGACCACGATTGATGCCGGAGGAGACGCCAGCGAAACGGTAAGTATATTGCTCGAAGTCCAAGCATCGTTGCTGTTAGACAGCGATGAGCCGAATAGCGACCAAGCTGCAGAACATTCGTCTGCATTTCGGATCGAGCAAGACGGGGCGGGTGAGAAGGTACCTGTGGGCCATATCCAGTCTGCTGAAAGGTAGGTTTCAACTGTGGTAACTGGTGTTGGCAGCAGAATAGTCGCGTTGGTAGCTTCGGCTTCGGAATCAAAGCGGGGGAGTCCATCGCAGAGGGTTGAGAAGGTCCCATTTAGCGAAGAGGATGGCAGACCAGAACTGATAGTCGATGTATACGTATATGTCTTAGTGATGATCTGCACATGGGACTGCGACCAAGCCGATGTCATAGAGGAGTATGACCAGTACGCCGGCCAACATTGCGTTACGTTGTTGAGATCTGGGGATTTGAGCTTCTTGGATGTCACTCGTTCAGGTCAATCTTACCTGTACCATTCAGAATTGGAGCGGCCGTCGTGTTGGGAGCTATGCTCGCCGATGCCGAAAGATTCGCAATCGGTGAAGAGAAATTTGCGACGTTAGTGATGGATGAGAGCAAGGTTGAATCGGGGGTCAATGGCGCCGACGCCGTCAGGTTGCCCAGCGAAGCGGCGGTGGCGATTCCATCGAAGGATGAAGCAGCGGCGGTGGTGTTTGCGATCGCCGGAGAGGAAGAGCTTGAGATGCTTGTGGCCGTGATATTCGCGCTGGTGAAGTCTGCTAGCGGTTAGCTCTGCGCACTCTGATCAACCGCGCAGATGCTCCTTACTCGAAAACCCAGCGCCCCTCAATGCAAGCGATCGCGCCAGGACTTCCATCTCGCCCTGTTCTTGAAGGTCGACGACCTCCCAGGAATTCGCGTCGTCGTGCCCATATATGCGAACTCAGGTCCATGTGTACCTGGGGGCTGTGAATCCTTCTCAATATGTTCTGCATTTAAGCTGAGGTTAATTACGGGAATTTCCCCCATAGGGATTAGTCTGGGGCGTTTTCGGCCCGGAATGACACCCCTGAACACGCATGGTGGAGGACGATGAGATCTGGGTGCATTGCTTTGCACTCTTTGGGCTCTAGCTAGGTGGGTGAGCGAAAGGTTCGTTGACGATGGCGCATGGGCCCCCTCGAAAACGGGCCAATCACGGTCGGAGATGGCAGAAGAGGAACCACCGGCGCTTCGGATACGGGATGGCGCTGCAGGGATGCCAAAAAAACCCCGAGTCACCTTCTACTATCGTCATAAGCCTCCCGGGTGGCTTTCATCGACTTCCTTCACTCCCGCAAATGTGGATCATGGATACGAGTACCGAGTTGCGGGTACAGAGCATCGCTCCACACAGCGGCGTGTGTCCCTCTAGTCGTACCCGGACGCGCCCTCAACAACACCATACGCACCCCCTCCCTTTCCGAACATGATTCTCAAGTCACCAGCTATGCTTCCGGGCAGCTCCCACGCCGCAAAGTGTCCACCGCGGTCATGCTCCCGGGCACACACCACTTCGCCCATACCAGATCCCCAGGTCTTTGGAAGACGGCAGATCTCTTTTGGGAAGTACGCAAGGCCCTATGTACAGCGTCAGTTCCTGCGATCGCACTTTTCGAATAATGAAACACCTGTCAACTTACTAGCTTCACTCCCGGGACATACTTGCTCCCGAAAGCAGGAAACTCGCCCTTCTGAGACTCGTAGTAGATGCGAACACTAGCCGCAGGACCCGCTGTGCTGAACCAGTACAGGCTAACCCACGTGCACACTTCGTCCGGCTACCAGTCGTAGTTGTCCGTCCACCCATGCAGCTTCTCGTACATCCACGCGAGGAGCCCAACGGGGCTATCAGCGAGCGAATACCCGACCGTCTGAGATTTTGTAGACTAGACAGCGTAGTAGCCCATTCCGTTCTTTTGGAAGGCTTCTAGTCCGGCCTTTTCGGCAGCACTGTACATCCCGAGCATATAGCGGGTCAGCATTGTGACGAAAGAAAACGGAGACTTCCAAGACGGTGGTGGCGATACGACCATGTTGATGTGGGAAGCTGTGAGATGAGATGGATACGGTTGGCCCATGACCCGGGTAATGAGGAAACCCTAGAAACCTATGTCAGTCCTATGCGAACCACAGCTATTAGAGAACATACCTAATCCCCGCCTTGCGAGACGTACTGCTCGTAGCCCAAAGCTAGCATGAGCTTGTGGCATGTCTCTGCGTATTGCTTCATCCCGAAGCCAGGCCTTTTAACTACAGATGAGAAGCCGAAGTTAGGCAAGGACGGAGCAACTATATGGAATGCGGGCCCATTGTCCTTCTCCGCATCGCTCAGGAGAGGCAGAAGCTTGGTCACTTCAAGGAAGCTTCCTGGCCTTAGAGGATATCAGCATTAAGAGCTATGGGATAATCGGGCGGGAAAGACCCACATCCATGAACGAATACCAGAGGAATCGCATGCTTAGCCGAGCTCTTCCTGTGGACTAAGTGCACGTCCACCGGATCAAACCCTTCTACGGAAATGCTGGTGATGAAGTTGGGTAATTTGTTAATGGACCTCCCAGCTGTACTTTGTCCGCCAGTGCTCGGCGAGTCGATGCACGTTGCCCAGGGGCGTGCCGTAGTCCCAACCAGCACCCTCAAGTTCATCCGGAAAGCCCGTAAGGTCTAACTTGTGTTTGAGTCGCTCGATCTTGTCTCGAGGCACCGCAACCTTTGCGGATTGCCGCCATGGTGCTGCCGATTTTTCAATCGGATGATTGGTATATCCGGCCGAAGATACGATTCCTTCGTCGTTGAGAAAGCACCTAGCAATCGTAGTGCGAATGAGGTCTGGCTTAGCAAGAAATCGGGTTCTGTTCGGGATGGGGCTAATCCGGCCGACCCGCTATCACGTGCAGCTTAATACTGCCGCACATACGACTCGCGAATAAATGATGCGATGGGTCACGATTGCAAAGCAATCAAACATTGTGCACAAGGATCTAGTATTCTAACCGCCTTAAAGCTCACCCTGAAGGCCTTCAGCGGATTTTGCACAGCCCAGTAAGATGTGCACCAGCCGCTGAAGCGCTCCATGCCCCCCAAAGCACCTTATCCCGCTCAGGGGGACGGCGCAACAGCATCCCTATTCCCTTCAAGAATCTCCCGCTCAATCCTCGCCTTCCGTGCTTCCTCAGCCTCGCTGCTAACATCCTTGAACACCTGATCCATCTGCTCCAAGCTCCTACCGGCTGTCTCAGGAATGAAGAAGAACGTGAAGACGAATGCCAGAAGACAGAAGACCGCGAAGAATGTGTATGCGCCGTATCCGGTATTTTGGACGAGCGGCGGTGTGATGAGGCCCTTCTGGCTGTCAGATGCATGTATCGAGAGGAGGAAAACAATGAGGACCTACGATAATGAAGTTGTTGAGCCAATTTGAGCACGTCGAAAGAGCAACACCCTTCGCTCGCAATGACGAAGGGAAAATTTCCGAAGGCATTGCCCAAGGAACTGGGCCCCAAGTCGCGCCAAAGCTCAGCATATAGAAGAACAAAAGGGCCACCGCGACCCAGCCTTCGGTCGCGTGGCTGCTCCAGCTGTTATCAAACTTGCCAACCAGAACTGCGATGATGAGGTGCGAAATGAACATCAGTCCAGCGCCCACAAGCAGGAGGGGTCGTCGGCCAAAATGGTCCATCGTCCAGAGCGAAGTAACGACACCGACGAGCTGGGTTATATTTATGACTCCGGAAAGGAGAAGTTGCATATCGTAGTCCTGGCCGAGCGTCTTAAATAGCGAAGGAGAGTAGTAAATCAGGGCATTGATTCCAACAAATTGCTGGAAGAACATTATGGAAACGCCAACAAGCGTGCGTCTCCAGCATCCATGTTTGAAGCAGTCCGTCCAGGCGACGATTTCAAGCTTGATGCGATTCGCTCTCGTAGGCTTCTGCAGGTGCGGGTGACGCTCGCGGCTTACCTCCTGCTTGAAGGTGACTTCGGCACGGATTTCGCACCACTCTTGCTGCACGCGGGAGTCAGTGGGTGGTAGACGGCGCAGCTCGGAGAGCACTTCAAGCGCCTCTTTGTCGCGGCCTTTGCTCGAGAGCCAGCGCGGAGAGTACGGCAAGAAGAGGATCCCGGCACCGAGGACCAGTCCGGGGATCATTTGGATGAGGAAGGGAAGGCGCCATGACCATTCGCTGCGCATGTAGCGAGTGCCGTAGGTAATCCAGAAAGCGATAACGATACCAAGAACGATGCTGAACTCTTGAAGGACGAGCAACGCGCCGCGGATTTCTGGTGGAGCGATCTCGGAAATGTAGAGAGGTGATACCATGGCTAACCTGTTCATCATATCAGTATTGCTCCATGTGTCCTTCAACGTGTGCTCTGGACTCACATTCCTATACCCATTCCTCCTATTAGCCGTCCGACTGTGAGCATCGCATACTCCATAGCCGCGGTCTGCAGAATACTCCCGACCGTAAACACCACAACAGCAACGGCGATTGACCGCTTCCTGGAGAGCTTGTCCGCCAACCAACCTGCGAACAGTGCGCCGAGGAGCGCACCCAACTCGAGCATGGCTGTAATCAGGCCCTTCCAAAAGCCGGCCCCGGAAGCCGTCTCCGAGACGCGCGGGAACCGGTTGAGAAATTGATCTGTCACAAGAATGACTGAGATCACACCCTGGCTGGGTTGACGTCAGTTACTGGACTGGTGTGTGCTGATGGTTGAGCTCACTCGTAGCCAAACAAGAGCCCGCCAATAGTTGCAAAGGCCGAACACAGAGCGACGAAATGATTCGCGAAGAGACCTCTGAAGCCTATTCCGTCAGCCAGATCCCTTACCATTGATGCTTTCAATGGATCACATACCAGCCGGCCCATAAGGTTCTCTCGTAGCCCACGCTTTCTCCGCATGATGGAGCCCAGCAACTTCATGATGATGATGCGATGGTGTCGGCGCGACATCAATTTCCTCGCTCTTACCCATTATAGCAAAATCTCTTTACAATGTAACTTAGGTTGCGAACGATAGAAGGTATGGGATGAGGAGAGCTCCTAGAGGGGATCGACCCCATACTTATGCAAAAGCTGATCTTCGGCGCAACAATTGCGGTGGTGGAGACGTTACGTTAGCGTGCTAACGCGGTCGTGCTGTCCAGGTGCACGACATCAAGCGAGCGCAAGATCGGCGGCGTGAATTGCCTGGCTGGAATGCTTCCTGGCCATGTGCGCGTGCCGTTTAGATGGTAGTTCAATCGGCCCGGACAGTTTGAGATGAATAAGGTCGCATCCAGCGGGCTCACTCCGGCACCCAACGCCAAGCAACCCCTGTCAAGTTACGTCATATCCCAGCCTCCCACTGATCAAACGCCGCGGCTTTTGAACGGCCACGCGACCCTTCCCCATTACCCCAGGTTTAGCTCTCCGGCACGTTGAAACATCTCAAAGAAAACTGACAATTCGCGGCGCTACCTCCTCCCCGGCATCCCTTTTCAGGAACTTACGAAGCGGCCTCACTAGCCAATCCTGGCGTGAACGGAAGACGACCCGAGTCGGCCAACCCTAGGGCTAACAATGTTCCGATGAAATAGCAATTTGCCCCGACGACGATGTGACGAGCATTCCGAGCCGCCCCCTTGCTAGTTAATTGAGACTTGGCAGAGTTGGAGTAGCAAACGACGTATGTTTGACGAGAATGATATGGATTATATGGGTCCGTCTTCATGCGTCCCTTCCCTCGGAAAGGAGGTCTTTGGCTCTAGATCCGCCAACATGTTTCGAGAGATCTTTAAGAATGCATACATCGCAAGGGGATGCGGTAGGCCAAACACAACACGATAATGCCCAGGCTCAAGTAGGCATCGCCATGACTCCACCCCACGCGCCGCCCCCACCAGACCTCCGACTTCCACCCCCCGCCGTCTTCTTCGTGCCACCGAAACTGCCCGACTTTCTAGCTCCAGATGTCCTGCCACCTACTCTCTTGGACACCCCGGCGTATGATTTACCCGAGCTACCGGAACCCTTCCTGCGGAAGCCACCCTTCTTCTTGGAAAATGGAGCCTTCGAACCGGCTCTAGATGTAGAAGGTTTGGACGTTGCGGGCGCCTTCGAACGCGGATTAGGCCTCTCGGCCTCAATTTGCGAGAATCGACGATTCCAGTTCTCGACTTCGGGGTCAGCTTGCTGATTGAAGTGGTGGCTCGTGTGCACGGCTACATCATCCTCTTCCTCGTTACATTCCATCGAATTGAGGCTTTCGGTCTCCGTGGCTGTTCCTTCGTCTTCTGACCCACTACTCACAAGATCAATAACGTTCTGATGATTCGGATCCAGGGGCCTCTGGTCTTCATCCTCGTCGTCATCTTTCTCGCCGACAAGAACGACTGGACGGCGTCCGGAGAGTCGGTGCTTCGGGATTGGCACTTCCTCACAAAAGCATTTCCTCGTATTGTCAATGAGTGGGAGAAGCCTGCCGCCGTAGATCTTCACCATCTCGGGATTGATTCCAGGGATGACGAGCAGTTCGTCTTCGTTGTGGGGAAGGTCGAGGCACATTTCGCGTAGGATGGTGTCCGAGAACGGGGCGTTTCGGATCCCTTTCTCTACCATGATGCCTCGAAGTAGGTTCTTTGCGCCTTTCATGAAGTCGGCCAGAACGTCCCTCTGAAAATCGCTCAGGTCGGAGACCCTTTCATCAACAGTGATAGGGGCACCGAGCGCCCTGCGCTTTGATAGTGACGAGGGTTTTGCGCCGCGGATAGGAGCAAAGCCATCATCGTCCTCTGATTTGTGGGGGACGACGGGTCCGTCATCTTTATAACTGCGGTTGGTGCCGCGCGTCCGACGCGGCGGGTCGTCAAAGCAGTCATTACTCTCATCATCGTCGGCCTCGTTTAACACGTATTGTCGGAGGTTTGGCTTCGAGGCAAGTCGGATAGGGGAAGAGACGTTCGTCGAGGGATACTCCGCTCGCTTTTTCGTGGACTTCTTGCTGGTGTTTATACCACGCGCTTTTCGAGGGGTGACACGGACTTGTAATCTGAACTGCCTTCGGCCCTTTTCATAGTCTCTTGCCTTCAGGCCTAGCTGAAGTAAGTTAGTCGGGCTCGTTTAAGAGAGGTCACAGAACTTACATGAAGGTAGTTGGTCGCGAACCCCGCGTTGTTTGTCTTGCTTTCCTCCCTCAGTGCCTGAGCTTCTAGGAGGTGATGGAAAACACGTTCGACGTCGCCTCTTTCCAAGTCCTTGCCGAAGCCGAACTCGTCAAGATCCGCGCCCTTCAGTTTCGCGTTCTTCGCCCCGCGAAACGCGTCGATACATTGAAGTACCGTGACGTTGGTCTTTTCGACTTGCTTTACCATTCGAATAGCTGCGGTTGCATAGTTCGTGAGGTCCTTCTCCTCAAATGTGGCATCCGACATACAGTTGTCGCAGGTCCCGTTGCAGTTTTCGCGCTGGAAGGGTTCGCTGAAGTAGTTCAACACCTGCACCCTGCGACAATCGCTCTTGTTCTCGCAGAACTGGATCACGTTTCGAAGCATGTCATGCTGGCGCTGCTTTTGCTCTCTACTGCCATCCCCCTCTTCAATCATCTTCCTCAGCATCTTGCAGTCGGCATATTGATAGTACAAGTAACAGTCCGAACGCTTGCCGTCTCGTCCAGCGCGGCCGGTCTCTTGATAGTACCCTTCCAAGCTCTTTGGTAGAGTATGATGTATGACGAAGCGCACGTCGGCCTTATCGATCCCCATGCCGAAAGCAATCGTGGCCACGATGATGTGATATTCATTGTTCTGCCATTTCCTCTGGACGTCGGATCTCTCTGCAGATTCCATTCCAGCATGATAGTGGTAGGCTCGGATGCCAAGGGATGTAAGTTTCTGCGCAACAGCCTCGCAGTTCTTCCGAGATAGACAATAGATAATGCCGGACTTCCCAGAGTATCTTGATTGGATCAATTCAGCAATGCTTTGAACGATGGCTCTGCCCTTCTCCCGGACCTCGTATGACAAGTTTGGTCGGTTGAAGCTCTGTGTGAATAAACGACAGCCCCGGATGCCGAGATTCGCCATCACGTCAGTACGGACCAGCTGGGTGGCAGTTGCCGTGAGAGCGATGATTGGGACTCCTGGAAATTGGCCGAGAACGTCTCCAAGCGCCTTGTAGTCTGGCCGGAAATCGTGGCCCCATTGACTGACACAATGCGCTTCGTCGATGACGATACGAGCGAGGCGATTCCGCCGGTGCAGCTGCTGAAAGGCGTTGATCATCCTCTGGTTCTTGCTCAGCATTTCAGGGGTTACGTATAACACCTGTATGAACTTTTCGGGGTCGCGTTCTCTCAGCCCCTCCATGATGAAGTTCTTCTCCGCCGCCGTGGACTCCCCGTTGATCAGGAAAGCCTGCATGTTGAACCGTTCTTTACAGGCCGCAACCTGATCCTCCATCAAGCTTAGTAGCGGTGACACTACGATTGTAACTCCTCGGGTCTTTCCCGAGTTGATAACGGAGGGAAGTTGGTAGCATAGCGACTTGCCACCTCCAGTTGGCATTAGCACGAAGCAGTGTTCTCCGCCAAGGGTGGCATTGATGGCTTCCAGCTGGCCTGGACGGAAGCCGCGCAGGCCAAACTTGTAGAGCAACGCATCTCTCACATCGCGCGACCACGGGAAGTTCATTCCTATGTTGTTTAATGTCGGCTTCTTTGGCGATGGCTGGATATTCCGCTGTTGAACCCGGTTCACCGAAGCTTCCCGAAAGACCTCTCTTCGAGTTGTGCGAGCATCCACCCGGTCGCCTTTCCAATCGAAGCGTGCTACGTTCTCCCCGTTGCTGATCTCATGGAAAGCAGCGTCATCGTCATCGTCGCAGAAATCTTCGTCGTTAACCTCTGCCGGGTCCGGCGGCACACCCATGGTAGAGCTGAAGAGGTTATCGTCATCATCAAAGTCGTCTCCGAAATCTTCATTTGGTGTATGAAACGACTCGGGTCCGCTAGACTCGCGAGGCGCGTTTTTCTTTGACCGTGCAGGTGGTGATCTATGTCGCTGGGGAGTTTCAGGTATCCGATGAGATTTCTGCTGTGCCATAGGGTTCGGCCTCTCGGGGGCATGGGGGCGAGTGTTGAAGCTTAGAAGCGGCGCAGGAGATGCCGCGTTATGCCTTTCAGCAAACCGGATTCGGCGGGATGGCGTCCATACATCCTGAACGGATATTTGAGTCTGTCTGACGTATTGTGTCTGAGGAACGTGACTGGACCCGGGAATTTCGGCTGGTTTCAGCTTGTTCGATGTCGGTGTCGTCTGCGTGGACTGAATAACAACGTCGCGGGCATCCCCGTCCGCTTCGTTCTTAACACCGGGTTCCAGGAACTTCTTCATTCCTGCTACTTCGAGAAGAAAGTAGATCTGGACTTGGAGTTCCTCAAGCGACTTAGCTATAGCAGCCAAGGCTTCTCCATCTGCGGGATTGAATATGCCCCTGTTGAGGTCTTCCTCTATCTTCTTCCTGACCCCTTGTCGTTCCATATTCATGTCTTCATGCTTGGTTTTGAGCACAATCAACTGTTCTATTGCATCTTTCTGGGCGTGGGCACGCTGGACCTTCGTTGTATCGGCCGAATGGTCTGCGCCAGACTCCAAATGTCTTAGAAATGCTTCCTTGGCTTTGGCCCAGGTGGCGATCGCAGTATCTAACTGCCGCTGGAGACGGTATCCCTCAGCGTCCAGGAAGCTTTCTACAGCTTGGCGAATTGCGTCTTTCTTTTCCTGAGGTATTTGAGATGCACAAGGTATTTGGCGAGACTGACGCACAATAGAGCCAGGAGTAGACTGCACCTTCTGGGGAGACAGCCGCTTCGTTTGGGGTGATTGGGGTTTCGTATGGATGCGCGCAGGTTCTGGCTTGGCTTGTCGGCCGGCTGGCTCAATGGGCTTCGATGGAGAGCGAATTGGTAAATGCATGTGGATATTTACATGGCTGGTAGGTTCTTGGCTTGGTGCGTTGACGGTGTTTCTCGCCGAAGTAGGACGTGGCGACGGGACAGATTTGACATCTTCCGGATCGAGGTCAAAGCCATCGAAATCGTCAAATTCTTCATCTTCCGAGTCTAAGACTGCACCACCGACTCTTCGCTTCACTGGAGTGTAGGGTCGACCAGCTTTGCCAGAGGCATTACCGTTTGCATGCTGACTAGTCTTCAGAGAAGGACTACGAGCTTGCTTGCCCATTTTCCGCGTATGAGGGGACATTTCAGAAGGCGCGCGACTGAGCGATTTGCGCTTTCGGGCGCTTGGCGTAACCTGACGCGACACCTCCGGTATGAAATGATCTTCGTCATCGGAAGGTAGTTGAAACCCAAGCCCATCGTTCAAATCTCCTCCGTATGCTTCTCCAGCTTGTCCGATTCTACCATTCTGAACCGTCGTCGAATAGGGTGGAGGCGGGCTTTCTGGTACAGCCCCCATCTCGTCGATATCTGCGAAACCGTCGAAGTCGGGGGTGCAGGGGCTGAAGGCGGCGATCGTCCTGACTGGTCTGGGTGACTTCCTCTGCCTGAAATCCTCCTCGAACTCATCGCTCTTCCGCTTCTTTCCCTTTTTAAGCCGTTTCGAGAGCGAAGACGGCTGCGCTTCATTCTCGCCAGTCAAGTCTATTGCTTCGATATCGTGGGACTGAAGACGTTGTTTTCTAGACGTGGGATGTGCTTCAGTTGGGGTCGTCAGGTCAGTCGAATTTCGCCTCTTTGAACTTTTACCCGGCCTTTCATCTTCTAAAACAATTTTCAGCGTCTTCCCACAGGGCAAAATTGACTTATACATACTGTCCTGCCAGGTATTGGTGTGCTTGCTCCTCGAGGCTGAAAGCGCATCATTAGACGGCAGTCCGGCTAAGACAAGCCTAGGCTTTCCATTTCCTGGCGTAGCACGCAGCCTTGCCATATAAACCTCTCTTTCCTGCTCCGACGTCGGCTTATGTATATCAACCGTTCGGGTTGCTGTGCAGGTGGGACGCTGGCTCGGTTGAGTAATCGTTCGGACAGGCGCTGGCGCAGGCCCGGGTGCATCGTTTATTGTAGGCTCGGCCAAGGAAGAGGAGTGCTGTGAAATCGTCACTGAGCTGGTGGGGAGGTCTGAATCGTAGGCAACAAGAGAGTGAGCGGATGGAATGAACGGCTTCGCGCTTAACAACCACGTTATCTGGTCTGTTAGATTGTTCCTAGCAGGCATTACAGCGTGGCATCGCCCAAATTGAGGTACGCATTGGTATTCGGCGCGTCGTCAAGCATCCGGCGGAAGAGAAAAGGGTGTGGTGGTGGCGATGTGGGGGTAGCAGAGGTGGTGTTGTGGAAGGCACGTTTCTCGATCGCGCTTGCCTTGATTAGTAAACTCACGCTAACATGTGACCGGCGAATTATTTCCCTATCTACGGTAGGACCTTCCAAGTCGGTATAGCATAAGCGACTATATATACCTTGCGGAAAGATGGCTCCTTCCCCACCAGACACGATTTCCCCCCGTTCCAAATGATTCAAGCCTCGGAAACCCTCAGGGAGCTCGCCGCTACATTTGCGTGCCTTCGCACCGAACCTGCGCCCGACGTCCTACCGCCCGAGGAATCAGTGACTCGGGCACGCGAAAAGCTCCAGCAGCATTTACCAGAGTCCGGCCTGGGGCTAGAAGAGACGACCAAACATTTGCAAGAAGCCATTATACCAGGCCTCAACGCGTCAAGCCGCTCGCCCAACTACTACGGCTTCGTGACGGGTGGTAGTACGCCCGCTGCATCTCTCGCCGACAACATAGTTACTGCCTACGACCAGAATGTCGGTGTCCATTTGCCAAAAGAGACGGTCGCAACGAACCTAGAAGATAGGGCACTCGTACTGCTATGCGAACTCCTAAAGCTCGACCCAGCGCAGTGGCCGCACCGAACATTTACCACCGGAGCGACGGCAAGTAATATGCTCGGCGTTGCATGTGGCCGAGAGTACGTTATTGCAGAGGCGTCAGCTGTCCGCAGCGATGCTACCAATAGCGTAGGCGAGCTTGGAATATACGAAGCAATGCACCGCGCTGGGATCGACAAAATCCAGATACTGACTAGCGTGCCTCATTCGTCACTGAGCAAGGCAGCTGGTATTCTTGGACTAGGGCGTGCTTCGATCAGATCCATTGGGCTGGAAGGAGCATCGCATAAAATAGATATCGCCCAGCTGAAGAAGCTCCTCGAGCAGCCTGGCACTGCCTCCGTTGTGGCCATATCCGCGTCGGAAGTCAACACCGGTGCATTTGCTACGTCCTCGCTCCAAGAGATGCTAGAAATTCGCAAGCTGTGCGACATGTACGGCGCTTGGATACACGTTGATGGAGGTTAGTAGGCTGCTTTGGAGCTGCTGATGCTCTTCGGATTCCCTCATCCATTCCTTTATGCAATGTTTAGTATTGGAGTTTCGCTAAAAATGACAGCTTTTGGGATTATGGGCCGCATTCTCACACTCCCCACCCACTCCACCATCATCAACAGTTGCGCTGGACTTGAACTCGCCGACTCCATAACCGGTGACGGCCACAAACTGCTCAACGTGCCCTACGACTGCGGATTTTTCCTCTCGCGCCACCGCGAGATCGCAGCTCGCGTTTTCCAAAACCCGGGGGCACCATACCTCAGTACCGACGCTACAGACACGATCATGTCGCCGCTGAACATCGGCCTCGAGAACTCACGGCGCTTCCGTGCATTGCCAGTTTATGCATCGCTTACTGCGTATGGTAGTAACGGATATCGTGGGATGTTGGAGCGCCAGATTGAGCTTGCAAGGGCGATTGCGGAGTTTATGCTTGAGAGCGAGGATTTTGAGTTGTTGCCGAAGTTTGAGGGCTCGAAAGAGGAAGCGCTGAACAATATCTATATTATAGTGTTATTCAGAGCGAAAGACGACAGTCTGAATAAGGAGCTTACCAACAGGGTCAAGGCGAGCAGGAAGATATACGTTTCGGGCACTGCCTGGGAAGGACAGCCAGCATGCAGGTTTGCGGTCTCGAACTGGATGACTGACGCGAAGAGAGATCTGCCCATCATCAAGCAAGCCTTGATCAATGTTGTTAAAGGCTGGAAGAAAAGCAAAGAGGAAATTGGTATCGTGCATTCATAGCCTACCTAGGTGGCAGGTCTGATCGCTCGGCCCCTGGAACTCGAAAACTATTGCTATGCTTTTAGGCATAGTTGGAGTCTAATGCCTTCACATATCCTCCATCTTATACACCTCGTAAGCCGGCTCCTCATAAGGATGCGCCCTGTCACTATGGTCAACGTCACTATCCTCTCGCCCTCTCCCTCCCCTCGCGCAACACTTACTTCTTCAACGCCTCCACAGCCTTAACCGCAACCTCCCTCCCTACACAAATCGACTCCACCCTCATCTCTTCGACCTCCTCGAGCTCGCCCACTTTACCAATCTAACAACGCATCATCAGCCTCGCGCTCTCATGCATCCAACCGCACCCTCCTATTCAAAGATATTTGGAAAGGAAACCATACATTCGGATTTGCAGCATCTCCCGGCCTAAATTGCCCCGTCCCTTTACTAGTAAACGCGCACTCCGTGTACCCACCCGGGCCCGGATACTTGCCGGCGCCCGCAGCAAAGATCGCGCTTTTGCACGTCTGCATGGCGGCGGTTGGGACGAAGAAGACGAGTTTAAAGCGCTGGGGGAGAGACATCTTCAGCAACAAAAATTGATGCGTTGAAAAGACGCTTAATGCGGCTCAGTCCCGCTAGTCGAGTGCTGTTTCGGTGTGTGTGTTGGCAAGGTGGGCTGGGATGTTCGGTTGGGCGCGCTTACCACTTTAGATTGGCACGTGAATTGTGGCGTTAATATAGAGCGCCGAGGCACAACTGAGGGGACAACCTTGTTCTTGTTTTGAACGTCATTTGAGAAGTGGGCTTGCTACGCAAAAGACACGGTTGTTCCCTTCATTATCGCATCTCATTCAAGAGCGTGCCTTCGCGAAGCTGCGTCTTCGATGTCCCCAACGCCGAAACGCCCCAAGGCCCTGTCCGTCATTGACCTGACCACACCGGCATCGCCAATTCTATTCTTTCCCCTCCTTAAACCTCACCTTGACCCCATCGGCCGGACACTCCGTCAGCGTCAGCCACTGCCTTACATACCCCATTCCACCCTTTGCAACTGGCTCCCAAGTATTTCCCACGCCTTCCATCGCCTCAAACCGCTGTAGCAATCTCACGATCACGTATCCCGCCTCCGTCAAAGCAAATTGCTGACCGAGGCAGATACGCGGGCCGCCGTTAAAGGGCAAATACTCCCACCCGCTACGCCTTCCATCCCAGCGCTCGGGCCTGAAGTCGTCGGCATCAGGGCCCCAGAGATCCTTCCGCCGGTGCATCGCGTAGACGGAGTAGTCGACCTGCTGGCCTTTACGGATGTAGACTGGTGAACGGCCGTCAGGACCACCGCCTAAGGGGATCGTGGTATCCTGAAGCGCGCGACGGCCGTCGATTGGGACCACAGGATAGAGACGCAAGGTCTCGTTGAGAACCCACTGCAAGTAATTGCAGCTCTTGAGACCAGAGAAGGTGATTTTCTTGGAGTTCCTATAGGTGCCGAAGTCTTCTAGGATGACGGATCGTAATTTGGAATATGCATCCGGACGTTTGGTGAAGATCATGAAGACATAGGAAAGCATGGAGGCAGTTGTATCGCGTCCGGCGAGAAGAATGCTCAAGAGGTGGGAGCGGAGCTCAACGGGATCGCGCGTCGACTCTGCAAGTGCGTCCAGGAAAACATACTTGTGCTTCCCGGCGCTAGTAGTCTGCGCCGACGGCTTCTCTTTGTGCAGCGCCAGCTGGACGTAATGGTCGATGAAAGCATGGCATCGCCTGCAATGCTCCTTGTAGTCCTTGTCGTGCTTGATCCAGTACATATCGCCCAGCCTTGCTGCTTGCGCTATGCAAGCCTGCGCTCTATCGAACGAGACGGCGAAGTCCTTCTCATTAATAGCCATCGGTGGCCTGCTGGACGTATAATCTGGCAGATACGATAGCTGGGAGTCGACACTCTCCCCAAAGAGGAACTCGGTTGCCGAATCGATCGTCAGGCGAAAGAAGAGAGGCATGATGTCGATGACATCCGTCCACCCATCGAGGTTCGCAGGCAAGATGCGCATCATGTGCTGAACATGCGTCTCCTCGAGGTCGAGATCGCTAACCTGATCACGCGCGAACTGGGGACGAAGTAGAGCCCTAGAATGCTCCCATTCCTTCCCGTCTGTTGAGAACTGCAATGATAATTAGCCCCAGCTCGCCACGGCCCGTCTACCACTAAGTAACCCAATACGCAAGCATACTCACAATGCCCCACCCCAACAATGGGAAAAAATTATTATTCCTCGACGACCCCAACCCGAACTCCTTAAACTGCGTGGCCAGCACCGCCTGAATGTTTTTGGGTTCCACTGTAAACACGGCCGGACTGCCCAGCAAATTCTGATACGTCGTCGTTACGAGTCTACCCTCCCTCTCGCAGACGTCGTCCATACGGTCTTTGACGTACTGCATGATGCGACGATCATTGTCCGCTTGCAAGATGCCCCAGATATTCCGTGTGCCGATGGGATCATTGACGCGGATGCGAGGTGGTTGTTTGCAGCCGAGGCGCGCCGCGTTGCGGCGGTGGCGGAGTTCATTGGAGACGTAGGTTGTGAGCTTGAAGAGGAGGAAGGCGAGGACGGCCCAGAGGGAGAGGAGGA
This sequence comes from Trematosphaeria pertusa, assembly GCF_010094035.1. Lineage (NCBI taxonomy): Eukaryota > Fungi > Ascomycota > Dothideomycetes > Pleosporales > Trematosphaeriaceae > Trematosphaeria > Trematosphaeria pertusa. Next base: position 2,664,184 of record NW_022987215.1, on the reverse strand, counting down.
TAGATGTGTGCATATTGGCGGTTAAAGAGCTTGAAGACGAGCGTGAAGGTGACGGATGAGGTTTCAACAAAGAACGGCAGGCGCAGTTAAAAGCCTGGGAGCGGTCAGCATTATCGACGTCGACCTGCACTCATACAAGAACCATCAACGCTCAACGTACTGTACCTCCAACCGACCTAGGCTAGTCGGCACTTACGCACAACACGCATGTGGGTCGCGGGGGAGGCTTTGAAGCGCATCCTCAGTCACCGCAGCAGCCCGGGGCGAGCTATCGTAACAAGGGCCTCGGCCACCTCGGTATCCTGACCAGGCAGGCGATTCTGCCGGTCGAACCAAGAGCAATATTTCTTTCCCATCGGAGTCTAAGCGGTCCGCCTCCGTTGGGGCCCCCGAGTCGGAACCAAGAGTTCCTCCGCCGCTAGTGTTCATGGGGAAACGCATACGAGTCCACGGGTCTTGATTGACTATGTCTTCACCGTCTATTCTGCGCCCGAATATACACATGCTTAGTATGACTTGCTTTGCCAAGGGATCCTGCGTACCGAGGTCGTCCTTTGCTATCATTGTGACTGACAGTTTTGCAGGAGAAAAGCTTGGACATCGGGTGGGGTCATTCGCGAGCGGAAAATGCCGCGAACCCCGCGGAGACGCTTCCGACAGACATCTTAGCATGCCAACGGCGTCTAAACTTGTATTCCTTGCGTTGCGATGAGGTCCTTGGGGAAAACACTACTTTGAGACGCGTAAATGCAATAAGCCAGTCGTACGAGTGCTGACGCTTACATACACGCCAAGTACCTCTAGGGCGAGGTCAGCATAGGCACGACGGGGCGTAGGCCCTGAAGAGTTGGAGCATAGGCGGTGCCTCGAACATCATTTCCCTCATTAGATATCCGTCGTAAGAGCATACTCTTTGGGGCGTGTGCGTCCCACCATATCCACACGTCACCATTCAATCCGACCCAACCCACCAACTTCTATCCAAGACCAACAAGCATGTATCAGATTGGTCAGCACCGTCTACGCCCGCCCAAAAATATAGTCTTTGTTCTCGATCGTAACACTCTTCGTCTATAGGACCATTAGCAACCGCTTCTGCGCAGAAACATGCAGGCGTAACACTCACCATATGATTAACCTTGTATACGCCAACAAGCCGCGCCGCGAGCTCGAACATGTTGTTTCGCAGCGAGATGACGATGAATTGAGCGTTCTTTGTGCGCTGCTGGATGTAACTGGCGACGATAGAGACCTGTTGATCTAGTCAGAAACAGCCCTCACCACACCTATCAGGTACTCACATTTCGGAAATCCAACGCAGCATCAATCTCATCCATAACGTACAGCGGCGTCGGCTTGTAGTGATGCAGCGCAAACACCAGGGCAAGCGAACTGAGCGTCTTCTCACCACCACTCAAATTAGAAATGTTCTTCCAGCTCTTCTTCGGCGGCATCACGCTGAATAGGATACCCTCTGAGAAAGGATCGAGCGAGTCGACGAGCTCCAGCTCCGCGTTTCCGCCCATGGTTATCATCTGGTACATTTCCTTGAGACGGGCGGTGATGATGCTGAAGCCTTCCATGAAGCCCTCGAGGCGCAGACGGCGCAGCTCGTCGCATCGTTTCTTCGCGGCATCACGGGCGGCGACAGCTTCGGCTAGGTCCAGACTGCGAGCTGCATGTTCTTCGACGCGCTTACGGTACTCAGCAAGCACGGAGATGTCCACGTTGACGTTCTCGTTCTTCTTCTCGAGCTGGGCGATCTCGTCCTGGAGGACTCCCTTGTCCATGTCTTGAAGCTCGTCCTTGGTGTACGTGGGCAGACCTTCCCCTTCTTGTTCCTCGCCGAGGTCGCTGATGCTCTGGTAGGAGAGCTTTGACAGCTTGTCTTCGAAGTAGCGCTGCTTCTTCTGGTACTCATGTAGACTCTTCCGACCTTCTTCAAGCTTGTTCCGCATTTCGATTTCGACGGCACGCGTCTCATTCAGCTCGGCGGTCTTCTCGTCGAGCTCCTTCTTGAGCGCTTGGAGTTCCTCCTTGCTGTTGTCAAGAGCCTGGAGACATCGTTAGCAGAACTTTGGGCCGCCAATAAAAGTATATACCTCTTGAGCTTCTTCGGCTTGCTGCCTGATGCCAGCAGCATCACTCTTCTGCGTCTTCATATCAGTTTCTACCTTCTCCGCATCGAAAGCAAGCTTCTCAAGCTCCTTGATTGCATCGGCATGGGCTTTCTCGTGCTTCGCGCGTTGCTTCTCCTCCTTCGATTTCGAGACCTCTGCGTTCGAGGCTTGGTCGGTCAAGGTGTCAATCTGCTGCTTCAGACCGTCTACCTTAGCTTTCTGGCTTCGGAGCTTGACCCCACCAATCTCCATGATCTTGTCTTGTAGCGCCTTAATCTCGGCTTCAACTCCTGCTGTTTCCGCATGGAGTTTGGAGACCTCCTTCTGCATAGAAGTGATGCTCTTCTCCAGGGTGGATATCCGTCCTTTGTCGGACTTCGTCGATGCCTGCTCAGCGCTAAGTTCCTTGATGCGGCGCTTGGAGTCTGCAATGTTGCGGTCGAAGCTGTCCAGCTCCAGCGCGATCTTCTGAGCCTTCGTCTCCAGCTGGGGGATCTGGGCGCTGAGATCGCGCAAGGTAGTTTCTAGGTCGCGTTGCTCTTGCTGAAGTTCAGCGAATGTCCGTTCAAGCGTATCCCGATCCTGCTCAAGCTTGACCACTTGATCCTTGGTAATATCTGCAGCAATTTTGGAAGACATGCCACCCTTAGCTACTCGCGTTCCACCACCGCTCATGGTGCCGGACTTGTCGATGAGCTGGCCATCGAGGGTGACGACTCGCCATCTCTTCGCACCATATGCGATGCGATTCGCTTGCTGAAGATCACCTGCCACGAGGGTGTTCTGCAAGACGCTGAAGAAAGCCGGTCGGAACCTGTCGTGCTTAGGTTTAACGAGGTCGAAGAGTCGAGGAACATTCTCGGGAGTGTCGATCTGCGAGAGGTCTCGCTGGGGAAGGCGGTCTAGAAGAATGAAATTGGCACGGCCGAGGTTGTTCTTGCGAAGATAGTCAATGCATTGCTGTCCAACCTCAACAGAGTCGACAACCAGATTATCGAGCTGCGGGCATGCCGTCGAAATTGCAATGTCGTACTTCTGATCGATGGCACCTAGGTTCCCAAGCCGACCATGGAAGCCGTTGATACGTCCAGACTCTTTTAGGCGCATGAGCCCTGTCAGGACGTTTCCTTGAGTTTGGGTCGCTGAGAGGCTGGCGCGAGCTTCATCAGCCTTCTGGCGGGCGCCAGACAGCTTTGTCTGGAGGGCCGGCTCTTTGTGGGCGAGCGCGTCGAACCGCGCTTGGACTTTTTCGGCTTCCTTTTCAACCCGCTTCCTCTCGGCCTTGCATTCTTCAAGCTCCACTGCCTTGTTCTGCTTGGATTCCTCAAATCCAGCAATCTTCGCCTCAGCCTCAGCGATGCCCTTTGCTCCAGAATTTTCCTTTTCGCGAAGGATGTCAAGCTCACTTTGGGCTACCGCGATCGAGGATTGCTTCTCGTTGACCTTGGCGGTCCAGGGCTCGAGGGATTTCTGCTTTGCCGCGATCTCATCTGAAAGTCCCTGAGTTTTTCCGGCCAAGCTCGCGCGGACAGCCTCAAGCTCCTTCTCCTCATCCTTCATGTTTTTCTCCAATTCCAAAATCTCCTCAGCATAACGCTCGATGTCGGCCGCGTACTGCTTCGCGAGGGTCTCAGACTCAGAAATTCCGAATTTGCTGGTTTCTTTGGTCTTTTCTAACTTCTTTTGCTTGCCGACAAAGAATTTTTTCTTCTCTTCAAACTTGACGGTCTCCTTATCGATCTTCGCAACCTCTTTTTGCAGCTCTTGCGCATGCTTCTCGAGCCGCTCGCAATCCTTAGTGCTCTTCTTATATTGCTTCTCGAGCTGTTTGATGCCTTCCTCGTTTCCTTGATGCTTCTGCAGCTCTTCATCTAGCTGAGCCTGCATCTGGCCGACTGATTCCTCGGCCACCTGAATGTGGTCGTCGAAATCCGAGATGTACATCTGATACAGTGCTGAGTGCTTCGTCGAGAGCTCGTTCTCATCGCGGATATAGGCTAACGCCTTGTTTTTCTTGTCTTCTAGGCCTGTCCTCTCCTTCTCGACATGCTGCACTCGGTTGTTCTTCTCCATGCAGACCTCGTTGAGGGTCTCCGTCTCGGCCGCAGATTCTTCAATAGGCGTCTTGTACTTGGAGGTCCCGATGATGTCCTCAAGGTATTCAAGAAGACCATCATCGTGCTCGTTGGCGGCTTTCGGTTTCATTTGCGCGATGGATTCTACCTCGCCCTGCAGGATCAAGAAACGCTTGTGGTCCAGATCTACTCCACGGTTTTTGAGAAGTGTAGTGACTACGGTGAAGGTGGACTCCTTGTTGTTGATGTAGTACTTGCTGGAGTTGTTCTTGAACGCTCTCCGCGAGATGACCAATTGCGAGTCTGGGACGACTTCGCTCCCCCCACCCGGTAGATCCATGACTTCCTGGAAGTGGACTTCGACCTCGCAGTAATCGAGGTCTGGAAACGCAGCCGAGTTATGAATAAGGGCAGAGATCTTTCCCTGTCTCATCTTGCTCGCACGGAAACCGAACACAAACAACAGTGAGTCAATGACATTCGATTTTCCCGATCCGTTCGGACCCACAACCGAAGAGAATGACGTGTGGAATGGTCCTACTTCTTGTCGCCCGGCGTAACTCTTGAAGTTTGTCAAGACGAGCCACGTGATGACTGTGCGTTGCTTTGGCACGTCAGGCTCCTGGGAAACGGGGAGAGCAGCTGCGCGCTTGCGCACCACGATGTCCATCGGCTTTTCCAGGACTGTGTGCTGGGCGTTGACTTTCTCAACCAACTTCGATTGTGGGGCCGGCGCAGACGTTTGCTCATTTATGGCGCTCTCTGTGATGTCGGCGAGGGGCGTCCCGGGCACGTTTGCAGGCTCGGGTTCCGGCGATTGTGAAGGCTGCGGTGTGAGAAGCTGTGAATCCTCATCCACGACACCCCCAGCAATCGAGACACGTGGCTTACGACCAGTCTTGCCGCTTGCGCGCTTCTTCGGTGAGTTCTTCGTGGGCGACCGGGCCTCAGCACTCTGTGGCGTGGGCGTAAACAACTGCGTCGGTTCGATCGATTCGGTGGGTTCGGTCACGCGCGTTCGTCTCCTAGTCGAGGTCTTCGGGGTGGAGGCGTCGTCGACCACCTTTCGAGGCGGCCCTCGTCGTGCAGTCTTCTGTGGTGCTGGCGTAAACTCTTCTTCGTCCTCTTGCTTGATTTGCGGCGCCTGGTTCTCCTCCTCTTCCGAGTCGTCAATAATGGGCGCTTTCCGGCGCGTCGCTGCAGCGCGTGTCGACTTTCGAGGGGATGGCGCCATAGCGGCTGCTGCTGCAGAGTTAAATGAGAGACGTGGGTGTTGTTTGCGTTGATGTATGCTCCCGAACTCGGGTGCGACGGTGTTGGTAAACAAACCTTGGAGCGCCCACAACGCGCTAACCACGCTAGTGTGACGCTAACCGCGTCAAGCACGTGCAGCCCTTGTCCGCCATCGACACCGACCCGTCGGGAGCAGCCCTACCACCAGGCTTCCTCATTTAGCAGCCATCGTTGTGGAAACCCTAACAGGTCGCTTGCAAGCCCCCAGCGGATAGGACAGTCTCACACATTCTCGGGCGTTCTAGACACTGGCTCATGTGTATCGGCCTCGAGGCCCAGCCAGGCCATTCCGGCTAGCCCCCGTCTGATTGCGGGAGTCCACCTACACTCTACCCAGAGGTCGAAGCCACTCGCTGAGATGTCACGGCATTGAATCCCCAATGGAGCCGAAACGGTGAGAATGGAAGAGACATGAAATGAAACAAGGTAATTCTATAAAGAGAGGTCCTCCGCTCGGCACTCTCCATAGACACACAAGATGGCCACCGTCAATTTCATCTCAAGCACTGCCGAGCTGAGCCGCGTACTTGCAACACTGACCATCGCACCAACCTCACTCCCTTCCTTGTACAACGACGTCAAAGGCGCGAACCTATCCCGACATGGTACCATATCTCTCCTCACGTTGTACGATCACCCAGCCTCTAAAGTCTACCTCATCGACGTACACACTCTAGGTCTATCAACCTTCACGGCCCCAGCAGAGGCTTCCCCCAGCGGCAGCCCCGGTCCTCAGACCCTCAAATCCATCCTTGAATCTCCAGATATCCAAAAAAGTCTTCTTCGACGTACGCAATGACTCTGATGCACTCTTCTCCCTTTTCGGTGTCAATCTCAAGTGCATTCATGACCTGCAGCTCATTCAGCTGGCCACTACCCATCCCCGGAGGCGAGCCTTCGTATCAGGTCTTGAGTGGTGCATCCAGTCGGACGCGTCGCTCACATATGGCCAGCAGCAAGAGAGCGAGCGGATCAAGAAACTCGGAAAGGAGCTGTTCGCTCCGGAACGAGGTGGCACTTACGAAGTCTTCAATGAGCGGCCTCTGCGGCCCGAGATCGAGAAGTACTGCGTGCAGGACGTGCTGCACATGCCCACCCTCTGGTGTGTCTATAACGGTAAGCTGACGAACCCGTTCTGGGTCTGGGTGGTTAGAGAGGACACAGAGATGAGAGTCCGGGAGAGTCAGACTCCGGGGTATGTGCCAAACGGACCGCATAAACGGGTGGGTTGGAGGGCGGACGACATCGAGCAGGCGAGGAATCGTTGGGAGAATCAATAGGCGTGTATTTAGACGAGAGCTTGTCGAAGTAGGAGAGCGGAGGGCCGGTGACTGACGCCTACGAGGCGAACATGCCACAGAATCGACTGTCTCTCAGCCGATAGCGGGGTAGAACGGCCTAATAGCTGCTGCATAAGGATTAGATAAGGTATTTGGGACAAGATTTCTTGGTGGTCCGGCTTACTACGACATCTAAGAGTCGCTAATGGGACGGTCTGTTACGTTAGAACCATTCCCTTGCGCAATCCTCCAGCCACAAGTCCTTCAAACTACCTTCGCTATTTGTCAAAATCCCCGTTTCTTAGATAGTTTCGCATGAAGTCCGCCATGGCTATCCTGCTGGCGACTATCATCAGAGTACATGAATAAGGAGCGCGTTGCTAACTTCGTAGCCTACCTCTCCAAGTCCGTAATGTGAAACGCTCCGCCTCACCTGCTCTCTTAACATTTACCCACAGTTACTATCGCTTCCAACCTTTCACTCATCTACACTCAACTAGCCGGAACTTCGTCACCTCCATCAGAAATCGTTCAATTATCTACGCACAACAACCATAGTTCTCACAATCCACTACTTAGGCATCTCGCAAAGCGAGCGCATTCTCTAGCTATGCGAAGAACTCGGCATCGACTACAAACTCATCCACCACATACGGGGGTGCATTCTAACCACGAAATCTTCGAGTTCCATCCAAGGAAATGAGACCGGAATGCACCCTTCATTGAAGATACCGAAGCGGGGATCACGCTGTGGGAGTACATTATCGCGAAGTATGCCGCAGAGGGAAGGGAGAAGAAGCTTTCGAAGAAGTACGGCGAGGGCGACTACATGGATTATATCTACTTGCTAGTACGCCAACACTAGCCTCCAACCCACCATGCTTGGCGTCATATTCCTCTAGCGGCAGATGACCAAACAAAAGGAACGGGCATATCAGCGACTTCATGCGACGCTCAAGCACATCAATCACCGTCTCAAGGAGACCAAGTGGCTCGCAGGCGAGGAACCTAAGCGCCGCAGACATTATGACAGCGTATCCGCTGACCACACTACAGTTCTCTTCCCCCTATTTTAGAGTTATTCCTCAAAGATAGGGCTCTACTGGCCCCTATATATAGAGAGAGCCCCTATTTTAAGGGAAAGAATTTTTTAGGAGAGGAGTATACTACTCTATAGAAGTAAAATTACGTAAATTTGCTCTCTATTACGCTTTCTTAGTATTTACTACTAAGCTTTCTCTTCGCTATCTAGCATACTTAGCTATTACTAATACTATATATTTACTTCTAGTATATTTAGAGGTAAGTTATTAATTTCCCCGCGTAGAAACCTTAGAAGCTGCTAGAGCTTGCTATAGAGAGCCCCTAAAGCTTACACGCTCTCTTCTTCCCCCCCTGCAGCCTCTCCTTCCTCTAGTTCTCTAGCTACTACGCTTCTCTATAGCTAATTAGAAAATAGATCTTATACCCCTAATAGGTCTAGAAGAGCTACCTAAATAGGGGCTCTAGCCTTCCCCCTGATATAGAGGGGAGCGTAACCGTAGTGCATACAGCGCTACTTCAGACCGCTGGTTAGCTTCAAAGATTATCATATTTTGATGTACTTGGGCGATATTGAGAAGAAGCTGTCATGCAGAATGCTATAGAGAAAGTGGATCCGGAGATGAGGTTGTTGCTGTGGTCGCGGCCGCCGGAGAAGACGTTTATTAAGACTAGGAGCGTGGGGTCGGATATCTGGAAAACGAGGACGATGCAAGCAAGGGGCAGCGTCGACCAAGAAACCAGCCGAGCGATCTCGTCGATCGAAGCGCGTCGTCGAAATAGAAAAGAACAAAATAGCGAAGGAAGACGCAGCTGTAAAAGAGAAAGAGCGAAAGGAGGCAAAAAAAAAGGGGTGGAAGCATCCAAAAGGAAGAAGAAAGCCGGACGCAACGCAAAGTCCGACCCCGCGGATGAGAGCAAGACGCAGCCCAAATCCCGGCCTGGACCCGGTGCCACTGACCCCCAGACCGTGAAAGGCACGACACGGGACTTGGAGGGAGCAACAGCGGACGGTGCACCGACGACCACCAGCATGACGAACTTGATCACCGGACTTCTAGAGCAGAATATTAAAGTCGCAGACACGTACGTGCAGTTCTTCAGGGGACGGGTACGGGATGACGATGAGGCGGAGAGGACGGAAAGGGGGATCGAGAACATACTGAAGCGGAAGCCAACGGCGCAGGGAGGAGGAAAGCGGAAAAAGGCGGCCCAGCCGAGGATGGCGATTACGAGAAACTTGTGGAAACGTTTGGCGAGGGGTTTCTGGCGGGGCTTTCTGTCTTGCTTTTCGCTTTAGATGATGTCGTTGCCGTCATGATGCGTGCTGCGGCAGGTGATCTCGGGCATGATGATGCTCTCGATCCTAGCTTCTTGGGTTTTTTTTCCTTGGTGCATGTGCTCTGAACCCACGGACGGCGGTGTTTGCACGATGATTATGTTTACCTCCTTGCTGTTCCCATGGCGCTAGATTATGTTTATGGAGAGGTAGGCAGAACGGACAAGGCTGAGATTGAGGCTGTACGGACATCAGGGTGTGCGACCCTGTCCAACCATCTACTCGACATGTATAAGTAGTCACGCCGCAAGAAGTAGCACCAAGGCTACAGGACATCAGCGACGAATTACTGGTCTAGATTATAACAGCCGAGCTAAGCTATCGAATTCGAAACTGCGAACTGGTTATGTTTGGGCGCTGGTTTTCCCTCGACTTCACTGGAGCATAACCATGCTTATTGTGCTTCAATTCTTACCCTACAGCATAGAGGGAGCCCCTGCGATCAGCCTCTGTGCTCTTCCTCTCTGAAGCTCCCCAAAAAACAAAAAGGGCTAACTACTCTTACATGTGGTCCGACCTCTTCGAAACGTAAACGGTGAGCCTCTTCCAGCATCCGCACATCTTCAACTCGTCTCGCGGACTCTTCCATCTCCAAACACTCAAAACCGTTAACCGTGAGGCCCCGGGCCGCTTTCTTTACTCGAACCAGAAATGCGAATCCCGTCAAATCCAAAAGCCTCGTTAACGCAATGGTTTGCAGCCGTCAACCTTGGAACAAAGATGACTCGGAAGACGATGCGTCTACAGTCCCCCGGGCTCCCTGCGTAGCACCCCTAAATACTTTTCGTGGAGATGCTACGAGCAGCCTCGCGCTGTCGCCGGCCCTTGCTCGGTCCATTTCCATGTGCCTTCATCTCCGGCGAAAGATCGATTCCAAAACGACCACCGCCAATAGTGTAAGTGCGAAGCGAAAACGACACTTCTATCCAGACATGTGCTTTGGTCTACGGTCCGTCTAATACGTCAACCGGAAGAGCCTTCATCGTTGGACTTGCTATCTTTCCACTCTTGCCGTCAGCCGACTCCCCTGATCAAAAATCCTGGTCTGCATTTTCATGGTCGCGTCTTGTGGAGTTCAAATAGGGCCTCGCTCGTCAGCATGTGGAGGGAAGAAAGCTTCAATGAGGGGGTTGTATGTCATCGGAAGTCCGACTCTTCGATCCAATCCTCCAGAAAGCTCCGAGCATCTTTTCTATACGTTGCGTCTGGATCCGATTCCTACGTCTTTGCTCGACGCCCCTAACTCTTTCTCTCATCCGCGCATACACTGTGACTAAAGGCAACTATCCGCCCTTGTATATGGAATCTTGAACGCTACAGCTGTCTATATCACGGTGTGTTCTCCTTGCCTTCCGAATCTTGCTGCTACAAAATACGTGCCAGCTCCGCGCACCAAACCGGCAGAAGGATTGCCCGTGCCTGGAGATCCAGAAGACGCCACCCAATCTCCTTAAGCGCAACCCGACTATGCATGTCATAGAAGGGACAGTTCCCTCTTGCGGGCTTTCGCCCAATATTGGCGCAGCGGCAAGACTAAATATCAATATGGATCAGCTCATGCGGTGTGCCAGAATCCGCTCGCTAGCATTACAATAGCAGAACACTTCGAAGTATCCGAACTAGAATTCTGGCGAGTCATGGCTGGAGCGAGAGGGGACCAAAGGAGACTTATATAGCTCGACATGTCCTGGAACTAGAAAGCTTCGGACTAGCAAGTATGAGCGAAGCCCCCTCCTTCCCCCTCCAGCCGTCTAAAATAGATTGCCCACCGTTACTCTCGAATGCTGCATCATGGGAGTAAAGTCCCTGTGGACCTCTACACAATTCAAACAAAATCTAAAAGCGAACCTTGGAATGTTCGAGCCTCGTGGCTTGACGCCAACGGGTTCTGACGGGATATTGAGATGCGTCCTTGCCATGCTGCTTCTCTGTGCGACTGGCGGTGACGAAAAGGGAGCCGAAAGAAAAGCGGCATTCTGGTGCGCTATAACAATAGTCAAATGGGTCATGGACTTGAATCATGTTCTTCGTTGGACGGTTCCGGGATCTGAAATACCGGAGAACAAGTCCTATGCTTTCTGCGAATGCACTAACTGCGTTAGTATGGGCGTGCAAAAGTGATGGAATGAAATTGAGATTAGATTTATGGTATGCTGAGGAAGGACTGAACTGCGAAGAGGCATGGACATTGGGATGAAGGAAGACAGTAGGAGAATCGAAAGATTTGATTCGTAGTGATGATCATCTTGAGATCCTAAAGGTAGTGACTGCGACCTGACTAAAACGTCTTCTCAGGGTCCGTATGTCGTATAGCCGATCCTTTCCAGTAGAAGGTTAAATGATCAGCTCAAACCTATATGGTCTCGCTCCTCCCACAAAACCCATATAAAGCATGCGACACATAGAAACCTAGCATCTGCCCTATCTCGTGCCACTCATACGCCTATTGCGCCATCATTGCTGTTTGCTGTGATCATTTAGTCGTCCCCGAAATAACCTCGTTCGGACCAACTCATCGGCGCGATATACTCCACAGGTCGATTCTGAGCCATCACGATCGCCTCGTTGACGCAGGCGATATCGTGGGTAGGGTGAATGAACTCAGTGTCCACGTTCTGGAAGGCGGCGAAACCACAGAAGTCGAGCCGAACCGGCGCCGGCATCTTGCGACCATTAAGGATCGCCAACGAATTAACGACCTTGAGAACCCGGCTGGCAAATTCTTCGTCGCTCATGTCCTTATCCACACGCCTAAACAGCGGGTCCCAGGAGTACCAGTCCTGGGTGTCGCGGCTCGCCCACTGGTTGTAGTTCATCTTGATGAGGAGGAGGCGGAGGTTGGGAAAGCGGGAGGTGATGGTCAACGCGTCCTCCAGCCAGTGTTTCCAGAGATGGGAGAGGTGCCACGAGCAGGGACCAAGATGCCCAGGGTAATGAAGGATGAAGAATTGGATGAGGCGGAACGGCATTCCCGGCGCCCGAGGGATGGTGAAGTCGCGATGTAAGGGTCGGGCGAGGGAGAAGAAGTTGTTGCCGTACATCATGGGGGCAGCTTCGTGGTAGAGTTCTCGGCAAGTGGCTAGGAGAGCGAAGCGATTGCCTTCACCCCACCGGTCCTCCGGCGCATGGTCCCGAAGCGTAGGATTCAAGGTCATCCGACGGGTAGTTTTCGTGTAGAGGACTTTTCGATACACGATGTTGCGAAGTTCGGGCGGGAAATCGAGGAAGCTCTTGCCCGGGCGCGCGCTGAAGGCTCGGGTTGGGAAAGGAGCGACTGGGACCTGCTAGGAGTCAGTCAAGTTATAAGAGTATAGTAAAGAAGACGTACGTATCGATCAACAACAGGCTTCTCCTCCAGGGACCGTCGAGGATGCACGAAGCAGCAACCCTCGAGGAAGCAGCACTTGTAGCTGCAAGAACAGACAGTATTGTTCCACTGGTCGTTTACGACGTGTGAACCCATAATGCTTGCGAGAGATTGGAGTTGACCGAAGAGATTGGAAGATCTGTTAAGGTGTGTCGACTCCGGTTGACCGCGCTGAGCAGAGCTGCGATGGAGTCTATGCTTGAGCGCAACGCGGAGGGCGGTCTTAAAATAGGTGTTGGAGCGCACCACGATGATTTCACCAGGCCTAGCCCCGGAGCCTTGCATTCGTCCCTCTGTACCGGCCGGAAGAGTGACAACACAAGGGTGACCGAAATTGGTGGTCCTGTGGGAAAAGATTTTCAAGGAATCGTCATGGAGAAAACCAGATACTAAATCGTCCCTTCATCCTCTCTCGATTCTATGCTCTGCGCCGGAAGCCAAGCTAACTAGTTTGGTATGTGCAGACGATTTCCGCCTCTTCTCTCCACTACCCTGCAACATCCTTTCGATCTGGTCCATGGTGTATTTTCCAATCCGAGTCTGCTTTACTGATAAGCCTCGGTTGTTCTTATCAGCATCGTGAGCGCTGATCCAAGCTTGTGCGTAAAGACTGCGCGCAATCTGCAGTCCGCCAGGGGATCCGGAGGAGATATTGCCTCCTAAATACCAAGGATTCTCAACACGGTCGAAGGAGTGGACTAGAGCCGTCAGTGGAAGCGCCGCTTCCGTTACGAGCTGAGAGGCTGCATATGGTCGTATGATTTCATACGGCACACCATGAGGGGAGTATATGACAGACAATGTCTTCTCGCGGTCGTTATAAGGAGCTGGCACGAGGGTCCGCGGTGAGGAGGCTATAGTCATGGGGGATCCGGGTGACGCCGGAGGACTCATGGGCAGATCGCGATAGTAACCCGGATTCGCAGACAGCACGCTGCAAGGCGGGCGATATGTGATGCCAATTGCATGATGCAAACCCGAGAGGTCTCTCTTCGCGGGGATCCAGGAGACAGTCACTTCTCCGCATGTGCCTCGAGGCGAAAATGGCGGCAGCACGACGCGATAGATGGACCGGCTGTCCCCCTCAGCATACTTTGGCAGATCTTGGATTAGTTGGGGTTGGAAATGGTTCCATGACCGTATCTTCTTGGCGGCGGGAGGTGTGGCAAGTATCGTAGACTGACATTCTCGGGGTAGTTGGCGTAGAGTCTCCTCGTGGCAGTGGTCCGGTTTATCTTGCGAAATGAGGATAATGTCTGGCTCTTGGTCTAGCTCTGTCAGGGACGATATACACGGCTTCGTTTTCTGCTCCGAGATGGAAAAGATGGAGCTGAGAATAGTGGCAGCGCCAACAAGCCAGGGATCGGTGAGCACGGTAAAAGAACCTGGAAAGAGGCCTGGAGAGGACAGCGGCGCAATAGGAGGACTGAAGGTGAGGAGAAAGGCGGTGTCCCCATTCAATGACTTCACAGTCAAGGACATGGCTGCCCGCCGACGGAGCTGCCGAAAAGGATGGCGAAGAGCATCAGGAGGACGCTGCCTTTATCATAATATGGCGCAGGGCCAGTCGTCATCAGGAGCAAAGCGGCTGAGGGTGGAGTTTGGATGCGCCACCACGGCTTCAGGGCAGTTTTACGCGGGTGCTCGGACCACCGCGGCCGCATTTGGCGAGTAGAGACGGGGCAGGACGTGACGCCGACAAAATTATCGATAACGCCGGCAGTACAAAACATCACCTCCGGCCACGTTTGGGAGATTAACCTCTGCCCGGATTTCCTCTGATTCAGCCGCTCTGGACGGCTGTACCCGTGGCTGTACTGCACGCTGTGTTTCCTCGCCCTGGGGATGCGTTCGGCTTGCCGCGAGACGGCTTCACGGACGGGCTGCCAATCATGGCAGACGACAGGCCTTACAAATCGCGAGACATGTCGGCGATCGAAACATCGGTCGGCGGGCCAAAACGACATCGGAGGCTTCGTTGGGCGTCGCTGGCACGCCTGGGTGAGGCTCGCAGGCATCGGCGCTGAGCGTGTTGTCCGCGAGGAAAGGGGCTGAAACACTGCCTCCAACACCGCGCTCTCATCCATACTAATACTAGGCGTCGACTATCACAGTACTGCGGGCTCAGCGACAGCAATTGAGAGGACGGGCAGCAATCGCTGCGGGCTGGCAGCAATTTGAGCTTGCCCACACAGCAGGCCCGTCGGCAATTCGGCCGCGGATTGGGCTGTGTACACGGTAATCAATGGAAGCGGTTTGGAGCTCCCCTGCCAGCCTGTCAGCGGTCCCCTCACTATTTCCGGGTTTGCGCAGGAACCTGAGAGGCCGTTGTCATCCCGCTGCCAGCTGAGCTGAGCTGAGCTGGGCTGGGCTGGGCTGGGCTGGAGCAGCTGCACGCAATTCGAGCGCTGCGCAACGAGCACCGCGGAGCCAATGCGTGCACACAGTATGAGCAGCACAGCGAGACTGGCGGGATCTGTATGCGCATGCTGGCCTGTACAGTATTAACTCGCGGTCCGAGAAGGGTTTCATCAGCAGCCAGTCCTCGACAGACGAATGTCCGGGCGCGAGCTCTGCGCTCCCCCACTTCTCTTCCTTGCCCCTCCTTTATCCGCCCGCAAACAACGGCCAGAGCTTGCCTTGCTTTGCTTTGTGCCCGACAGCAGCTGCTCACCTGCGACACACACGAGCTCCCACGCCTGCCAGAGCTCGCTGAAGCTATCCCGCAGCTCTTCGCAGCTCTTCGCAGCTCTTCGCGCCTCTCCCACCGCTGCCCGCCCGCCATTGACGCCCACACGCCGTCGCCCTGCGCCTGCTCCTGCTGCCACCCGCCCACACTCGCTCGGCCGCGCCCGAGGGTAGATGCAGCTGGCAATGCCGCCCCGAGCCTCGCTCACAGGATCCTTCTCGGTTTCAGACGAGAACAACGTCGTCGTCTGCCCGCTGCGCAACCATGACGGCTCTGCCTGTCGCAAGCGCTGCACCGGCGTGAGTCTCCCGCTGTCCACGTCCAGCCTCCCGCCCACGTCACTGCCCCTCGGACACCTCCTCCCCGCCGAACTCGACTGACGCAACATGCTGCACAGGAAAAGCGATATCGCTCCATGCAGGAGCACATCCGCCGCGCCCATCCCGAGCACTACATCTCGAAGCTCCCCGCCACCGAGGAGAGCTTCACGTTGATGGTCAACGCTACACCGCGCGAGCTGCCTCCCCCGCCTCCACCTCCCACCTCCACAACAGGCCCACCAGGTTGGTGCCCACGTCTCTCCAGCTCAGCGGGGACTGACACAGTGGCAAGGCTATGGAGGCGAGCTCAATGCCTTCTACAACGACGACTACGCCCTGGGCACGCCCAGGTCATCCGATGAGATGCGCCGAGGCTCGCTGCTCCCCGCTGCCAGTGCGGCTGCCGCTCTTGCTTCGCTGCACAACCACCGCCCAGACTACGACTGGGAGTCTGACCCGGTAAGAGCCCGCCCTGCACCTTCCTACATGCGCCTTGCGCTAACCAATTGCTGTGCCAGGAGCCGACATCAGAGCCCGAGAAGAGCTACCGACCCCGCGCCCGCTTCGCTCCCACGACCATGGAACATCACATTACCACTACCGAGGAACCCTACTATACTTCTACCTCGCTGCAGCGTGAGCTGCTTCCCTCGTCGCTCGCTCGCTCGCCGCCGGGCCGCTCCTCCACGCTCCCACCAGCTCCCCGATCCATAAAGCCCAACAGACCTCGCAAGTCGTCCGTAGGGCAGAACGCGCGCAAGCCGAAACACGAGCGCCAGAAATCCAAAGAGAATGCCCGAAGAATGAGCTACGACCGGAAGGCATATTCTGCAGAGCCACAGGCGGCTGCTGCCATGTTCGGCAAGCGATGGGAGGATCTCATCGATGCTGCGGCATCGGCAACAGAGGAAGACAGCCGGGACCTCACACCGGTAGGTTCTGCACATTGTCTGCGTCTGTCCCAGGCTAATGGAAGGTCAAGGTCCCTGCCTCTCCTCCCCATCACTCACCTCACATGTTGAACCGGACCTCGCTGCCACCATTTGTTGCTACTCAATTTCAGTCATACACAGCATCGCCGCTACAGAACACACTGACGCCGCCTCCGCCGGATATGTCAGATCTGCAGCCATTTCCTTCCGTCGAAAGTTCGATCGAATCAGCAGTTTCCGGAGCAAATTTCCACATACCATCCCAGGGTCTTTCGGATTCTTCACCCACATATACCCACCCTGTACAGATTTACTGCGCTGCATGCCGAAAACTGTCCGTATTAAAAGAGAGCTATGCCTGCTCCGAGTGTATATGCGGCCTATGTCAGGATTGCGTAGACGTTCTCGTCAGCGAGCATTCCCGAGGCAGAACAGCACGGTGTCCGCGGTGCGGCGCCGTCGGCGGCAAGTTCAAACCTTTCCAATTGGACATCAGATGAGTGAGGTCATTCAAAAGCGTTGAGAAACAGAAAATCCCATTCGTGGCGTTGGTTGGCTTGACGATTTACGTTCGCCCCTATATGGGTATGCTTTGAGATACTGCTTACATTGTAGGACGGGTGGCGTTCGCTTTGGCACATGGGTGTTTTGAAGACTTGCATAGACCATCCAACAAAACTTCGGCGTTATGGTTCCGGCGGGATGAAAAGCTGCTGTGCAGGCGGTTCTGTTGTCGCACATGGAGGCCGAGAGGCGAGTACCCAATGGGGTGGAGAAGTAGATATGGTGAATTCAGCACCGAGGATGCATGATAATCCTTTTGCGCGGACGACATGTCCCATATCCCCCAACATCCTTCTGTCTTGCGGTTGACGGGTCCCACTTCCAGGCTCGCAAGATCTTTCCGGTTGCCCGCTCCAGCGCGAATATCGTTCGACTGTTGATAGAATGCGTGGGAAACATGACCTCAGATGCGTAGATGTGCGGCGTGTGAACCGTGGTTGAGGATCCGGATTTGCATGAGTCATAGAGAGTTTCGCTTAAAGTCGAGCATACGAGTGTCTTCTTTAGTACTGTGGAATGTCGAATTGAGTCGTTACCAAGACAATTGCTCTGACAAATGCTTCATATGTTTCGTACGAGTTGACTGCTCGTGCACGTACGAGGGACCCTGAAGGCCTTCACAAAGTATTTACGCCTGTTAACAGGAGACACATACCTTCGACATCATTACGCAGAGCTTGCTCTCCAAGCAGCGTCACACGCCCAATCTTGCAATCCAATCCAATCCAATCCAATCCAAGACAATGCCTCTCCATCGAATCGAACCATGCCCCTCCCGCCCACTCCCCTCTGGACCAGATCCCTTCGCGTGCAACAGGCGGTAAAACCTACCACTGGTAGCGCGCTGTCTAGACACTGTCACTCGCAAGCGCCATCTGCGCCGGTACCGCAGTATGCTTCCCACATTGCGGAGCGTGTGGCCTGCCAAGCATCGCCCATTACCCCATTGGGCGAATTGTGGAGAGACTAGCGGATGACTCGCGAAGCTACGCGCATCTGGCCGATGTCGTGCATTGCCGGCACTCGCGTGACAGGGTGCTTTTGTTGCGGACGAGGGTAAACTCTTTCGGAAGAATAGTCAAGGGCTTGGGAAAATATGGTTGGGGTTCAGTGTGAAACCTGGGGGCGGTCTGACACGGGGCTGGCTGGCGGCTTCGGTGAATAAAAAGACGGGCTGTGCAATGCGGTTCGGGGTTCTAAATTTGCTGCTGTGTTTTCCACATTCTGCTGAGTGCGGCGCAGATCTTGCTTCTGCTCCTCTGTTCAGACATAATTACTTGCACAATTACCTATTACCATCAATCTAACACCTACCCCTCCCTCCAGTCTAACCATCCACCCATCCACCCATCCACTCTCAACCCGCAAACATACTCCAGCATGCCACTCCTCCGTAGCATCACGCTAAAAATCAAAACCAAGTTCACGCCTCCGTCGTCTCCTACTACTGCATCGCCGACCACCGGCTTTCAAGTTGTAGGCAGAGAGGAGAGGAGTGAGCGCAAGAGGGCGGAGACGAATATCAGTATGGAGAGCTTCATGAGTGACGATGGGGTGAGTGTACCGGCGAGGGTGTTGTTCGAGAGCTTGGAGAAGGTTAAGGCGGGGAGGAAGGGGAAGAGGAGGAGTAAATTCCGCGAGGAGCTTGGGGAGGGGAACTAAGTAAGGATGGGCGTGGATGAAAGAAAGAGTTTGCAAGCCCGCAATTGGTAAGGCTCAAGAGAGAATCCATTTCTGCGGTATCAGCTCTGACCCCGCTGTAGAAATTAAACCGCCTCCAACACTGCTGTCGGATCCATAAGGAAACGCCAACAACTTGGCCTTTCATGCTTCCGCATCCCCTTCCGCTTGCACAGGCGTAGCGCTCTTCGGCGGTCCTTTAGGCGGCCCTCCCATAGGCGGCCCTCCCACTTTCGGCGGCGGAGGAACACCTCCCTTCCCTTTCGGCGCAAAGTCCTGTTCCAGACTCTTCTGCTCGCCCTCTTTGAAATAATCATCCAACCCGCCGCCTCCACTTGGACTAACATGCGCATGATGCGCTCTATGCTTCCCTCTCTTCGGCGGTGCTCCTCCCTGAGGTGGCGGCGATTTCGACGGCATAGCGATGTTTGCCGGGACAAACAGTTCGCTTCCAGCGCCGATACTCTGGGCTGGAGGTAGGTTGGAGGATGACGATAGTGGTCGCTTCTCGTCGAACGATGCTGAGTCTGTGGAGAAGAGGGTTTCCCCTGGTCCTTGTGGTGGTTCTTCTAGGGGTGCGGGGATGCGATGCAGGGCGCCGAAGCCGAGGACGCAGCCTAGCGCTCCTTCGCCGCCCCAACCGCGGGAGGGCGTGATGGTGACCGGGCGGGTGACGTTGTACTCGTGGTTGTAAACAAAGAGTCGGAGCGGTCTGTTTAGGTACTGTTCACCAATCAGCACGCTTGACCTGGAGGAACAGGAGAGGGGAAACCTACATCCTCAACGAGCTCGCCCAATCCAGACTCTCCTCGTACTAGACCTTCTGGACTGCCAATCACATAGTCGCCGTAGGGAAGAAGGCCTGCTACATCGGCCGGAGAGTTTGGGATTACGTCGAGAATATGCCAGACATCTTCTGTGACGGCGAGGGGCGTCCACTGCAGTGAGACACCGAGTGCAGGGTTATCTGCGGGAATGGGGATATATATTTCTCGGATCTTTTGCCCCTGGAGAAACTGTTAGTTCTTGAAAAGCAAATGAACAGGCTAGTTTTCGAAAAGCCCTTTTGCGTTAACATGCGGTGACAATGAGAATCGGATATGACTTGCTAATTTGAGGGGGAAAAACCAGGCAAGACGAAAATCCGAGCAGGAAGGAATAGAGAGCCAAGAAGAGCGGTTCGTGATAATAATCTTACCTTCGCGCTGAAGATACCCAGGCTAATCGTCGACCCAGCGCAATTGCGGACCTCCGTAGCGAACAGATTCGGATCCGGACTTTCCTGGCCTCCTCATTAGCTACTTTCCTTTTCTTCTCTGCTCTAGTGATCTTAAACTCACTATGGTCCTGCCATTGATTCCAATAACAAAATCGAACCACGGCTCCAAGGTCACCTCCGGATTCGTGTTCCTCAACACCTGAAATCCAAACGCGCCGCGGGTCGCCGACTGCTGCTCCTCTGGTGCAGCGTCAAGCCGTGCAATAAAGCGATTCAGTGCGCCGAACATGTTGTTGATGAAGTGGGATGGCGCTTTGTCGTCGGGATGGGTGTCGTCGCTGGATGCCAGGTGGTGTTCCTGGCGGTTTTCGGTCGGCGTGGCCATAGCTTCCGACTGGTCGGCATGCGCTATTTTGGGCCGCTGCAGGTTGTCTTGCAAGCGTCCGCTTCAACGAAAGCTGTGTGGGCGAGAAGTGCATAAAGAGTCAGATGACGAGTTTGGTTGTTTGAGTATCTAGGTACGCCACTTAGCTCCTACATTCTTGCCCATTCCGCCCTGAGTTCGGATTCACCAGGCAGGTACCTTCGGCTAGCGCGTTCAGCCCTATCCATAAACGGACTAACGCCTCGAGCTTTTAGACTGCGCCAGAGCAAGATCACGACCGCCTCCAGTCCCCCACAGGACCTTATTTCTTCGCGACTTCGTCAGATCTTTCCTGGCACTATCTGAGCTTGGTTGAGCTTGTGCTATGGACGAAGAGCCGAATGAGAAGGGTATCCACCAGTGGCTGGACGTGGACGAATTCCCAGAGCATCTCAAGAAGTAGGTGTGGGCGCTCTAATCAGACTACTGGGCTAACCTTGCAGATATTGGCACCAGCGGTTCAAGATATGGCAGGATTACAATAAAGGCATATGGATGACAGAAGACGGCTGGTTTGGTGTGACACCTGAGCCCATTGCGAAGTACGAAACCAGTATCTGCCCCCGACCTTGTTCAAGCATACTAACATCGATAAGCAAGATTGCTGCGCATCTAGCGGAATCGGCTCCGAAAGATAAGACCATCATCATTGATGCCTTTGCAGGAGTGGGTGGAAATTCAATCGCGTTTGCCCGCTCAGAACGATGGGAACAAGTCTTCGCCATCGAGAAAGACACCAAGGCGATGAAGTGCGCAAAGCACAACGCTAAGGTCTACGGCGTCGACAAGAAGATCGTCTGGGTCACCGGAGACTGCTTCGACGTGATCAGCCGGAGATTCAGCGGAAAGACCAACGTCATCATTTTTGCTAGCCCGCCTTGGGGAGGTAAGTCATGTCCCATTTCCCATTTTTTGAACGGCTGTTCTCACGGCTTTAGGCACGGAGTACAGCGCCGAAGACGTATTTGATCTCACCAAGATGGAGCCCTACAATCTGAACAAGCTTGTACAGAGCTTCTCAATGCACAGCAAGCATATAGTCCTATATCTGCCACGGACGTCCGACTTAAATCAGATTGCTCGGTATGCGCCAGAGGGGAAGAAGCTCGAAGTGACCCACTATTGCATGATGGGCGCAAGCAAGGTGCGCTTGTGGTGATCTTAAAATGATAGTGTATACTGACTTCGAACAAGGCACTGTGCGTTTACTTCGGGGACTTCAACTTCGATGTGGATGAGACAGAGGAGAAATCTCCCGCTTGATCATTCGCGAAAGGCGGCTCTATGGATCCCCATGAGCAGTCCTCTCTGCTCTACTTAGGGTGGCGGCCGGATATGACGCTGCGTATGATTTATGGCGCCCGGAAAATCTCCCAAAATGATATATTGAACGGGAAAGGGCTTCGACCTCCTGGGCGTGAAGATATGCGGCGGTGGTGCTCAGGTGAACATGACTTGCTTAATAGTTTAGACCGAGGCTAGTGATGGCATAAAGCCCAACGTTGCAATATGGTTAGGCCTATCATATAATAGCGGCCGCTGTTGCTTGGTACCTAGGTACATACGCAAGCACGTGATTTTAGCGCACAGACCACCGTCGCGTTCTTTCAGATCGCGGAGGCGACCATCACCTATACACGATAACCGTGCCTGCGGGCATACACCTCACAACGAACTCCATCACTTCGGGCCCGCGACCGAGCTGCTTCTAGAGCCTCCACTGAGAAAGGACTAACTTTTAGATGGTTGACCGGTCCTAGCGACAGTCCGATCTGGGAGACAGCGTGAATGAAGGCCGGTTGCCTCCCACCGTTCACACTCCCAGCGGCGCGCCTTCACCGTCCATCGGTAGAGCTATAAAATACCCGCACCACGCTCCCAACTTCTTTCTCCAACCTCGATTTCTGTCGCGCGGGGTTGACTCATCTCGATGTCGTACGCAACCATGGATTCCAACTCCGACGCTTTCGCGGCCGCGAACGGCTCTGGCGGCAACGATGACGAACTCTCCAAGCTATTCCAGGAGGCTGCGGCCCCCAGCGCTGACGGGGGCAACTTCTGGGAGGAGTTAAACACCCGACCGCTCGAGGCCGGAGAGAAGGCAGACGACGCGATCGATTTCGAGGATATCTCAGACGATGATCTGCCGGAGGAAGAGGATGCCGATGGCGATGTGGATGGAGGCGACCTTCGCCTAAGCGGAACTACCGTGCGGGATTTCTCTGGGGATGGGCATGAGGAGGAGGACGACCTCGCTGACCTGTTCGGCGACGGCGGATCCAGCCCTATGCAGGAGCGGTCGCATCACGACAATATCCCCGTCGCATCGATCGAGCCTCATGCTCAAGGTCAGGCAAGTGGCGTTGGGCTGCGCGCGGGCGACAGCGGACAAAAGGTGCAGCCCGCCTTTCGAGCCGTCAACTACGGGCCCGCGCAGGATGAGGACGATAACGATCCGGAGCTGCGCGAGCAGATGGCCCTGTTTGAGGCTGCGCGACGCGGGCATGAGGACCGCCTGCCCCCTGCACCGCAAACGTCCAAAGAAGTATTCGACCAGATATGGCCTGGTTTCGAGCCCGGCAAACCTCCCCGATTTGCCAGCCTGATCCCACGCAAGCGTGCCTACTTCGTCCCGCGAGAACCGTTCAGGGCAATGAGGGCGCTTTCCTCTATAAACAAGTTGAACCTAGATATCGCCCCAGACCAAGAGAAGAGCTTTCGGCTGCCTACGACTAGCGCGCCGACCAAGTTCGGCCGACAATTGGAGGAAGACAAGGGCGGCATTGTGTACATCACCGAAGGCATGCAGCAGGAGGGCGACAGTAGCGATGACATGGAGATGGAAGGCTCGGACACGCTGAATGAACAGGAGAAGTTTGGCAACGTATCCTGGGGTGACCTGCAGATAGCGTGCGAAGATTGGGATACCCACAGCGTGGCGACGTTATCGGATGAAGACGACCTCATGACCCCGCCGGAAGGGGTTGCGGATGGCGACGACTGGATTAGGGACCTTGCAGAGCACCCACCAAAGAAGCGCAAGCTCGGAGGGCGCGAGAAGCCCATACAATTCTCGGTATATGACCGCATGGATTTGCCTGCTTGGGACGACCCAGAACTTGCGACTGCCAAGCTATCGAAGAAGATCATCCTGGACATGAATGACCCTCATTTGCTGCTCGATATTCAGCAACCAAATGCTGAGCAGAAAAAACCTCGCACAATCGGTCTCGGCCTCAAGCGTGACAACCGCGGTAGTCTCGCGAACCCAATGTTCAAGCGATACAACATTTCCAACGACGAGGCATATGACGCGCTCAAGGAGAGCAGCCAACAGAAGGTCCGCGGCACCATCGGACACATGAACATTGAACACAGCTTGCCCGCTCTGAAGCTGCAGTATCCATTCTACAAGGTGAACCTCTCCGATCGCGAACTGCGCTCCTTCCATCGACCCACCATTACGTTCAAACCTGGCGAACGAGCTAGCATCTCACCGCTCAAGTCGTTTAAGCGTAAGCACAAGAAAAACCTCAAGCCATCTGAAGCCTTTGCGGTTGCGGAAGATCTCAATGTTGGCGATAATTCGGAAGTCATACTTGCGGAGTACTCCGAAGAGTATCCCACCACGCTGTCGAACTTTGGCATGGGTGTCAAAATCCTCAACTACTATCGTCGCACAAGCAATGAAGACAACTTCCGTCCCAGGCCTCCGATTGGAGAGACTTCGGTGTTGTTGCCGCAGGACAAGAGTCCTTTCTCGTTATTCGGGCAGGTACAGGCTGGCGCTGGCAACGAGGTGCTGACGCTGCACAATGCCATGTACAGGGCCCCGGTGTTTACGCACAAGACTCCGGACACCGATTTCTTGGTCAGCAGGAGCCATACTGGCATCAACGGATCGAAATACTACTTGAGGAAGATTGACAATCTCATGGTCGTGGGCCAAGAGTTCCCGTCGGTCGAGGTACCTGGCACACACGCGCGTAAGGTCACGGAGGCCTCGAAGAAGCGGCTGAAGATGCTCGCTTTCCGACTCTACCGGAAGGGTCAGGAGCGTGGCGCTAGACAACCCTGGGTCAGCAATGAGATGATCAAGCATCATCTTCCTGGCACAGAGATTGCACAGAATCGATCGAGAATGAGGGAAATCATGAAATATGTCAAGGAGACCGGTACCTGGGAGCCATTGCCTGGCGAGACCATTCCCGACGAGCCAGCATTAAGGACCTGGATCAAGCCCGAAGATATCTGCCTGATAGACTCCATGCACGCAGGCGACAAGCAGCTTCAGGATGCGGGTATCAAGACTAACGAGATCCAAGACGACGAAGAGGGTGATGGTAACGAGGCCCTCGAGCTCAAGCTAGCCCCTTGGCATACGACCAAAAATTTCCTCAACGCTTGTGCAGGGAAGGCGATGCTCGAACTCCACGGTGACGGCGATCCTACTGCTCGTGGGGAGGCATTCAGCTTCATCAAGGTCTCAATGAAAGGTGGCTTCAAGGACGTCGGAGAGAGCACGGCCGATAAGATCGACGCCAAGAAGCAGAAGGAAAATGGCGGCCACAGCTACAACGTGCAGAGGCAGCAGCAAATGTATGAGAAGGCGATAGATCGAATCTGGGGCTTACAGATGAAGAGCCTAAAATCTACAGCGGCTCACTCGGACGTGGAAATGGATGGCGACTCTGGGACGCATCCTAACGCGATTCGTGGACGATCTGAAGCCGCTACGCCGGCTTTGATGCGCGCCGAGGACGAGACTATGAGTCAGTTCAGCCGCAACAGCGCCAACGAGACACGCGGGAAGAAGCTCCGCATCACGCGTATTGTCAAGAACAAGTACGACGAGTACGAAGAGCAGGTTACGACCGTCACAGATCCGGAGGTCATTAAGCTCTACCTTAAGCGCAAGAAGCAGGAGCGTCTCATGAACATGAGGATCGATGACATCAAGCCGACTGGCGACGCCGAATATGACCACCAGCAGATGCTCAAGCTCAAGGCCGAACACGCTCGACTTTTGCGCAACATGGAGCGCCGTGAGGGCCGCGAGAAGGCCAAGGGTCTTCATCGCAGCCAGACGGGCGGTGACACGCCTGGGGCTGGAACGGGCAAGGCTACACCGCGCAAGTGCGCAAACTGCGGTGAAGTGGGCCATATCAAGACCAACAAAAAGTGCGCGAAATCCATCTCTTTCACCTCTTTTGCGCTCTCTCTCTCACTTCGTGTGGCATCTTCTCACATTGGCAATAATGCTGACCGTTGGAAATATAGGCTCTGCCCACTCCTTAACGGCCAGAAGAAACAGAGCGATACGTTCAAGGATGCGAGTGCTGCTTCGCCCGTCACAGTGGCTGCTACTCCGATCTCTGCTACACCGCAGACCGCTAGCTCCCCTCAGTAATCGTCTTCGAAAACCGCATTCACATCTATCTAGGTATTCCCGTCTCAGGCCACGAGTCCGACGCCCCGAGGTCGCTTTCATGGTAATGCATAGCAACGGCGTTGATGGCTCTTTCGTTTCCCCGGAGCATGGCATATAGTTTGGGCCGGCATCAGTTATTGGGACGGCGTTTTATCTTTTCATGCATATATTGCACGACAGTCCAGGTCTGCGTGGCGCGTAGTCTGAGTGGCTGCTTAGTTATTAATTGAAAGCATCGAAACTGGCTATAATGTGACGAATGGTTCTTAGATCTGCTCTTCAATTGAAGTACGCATTCAGTAAATTGTGTTATGTATAAGTATGCCTCCGGCAGGATTATCTGATCGTTCCCCACGTCGTGGCCAATAACAAGCAATAGCGAGACTTGGAGAGCATCAAGCCCAACTAGGTTAAAGGAAGGATTCAGCGCTTTTGACTTCGTCCGTGGATGACTAGAGCGCATTGTGAGCTTAGTCTTTGCATTGGTGGGGGGTGGATGCATATAAGGGCTGGTACGCCGAGGGCTCTAATTTACGCTCGTCCTTCGTTCTGATTGTGTTTGAATCGGATTTTGAGGCAATTCGCAAGGTTACGCAGAGTTACCGCAATCCTTGTTATCTGAAGGGGTTTCAGGAATAAGCTTAATGGCTAACAAGGCGTCTTCGATACTCGTTACGGGTGGTACGCAGGGCATGGGATACCACTGTACGCGCGCCATCGCGGGGCAATGCCCAGACACGCTCGTCGTCATCGCCTCGCGAACGGATCCGAACGACGCCGCGGCGACCATCAACAAGGCGCTCAACCAATCGAACGTCGAATTCATGCCCTTGGACCTCTCCTTCCTCTCCAAAGTGCGCGACTTCGCGAAGCGCTGGGAAGCAGAGAAGCGTCCACCGATTCAGGCATTGGTGTTTAATGCAGCGGGCCAGTGGCCGGGGGTTGTGGAGTACACGGACGATGGGATTGAGAAGAACTTTGCGGTGAATCACCTGGGCCATGCGCTGTTGTTTCATTTGCTGGCGGGGAAATTGGTGGGAGATGCGAGGATCGTGGTTGTGAGCAGCGGTGTGCATGATCCAGAGATGGGGTGGGGCATGATTCCGAATTGGACGACGGCAGAAGAGATGGCGCGGCCAAGCAAGGAAAGCGAGAAGAGGAGCAACGGCATGGACCGGTACGCTGCGTCCAAAGTCGCAAACATCCTCTGGATGCTTGCGCTCTCCCGGCGTCTCTCCGCCTCCTCTGCTCACGCGAACAAGACGGTCGTGGCCTTTGATCCAGGCCTCATGCCGGGCACAGGTCTACAGCGCAACTGGAGCTGGTTTGCGCGCTGGCTGATTGCGAATGTGCTGCCGAAGATGGTGCCGCTGCTACGCGTGGTGTGGAATCAGAATATCCATTTGTCGGAGGAGAGCGGCGAGAGTTTGGCGTGGCTGGTGGTGGGGGAGGAAGTAAGGGGGAAGGGGATTTATTATGAGGGGAGGATGGAGCAGAAGACTGCGGTGGTTACGAGAGATGAGGGGTTGCAGGAGGACCTTTGGGGCTGGACTGTGGAGAGGGTTTCTGAGGGGAGAGAGGAGAGGGAAGCGTTTGGGAGGTTGGATTAGATGGGGTGCGGATGTGGGCGGGCTAGCATGTGCTGCCTGGCCCGCGGTTTGGCCGTCGTGATTTCTCTTCTTCAAGGGCTTCAGGGGTCCTTTGAAAGGTTATCCGGATAAGCTTCAACTCTGACCAGTACTAAAGTTGCCCAGATGCGTCAGACATCATCGCTGTTGTATGTGGCTTGAATGCTCCTCGGAACGCGAGACGATTCTCAGATACGTTGGGCGGCCGCCTGAACTTTGTAAGCTCCGCCACATCTTCCGAAGAGGCACATGAGAGGCTCAGAGGGAGTCGTGAAGTACCGGTAGGACAAGTAATGCGCTTCAACCTGGGGGCTCAACGATTGAGACGTCACGGCGAACGCGTGATGGTTTGGTCGATTTCGTTGCTCACCTGACACCCCGAACACGAGGAAGAGGTAGGCTGCGGCAATAACACGCGGTACATGATAAGCAGTGACTGGGGATAAACCGAACAAAATATGAAAAGATATCGGCTTTACTGAAGGGAGGAGGTGATGCGGTGTTGAGGCGAAGTCGAAACAACACGGGGCTCGGGAAAGAATGACGCGTTGAAGTCAAAACACACCGAACCAAGCGAAGGGAACAGCGAGGACAGGCCCGCAGGCAGAGGCCCAGATATGAGTCACGGGGCCAGACGGATAGAACACGCCAATAGATCGGGGTGAGGTAGGATTTGCCTTCTGGGAAGGCAGCTGTTGAAAGACGTGACGGGACCAATGGCAGCCATGGATCTCGAGATGGTCGGCCGCATTGGGGGACGACAGGATCAAAGCACAACGCAGAACAGGCGGGAGACTCGGGGGACCCCAACAGACGGCCAACGCAAGACCTCCAGAGACGCCAATCAGCAGGCCAGCCGCCTACTTCTGCGACCTGGCCACAGATCAATTCTTCCCAAACAGGCATCGTGCCGTGTAGCCTAAGCGAGTGATCTGAAGGTGCCTTCTGTGTTTAGCGAGGGTATATAAGGAAGCGCCCCCCGCCGCTCGCGCAGCTCCCGCCCTCCACCACAGTTCCCAAGCTTCCACAACACCAACCACCACGTCGAATACCACGACCCGCCCCTCGTTCAAAGCATCAGATACCCGTCTATCACACCATACCACTATTATCCACAATGCCTCCCAAGAAGTCTTCCGCTGCTTCCACCAAGAAGGCCGCTGTCGCCGCCCCCGCTCATGGCTCCTACGTCGGTATGTCGCGCCCGTTCTACCCACCCCAACGCTGTCGCGTGCCCTGCCTGATAGCTTTATCGTGGTCGCCGATCGATGCTGACTTGTTTTCCCAGACATGGTTAAGGATGCTATCATCAACGTGAGTCTGCCTTCTCCGGCGCATTGCGAGTCCCGCATCGTGTTTGCGACACCAAACACCCGTCACGAGCGCAACCCACAACACGCACCCCCCACAACCAACAACCTGAAGGATATGATTGCTGACGTGTTCTATGCATGCTGCAGCTTAAGGAGCGCAATGGTTCAAGGTTAGTCGCCTCTTCTGGAGCTGATGCTGCCTCCCAGCGCCAAGTCATGCTCCCAATCCGAATTGACTCAGGACATAAGCTGACCAGAGCCACCCTACAGCCGTCAAGCTATCCAGAAGTACATCAAGGCCAACAACAGCCTTGGTAACACCAGCGATGTCATGTTCAAGAGCCACGTCAACCGTGCTATTGCCAATGGCGAGAAGAGCGGCGTCTTCTCGCGCCCCAAGGGTGAGTTTTGCGCTTTACCGGTCTACGTTCTCTTCCGTTTACGTCGTCGACGCGTCTTGGTTGCACGCGCTTGTCTATTGTAGATGAAGAATGGCATCAACTGTCCCACCCTATTCAGCCATTGTAGCTAACACAACCTAGGCGCCTCCGGCACCGTGAAGCTCGCGAAGAAGGATGCTAAGGACACCAAGCCCGCTGCCGCCGTGAAGAAGGCAGAGCCCAAGACCGAGAAGAAGCCTGCTGCTGCGAAGAAGGCCACTGCCACCGTATGTTCGTTCGCGTTGTCCTTCCCCTTCCGCCACTAACTCGTCCTAGAAGGCTAAGGCTCCTGCTACTAAGAAGGCTCCCGCAACGAAGAAGACCACCACAAAGGCTGCCCCCAAGAAGGCCGCCGCGAAGCCCAAGGCCAACGCCAGCAAGCCCCGCAAGACGCCCGCCGCCGCCCCCGCCGTCGACAAGGAAGTCTCGCGAGTGCTCGGCAAGACTAAGAGCGGTCGCGTCACCAAGACCAAGGCTCCTCCCGCCGCCCAACCAAAGAAGACTGCGACCAAGAAGGCAGCACCCAAGAAGACCGCTGGGAAGAAGGCCACGCCCAAGAAGGCAACACCAAAGAAGGCTGAGGCATGAACGAGTTCATCCCGAACTCTTCCTTCCTCTCTCCTTTCATGTTGATCTCTTCTAACTGAGCTCTACGTGTTTAGGCTACTTCGACGTTGCGTCGCTCGAGTCGCCGCAGCATGTAGCAAGCCACGTTCGTGATATCCCTCTTTTCTCTCCAAGACGTCGCGTGGGTCCGGGCTGGGGGTTGGGTATGGGAGCAAGCGGGTGTTCATCTCTGGGGTTGTCTATGTGCGATTACTATCATGTTGGCTCGGCGTTCGGTGGGCGTTTTGGTAGCGCTTTTTTTCCGCACCCCGTGTTATTGCTATCCATGGATCTGGTCGCGGTGTCATCAGGGTAGTGTCTCTGAGTGCACGATGAAAAGGCATGAGCAATGAATCAAATCTTTCTAATGCAAACTTTGTGTCCCGTTGTGTGAGGGGTGTGACGCGACGACGCGTTGTTTTGGTGCACGGATCATGGACATTCACGCCGAGGGTACGGTGCACGTGACCTGGTATCGATAAGCAGCTGGTACCTGAGGGACAGTACTGTGCCGTCCAGATGAACAATGGAGGATAATACTGCTGCTGAATGGCTCTTCCGGGCAGTAGTGCGCTCCGCTCTCCGGTTATTGTCCCCCTGATGTCTTTTTTGGCTGCAGTGGCTGGAAATTGTTGTTCAGGGGAAGGCATGTCAGTTGACTTAGGGAACATACGAGTTTGAGACGTATCTCCACGCGCCTGTATACGTGCAGCTCGAATTAAAATTGTCGCCGGATGGCGCTCTCGATAGATCTCCAATGCCCTATAAGCCGGGTATTCGTTGGTACTGGTGCCTAACGTAGCACGCCCGTCTGGCTATGGTTCCTCTGTGTTTACGTCATCTGTGCCACGGTATAGGTCCTTTAAGGAGGCTTCCACTAAGCCGGTGAAGATGTTTTATTTTCCGACCAGTTCGCCGAACAGCGCGTCTCTCCGTCTCCTCATATTGTCCAGCTTCACCTCCAACTTCCCCACTTCCTTCCTCGCAGCCTCCTTGTCCGCCGGCAACCCCGTAAATTCCTTGACTTCTTCCTCGAGTGCTTCCACCTTCTCCTTCAGCGTATTGAGCGTCGTCTGCTGCTCCAGCATATCCGCGATTGCTTCGGCTGAGCTGATGTTCTTCGAGCCTGGGGTTGTAGTGTTTCTCGACTGCGCAGACTGCAAGGATGACAGTTTGTCTTCATATTCGCGGATCTTTGTGCGTAGATGCTTTGTCTGGCGGACTTGCTCGGTGGTCTGGCGTTGCAGGTTGGGAGGCGTGGCGAAGGCGGGATTCGATTGTAGCTCGTTCAGTTGGGCACGGAGGAGGGACTGCTGCTTCTCGAGGTATCTCTGGAGGCTTTGGATATGGTTTAGATTGTTGGTGAGAGTCTGTGAGGCCGAAGTGTGCTGGATAAGCGTGTGGGCCATTGTCTCGGGGTTTGCGGTTGGAGTATTGAGAACCACGGCCGTGGAGGCGAGAGCGTGGAGGGCTGCCGACCCCTCGACGGTAAGCTGTGCTTTGATGTTCTCTAGGAGCTTTTCATCCTCGAGGTTTCGTGTTTTCTTGCGTGTGTCAGACTTCCGTCGAGACTAGATATGACTAGCCGGCGCGGACCTCTCATACCTCATCCTCTTCCAGCTCCTTGCACGCTTCCCTCTCAACTCTCTGGAACATTGTTACTTCCTCGTCGGCTCGCTCATTCGCCATCATCAGCTCCCGCAGCACTTTCAATGTTTCTTCATTTCGCTCGAAGCTCGGGACGGTTCGACCGGAGTATCTGTAGGAGAGCCAGGTGTCAATCTGCGCCCAGTCGGCTGCTTGGGCGCGCTGCTCGCGGGCTTTTGAGGGCGAGAAGAGGTCTTGGGGCGTCAGGTTGTCCATGGTGCTGCGCAGGACAGGGGGCGCCCTTTCAAGTTGACGCGGAAAAGAGACCGCGGGGCGGTGGTCTGTGCGAGCTACCCCGGATTCCAGCGCGGCAGCCCTACGTGAGACGACATTCTTTCATTAGCATGACGTGACACCCCACTCCCTTCGGACCATCCTTCACCAACAATGTAATGCTCTTGCCACTGCCCCCGTCACTCCATAACTCCACCACCTCACCGCAAACCTCAAGCTATCACCCAACATAATCTCACCAAGACGCCGTTCAGAACCCCTCTTTCGAAGCTCCTCCTTATCGCATTCATTGCGACTGTCCTCACGTTGCCGTTCCTAACAAGATCCTTACGCTCTGTACGCGGCTCTTCTCTTACACCGTCTCGCCGTAGTATGGGCATGGCGTGGCGAAGCTCGGGCTCGACGAACGAGGGCTTAGTTGCCAACTTGGCCCGGAACGGACTGATTGAGTCCGACCGGGTCAAGGAGGCCATGCTGAAGGTACATTACAGGTCCTTCAGTTGAGGAAACTCGACGACATGGCTGACAGCTGAATGACTAGGTTGACCGCGCCCATTATGCCCCCTCCTACGCCTACGAAGACTCTCCGCAACCCATCGGCCACCGCGCTACCATCTCAGCACCGCACATGCACGCCTCGGCTTGCGAATCTCTCCTTCCCTACCTCAAGCCCGGCGCGAAGGTGCTCGACATCGGCTCAGGCTCCGGGTACCTCACTGCTGTATTCGCGAACCTAGTTGGTCCTTCGGGCACAGTCATTGGCATCGATCACATTCAACCGCTCGTCACTCTTGCAGAAAACAATATGAAGAAGTCGGAAGAAGGCAGGAGGATGCTGGAATCAGGACAAGTCAAGTTCGTAAAGGGCGATGGGCGGAAGGGATGGACAGAGGATGCGTACGTTTGCCGAAGCTTCTATTGGTGGACTTCAACACTGACGTCTGTAGCCCGTACGACGCGATCCATGTCGGCGCCGCCGCAGCCGAGCACCACAAGGATCTGGCCGACCAGTTGAAAGCTCCCGGACGCATGTTCGTCCCAGTTGAGGAGGGCTGGATGCAGCACATCTACGTCGTCGACAAGAAGGAAGACGGAAGCATCGAGAAAAAGAAGCTATACGGTGTCCAGTACGTCCCGTTGACGGACGCGCCACCAGAGTGACTTCAGTGGAAGATCAAAGCAAGATCGAAAATGTAACGGACGGGTTGGGAACTATCGGAGAAATGACGATATTGCGAAACCCCGAGACGGGAATCAGACTGCCCAAGGCGCTCTGCTTCTTGATGAGGATGAAGTGTCAAGGACCTGTCAACATGGAATGGATGTCTAGTATGGCTATACGATATCACTCAGAACAGACAGTAAATCGTATCCCAATCTTTCGAATGGATACCATCGAAATAGTCTCTAGCACGTGCACGTGTAAATGATGCTAACGATCAAGATATCATGATGTGCCAACAGTCTCTAGAACGATTAAGTGGGCACAGAGCACTTCCCCCATTCTTCGTCCTATGCCTTGCGTTCCTAACTGCCTCTTCTTCCTTGGTTCACGAAAACTAGCCTTCTTGCTCTATATCCGCTCAATGTAGGAGGTGAGGGAATATGGGCCGATCTTGGATTCCACCAAAAGCTTTGGTCATGCCATGTCCTTTGGTGCATTGTTATACCTGAGCGAAGCTCATCCATTACTCATTACAGCTTCAGTAGGTAAATGCCGGCAGATCTACTTCCACAGTATTCAAGCGAAGTAAGTGCGGAGAGGTGGGATACAAGGCGATGATGCGATTAATTCATTACTCATTACCCAAAGAAGAAAGCAGGCCGACGACCAACGCCATATTTCCGATGCAACCAAAGCTCAATAGGAAAAATTGAAAGAACTGTCCTTAAATGTCATCTCCCAGGTTCATCTCCGGCTACGGCCTAAAGCCAAACCCGAGCTGTCTGAAAGTATGGTGCCCCTATGTAATGCTCCACCTTTTTCGGTCACACATCGCATTCAACCACCCTGCCAACGAAACCTTCCAACCCAGCAACACCTTTCTCACCCCTCTCGGTGCTTCCAGTGAGCCCCGGTCCACCGCCAGGCATCACTAGCACCTTCGCATCCGTCTCGACGAACTCTCGGGAAGCGATGAACTGGAACGTGACGTCTGTTGCGGTCCCATGGTTACCGCCAACTGAAGGATCGTCAGTAGGCTCTTCGTCAAATCCGAAGCCAAATCCTTCCCCTTCATCCTCGTCCCCGTCCGCCAGATTATGGCTGGTCACTGCACTCCCGTCCTTAGCATCCAGTGCTGGTGCAACCGAGACCACTTTGGAAGAAGCTCGTACGCTGTTAAAGTAGACGACTACGGCGCTTCCGATAGTCAAGCTCTTGACGGCTTGCGCGCTGGCTCCCGCAAAGCGAACAGTGACCAGTCTATGGGCTTTAGGCTCGGCATTTGCCAACACCATCCCTTTCCGTATCCTGTTGATTGCTGGGGTCCTGATGGGTCCGTTGACCGGGACAATCCCGACGGTTCCAACTTGACCAGCCTGCAATGTTCGCACCCCAAGCCTAAGATTCCGGAGCGAGGTGACCCGCACGCGGCGCCATTCCGTCAATGATGCGGAACCCATGTGTAGTGGCGAGTTCGAAGGTCGTCTGTTCAAGGCGCCAGGGAATGACCTAGATGCTGGCACCGGGGAGTTACGGGCTGATGGTCTCCCGCTTCCGCCGTCGCTGTCATCTGAACTTGTATCTCCCGGATATGGCCCAAGGAAGATTTCATCGCCGATACTTAGCGTTCCATAGCGAAGATGCCCACCGATGATCACCGGGTCCGAAGGCTTTGTACGAGCAGGACTGTTGGTGTACACATCCTCCACGTTGAACAATGTTTTAGGAGAGTCTGGCGGCGGCATAGGAGGTGCAGGCACAGGCAGTTCTCTCAGGAAAGCATGAAGCTTGCTCAAACCGTTTCCACTGACTGCACTCGTGAGAATGATAGGAACGACTGCAAGAGGCGAAGACTCCAAAGCTTGCAGGGTACTGTCAGCCTCCAAAAGATGTTTAGAAGGAATCGTGGTGAGGTCGACCCCAACCGAAGATGTAGGTGGGTCAGCGATAATGCACCCCCTCCTGCTAGAATCTTTGAGTGCAGAGAGAACCCTCGACACGACAGCTTTGAGCCCTGCTTTAGTAGCCAGATCATATTTAGTGATTACAACCACGAGTGGGAGTTCGAGAGTTAGGCAGAGCTGGAGGTGTTCATGGGAGAGATCCAAGTCTGCCGCGCTGGTGCCTAATATCTCTTGCGTAGTTGGCGATGCACCGACTTTTCCAGATGAGTCTTCTGCATTATCGGCAGGTATACAGAGCAAGGTGAAGTGCGGATCCCACCCAATGAGGCCTCGGACAGTAGTACGGCGGAAGCGCGGATGGCCTGCAGAATCGGAGAGAAACGCTAGCCTTCCGGCTGTTGCTGAATCTACAGATGCGTGAATATCAACCCATGATGAGACGTCTCCGGAGCCATAGCTGATTACATGGGTTGAGGTCCTTTCTCCATCTTTATCGAAAGCATCGCGATAGCCGATCAACTCCTGGGTAATGGAGCTGGTAATCCCTGATTCAATCTCGTGCCTATGCTTCAGAAGGCTGAGCCGACTCTTTCCTCGTCCATTGTCCCGCGTCCCCGTAGAAAGTGTGCCAAGTAGACTCGTCTTTCCAGACATGGTGGCACCGGTGAGTGACACGCGAAGTTGTTGGGTTCTCTCTTGCGAATCACTCATTCCAGGCTCGGTATGGGGTGTGCCTGCGACAGTACCCGCTGGCCCCTGTTGGCTGAGCGGTGACTGGTCCTGCTCAACGAGATGTTGATCTGGGCGAACGAAAGCTTCGGCAGCCCATAACTTTGACTTCTGGATATTGGGTTGCAGCCCGCCGATATTTTCAACCCACTCGCATTCGCCAACTGGTACCATGCGCTGCACCTCGACTTGACAGCCCAGGCTAGCAGCCATTGCCCGCAGGTTGTTCAAAGATTCCTCCATTTCGTCTTCGGCAAGACCAACGAGCTCGCCATCATCTGCAACGCCGATCTCGTACAGCGCTCCTTTAGTCTCCTCCAACCCGGGATAAAGCCGCTGGGGCATGACAGGAGCAGTAACCTGCGTCTCGTCTGGAAAATGGGGAACAACGGTAGCCGTTGAAGAAGATGTATGGTACGGGCATGACTGCTGAAGTCGCCACAGCAACTGAGTAGTTAATTGTTCCAGTCGATGTTGTCGGGATTGGATCGAGCTCGCGGGAGGGGGAGTAGTGGATAGTATGCCAGAGTCCGAGACGCTGCGGCCGACAGGAGCTGGCATAGAAGCATCTACGCGCCTCAAAGATCCAGAAATATGGCGCCTGGTGCTGCTGCGCGTGAAGGATCTTCGCTTGCGGAGCAGCAAATGAAGCTTATATTCAGTGGGGCCCTCCTGAGGCTCAGCCTCTAGTCTGGTGATGGTGCTGTAATCGACTATGGACATTTCCAAGTTCTCAAGCGCTCGGTGCCCTTCCCTAGCGCTACTCAGCGGCGCTGCCGACTTTGGGTCTTGCGGGACTGGAGGTTTCGCGGACCCTTCCGGTGGTGGTGTGGCCGCCGCCCACGGGGATGCTACCCGGGGCGGATCCGGATCAAATGTGAATATGGAGGCCATTTTATCGTATCAAACAATCTCTGCTGGGACCCTGACTTTAACAAGTGCCAGAGGCGGGTAACCGGAGAGGTCTCGAATGTTCAGGGAATCCGCTGCCGCCGCGGCCCGCAGTATAGAACTTGTAATTGAGATAAAGACCGAGAGTTCGTGTGTGAAAAGTGTGTCTGGAAGAGGACAACCATTAAGGGAAACATTTTGGCGAGAATCGTGCGCAAACGCTGGGTAAGACCGTCCAGCGACGCCTGGAAATAAATTCGGTGGCGGACTGGGTGCAGCAGCCAATTCTGCCTACACAAGGTACATGGTTACAATAGGAAGCGTTGTAGGTGTCGGGAGTTGAGTTGGTGGTGATGTGGATGTGGAACGGCCTGGAAATAGTCGACGTGGTTGAATTGCGGTCGTGTGTTAGAGTCACCTTAGCGGAAAGTACTGCCAAGCCTTCCGAAGCGGAGTCACGCATTATCACGTGAGTGGCATTATGACTGTACTAAAGTCATTCACTTGCAATACTAAGGTGGAGTCATCAGCATTCATCTCCCAACGCCCTTTTGCGCTTGCTTCTAGCCATTGATGTCTGTTCAGCGGAGCTCGTGGCTGCCCAAACTAGGCGACACTCGGTTCGACACTTCCAAGGTTTATCTGCTTCTGATGTCGCCGAGAATTTGATGCGTTCATGAGCTCTCCATGAGAGAAAGCGCTCAGGGAAATTAAGGGTGGAAGAAAGAAATCACTCAAATGTCGTGGGAAGACTGAGGAAACAAGGCGTTACCTGCTCGTTTCAACGGCCTCCGGGAGGGCATTGAAAGATTGAAAGTCTATTCTGAAGTCTTATACAGGTGGCATCCAGCTTGGTCCCATTCATGGGCTATCGAAAGAGTCGCAAGCAAAGCCCCTTTTGTTTGAAGTTGAATCCGTCCGTCTGCGCCTTTTCTCGCCACTAGAAGGGCGCTTCAGGCCACCAACGTGCCTCAGTGGTGCATTTTTCGCTGCCTTTCGGCGTGCGGCCATGCGAGCTGTACCACGTCACTATCGTACGAGACTCTGAGACGGCGGACGAAATCGACCAGCCTGTGCCAAGCTGGACGAGCTCTGGTACGCCCCACCGTGCAGTAGTCTCCCCAACCGCCCCTTCTTTTCCATAACTATCCCGTATAGCTGCCCGTGGACGTTGCGGAAGCTCTTCGCACTGCTTGCTGAATCTGAACCCGTCGTGAAAAGCCACATCGGGCTCTCCGAACCTAAGGTTCCCCTGCGGCAGCCACGTTTCGCGTCTTTTCTCCAAGCGGACGAAACACTGAGCTTTGACCAGTACTCCAACACGAGGGCGGGGAAGGAGTGATCGGCGCGGGGGTTACTGGTCAAGGCATTATCCAGTGCTCTTGACGGCTCCATGGATCAAGCCCCGATTCGCATGTGCCTGCAACCTCGCAAATGAATGATGAAGTTGTCCAACGCATACTGTGTACCTCCGTATAGCACCACGGATGTGCTCGACGTCGCGGTCGTTGGCGTTCGGGGAAGAAAAGCAAAAGAGTCTGCCTCGCCAAATATTCTCTTGAAGGTAATCTCCTAGGGACCTTGGCGAGATCGTGGAGCATTCGACGCGAGCAACTGCGGATGATGACTACGCAAGGTAGCACAGCCGAACCCCGACGGACATGGGCACCTTTGCAACCCGGACGAGGGGCTGAGCAGCAGGGTACGGTATGTTTAGCCCCCACACCGAGGACGCGATGTGCCAACACCCGATATTGAGAAAGCAGGGTGCTCGGCCAGTTAGGAGGCCCGTCTGCAATAATGAGCCACTTAATTCACATCCTCGATTTCACCCGTCCAGCAAGCGTTCGAACCTCATCTCGGAAGCGACCTCGAGGCTACATCACATCGTATCGGCCAGCGCAAGGTCTCCGGACCGGCGTTCAGCGACCTGCACACACGCGGGTCCGGGCAGTCGGGACCCTTTGTGGTGAGAGCCTTGCGAACAGCCTCACCAACTTTGGAAAAGGGCCCTAACGGCTTCTAACACCGCGCGCGTCGTTTCATCGGAGACAACAGGTCGCAACCCTGAAAACTGCCGTCGTCAATTCAAAGTTTCATGAAGGATCAAATAGATGCGCCTCTTGTTGTTCCTCCCGTCCTCTGCTTCCTCCCGTGGTGCTTTCGTGTCGAGTGGCACAGCTTGCGTGGCCGGGAACATGCTACCGTTACCCGAAACGGGCGACGACATGGCCCGAAGGGGACTGGCCCTGCTGGATTGCGTGCGTCTTTGGGCGTCCAGCGGGCTGGATGGCGGGACTTTGACGGTCCGAGGCGGTCGCAGCTCCACGGTAACCGGTGCAAAGTTACACACCCAAAACCCGCCTAATTGTTTCACCAACATCGCACATACATCAAGTCTTCGCTGACACGAACGCTGCTCTCTCTCGTCATCCCAGGTGCTTCCAAGAGAAGCGGGCGCATTTCTTGAAACGAACAGCTGCTGTGCGGGGTGCTTAACGATGTCACCTATTGCTGCATGAGTGCGTTGGTTAAGCGCCCGCGCAAAGACACGACTCGACCTTTCAGGGCCTTCCATGCAGCGCCCAACGCCTTCCAATTCATCGATGCGGGTCTCCCATGCACGTCGAATGCGGTTTGGTATCTTGGCTCGCGCAGGGGGCGAGGAGACACTGCATCGGCCTGTTCGCAAAAAGCGTGAATTCGTGCATGCCGCTGGTAGCGCGAGCACGCCGGCACTGGACTCACTGGTCAGATAATCTGACCCTCCTCATCCAGGACCACTCCATGGTTCGCACCCCACCTGCAAGCGACGCAGCACAACGTCGTACACTAGAACCGATAAGCTCCAGTCAACGGTCATGGGACTGTTTTCTGGGACAGCCTCAGTAGCACAAGACGCAGCCCTACGACACGAATTTCGTATATCTGACTTCTGACTGCGCGGCTGGCACCGTTCGTCAGTTGTTACCTGTGTGCGTATACGATAGTTGCTCGTTCGATTTCCGGAACGGGGATATCTGACATGTCGTCAGGGCGATCAACGTATCTGATTTGCTCGCAATGATTGCATTTCTAGAAGCTTACTCACGTGGAGCCCACCTGTTGCCAGTCATCCTTCCCGCGCAGCCGTCTCCGCCGCCGGTGTTGTTCAACCCCTGTGAGCGTCAGCAAAACCCTCAAGGTCATGTCAGAACTCAGTTGTGACTGCGGCGCAGCAGAGGAGATGGCCATTCAAATCGCGGATCTGCGATGCGTACCGACCGCCCCGCTAAATCCGTGCCTCACAGCGCGGGCC
Organism: Trematosphaeria pertusa; assembly: GCF_010094035.1. Classification (NCBI taxonomy): domain Eukaryota; kingdom Fungi; phylum Ascomycota; class Dothideomycetes; order Pleosporales; family Trematosphaeriaceae; genus Trematosphaeria; species Trematosphaeria pertusa. The sequence goes on along the minus strand of NW_022987215.1, from coordinate 2,624,555 downwards.
GGCCCAAAGTAAATGAAAGAGCGGTCTACTAGGGGTCGTCCGCGATCGACTGGGACGTTGTGCCGCCCAGACGCATTTCCAGACTATGAGCTTGACGCGGACTGGCAGGGTCGTAACATTCGGATGTCTGTTCCCGCCCACGCCGCCATGAAACTTAGTATGGGATGATATTGACGGAATCTCCATGGAGGAAAGGACGGGTGAAACGAGCAGGATAGCGACGCCGATCGTCCCTACATGCTAGATTACCAAGCTTCGACGGAAGGAATGCCACACTCGTTCGCTGCCCTGTCTGAGCGGACGACACTCCGGGACGGCTGGCCTAGTGGTAACCCAGCTTGTTCCCGTGCCTGCGGTTCGGCCGTAACTTAGCGGACCAGACGATTTCAACGTCGAGCTACGCCCGACCGGACGGTGACGTGATTGCCAACTAGGCGGCCTCATCGTCGTCTGATCGGAATTCAAATGGTAGGCTTGGCATGTAGGGTTTTAGCCCTTCTCGTTGAATGATAGCCAACCGCCTAGTATGTGAAGAGGCTGGCAACTGGATGCTTTCTTAGACTGGTATTCTGCTCTTCATTAGTCCGCTGGTTGTCTACATCATACAGCCCCGTATCTGTCTGGCCCCGTTATTGTGTGAGACCCCACATGCGCGAGCATCAAGTCAAGGCCCTGTGCAAGGAGCGTCAAGCTTATTTCTCCCATGGCTGAAGGGGACCGGGGCCCTCCCATGATAGTATTCTGGCACGTGACATAGCGCTATGTCGAATGGGATGACGACAGGTCCGAGGGCCGATGTGGAGCTTCGCCTCAAGCCTCAAGACCTTTTTCCGTCATCGAAATGATCTCTCGCGCTACTGCGCATGCGTTGACTCAGCGCTGCCGGCGGCATCTGTCTGACATGAGCCGGCACAGGCGGTTGCCAGCGCGCTCGGAAAACGAAAGTTAGTTCTGGCGCTGTTTCGGCAGTCGAACCCATGTTTCCGCGCACCAATTCCAAAAAGTGTTCGCACGATCTCAGGTAAGGCGGTCTCGTGGAAGCTCCCGTCCACAGTGCATGCGCGCTGCCTATGATGAGGCTTTCCGCCCCAATCGCCACACACGCCGTTCCGTTAGTTTACGCGTCTTTTCGCTGTCTGACTCCTCCCCCGTACAGATAATTTGGCGAGCTGTAGTTGACATGTTCGAACGCTGCGCACTTGCGTAGGCCCTTTCTGAAGGTTGCACGAGCCGTTTGAAGGAATTAAGCGAGAGGATGCTGGAGAGCGAAGAACAACCGCCCCTAGCACTCTTCGGGCAAAGTGAACAGTCCATCGCTAGCGTGACTATGCGTCGGATTGCGAGAGAATATTGGCTTCTCAAAATATCTTTTTTTTCATTTCGTTGTTTTGAGGCCATGCTTGCGACGGTCGGCCCAGCGTCGGTGTGCCTTTCCGTCCGAGGTGTCGGCTCTTGAACAATAGGAGCCGTAAATCCTTCAGGCGGTGAAGTCAATATTGCCCCTTCTCTGGCCCTTTCCGGCCCTTTCTGGACGCGTCTGCAGCTGTCTCGCCCGTCGATTTTCTATTCGCGCGAGCGTGACCATGCGGGTGATCAGCGCCCAAATCCCTTCCCCGCTGACCAGCGTGCCCAGCTTATCCATCCAAAAATGCAGGGCTGAAAAGAGCCCTGACAGCTAAACTCAGCACTTGAGCTTGCTTAACCTCCTGAGTCTATTATCGCCCTGATGCGATGTAGACTGCAGGATGACAACATCCACCGTATGCTGTGAGAGGAGAGTGATGCAGAGGTTGAAATAAGAATAAATTCCAAGAATGCAAAGCGCTGCAGATAACTCCGGTCCTATGCATAGTCCGAGTCCTGTAACCTGGTGTAGCCGAAGAAATGGTATATGTGTAAAAAAGCCCGTACGCCAAATCTGGCCGCGAAAACTGATTTGGACCTGCGCTGGGCTGTCGTGAGCCGGTACTGGAAAGGCGGAACGATTGCCGATGTGTAGAAGGGAAAAGCCTCAATTTTTGCCCCAGGAATTCGTGATGCTTCGTGAGTGTCCCTCGAATAAGCCCCCATGCCAAGCTAAACGCCTCCAAAATCACGAGAGCAATCGTGCTCCCAACGCCTTGTAAGATAGCTCTTGCGGACAGGCCAAGCGTTTCATGCTCAGCCTTACCGCTTACCTAGTCGTATCTGACGTCCTCCGTGGCTTGCATTTCTCGTGCGCCATGTGCCCATTCCGTGCCGTGGTCCGCGTGAACTCGGCGCCACATCGCGGGCAATAACTCTTTGCAGCTGTGCCGGACTTTTCTCGCTGATGCCGCAGAAGGTTGCTGAAGGTGGAGAATTGCCGTCCGTTGCAACCGTGCTCCCAGCATTGGGGCTTAGGTCGCGAGTTGAGAACACGAGGCATCATTCCGTTGGTCTGACTTCCTGGCGAGGAGGACAGTCCGGGTACAGAACCGGCGGACGGCGGGGCAAGTGTACTTGATTGCTCATAGGATGCGTACGGAGGTGCTGATGTGGTGGCCGGGTACAACGTAGTAGGAAGCGGGCTATATTCGCTGATACCGTAGCTCGTCGGGGGGTATATTGGTGGCCTGTCCATCGTCAAGATTACTGCCATCTTGTCCGCATAAGAAAACTTACGGTGGGTAGCTGGAACTATTGCTGCCGAGGGTTTGACCGGGGAGATTGGCGTGCACCGCGGGGTAGGGGTAGCTGTGTGGAGCTGAGCTAAGCATGGGCGAGGGTTCACTGGAGGTTGGAGGATAGCTCATTGGCGACGGGCTAGCGCGCATTGGACCCAATGCTTGTTGATACGGGCTTCGCGGCATTGACGGTGCTTGATAGGGTGGGAGCACTGGATGCTCTGTTGATCTTCTTGAGTGAGAATGGCCTTGTAGGTTAGGACTGGAGGCATATGCAGGCGCGTAGGATGCTGATGATGAGGCCTTGGTATCCGAGTATGACTGGCTGATAGGCGGGTAACCTACACCTTGTCAAATCGCCATACTTGATCAACGAACATCCGACTTACTGGGTGAGTCAAGGGGAGGCGGGGAAACGTAGTCCATATTGTACTGCGCAGGCGCCATCATGAAACCCAGAGTGCTAAAAGATTAGTCTACCATTTGTTCGAAGGGTGGTAGGAACTATACCTCATATCTTGCAATTCCAAAGTAGGGTCTTGAAGAGGTTCTGGTTCCGCCGAAAGACGCAGATCGTAGTCTGTCGCAGTGTGGCTTCCAGACAGCGAGGGTAAAGGCGATGGAAGAAGCTCGGATTCGGATGTGGTTTGTACTTCGTAGGTTTCTGGGTCTGGCGCTGAGGGCGATCCTCGAGGGGAATGGTAAGATTGGAGATCTAATGGTTCGGAGAGTAAGAGGTCGCAGTCGGGGTTTTGTTCTATTCCAGCAGGATGCGAGGTATTGCTACGTGTGAACGAGTCGAGGACGTCTGGATGCCAAACGGGAGTATGTGTCTCTTCGGTCTGGTAATTGACAGATGTGCGGCGGTTCGTAGGAAGAATTGCGGCACGGCGCGAACGGATGGTCCTCAATTGTCGGACCTCTGGCGGCTGGACAGACAGGTTTTGGTCGGCGCGGATTCTGAGTCTTCGTGAGATGGTGGTCGTCTTTGGTTGTGGTTTGGGAGACCGTGGGGTCATGATCAACAAGAGGAGACCAACATGCGTTTAAACGTTGGTCGGTAGTGGGGGTAAACATACATTCGTGTTCCTGCATTTGGGTAATTCCTGGTGGGCTTTTAGCAGCCTTATGGAAGAGGAGCATCAAAGCTCGCAAGGCAGATTTGCGGCATGATCTTGTTCGCAAGAGGCGGCCTGCGCCATGCCCGGGGGGTTCTGGAGGGTATATACTGGTATAGGGCATCTGAGGCCCAGTAACATTACAAGCGTGCTTGGAGCCAACACCACTTCTCCCGGCAGAGCGGCTGGTGACTGGTTGGTGCCTTGTAGGATCGGAATCCTGGGCCATGCGTAGCGGGCCAAGCTCCCGACCGTTTAGTGGCAGAACGTGCACGCACAATGGCAGCCCTTGCCGCAGCGAGGATGCTGGGTCCAAGAGAGAGGTGAGCACAGTCCTTGAGGCTGCAGCGGGTGATGAGAGGGGTAGCATGATGGCTGCTCTCGACGGGACGGGCCCCAGAGGCGTAGGACAGGATGCGTGAACTCGCGCCACATCTGCACACGGCGACCTCACCTGCGTCCTGCTTCACTAAGCGTGAGGGTCGCCCGAGCAGCTGGTGTGCCGCTGGCGCGCCCTGCTGTCGCTGCCGGCGGCAGCGCGTGCAGCTGGCACTGGAAGCGGCGCCGCGTCGACGTCTTTTCCGCATCCAGAGGCTGTTGGTGGCGAGCATGGGCTGCGGCAGCGGGCGACCAGAGCCCTACCGGCTCGAGCATGGTGTCGTTTAGTGTTTCAAGGGGCCCTGTCGGGTAACCAACGGTCTGTGAAGCCAGTTCGAGCCGCCAAAATAGACGTGACGAGAGGTGGGCTGGAGAGGATTGGGGGTTGTGGCGCGTGCACGCTGCTTCATCTCCAAGCCTCGCCCGGGGCAGTTGGGCACAACACCGGCCGTCCGTCTAAGCCACGCGATCGCTGCTGGGGCAAAGATTCCTCAACAGCAGACTCGTTTAGGGTGTCATGCGATTCGAGCGCGGCCAAGTGGTTCTAATTTTGCGGCCGTGAACGAGCCCGGCGTCGATGAGCGTCGCCCTCGTCCGCTCGACGCCGGACTGCCGGGCGCGTCACAGGACGGCCAGGCCAGAGGGCTTCCGGAAGCTGCATCGAAGCACGGGAGTCGCTACAGGACGCTGCGGCAGAAGGGGGGTACAGTAAGACGGCCGTCGCCAAAGCAGAGCTGAGGTGTGCTGGAATGGGGTGGAGGAGACGTCCAGCGCGCTAATTTCCGCCCCTCCCCGGCCTTTGACGTCGCGCTCGCTGAGGCCGAGCCCGTGGTCCGTGGGCGATGCTGAGAGAGGCACGACGAGGAGTCGAGGACCCGTGGAGGCCGCAACGGTCCGAACGTCGACGGTGCTGCCCAGGTGGTGCCCGTCGTGGTTAGAGGAGCAGCCCAGGCCGCATCTGGCATGCAGCTCGTTCCGCCAAGCGCCCTCTGAGTGGTCGCAGGCGGACGGGCTTCAGACGATGACTGCTGCTGGCGCAAAGGGACGGCTTTCAGCAGCGCGCGCAAAATAGAAGCCGCCAGATTTGATGTTGCGCACGCCGTGGGCAGTGCCGCAGAAGGCGAAACGAGAGTATCATGTCTGTCCTCCCTCGAGAACGTGAGTCTGACGTAACCGTCCGGCCACGCCTCATTGGCCCGCGAGGCGTCCATTGCCTAATTAGGAAGACTGCCGAACTACGCGACAGCTCGGGCCTTAATTCCTCCCGGAAGCCGAATGTTGTGGCCGAACGACGGTCGAGATAGATACCGTCATGATCGGGCTTCGAATGCTGTGTATGCGGGGGTCGCTGCCTGCGTACTCGCGGCAGTCGGAGAATTACCGCCTTGCTGTGACTCAGGGTCTGCATTGCAGGCCGCCCCAGGGTTTGCTCATATCGGTGATACCGAGGGCCTCCGCTTCACGGTAATGCCACTTTTCTAAACGCGGCTCAAGCCGCAGGGCAATGCGTTGAAATGCGAACAGGTGTCGATGAAAGGTGATACGCTTCCACACGTGTCCCGATGGCGCACGATCCTCGAGAAGATCATGAGTGCCTGAAGGAATACTGTAGGCACGACATGCCTCTTCCCCACGGGAGGAATGGTCTTGGCAATGCTCGGGGTATGTTCAAATGCACCCAGCGTGGCGCAGGCAGAAGAGGAACCTGGCGATATGCGCGGGAAAGCAATCAGTCTCTCATAACCTTGATTTATCCCATCGGCCGCGAGAACACTGGACCTGCCGTTAGCGTAGCACTACTAGGCAGCAGGAAGCCACAAGCCTGAACTAGTGCGGGAAGCGCTCAAGAAGTGGTCTACTAGATGGTAAGCAGCCTTCAAGTGAAGCGGGAGCTATCCGGTCGAAGCAACGTTAAAGACGACTGCAAAGTCAGATCCCTGTCCTGCCTACAGCAAGCACGGTGGGAGATGTATGAGTGACAGATCGAGCCCGTGTCAATAACAGCCTGGGAAAGTGGGAAAGCTGGCGTCAAAGCTTGTCCCAAGCAGCAGGAGGATCTGATACGCGGTGATCCACTCTCAAACAAACTCCAGGTCTGGCATGGAGTGCCGTGTATGTCTGCAGATAACCTTCGCGCCGGACACCAGCATCCAGGTTGGCAGAAATGTTGCAGGAGACGTCCCACGCGAACACCTGCATGGTGAGCTGGTTATAACAGGTTTCGTGTCTGCAGAATATGGCGGTACAGTTGGAATGCCTATTGGTTGTGGCCGAGGCAGGGGAACTTCCCTCCACGTTTCCATCCGACAGTGTGGTTTAGCCGAATGAAACGGGAAACGCCCATTGCTTGTCGTCCTGGGTATCATTTGGAATAACCCCGACAGGCATTAGATGCAGGCCGAGAGTCAAGGGCCGGTGGGCTGTAGTCGGCATACCATGTGCTCGGCGAGTGTGTGGGAAGCAGATGCATCCCATGCGCGACTTGCCAATAGAAACCGTGCCCGCGCAGTTGGCCGCATATTGAGGCCGAAAGACGAGGAGCTGTACGAGAGCCGCCGACGGTTCCAGCAGGTATGGTTTTTGGTCAAATATGAAGCGCAAAGGTCGAACGTAGGCTACCTACACAGGCATGATTCTTCTGCTCGCTCTTTCGGCTATGATTTCATGTCGGAGATTAGCGTCGCGGTCTTTGAGTGTGGATAGCACGTCCAAAAAGGAAGACCCTCGATGAGTCTGCCTTGTGAAACCCGAAAATAGTCGGTTTGGTGGTCCGAGCTCGCCGTCGTACGTTAGTCCTGAATAGGACATGCATCGTAACATGATACAAATGGGCTGGAGCCATTAGTCTGACCTCACCTTAACATATCTGTTATTCTCCCCAATGCCTTGTTCCCCGCGTGAAACAGCTGCCGTGATATTTCTTCAAATGAACCTCATCGTTGCAACGGCTGGGAACGCTCGAGCGGAATCCTGTGCTGACACGCTATGGCTTGAACTTCGAGATCAAGCGTTCGCAGGTGGAATTGGCTTAGTGTACGCTTACTCTATGATCGGTGAAGAAATTCGTCGGTCTCCTCATCTCGGGATAGCTTCAAGTGCCCGCTTAAAAATTTGCACCAATTTGCTCGTCTCCTCCAAGCCAACACTGAAGCGCACCAGATCGGCCTCGACGCCCCATGACGCACACTGTAGAAGTCAATCTAATGTCGTTCCGTGTGGGCCGGAAGACTTACCCAGTCCAGTTCGCCATAATGGGCCAGAATCACATACGGAGAGCTACCGAACGATTAGGCTACGTGCACCAGAGAAAAGGCCCCCGCATACGGAGTGTTCCACGCACCTGAGGGTGAAGTTCGTGCCCAGACTGGGCCCTTTGACCGTGTCAAGGTTGTCAAAAAATGCCACCGCGTCTCGCTTGGAAAAGAAGGTTGCCGAGAGTAATCCGCCATAACCGCCGTTGGGGGTACGGCACTTGTCATAGAATGGTCGCGTAGGACTGTGCTTCGGGTAGTTCACCTGCTTCACTATGGAAACCATCAGATGACGTTTGAGATATCTGACGGTAGATAAGCTTACCACGTGGATGTGCACGTAAGACGTCGCAGATCGCCTCAGCGTTGTCATTGATACGTTCGATGCGTGAGACGAAGTCGCGACTATTGCGCTCGAGGAAGATGCTGTCTTCAGCCCAGTGATTGTCCTCATAATCTTGCTCCCATGTGTGTTTCAGCTTCTCATAACTTCTTCCCTTCGGATTCAGGATCAGACTGCTTGAAGTTAGTATATGCAGTAGACGGATATTCGGCATGCACCTGCCTTCCTCCCATAACGTTACTGTCGCCGCTGAAAACCTTAGTCAGGCTGCTGACAACGACGTCTCCGTAAGGAAGCACATTAACGTTCAGGAAGTTCCCGATGGTCTCATCGACAACCACATAAAAGTCATATTTGTCGGCCAGGTGGCGGATGCGCTCAAGATCAGGAGAACGCAGTAACGGATTTCCGGGAAACTCAGTGAAGAGAGCCAGGAATTGTTCGCCGTTCTCTAGTCGCTTCTCCAGGTCGTCTAACTCTTCGGACGAGCCGAGCCCGTAGAATAGACAGCCTGGACCGAACTTCTCTACGATCTTCAAGGTGTCGATGTAAGGAAACCTGGTCTAGTGAGTAAAGGCATTTTCGAGGGTGCGCTTGTCCATACCCATAAACAATACTTTTCAGCGGCCCTTTCGTTGCCATGAGATTTCGATGAGCGTTGAATATCGAGCTCATGCCGCAAGGATACAGATATATATCATCTTCCGAGAATCCAGCTACATCCCGCATCCTGTCCGCGTCCTTTTCTAATGAGAGTGCTTCCGTTAAGCCAACGTCCGCGGTCAAGGATCCTGCGATACGACGCCGCACCGCTAGTTTTGCGTTCGCCGTCAAAGAGAGGTCCAGGTTGCGTCCGAATCTCTCCTCTACAAATTGCGTAGGGTCTTGTACCTCCGCAGTTCCGTTAGGCTTGTTCGTTGAACTACCTAAATCGATGGATGTTTTCTTCTGGTACCGCCTTGGACCTTTACAAAACCGCGCTGTATCGTTCAGAGTGCTTTCATCCACCAGAGCACCTTTGGAAAACAGGCTGTGGCAGTACTCTGCACGCCGGCTCGAAACTCCGTCGCCTGAATGCTGCCAAAACGTCTTGGCGATCTTGAACTTGTCTTCGGGAAACAGCACAGCAGACACCCTTGGAGAGATAATGGCAAGCTCTTTTGATCGTGCTCCCTCTGCAACGGGGACGAGATCCAGAATCCGTACCCGGTCTAAATCCAATTCTGGGGCTTGGCGGGCGAAGAATTCTTGACACCTTGCGGCGACAGCGTGCGAAGGAAAGAGTATTGCGCGCTCACCAGGCCGGCCATATTGCTCAGCTACCGCGGCGGCAAATTGTTCAATCGCCTTGTGAATGAAGAACCTTGAAAGATCAGCCAACGGTGAAGCACTGACGGAACCGGTTGCCGCAGGTACCTTGGGTAGCCTGTTTTCATCTTGCTCAAGACCCACTCTTCGCCTTCTTCGTACCCTACATTGGCTCTCCACGTCGGTAGCGAGACGCTCACAGCCTGGTACCGTCAGCGAGGCATTGGTGGAGGAAAAGATGAATGAATGGTGACTCACGTGCGCCGTCATGGGCGGAATGGTCTCGCCGACCTCGACGTCATTCTCAAGTGGAATGGGCACCGTCATTGGAGTTCAGGATGGCCGTTGTATGCAACGTCCAAGTTGACCACACGACAGCAAGCAGTCTAGGAAAATGAGACTGAGGGGCGGCGCCACGAAAACGATGATGGGCACTGCAGGCCGAAGTGTGTTTAGTCCAGTTCCGACTTCGGCTTTTTAAGATTTAAGGTAAGCGCACCAGCCACGCGCACGGGCCTAGCGCCACACGATTTTGTTCAGTCCCCAGCGAAATTTTCGAGGCGACGATCTCAGACTTCACGAAACTAATGGCGCCGCTCGCAGTCAAGCGCAGGAAACTAAGTCACGACGACGAGAGCGACAATAGCGAAGGAAGCTTTGCAGAGCAGCATACAAACGAGTCAGGCTCGAGCGACGAGAGCCTGGCAGAGAATGGAGCCGCCGATGGCGAAGGATCTATGGACCAAGCGGCGGAGCACAGCGACGCAGATAGCTCGAGCGATGACGGACCTGTAGCCACGGAAGACAAGGAGTCCAATCTCAGCGCGAACAAGCGGACCGCAGCTCCCAAAGTAGCAGACGAAGCAAAGCTACAGAAGAGACGCGACCCGCAGCTTCAGGATGGGGTATACACGGCGGAGACGTTCAAGTCGAATGTGTTCAAGCTGCAGGTAGACGAGCTCCTCGAGCAGGTGAAGCCAAAATATGGGAAGAAAGAGGCTCCGGCGGAGAATGCGATGCGGACCCTCAAGAGCTTGATCGAACGGCTCCCCAGCCGCGCGCCATTGTCTGTAAGTGGTGCACCGGAAGCGAATGGAGCTGCTCGTTTCTGACAACTCCTAGGTTAATGAAGCCGAGGAATCCCTCAAAGCAATCGGAGTCGCCATCCCTTTCCCGAGCCCCCGCCCGCCGAAAGACGCAAAGTACAAATTGCAGTATGAGCGACCCTCCAGTATAAATGCGACCGGCAGCTATCCACTGAGGACTGCAACCCGCACAGATGGCGAGTTGGCAATTGACCTGGTGGTAACAATGCCGAAGGCCATCTTCCAGGAAAAGGATTACCTCAACCATCGGTACTTCTACAAGCGCGCATATTACTTAGCTTGCCTCGCAGCTGGGATCAAGAACTCCAAAGAACATGATTTCCGGCTCTCATTTGACTGCTTGAACGGAAATCAACTCCAACCCATAATCGTCGTTCGACCAAGCGGTGACGGTCGTCCTGCGGACTTCTCTCCCTCGAAGTGTCGCATACATATCCTTCTCGCTCTTCCAGAAGGCACTTTTTCAGAGATTAAATTGCTCCCGAAAGCAAACTGCGTACGACCTAAAGAGAGCGGGGGAGACGGAGCAAGCAAGTTCCTTCCCCCTACCCCTTTCTACAATAGCTCAGTGCAATCCGATGCCACGATCACCGCTTATCTCAAACTACTTCACGCTGCATCTGGGAAGTGCGACGCCTTCAAAGATGCTTGCACACTCGGTCGCATTTGGCTGAGGCAGCGTGGCTTCGGAAGTCGGTTGCGCAAAGGGGGCTTCGGCAACTTCGAATGGGCTGCTATAATGGCACTTCTCTTACAGCCAAACCCGGGAGCTGGGACACCACCTCTTTCCCCGGGTTACAGCAGCTATCAGCTTTTCAAAGCGACGCTCCAGTTCTTAGCGCGCCATGATCTATCCAAGAAACCGTTCGCCTTCCAAGCCCGCGATGCCACGTTTCCACGAGCAAAGGCTTGCCCAATGTTCTTTGATGGGCCAAGAGGCTTGAACCTCCTTTTCAAGATGACGTCGTGGTCTTATGTGAGGCTTCAGCTTGAAGCGAAGGTAGCTGTTGAGGCGCTCGGAAATTCGACATTCGACCAATTTGATGCCACCTTCATCCTAAAGACAAATCTCTTGAGGTATTGCTACGATGCTACCTTGGAATTGCCTTTGTCCGGATTCGGATTTGACCCTGCAAACGAGGACTACGATGCGAGCCTCGACGAAACATGCTATAGGATTTACAGTACGCTTGTTCGAGCCCTTACAGACCGTGTCACGGTCGTGACCTTCTCACTGCCGGATAGCAGTGACTGGTCCATTTCTTCGCCTAGGCCATTCGAACGTCAGCAGAAGCGCATTCTTGTCAACATGGCAACCGATCCAGCCAACGCCAATCGCACGGTCGACCACGGACCCGCTGCCGAGAACAAACAAGAGGCTGCGTCTTTCCGCAAGTTTTGGGGAGACAAGGCCGAACTCAGACGTTTTAAGGATGGTAGTATTCTCGAAAGCGTGGTATGGACAACCAAAAACACGACTGCCCCTGTATTAGAGCAGATCGTTCTATACATTCTAAGAAGACATATTGGTACACCCGTAGCAGACAAGGCTAAATTCATGAGCGACACGTTCGCTTCCCTTGTCCCGTCTGGTCGCATCCAGGGTCAATCCGGGGTTTCAGGATTCACGCCAGTTATGAATGCCTTGGCGGTTGTTGAGAAAGACATTCGTAATCTGGAGGGTCTCCCGCTGCAAATTCGCCATATCCGGGCGGCCGACGCGCAGTTGCGTTACTCATCCGTTGAACTACCGCAGAGTGCACCAGCATCTGTTGTACTCCGGTTTGAAGGATCTGCTCGATGGCCAGACGACCTATGCGCAATCCAGCGGACAAAGATTGCCTTCCTTCTCAAGCTTACCGAATTACTGCCCGCTGCGCAATCAGGTTATGTCACTCGCGTTGGCCTTGAAAACGCCTCGCAGCCATCGCAGAATCAGGCATACATTGACATAACTACACCGTCCGCTTTTACGTTCCGTCTTCGCATCCATCATGATCGCGAGGCTACTCTTCTTGAACGGCAGCTCAAAGACAAATGCTTGGATGCACAGTCCCGAGAGTCGGCCGCTGCAGGCCTTGCTCTATACAAGCGTGACTTTTTTCGAATTCCATCTCATACGCAGACGATGCAGACGCTATGCACTCGGTATCCAGCCCTTTCGCCTGCCATAAGGTTGACAAAACGTTGGTTTGCTTCGCACCTCCTCTCGCCTCATTTCGCACCAGAACTTATCGAGCTACTGGTTGTGCGGACCTTTTTGCAACCACATCCATGGGCCGTACCCTCATGCGCCACGACTGGATTTCTACGGACACTAGCATGGATTAGCCGGTGGGACTGGAGACATGTTCCCCTCATAGTCGACTTCTCTTCCGCCGCTTCTAGCGATCCGCCAGAATCTGCTAGTACTGGACCAAAAGGGATGAAATTCCAGGATGTTGAACAGATTCAGTTACGTTTTGAGGCATGGCGACGAATTGACCCCGCAATGAACCGTGTCGTGCTCTTTGCGGCCACAAGCATGGATACAGATGGCAATACGTGGACGGACAAGGGGACACCGGAGAAGGTCGTCGCAGCGAGGATGACAGCGCTAGCAACAGCCGCGACGAAGGCTGTTCGTGCTGCAGATGACCGTTTATTGTCCTCGCAGGACGGGGAGGACTTTGGCGACGATAGCACGTTCAGCCCGCAATCCCTTTTCGTCTCCCAAGCTCAGGACTACGACTTTGTCATCCAGCTTTCCCCAAAGTACGCAACGACGGAGAGGAAGAACCTGCAGCCCAGGTATAAGAATGTCGAAATTCAAAAGGCTATAGGCGATTGGCAAAACTCCGGAACCGAGCTTGCACGATTGTTCGTAGAAGACTTGCAGAACGTGTACGGTGATGCTATCCTCTTCTTCTACGATGCTGAATCACTGGATCGGATTGCTGGGTTGTTCAATCCGGTAGTCACAGGGCAAAGAGCTTGGAAGGTCAAAGCTGGGTGGAACAGCCTTCCGTTCAAGAGCCGAGACGAGAAGCGATCCGAAGTGATTGGGGAGAAGGAGGGTCGAGGAATGGACATTCAGGTCAACAAGGGCGCGATTTGTAACGAGATGCGGAGATTGGGCGGTGACCTGATTAGCAGGATTGATGTGAAGAGGTGATGTGCAGGCCTAGATCGAAATGTCTGCCAATGCCATAGTTTCTGCTCTCTTCCAGACAGAGATACAGCGCGGTCCAGTCAACGTGACCCCTGAAAAGGCACTGGGCACCTTTCAGAATCATGGATTACTCAAATCCTAAGAGTTCGTGCCAAGGTGCAAATGTCGTTAAGTCCTGGAGTTCCGCCGATTCCGGTGGCTGGGGTTCCCCACCACCCACTTCCCAGATTTCACTCTTCTCTTCCCGTGCACAAGAGGGCATCTATGGCCGACAAGCTACCAGCAATGGATCGCTCAACTCCCACACATTGTCCTTGCCTCTACCAGCGGTCTTGTCGATCGCAAGTACCACCCAATCCGTCGCCGACATGGTTGGGGTGACGCACCTCGGCAGTTGATCTAGCCCTGGAGCAGCCGTTCTCACGCCGAAGCCCGAGCCCGCACCTGACTAGACGGCGCATTTCATTGGCCTCCCCGCAAACCGCTGCTCCACAATTCCTCCGCTTGGGAGCTCGGCATGGAGAATCCTTGTGCGCCTGGAGCGCACCTTCGGCTGTGGATCGTCACCTCTGCGGGCAGCGCAACGCTGCCGACTTCCTCTACGTTGCTGAGGTCGACAGTGCTCACTTGCGCCGGTATATCCCCTTATCATGGCTACCGATGTCTTTCAGATCGTTCCGGAGCCGGCATTCGATGTGAGCGCTCCTGTGAGGCGAGGCGGGAGGACGAAACGTACGTATCGTTGTCGCCATTGCGCGCGCATCTTCAAGCGCAGCGAGCATTGCGCGAGGCATGAGAGGGTCCATACGCAGGAGAAGCCGTTCCCTTGTGCGTTTTGTGACCGGAGATATGCGAGAAAGTCCGTAACCTATCCGTCAAGTGTCCGTGGCACTCTACGACGCCAGTCGCTAACATTATTACAGAGACCTGGTCAAGAGGCATGGTGAGTGTCTACCGACTCACGAATGTACGTGATGCTTCTTCGAAACTCGCTGACCTTCATAGAGCGCACGCTCCACGCTGAAGAATACCGTAAAGCACATCCGGAAGAGTTCGGAGCGAGCTCGATTCACGAGAACAGCGTGTCTGGTGAGGACGAATATACTGCGTCTTCCAACGCCACCCAGCGTCCTGTGTCGCCGCTGACACCTCCTACTGATATCAATCCCAACCACGCAAACGACCTCCCGGGACTCAGTCACGTCATCAATATTGACCCAGATTTCGCACACGCTGTGCAGACCCCTTCGGGATTCTCGCCACCTCTGTCTGCAAATGAGGAGTCACGCGGCTTGCTGGATCATTCATTGGGCAATCCAGCCACCCCGGCCTGTTTTCCGCTCGATATAGGTTTGCAGTCCACCCAGATAGCCACGCTGTCTACCCCGTACGCATTTGAATTAGGAGAAGTCGGTTTCGGATCACCCCACAAGCGACGGCGAATTGAAATAGATCCACGGTTGATGACAGATCCGGCGCCTGTGGAAGTTTCGATGCATCACCCACCAGCGTACTCTTCGGCCAATGTTACCTGTACCGATGCTATAGACCCAGCTCTAAATGATGTTCATTTTTCCCAAGCATCGGATCGGCGACAGTCCTTCGAATGCGACGTTCCCCCAGTGCCGTTTTGGGACATATCGGCCCATTGTTCAGCGTTTTTCGAGACAGATATCTCTGCTGCAATCAGATCAGGGCACAATACGCAAACCCAAGGGGTCGCGCCCCAGGTGCGAAGAGAAAGGTACCCCAAACCGCCGGAATTCAGGTTTGACGAAGAGATCTACGCCAAAGTCTGCGAGGACGCCAGATCAAGAATGGAATCGGGCCAACTCTCTGAAGCACTCCTGCCTACGGTGAACGATCTCGATCGCTTCTTTTCAGGCTATTTAGAGTGTTTCCACCCTCACTTTCCCATCATCCACTTACCCTCCCTTGATTTGAGGGAAACGCCAAGTCCGTTGATATTCGCCATGTGCAGTATCGGAGCACAGTACCGTCTTTCCAGGCAGAAGGCCAAGAATCTGTTCGCTCTTGCTGGCACTATGAGCTCTTATGCTCTCCGTGCAGGGTTGCCAATCCTTTGTGGGACTCCAAAGCCGGTTGCTCTATGGATCATGCAGACACGAGTACTGCTTTCGCTGTGTGGAATGTTCAGCGGGAAAACCAGCGTTGTTTTACGGACGGTGGAGAATCTCGGTCTATTTGCGATCGACTACCGGCTACGGACATCGCTCTTGACTCACACTTCCGACGGGCATCTTGCGTGGGAGCCATGGGTCAGTCGAGAGTCGAGCAAGCGGCTACTCTGCGGGATGTTCATCGTGGTACGTACGCATACTACACACGCTAGCATGTCTCGGTTACCCCTGACTGAAGAAACTCTTTCTTGGAGGTCTTCAGCAGGTGAAGACTTGGCATGCTTGAAAGTGGTCTTTAATACAGGCCATTTGCTAATCTAGATTCGCAGTCTAACCTCATATCAACAACCTTTGGAATAACTCCTGGATTCTCCCATATCCACGACTTAGAATTCGAGGTCCTCGATGAGGAGAGGCTCTGGAATGCTCGAACCGCGCAGGAGTGGATAGACCTGAGAGGATCGAACGTACTTGGAAAACGGCCCACCGTTCGTGAAACCTTGTCCTATGTGGTTTCCGACGAGCGAAGTCGCAACGGCAGCCCACCAGAAGAAATATCCGGCCTCACTATGCTTCTGATAATGCACGCCGTCAATATTCACATGGGGAGCTTGCGGCAGGTAATGAGTCTCTCTGGAGGCATGAACTCAGAGCACTCGCCGCTTCCAACAGTTCATTCCATACTCTTGGAAGACGCATTTTCTACCCTCGCGAAATGCCACGAAATCATCAGCAACACACGAGAAAATGGAGATCAAACGGCAACATGGACTGAAGCCGAAGGCCCACTTATGTTCAACTGCCAAGGCCTCCTGTTGATGTCCTTCATGAGACTCTTCTCAGATACTAGCGCGTTTAACCGGCTAGCATTGCTCTCCGATAACTCGGATGATATTGCATCTGCCGTTCGATCGTATACGGAAGCACCACAGTGGCGGAGCCCAAACTTGACGAAGGTAGTCAGGAAAGCGTACGAAAGGCTGCTAGCGACCGTGCGCATCGGACATCTGCTACTTAGGAAGACCGCAGCACTGAGTTGGAGCCTTGAGCACGCTGTTGCCGGATGGGATGCAAGTAAGTAACTGAATTCTGCTTATGGCAGTACTTAGCTGACCACTGTGCAGCATTACTCCTCACCAAGTGGATTCATACTATGGAAACGGATACGCTTGTTGACCCGCCAGATGTCGAAGAGCTGGAGATCCTCGATGGGCTGAAACAGCTCCTAGCGGAAACAGACTCTGAATATGGTGGCAATTCTCTCGCTGCCGCTGTCGCCCATTTCTGCTCGACTACTCTGAACGATGTCTGGGTTTGGGGTGTTACACCGAAGATGGGAAATCTTCTCCAGCAGCTGGCACTTGCGTACGAAGAGCGGCATCAAACTCTGCAACTGGGGCCCTTCGGATACGTCGTCAATTAAGGAGGCGGTTGATCAAAGCTCTTAGGGATATCTACTCTATTGCGATTGCGGGTTACGGTACACCTCTATATCCCTTCAGCGCTTCAGCTTCTCCAGAAAATCCAGAAAATTGGCCTGACACTTCTCCGGCTGCGTAACGTAAATCTCATGCCCCGGCCCTTCGATAATCTCCAACCTGGCCCCCGGAACTTGCTCCGCCAGCTTCTTCTGTTCCTCCACGCTAGTCGCGGCACTCTGGCTAGGACCTAATATCAGCATTGGCACCTTGATCTCACTCAAATACGGCCGTGCATCCAGCGTGGACAGAAACTCAGCATACTGCGCTAGACCCTCGCCAGAGCTTGTGCTGATGGTCTCGAGGTACCAGGGAAGATAGTCCGGGTCGGAGATAGGGATCGTGCCGGGGATTTTGGAAAGCGCTTCGGCCCAGCCTCGGGAACCCAGGATGCGGCAGGCGGTTGGCCAGTCGGGGTGGTTGAAGGCGAAGAGTTTCAGAGCTGGTGGTGGGAGGTGGGTTGGCGTTGAGCAGACTGTCAGCGAGTGTAGTCGCTCTGGATATCTTTGCCACAAAAGTTAGCCTTGTTCAACACTGCTTTAGAAGTGCTTCAGAGAGAGCATTGTAGGTAGTCACCTACTTCGCTGCCATTATCTCGCCCAACATCCCACCCGTACTCTCGCCTAGAAAATGCACCTTCTGCACGCCCAGCTGATCCAGCGTATCCACTATCTCTCCCAATATCGTGTCCATATTATATTCATATTTCTCGCCTTCTCGGGGGTAGCTGGAGTAGCCGTGACCGCGCAGATCCCGCCGGATTACGCGGTACTTCCGCGACAGGACGGGAATCCAATGGTACCAGAACTTTCCGTGGCGCCCGAATCCATGCTGGATTAGAATTGTTTCGTGGGGTTTCCAAGAATCGGTGAAGTTGTTTGATATGTAGTGCGAGCGCTGGCCGTTGGGATGGCGGACGTAAGTACGGCCGGCAGAGTCGCGTTCGAGCGGCATGGCTGCCCTACTTCGAAGCCTAGGTATGTTGGGTGTGTAAACGTCTCTGGTTGATGAAGGTTTGAATTCGCAAGTTTGTTTTATTTCCAACGCCTTTGCTGTATTGACTAGCCAATGGTTCCCCGCATTGCCCCACAATCTAGGAATGCTGCTCTCAAGAAGCCTGTGCCACACTGTTATCTAGCCACTCAGTCCGAGGATTCAAACACGATGCGGTTCGCAACACTGTTCGGCCGAGCACTTCGGGGGCAATGGAGGGGGGTGGTTTGGGAAAGAAGAGGGAGCTCTATTTAGGTTGAAGGAGGGAGGGAAGTTGGATCTTGATGAGTTGAGTGCGGCATTCGTTCCTGGGCTGTAGATAGACGACGATGCAAGATCGTTAGACATGGTTGAGCATAGTGCAGGGCTTTAGACACAGTGATGTATTATCTTGACCCGCTTACGAGCTATATCCAGCCTTCTCAGGCACCTTCGCATACGCCTCATCCCAAATGCTCAAGCTCTCCGTCCCAATCCATTTCTGGCTCTCATTCGCCCACTCCACCGGCTTCCTAAAGTAGATTGTATCTTGACTCAGTTCCACAGTCTCCCCGCTCATTGCATCATCGCCCAAAAACGCATCAATAGCTTTAATAGCGGTCGACATCGGCGTGATATGCTCCTTCGGCCAGACCTTCAGGATCTGCGGCGGGCAGAGGTTCGTGGGTATGAAGCCGGGGCAGATCGCGTTCACCGTAATACCCTCCTTAACCATGACGGGGCCAGCAGCGCGCACGAAACCCACAACGCCGTATTTCGACGCTGTATACAGCGGGTTCTGCGTCATGAAACTATCCCAAGTCAGCACTCCCCATCTCAAAATTCACCGCCGAAGCCCTCCAGGAACGACTCACTACAACCCGGCTGCACTACTCGTCGCAACAAACTTCCCCTTTCCCCCACCCGCCTCCTTGCTCCTCCTAACGTAATACTTAAACAACCACAGCCCCTGGATCACCGCCTCGAGATTGACCTGCATGCTCTTCGTATTCAGCGGCTTCACCAGACCCTCCTCATCCACCTCCTCTTTCTCCATCGGGTCATACAGCAGCTGCCTGTCGTCAATCCCAGCATTTGCATGGCAGAAGTCGAGCCGGTTGCCGCCCCATTCGTAGGCGCGCTTGAATAGGCGGGCCTGCGAGGCGTATGACGCGACGTCGACTTGAACGAAGAGCGCGTCTGGGCCTAGTGAGCGCGCAGCTTCCTCGCCTGTTTTGGGGTTCAGGTCGGCGATGACGACTTTGTAGCCTTTGCTGTAGAGGTGGGTGGCTACGCCGAGGCCTATGCCGGAACCGGCACCGGTGACGATGGCGACGGGTTTGGACATGTTGACGGGCCTTCGGGTTGGGTTATCGTTCGATGGTCAGGTCATGTCAATTTGGAGGTGACGGAGCTCGCTAGATAGAGCGAGACTGACTTGGGTTGCAGCCATTGCGGCTCTGGCTGGGCTGGTGGTTTCCCGCATCGTGCAGGCGGGAGTTGTGTGGAGATGCAGAGTGACCCCACATTGGGACGGAACTGTACCGCACGCCCCTCACTTAACCCTTTTTGATATGTGCGGGGTAAGGACGCTCTCGGAGCAGGGGTTTGGGGTAACACAACAGACGCCATACCTCACCATCTGCTCCCAAGTCGAACTACAGGTCTCACCATTCTGTTACGTACCTACGATGCCGTCGCCGAAAGAAATCGAACAGGCGCACAAGACCCTTTTCGAAGAAGGCATCAAAATTCGGCGGGAAGTCGCTGGAGACGCCTACGTGGACGCGTCATTGAAGAGGCATTCTTCGGAATTCTCCAAGCCTTTACAAGATATCGTGACTGGCGTCGGATGGGGATGGATATGGAGCAGACTCGGGCTGGATCGCAAGCAGAGGAGCTTGATTAATCTGGGGATGTTGTGCGCCCTAAACAGGAGCACAGAGCTAGGCGTACATGTCAGAGGTGCGCTGAGGAACGGCGTTACCGAGGTTGAGATTAGAGAGACGCTGCTTCAAGTAGGAGGGTATTGTGGATTGCCAGCCGGTAAGTAGCATTCAGAAAGTTTCATCTAGGCTGGGTACTGACGATGATTGGTAGCGATTGAGGGGTTCAGAGTGGCCGAAAGGGTCATTGAGGAGTACAAGAAAGAGGAGGCACAAGTCAAGTCAAAGCTTTGAGACACTTTCAATTCTCTGAAGAACCTGAGGTTCTATAATTAAAAGTCGATCCCCTCCTTCTCCGCCTTCGTGAACTCTTCCCTCATGATCCCCTCATGCTTCGCAGACCTTGGCGTAATCTCGCACTCGAACGGTATTGGAACGGAAAAGAAACCCTTAATCATTTCTTGCGTCGGCTCAATCAACTTCCCATCTGGTCCCTTCTTCTTGCTGATATTGAAACCCCACAACACTCGAGAAATGTTGATATACAAAGAGCGCTCCGCAACATGAACTCCGGGGCATACTCGCCTTCCTGCACCGTACGCGAAGTGGTCGCGCTCGTAAGGGTCCGTGGAATTGATGTAGTCGGCGGCGGAGAGGGGCTTGTCAAGATATCGAGAAGGGTTGAAGTCATCGGGGTTCTTCCAGATCTTCGGGTCACGGTGGATGGCCCTGGATGTTTCTCAGCCCTGCTTGATTGTAGAAATTTTGCCAACTTACCACCAGTTCAACACCGCAACGGACCCTTTTGGAATGAAGTGACCCTCATACCAGTCATCTTCCGATGTCGCATGTGTCATACCGAACTTATTCGCTGGTCGCCACCTTAGAACTTCCTTGATCAGACTCCGGACATAGGGCAAATCTTTCTCATCTTCCCAATCTGGTAAACGATCCTGCCCAACCACTCTATCTAGCTCTTCTTGCGCCTTTTTCTGGGCTTCTGGAAATAGCGTCATGCACAGCATGAAATTGTTCAACGCGGTCGCGGTCGTCTCCGAGCCTGCTTCAATCAGACCGCCACAGGTATATGCAGCCGCCAAGTCGTCAATTCCGCTCTTCGCGGGGTCGTTGAGGTAAAAGGTCTTAGTAAAACAGTTTCGAGCCTCGCCGCTATCCGTTTCGCGCTTGAGACGGTTCCAAAGGTCGAGATATACCTTGCTGTCGTGCGCGAATGCGCGTTTTCCATGGGTCCGCCAGTTGCCCAATAGCCACTCCGGGAGGAACGTAAGGGAAGGAAAGCTGTCGATCGCATACGCACCAGGAGCCCTGTGCTATCTTAGCATTCTTCATTTATGACCTAGGAAGTCGTATGGACGCACGTCATGTCGGTAAAGTTTTCGAGAACAGTGTATATCTTCTTGATGAGTGGATCCTCCCACGACGGTATCCGATAGCCGTATGTTACTAGCATGATTACGCTTGCGCTATACCTCCTATTCATCATGTAAAAATCCTTCGGGCTGTTTAAAAAATCCACCAGCAACTGTTTGCTTTCGAAGTTCTGGACGGGTTGATACTTGACGCTCGTGGTCAGGTTCAGTAATGCATGGCTGTGCTTTCGAATCGATCGCCAGCGAGGTCCATAAGGCATGAAAAGCTGTCGCCGTCCTGCACTCATTACATCCTGTGCTAAGGGGAAGGGGGCGCGTGAGGAGTAGACGCTAGACTTCTTATCCATGAGATCCTTCACGATTTTGGGCGAGGAAAGCCAGACATAGTCTGTGCCACCGATCTTCGTGTAAAACAGGTCACCGTATTGCTTGTGCCATTCGGTCACTTTGCCGCGAACCGTCTCGCTGTCGGCGAAGTCGAACATGTTGCCCACGAAAGGAAGGCCTTTAGGGCCGGGCGGAAGCTTGCGTCTGCGCGGATCCTAGCTAAATGTCAGCCGGTAGAAGGCAAGCGCATCTCTAATGAAATATACCTTGAAGACATTGGGAACGAGGTAGAAGTACACTGTCGCGCTTAGGAGAAACGGCGTAGAAGCGAGTAGGACGAGCTTCAAAAGGAAGGGCGATACAGGCAGGCGTTGCAGTGTGTCCAGGGCCGCCATAGCGACGAAGCAATCGCGGTTGAAATTCTAATGAGATACGTAAGTTTCGAGGCCGAAAACTTGAAGATAATCAAATGGGAGGGATGATGTCTGAGCAGCTTTCATATGCCAGAAGTTGATTAGCGTGCCAGTTGAAGGTTGGGGAGCTGCTGCCCCTGCTCATGGACGCCCCTCATGCTTCCCCGCAACGTGAATTGCCCCACACCACATCTCTTCCGCCAGCTCGATTGGTCTGGAACGAGATTGCCACAGTAGAGGCCCTTCAAGCCCTGCAGTTCTGGAGAACATCCGAAAGGAGATGCGAAATGCCAGGAAAAGTTTGTGGGGTGAAGGTGTCAAGGAAACATGTCTGCGTGGGATGGCTAGAGATATGTCGAGCCTTCTAGAGGAATGTGGGAAGCAAAAGATCAGTCACCGCCATTTGCGCATGATATAGAAAAAGAAGACGACTGAGAGTAACGTATTCTAGAACCTGAGACGTGGTGTTGTGTGGTCGTCACGGGGGAGTGGTCTGATGTGGCGATCGTCGGCCGGTCCCGCCAGAGCATGCGATACCACAGTACATGCGCACTGCCACAGGCCCGGAAAATCGCATCCAGCTCGTGAAAGAAGTAGTGGGACTCGTGGGGGTCTGTTCCGCGAGCGTGATGAAGCAGCGCCCTGAAGTCAAGAGAAGATGTGAAGTCGATAGAATTCGGGAGGCGATGAAATCGCATCCTTCACGCAAAAGCGCAGTCACCCTACCAGTCGCCCTCTGATTGGCTGAGTGCGCAACCGTGCCACCCTTCCTTTCTATCAATTTTATCAATCGATAAGCCAAATGAAGGCTGCTCAGCTGCCTTCGCAAGTGATCAGCGGTCTTTGCAGCTTTGTTGAGCGGTGAGGCGTCCTTTCGCTGCCACAGAAGCTTCGAGCCAAGGTGGCGCCACACCAGAATCTGTCGACTTGTGACTTGACCATAGCCCCCAAACAACACCACATCGCATCTGCAATCTCGTGATTGTTCGTACTAGTGATATTTTTCGCATGCAACGTAAGGAGACAACACTTTTTCTATCTTAACTTTCCTATATAAGACCCTCAGCTATGGCGATGCTTCAGCCTACTTCTTCCCATCACCAGCACAAACCACAAGCACATCGAAAGCCAATCGGTTCAACTACCCACCACTCATCGACATCAACATCAGAATTTCGGTTCGACCAAATCCAAACATCCAATCAATGACGGGCCACGAAGATCAAAAGCACGCTGGCTCATGCTTGGGCCACTGCCGAGCCCAACGACTCGCCATGGACTACTACTGCTCTGAGCAGTACGAGAAGGAGAAGGCTGCTATCACATCCTACGAGGAAGGCTGGGACCGCTGGGACGGGCCTGTCTGGCCATGGCGACATACGAACCAACTCGAAGTCCAAGAGGAGCACTGGCAAGGGTGCTGCTGCGAGGAGGAGCACGAGGAAACAGGTATGTCTCATGCGGTCGACGTACACAGCGTCCATGGCTAACAGCTTCCGCAGCAGAAGCACTGCCAAAGCCGAGCGATGCTCAGCAGCATGTGCGATCGTCGAGTTCCGCCAGCAACAGCAGCGCAAGTACTGTGAGCTCAGGGCTCTGGAATCTCAGGGCCCGGTCGCCATGCTCGGTATGTGGAAGAACAGGAGCGCCGCCCCATCTTTGAATGGAGTTAGCTTCGAATTTCTCCTCTTCGCGTCATCGTCGGCGGTCAAAGCCCGACGTTCAGGGCATCAACCGGCTAGATTGGGATAATGGCGTTTTGGGACATCATAGTCATGTGCGGTCATGGCTGGAGAAGATTAGATATTAGAATTAATGGGTCACCGTACCTTCATGCCTTTTAGAATTGCCTTGGCTCCGATCTCGTGCATGTTCGCTCTTAGCCTACAGATCATTTTGCGTGATTCCATCCTGTAGGCCATTGCGTCCTATTAGGTCGAATCAGCTCACACTACCAAAGCCGCTGAATGACCCACTCATTCGCGAGTCCATCCTTGGAGAGCGAACTTGAGAGCTCAATTCACAATCACTGTTCGGCGAAGGTTGCCTTCGCGAAGGGAGTCGTAGGCCGGAACGTCGGCAAGTCGGACACTTCAAAGGTTCCATGCCCCGCGCGCGTGTGAACGCGTGGAGAAGATGACGGAAAAGCTCCCAGGCGCAAGTTTTGATACTGTGTCGAAATGTGTTTGAGAGAGGAGGATGCGGCGTCCAGAGACACGGAGAGAGTTACCGCAGACCTACGAAACCGAAGCTCGGACCACTGACAGGTCTCGGCGCTCACCACGTGACAAATATATTCTGTCGGAACCGCATCGGGGACGGGGAAAGGCCCTGCTCAAAAGCTCCAGGCGCCCGACCATGACTCGGCATCAAACCCAACCCCACGGCACAGCACACACCCAAAATCTGTCCTTCTCCGTCAGAAGGACCTAATATTATCGCAATTAAGCCCTCTTTGGTCCAATTGCGTCTTTATCAATCCTCCGCCTTACCTACTCGCCTTGCAGTCTCTTCCCTGGTTACGATTCTACAAGCCTTCCTGGTTAAGCACGTCGTCGCTGTGCCGCTTTCCATCGCCGCATTCAGCTGGCAGCCATGGACGCAGCCGACAAAAAGCTCTCGGTTCTGTCTAACGGCAGCGAGGACTTCTCCGTGCAGCGGCAGAGCATGCTCTTGCGTGAGCTCGAACTGCTCCTGGATCTGAACCCGAGGGAATTGAGCTCGAGTCTCTTGGCGCTTCCACGAGAGCTCAGAGATCATATCTTCGACTTTGTCTTACCAGACACCCCCGATGACAGCCGACCGGAACTTCACACATGTTTATGGGGAGCGGATATGACGCATGAGCCATGGAGACATGATATCTTCGGATATGGGCACCTAGTGCCGAAAGAGCAGCGGTTGCATCCAAAGCTCCTCCTCATCAATCGGCAACTGCGCAACGAAATCCTGCAGAACTATTTTCGCAGAAGCAAGCTCACACTTCACGCCGAACTTCGAAACTCGCGAGGGAACAACTGGCATTTCGACTACTCACCGCACATTCTGCAGCTTCCGATGCTCAAGTTCGTTACACACGTCCGGTTCTACGTTGAATGGAATTACACCATCCTCTCTAAGAACGACCGAATCGAAGATCAAGTAAGAATGACCAAGGACCTCATGCAAGCTGTGGACACTCTGCTAGCGCCACTTCAAGCCGTGGAGAACATCGAGCTATCCGTCCTTTTCTTCTGGAGATTTCGATCAGGGAAATACTACCCTCTTTCGATGCAGGATCTGTTCGACCTGGAAGACGTCTTCAAACGGCACGCGGAGTCTCGCTGGCTGCGCATTCTACGAACCAACAAGTCCACCGTCACCTCTCCGAATCCCTCTGCTGGCGTTGGGTACAAGCTCTCTTCGGAAAACAAGGGGACTGAGCAGAGTGGCGGAATGGAAATCTTCGTGTCGCAGGATTTGGAAGATGCGATGCGACTCCGGCGAAAGAGTGATGTGGATTTCTATGGCAACTATGGCATCTCAGATCCTCTACCTCAACCATCGTACGAGCATGGAAAGATGATTTGAATCAACCTGCATTGACGCAGAAGGAAGGGTATGGCACGCCGCCGGCAGTCGAGTTTCTCAGGTGACTGCGATCTCTAGACGGCTATTTTACAACATAAGCGAATTACGATTTTATTCAAGTATGACCCTTCCAAGAGCACCTCCATAGTCAAATCGATGGCCATCTAAGCTCCAAATCCTGCGACTCTTCCGAGGAACGCTGAAACAAGGTCCTCAGGCACCTGTTTTCCAATTCCCGGTGACTATTTGTAACAGCTCTCTCACCAGGGTTTCTCCCCTCGGCTCCAGCGCCCCTAATCTCCACCGGCCTTGGTACTCTTCGAAGAGGGATCATACATGCATAGGTGCAATATATCCCGCTTCCCTTAGGACCGCGACCAGGATATCCAGAGGACAACCACTTGAGAGCCTCGTGAAATTTAGTCCCACACCATGCGAATCTTCAGTATAGACATAAGAACATATAGTCCTTCTGCTAGCTGGGTATGCACATCCGCCCCATCAAGGCCTATCTTATGCTGACTCCACTTTAGATGTCATTTACATCTCAGAAATGTGCATATATTCCCACATGCCGCCCCAGACGGTCACTGGGAATCAGTGCCCCATTCTCGCAACAGCGGGAATGGGGCTCGTACGTTTGACCATATTTTCTCTGCTTGCTGCAATTGCGCAAGACAGCGCGATCAGCAGGGATGGCTCTGCACTGAGGATCACTGCGGAGGGAAAGGATTGCTCTTGCAGATGTTACAATAGATGATGGCTACTGGTCTTCCACCGAATCATGGCCCAAACTCAAAGACACCGTAGCTGGCAACCTGCTGGCAGTTATTCCGATCGGCGACGTCTGCTACAGACCTTTGAGGCAGGCCAACCCTACAATGCCCAGCAATGCGCGCAGGTCACCGCGAATATGCACCTTGGATGTAAGAGCTACCTTTCCAGAGAATAAACCTCTCATTACCGACGAGAAACACCGGCAAAAATCCGGCACATGTTATGTGGCCCTTCTATAAAAATAACACGTGCGATGCAGCAGCAGATAAACAGGAGCAAGAATGCACAAGAGGCTACTATCCTGACTCATCACGGCGAAATCGAAGGAGCACATCATTTTCGGCGTGAACATCGCTCGAGGAAGCAACATCCGCCTCGTTATCCGAAACAAGCAGCTGACAGCAGCGGAGAGAATGTCTGCAGAGGGCACCGTGACGTATGAGCTGGGACACCCGCGGAAGGATGCGAGCCCCGATTCTGCCAGCTATGTGAATGAAGGAGACGTCAATGAGCCGGATTGGCAGGAGAGACATTGGGGGTCGCACTATCCCAAGCGACTCGAGATCAAGAAGAAGTGTGACCTTGAGGGAGTGTTCTATGCGAAAGCTACACCGGGAACGGAGAATTGGGAGCTAGATGGCAAGCTCTGTAAGAAAAGGCGTGAGTACGTATTGAGCGCAGGAGGGACTTTGGACGGGCCAGTTACTAAGCTAACCCACCTTATCTTCACATCCTGAAGCCATTCACGATTAACATTCCAGCGCCACCGAGTCAAATAAACTCATCGGTGGAAATAGCAATATACAAAGATCGCCCTCTGAGACACTTCAGCCCTACGCTCTCGTCTCGCGCGGCCCGCATACACGTCAGCACACTCGCGCAGGGCCTGAAACCTGGACAATGGAAACCCCAACTGCCCGTCACGCATCTCCCAACTCTCGCCGAACCTCACATCACGAGGTCCATACCGCTAGCCAGGGTCCTTCTCACGCTTTCAAAATACCATCCTTCAGGCTTTCGGCTCAATGTGCTGCTGCTCCGCGGACCAGCCTAGCCATGCGTATTCCCGGCGCGGGGCGCGCTACGCATGCACCTCGGCCGAGGCTAGCGATCCTATCCGCACACTTTTGTGGAGCTTGACCTTGGGTGTTTGACCGCCCAACTGGTTCTTCGTGCAAAAAGAAACCCGAGAGGGGTGGCCCACGGGGATGGGGCCCCGAAATGCTGCTGCTGTGCGACTTCGGCAGGTGTGTGCATTTGTGGGAATTGGAGGGAGGCGCGCGGTGTGGCGCTTTGGGTGGATGCAGTGGGCTAAACGAAGACTGGGGAACGAGCGCCGGGAGGTTCGTTTTGAGGGCTTTCCGGACGATCGGTATGATGCCATGAAATCCCTACAGTATGCTCTGCCATCATGAGCCGCCCCTCCAAACGCCTAGCTTAGGGCGGGGACCACAGGTCAAGCACCTTTTCTTACCCACCATCCTAAATCTCAGCAACCAAACCCCTGCCGACGACCTTCTTAGTAGACGCCTTAAAGAGCGGTGACTCGCACAATGTGGCTTGATATGGCGGACTTTACGGTGTTAGGTGCCCATGCGGGTGCATCTTTCGTCGTAGCGGCAGAGCCGGCTAACCCATGACCACTAACGCCTGTGGAGCCCAGGTAGGTACCTTCTCGTTATTAATAATGTTATCCCTCCTTCTCTACGGCTGTTGATAGGGCTGCCTGTCTTCCCTTTCAGCTCTCTTCCCCTCATTACGCCCATCCCCTCTCGATCACGCAGTCGTCGTCGATTCCTGACAGCCAGCTCTTCCTCGTCCCTCCCCAGCTTTCAGACCGGTCGATTCGAGCGCGGTTCTTAAGCCCAGGTATTCCGGTGGAGATGCGCTGAGAAAGTCTTTTTCGGAACTCCGCAGTACTCGTCCCACAATTTCCTAAACGGGAAACCGCATAATCTGCACGTTAATAAACAGCCGCCACATCTTCCAAAAAGAACTACCGTTCGCATAGCGTCATCTCCTCATCATGGGCAAAGACTCCTTGTATCAGCACCCAACAAGAAGTGAAATTATCGAACTGGCTGTAGCCGAGGGTCACGATGCAGACATCCCCAGCAATGCAGGATCCTTAGGCCATCTCCCGAGCAACTCGCCGGCGCCGCCTCAGAAACACCTGCGCGATAAGGACGACCCGGAGAAGCCAGCGCCGCTATTTATGGACAAGGATCTCGAAAAGGATCTGGAGAAGGGCGAGCGGCCGGAATCAGTGTCCAGTGAAGAGGAGGAAGTCGTTGAGGAAGTAAGCGAAAATGATCCGAATGTAGTGTGGTGGGATGGCCCCGACGACCCTCAGAACCCGATGAACTGGCCGTTTCCCAAGAAATGGGGTACCGTGATACTCGTCTCGGCCATCACGTTCCTTACGCCGTTGGCTTCGTCGATGTTTGCTCCAGGCGTGCCAGAGGTTATGCAGACTTTTCAATCGACGAATGATATGCTGCAGGGCTTCATGGTGTCCGTTTACGTGCTAGGCTTTGCTTTTGGACCGATGAGTATGATCTTCCTTCGATCAATGGTCCCTGAGATGCTAATCATCGCAGTCATCGCGCCACTGTCTGAGATGTACGGTCGGCTACCGTTGTATCACAGCTGCAACACTATGTTCGTGGTATTCTGTATCGCGGCCGCCGTGTCTTCGAATATGGGCATGTTCATTGTTTTCCGATTTTTCATGGGCTGCTTTGGAGGCGCGCCTCTGGTGCTGGGTGGTGGAACGATTGCGGACTTAATATCCCGCGAGCAACGCGGAACCGCCATGGTCGTCTGGATGATGGGACCAACAGTAGGACCTTGTGTCGGCCCTATCATCGGCGGCTTTCTCACTGCCGCGCGTGGCTGGCGATGGAACTTCTGGTTCGTTGCCATCTTGGTACGCTGCAGCACCTTCCCTGACATAAACTTTCGCGACTAATCCGCTCACTCAGGCCGGCGCCTTCACCATGATGTCCATGATCCTCATGAACGAGACGTCTGCGCCAATAATCCTCGAACGCAAAGCCAAGCGCCTCCGCGCCGAGACAGGCAACTTAAAACTCCGCTCGAAGCTCGCCAGCGACCTTTCTCCGCGGGACCTCTTTACATTCTCTATCGTGCGTCCTGTGAGGATGCTCACGCGCTCGGCGATTTGCGCTGCAATGTCCGTTTATGTGGCTATCACGTATGCGTACCTTTATATCCTCTTCACTACGTTTACGGCCGTGTTCGAGAACCAGTACCACTGGCACGGCGGCATGGTAGGCCTGTCCTTCCTGGGTCTGGGCCTGGGTTCCCTGATCGGCCAGTTTGTCTTCACGCGCTACGGGAACAAGACTGCGAACAAGCATCTCGCGCGCGGAGACTTCAAGCCCGAGCACCGGCTCTACATCATGTGTGGAGGCGGCTTCTTCCTTCCCGTCGGCCTGTTCTGGTACGGATGGTCCGTGCAAGCGCAGACTCACTACATGGTCCCTATCGTGGGCACTGGAGTCATTGGATTTGGCCTAGTACGTTCATCCTTAATACCCCCTGCCGAGGTTTGACTACTACATACTTACCACGACCAACAGCTTATGACCTTCATGCCCGCTAACGTCTACCTGGTGGATGTTTTCACGGTGCACGCGGCCAGTGCGATGGCGGCGAACACCGTGCTGAGGAGTTTGTGCGCTGCGCTGATTCCGCTGAGCAGCCAGAAGATGTATGCGGCAATGGGGTACGGGTGGGGCAATAGCTTGCTCGGTTTCGTCGCCTTATTCCTGGTGCCGATTCCGTTTCTTTTCCTGAGATATGGGGAGCGCATCAGGATGAGGAGTACAGTGAATCTGTAGGGTAGGGGAGCTGAATACATGCAGGGGTCAAACGCTGGAAAGTGACATCCTCGTTAGCCCAAAAGTTATTGAAGCCCTTAAGGATCGGCTGTCCTAACTCGCGGTTCCCTTTTTGAAGCCGGAGTATCGCTCCAGTTGTTCACGGATGGGCTATGAGTCGGCGAAGATTCACTGTCAGAAAGACATGACTCGTGCAGTCCGGACCTCGCACGCTTTTTCCACCCCACTATTTCCGGCCCTTGCGAGCGCGGGGTATCAATTCGCCTACGTAGTGGCGCCATAAGCAGAGAGCAAGTCGGGCCATTGACGAATCGCATTTGCTGGACGGCGGAATACTGCATCTGGTAGGTATCTGCTCCTTGCCCAACAACGCTATCAAATCCGTCGTGTGGCTATCCACATATTCCTTCAACAAACATTCCCTTACTCAAAATCTCCCCCTGTCTCGGAAGCGCAAATCAAAGAAACTTTTCCATTCCTTCTCTAACACATCCACGTCCAGACTTCGCCATGTCTTCCTCCCCACTCCCCTCGTCCAACACATCCCTAACCTACACGCAACCCTCCACCCCACCACACCTAACCCACTCGCCCCTTGCAAACCCCTCTCCCAACGAACTCCTCATCCGAGTCCACGCCGCAGCCATAAACCCCGTCGACATCCAGCTCTGGAACAACGTGCTCATCGGGCTCCTCGCGGGCCGCAAAGAAAAAGGCATAGGCAGAGACTACGTGGGGGAATCGTTGCCGTCGGCAAAGTCTTGCAAGGGAAGTGGGAAGTTGGCGAGAAGGTATTCGGGCTGGTTAGTCGGCCGGTATGCCACTCTACGCATGCTGGGATGGGAACGTCGGAACTAACGAGCAGCGAGCGCATAGACAGGCGAAGGGACCTTCGCCCAGTATCTCTCCGTCAACGCCTCCACCGACCCCATTGCACGGAAACCGGCATGCTGGTCCTACGAAGAAGCCGCTGCTGTCCCGCTGGTTGTCCTAACACCATTCGCCTGTCTGGACTGGCTACCCCCTGAGAACGAGCACAATAAAAAGAGACGAGTCGTAGTAACGGGTGCGAGTGGAGGCGTGGGCATGTGGTGCGTGCAGCTAGCCAAAAAGCTGTACAACTGCCATGTTATCGGCATCTGCTCTGGGCGCAACGCAGATTTTGTGCGCAGAATGGGCGCAGACGAAATCATCGATTACACTGCGCAGAATGTTGCGCAGACATTGCTGGACGGGCGGCCGGGAGGGAGAAAGTACGATTTGTATATCGACTGCGTGGGCGGCGTGGAGATGTTCAGGTACTGGGTAAGTGTCAAAACAGCTTTCTGGCTTACACGGGTCAATTGCTGACATACCCGCCCCAGCATGATCTCCTCCACAAAAACGGCGCCTACATAACTATCGTTGGCGACAAAACAAGCCGCACAGCCATGGGTGGGCCTTTCACCTACCTTACCTACCCTTCACAGATACTTCATTTCCTCTACGGCTACCTGTTCGGTCCGCGGTACGCTAATGTGATCCTGTATCAAAAAAGCGAACTACTAGAGAAGACGGTGGAACTAGCGGAGAAGGGCCGAGTGGAGGTCGTGGTGCAGGAGGTAGTGAACGGGATTCTGAGCGAGGAAGAGTATAAGGAAGCATGGGAAAGGGTCCGCAGGTTAATGGAAGAGGGAAGGGTTAGGGGGAAAGTCGTTGTGAGCAATGGATAGCCGAGGCGGGGAGTGGGTTTGGTGTGTATGATTAGATAATGTGAGGTAAATTTAACGCCTTGAGATGCCTCAAATGACGGAATGATGCAGACTATGGTGATAATGAATGGCAAGCTGCGCAATTCGCCTTTATCGTCTTGTTCCCGCTTATGCGGTTTCTCTCCCCGGGACACACCGACTTAAACCCCAGGCTTTTTCGTCTAGCACTGAAGGACCGCAGGTCCAGGGATCTGGTACGGCTTTCCGCCACCGTTTGGCTGTCCCTTGGTGTCGTAGATGTTAACCAGAATTCCCGGATCTTGCGCAGAGTACGCGCCCGGGAAGCTGACGGTTTGGCTGCCAGTGCTAGTCCCAGAGCCGGATACCTTGATTTGAGCGCATCCCTAGATTACTATCAGCGGGTTGTTTCTTTGTGAGAGAGCACTGCATTGCTGGTGAGAGCGTTGTCGGGTGACGTACAACGTAGAACTGAGCCTGGCTGGGCTTAGTTGCGCTGTGCAATGCGATGATTTCTGCGCGGAGAAGGTACTGGCCAGGAGCGACGCAGCTCGGCATGGTGAAGTCCACCCAACCGCCGCTCGAAATCATCCTGTCGACGCCCCATTTGCCAGAGCCATCCAAACCGTCTTGTGCTACCTGCAATGTGGTAATACCGTTAGTGGATGTCTCTCATATGATGGCTGTACCCTGATAACACCCACCTTGAACCACTTGAGCCCTTTGCCATCTGCCTTGGCCGCGTCGTCGACTTTAGCCATGTAGAAGATGGTAGGGCCCTTGTGCGAGGCAGCGATGGGATTGTCCTTATCATTCGCAAACTGCGCACCGCCGATGACATGGCCCCACATGACGCCCACCTTGTCACCGCCCTTAACGTCGATGACTTTGGTTGACACCGGGGTCTTGAAGCCGCTGTTACAGGCAAAGTTCCCGTCATTGACGTTCTGAATGGGATTGTTGGATGTCGGCGTTCGGATACCGACTAGTTCGCCGTTATCCTTTGATCAAGTTAGCGAAGGAAGTCTAGCAGGGCTTAGCATGCGTGGATTACCTGGCCGTTGACGCGGACGCGCTGAGCAACGCAGTGAGCGGAGGTCAGGGCGGGAAGGAGGGAGAGGACTGCTGCGGCGAGGAACTTCATCGTGGCGAATGAACGATACCGTTGCGGTCTCAGATGTGCTAAAGCGATGGACTGGTCGACTTCGATGCCGATGCAGCAGAACACTCCGGGGCCGACCTGGTTGGTGTTTATATACTCCGACTCTTCCTCTTTCCAGGCTTTCGGACGAGCCATAGCATAGCATTCATGACGATCCCACACTCTATTCCGCGCCTGGCATTCGTGCAGAATCTCCCACTTCAATAAACACGGTGCAGTCACCTCCTGGACATGTCTGGGCATGCTCCCCGCATTTTACTCTCTGCAATGCCGCCCAAGTACCGTCTCTTGACGATCCTCAGCGACCACTAAGAATGTGATCAAGCTTAATTCAACTGGCGAGGGCCAAGGATGCTCGTTTCAAGGAGGAATATTGATTGGACGAAATACCTCAGGATGGGTTGCGCATGGGAATTCTGATATTAATGTTTCATATAACCTGCCGGGCCGTGTACCGACAGACAGGCGGATAATATGGCCGTGCCGCCCTAGAAAACACATAGAAACAGTGAGGTTGACTCTTGGGAAGCGTATAGCTAGGGCAGCTATATGAGCGGTTACAGCTGAAGGTCTCGCTGTTTATATGAAGGAGAGGTGGGATGGCGTCCAAGACGTAGATCAAGGTCGAAAGCTGGAGAGTCAGCAATTGACGAGGACCAGCTGCTCTATCTTCGGCATGATTCTGTTGCATCAGTGATGTCTGCGAGTACGGTCAATCCCGATAAGGGCCCGATTTCGAGTCGCGGTGTTTGTTAATGCCAACGATGGCACAGAGACTGCTCGTTTCCATCGCAACTCACGACCCTTCGTTTTCCCCGGACGATATCCGTAAATACGGTGGAACCGTCAGCTGCCGGCAGTGTCTGCATGCACTTTCTGTGTGATGCCTGATTGCAGCTTGGCGGCTTTCTCGGGGCCTTGGCCAGATCCGGAAAGCTCTTGGTGAAGGGCTTCGTAACCTCTTTAGCTGTCGAAGTATCACAGAGGTCGCATCGACCCCGTAGCAGCGTAGACTGGAGAAAGTTCGGACGTCCCAACGCGTGTAGCTCCGGGGGGTTATGTTAGTGAAGAGCCGGCTTGTGGCAGTGCACCCGTGCCAAGCAGCGATGGTGGCAGCGAGTGCAACATTAGGCCCGCAAACTGGACTTTCAAGCGCTTACAAAGGTTATGGAAGACAGCGGTTCCTCGTCTACACGAACGGCAGCCTCGAGCTTCGTCGGCTCCATTCGTCAGACTATCGGAAGGGCCGGCAGATCGTCTCCACACACCAGATCCGGCACGTGCAGCGATCTCTGCGGGCTGCAGCTCGGGTGTTTCTGATGTGGATAATGGTGAAGGGCCCACAAGATGCCGCCGTTCAATAGCTCGTCGGGTGCGCTGTGCCGAAAAGAGGCACGGAAGGTGTGGCAGGCTGGCAGGGTCGTTCAGTGGCTGGCAGGATGGCGATCTGGTGTTGAGGGCACGCCAAGAGCACGAATCAAGCCCGGCCGGCTCCGTGAAGGGAAACAATGACATCACCTCATCCTAACGCCGTCGCCGCAGCTCGCCGACGACAAAAGCCCTTGTCCGGCGCCGCCTGTCTTGCATTTGCGTGTCATCTTTAGGCCGCCGCCCTCATCTCAACATCTCAAGCGTGCAGTTATTTTCTTGGGGCCTCAAGGTCGGTGCACGGCGGCCTTCTCTGCGAGACCCCCTTCCGCGCACCTCAACACGTCATTCCCGAGCCACTCCGCCTCCACGCCCGCAGCACTAGCTTTCTCCGCAAACACCACGAACGCCAGCTCACGATCCTCTGAGCAAGCAAAACGGCCTGCACCGTCCCCCGCGGTCGGACAGACATGGCGACCCCCCGGCCCGTGACGCCCTCGGCGGGCTACAACGGCGTCCCGACGCCTCACGACCCCTCGCACCTGAGCAGAGGCTACGGCGCCTCGTCGCAGCTCGCCGTCGACGCCAATGACTTCGCGACCACTCCCGCGAACCCCGTCGACGCTTCTCCGCTCTCACAGTCGCTGCAGCGCCAGCCGAGCGAACGACTAGGCAGATTTGAAGAGGACTTTGACGCACGGACACGCGGTTCGTCGATCCTCGCCGATGGCGACCTGCCTCAGCGGTCCGCGTCGCGAGCCTCAACCTTGAACCAGGGCGCCGCTCCCTCGCGCAGCGGAACCCTGAAGAAGCGCTCGTCGGTGAAGAGGACCGGGAGCTTGAAGCGCAGCGGTAGCAGAAGAAGCTTGCACGCCGGGAGCATACGCGGCGTGAGCATCGACGACGAGGAGCGCGGCTCAGGCAGGCACAACAGCGTCTTTTACACCCCAGTCCCGACCTCAGGCTCCCCCACGGAGATACTGGCCAACCGCTTCCAAGGCGAGTATAACCCACCATCTCCACACTAGCCGTGCCTTTACTTACATGTCCGCAGCTTGGCGAAAGCTCCTGAAGGACCTCATTACCTATTTTCGCGAGGTTGCGACGTCCTACGAGCACCGCTCCAAGGCCCTACTCAAGGTCTCAAACGTGATCAACAACACCAATGCGCCATCCATCTTTATGCTCGAGGGTGGTTTGAACGATGCGAACCGCATTCTACGCGACTATCACAAGCAAGCGGTAACGGAATCGAACAAAGCAAAGGAAATCGAAAGCGAGGTGATCAACCAGCTCTCCGGCCTTAGAGCGGATCTGGGTCAGAAGATCAAGGAGATCAAGTCATTGAGCGGAGACTTCAAGAACTCGGTCGAAAAGGAGAAAGAGACCACGCGGAAGTGCGTCGCAGCTCTAGAAGAGTCTCTGTCTCTGGTGGACTCCGATCCCTCTGCCATTGCCGGCAAAGGAGATCCGTTCGTGGTCCGATTAGGAGTCGATCGCCAAGTAGAGCGCCAAATCGACGAAGAGAACTACTTGCATAGAGCCTATCTCAACCTCGAAAACTCTGGCCGCGAACTGGAGTCTATCGTGGTGGGCGAGATTCAAAAGGCTTACAATGCGCTGGCAAGCATTCTCAAGCGCGAGGCGGATGAAAGCTACTCGACCATTGAGAGGCTCCGAAATGGTCCCGTTGGAATGCCGAGGGACCTGGAGTGGAATCAATTTGTTACCAACGACCCGCATTTCGTCAACCCGAATCTTCCGCTGAGGAGGCTAGAGGGTCAGTATAATGTCTGTGGAAACATGTAGATCCGGCTAACCTTGTGCAGACATCGAATATCCTGGCAAGAATCACCCCGCTGCCGCCGAGGTAAGAGCAGGCATGTTGGAGCGCAAGTCAAAGTACCTAAAGAGCTACACCCCTGGATGGTGAGTACAGCCCTCTGACGCTTGCTAGGAGTTTTGTCTTACTGACCGCTTCTAGGTACGTCCTCAGCCCAACTCATCTCCACGAATTCAAATCCGCCGATCGAATTTACACTCAGCCACCCGTCATGTCTTTACTGTTGTCCGATCAAAAGCTTGGCAGCCACTCGCAACCCGGAAGCAGTTCCCACAAGTTCGGTAAGTGCTAGTCTCAGCTCACAAACGACCTAGCTTACTGATGCTTCTCAGTCCTCAAGGGCCGACAGACCGGGTCCATGCACAGGGGGCATACTTGGGTTTTCAGGTATTTAAACCCCTCTTGCTGAAATCACTGTGTTGATGATCCACAGGGCCGAGACGTACGACACTATGTTGGCTTGGTATGATGATATCAAAAATCTCATAGACAAGACCGGCGCCGAGCGGAATGCTTTTGTACGTCGCCATGCGCGCAGCGTCAGCGCTGGAAGTGCGCGCTCAGTAAGCTCCGACGGCGCCCTAGAAGAGGACGAGGCCGATGAGGTTCCGTTTTCCGCGAATCAGTCGATGACAAACGAAGCCCCGAAAGAGAACTCTGGGCCGCCTGAACGACCTTCTCCAGGTGGGCGTTTTCCAAGCGATGTCCAGATCAGTCGTAACTTACAAGCTGCTTCCTCCAGTCGCAGCTCATCGGAGGTCGGTCATGATATAACCACCGCGTCTGGAGGATTACAAGGTGCATATCCGCCTTATCCCACCGATTCCAAAGCCTACCAACAGGTTCAGCAGCCTCAGCAAAGTCAAGCCGCGTACGCTAATCATGATGCCTACGGATACAACGCAGAGAATGCGTATCAAAGCCCACCGCCTGCACTGGCGCCAATGCAGACCCAGACATCCTACTATGCGAACAACAATCCCCCGGCCAATCCTGTCAAGAATAATTGTGAGCCAGCGCCGAACCCGTATCAAGCTCCTATTCAAGCGCAGGCATATGAACCCCAGCAATATGTGCAGCGACACGATAGCACTTACGGGGACTGGATGGCTCCCGCTGTCGGCGGAGCAGCCGCAGGGGCCTTGGGCGCCGAAGCATACCATCAATATGAACAGGGTCAACAACAGCAGCAACCTGTTCTAGTCAACGACTTCGCCCAAGACCACCTGACTCCAGAAGCAGTCCCTGAACGTCACCCTGAGCACACAGCTGCTCCAGTAGCCGTGCCCGTCTCAGCACCTGCTCCAATTATGGTTGAACCCGACAGCCTCGCTACGACCCCTGCGACAACCGACAAGTCTTTTTTAGACGAACCTGAGGCGGTTCCCGTCGCCGCCTCATCCAGGGTTGCGAATGGCGGAACGGTCTCTTCAGACACGAGCAAGGGGTTTCCCAGGATGACGAGGAACAACACGGACATTAGTGTTAGTGACCTACATGTTCCGGGCGAGTATCCGCGTGTCAATGGCGCATAAGCTGGCCTCTGATCAAAACCGACGGGAAAGCCGCCGAGAATAGTTTTTTTTTGGGTCCAAGTTCCTTGCTGTTCGTGGCTTTTATGACCGAGTATCCTGGATGGTTGGGAAGGGTTCTATACTATCGCTCGGGATCTGATGGGCGAATGTTTAGTCTTTGTACGGATGAGATGGGATACATGTGGGGATGCGCCTCTGTCTTCTTCCTCTTGCTGGGTCGTTTATCACTATTTATACCTTTTCCCTCTTCCTTTTCCCTTTTCCCTTCTCTGCGCTCGTTTAGCGTGGGCGGCATTTTCTGGCTCTCTTCCTTTTTTTTTTCTTCGGTATCATGCTGGCCACTGAAGGCCTTCGGCAGCGTGTTTGTAGGAATATCTAGCCGGAAACAGAATGCAAGAACTGGTCGAATCTATCATGCACGGAAGGAATTTTGAAAGGCCTCTTTGTCTGAGTGTGGTCGGGACGAAGGAATTTCATCCCAACATGAATGAGACAACACGGTCCATCTCTTCAGAGGCGAGACGATTGCTCTTTGGATTCCTCCTAGCCTATGTATTACAACAGCAGCGAACAGCCCTGCCACTTGTTCTGTGCCTGCCTGTACAAGATAACCTGAGATAATGAGCATGATTCAATTCTAATGGTCCGTCCCGCAAATGGTGGACTGTGTCTATTCGAAGGGGGTGGGGTATCTACTGCCATAGCCGCCTGGTGCTGCTAACGATGATGCTGGGGGTGCTTCGCTACCAAATGCCCATCCCGATGCCAATGCGATGCCTATGCCATATTCACACAGCGTCCCAAAACGCATTCACAATCCAAGCCTGACCCTGCCCATATGAACACCACCGTTCTCGCGATGCCGAATAAAGAATGTCCAGCGCTATGTATGTATGAAAGCCCGAAACGCAATCAATCCCTATTCCGACAGAGGGCAATCCGGCAGCTCGCTCCCAAAGAACTCCTCGTCGGGGAGGGATATACAATCGGTCTCAGATCCCGACCCCACCCACCGTCCCGGCGATTGCAAACCCGTTTCCGGATCGGCCGTGTGTCCGGAATCACCTGGCTTTTGTCTCAACACCAGGTTTTCTCGTGGGGGCATCCACCTGATCAGCGCGCTTCCTCTTACCAAGAATCTTCAAGTCCGTGACGCCAGTCTCCGTAC
Organism: Trematosphaeria pertusa; assembly: GCF_010094035.1. Classification (NCBI taxonomy): domain Eukaryota; kingdom Fungi; phylum Ascomycota; class Dothideomycetes; order Pleosporales; family Trematosphaeriaceae; genus Trematosphaeria; species Trematosphaeria pertusa. The sequence goes on along the minus strand of NW_022987215.1, from coordinate 2,585,649 downwards.
TGACTTGGACGAGTTCGATGTGCTCCACTGAAGGGCTTCCTCTGTGATACACACATGCGATCAGCACTCTTTTCCTCTCTTCAAGCGTGCTGCAACGAAGCCAAGCGCTAGTCTGCATAACCTCCATAGGTTGCTGACTCAAAACGAGAGAAAATCAATCATGCAAAGATTCAGCGCGCGTGTCTTACTCCTTCTCAACCCCGTTGATGACCTCCAGGTTCTTATACATATCATCCATATTGACCACCGCCGGTTGGGTCTCTGCAGTCACGTCCTTCATCTCGACATCGGTGTGCGGTGGGGAGGTTTCCTGTGGATTGCGGTGCACGGCTTCGGTGTACTCGTGCACGACATCCTCGCGGACGTAGATGATACCCGTGCTTGTAGCTGGGTTCTTCTCCTCTCGCTTGAACACCTCCTCTTCCGACATAAGGTCCACATAATCGTCGTTGTACTTGCGCCAGAGATCGTTCTGGAAGTCGTAAATGTAGATCCAGTAGTGACCGCCGGCAGCGCTGCCGCGATGCATGAAGATAGCGTGGAGTCGGTAAGGGTGATCCATGCAGCCTTCGAAGACTGAGTCTATCTCTTGCTCCAGCTTTGCCATTTCGGCGTCCATTTCGGCGATTTCCTTAACCAGCTGATCAGCACGAGCTTTCACTTTACCAGCAAGCTCATCATCGATAGCCACCGAGTCTTCAGCTACATCGATAAGCTGTTCATCCTGCGCCTTCTTGAGATCGTCAATGAAGCAAGCAGTCTCCTCGAGTACATCAGGCATTTCTACCTTTTCAAACTCGGTCTTTTTGAGATTCTCTCGGCTGGCGTCCAATAATCGTAGTTCCTTTTGTTTCGCCCACTGCGTCTCGCGCAGCTGCAGGAGCTCATTCTCGGAAAGAGATTTCGTCTCTTGGAGATACCGATCCAGGTATAGGACCTTGTCCAGAACCAGGTGGGATTCATCCTTCCTGACGTTGCCACCTTCGAACTGCAGCCGGCGAACGTTGATAATCTGGAAGGGAGAGGCTTTCCCGATGTACTCAAACTTTTGGGTACCGTCTTCCAGCTCCGTCTGGCCGAACTCGTCATCCAACGCAGCACAGAGCGAGCGGTCGCGGTTCTTGGTAGAGACGAGGATATTGTCCTGGAGGTCGCTCTTGGGTGTGAACTTGCCCTGCGTATTACGAACGTTTGTCACATCAGAGAAGAAAAGCCGCTTTATCAGATCGAGCTGTTCACCGTCGCGCAATGTGGACTCTCCTTTGATCGCGCAGGATATCAAGTCGAACGCGTTATTGAGTATTTCTGCTGCGTCCTGTTGTTGGGCGATGCTCTCCACCCTTTTGAAAGTGGTGTCGGCGGAAGCTTGCGGCCGCGGAGGCACCGGAGGGGGACGTGATGGAGGTTCGGGCTGGGTGGCAGTGGCACCGTTGGGCTCGTCTGACGTCGTCAAATCCATGTCTTTCGTAGATTCATTGTCGCCCATAACTGAGTCGGCGGGGGATGCTGGTTTTGATTCTTTAGTACCATTTGGTGGAAGTATTGGGCCACTTATGGGGAGACCACCGATATTACCAAGGCCTGAATGTGGCGTGTTGTTCTCAACTGGGGTGCTGTTGTCGGTACCGGACCTAGTAAGGGCCAGTATAGCGAGCTCTCTCTCCGGCCGAATATTGGTGGTGGAGGCGGTGATCATGCTTTCGAAAAGCTTCCGCAGCTCGCGTACAACTTGGTCCGTTAGTTTCCTGTTCACTATCTGTAATACCTTTCAGACTCACATCTCTGAGCTGTCGCGACCTTCTCGGAGGAGATAGCCGTACGCCCTACTCGCTTTGATCCCAGAGCCTCCGGCGTCAGCTCCTCCAGATGGTCTTCGCAATTTAGGACCATCTCTCGCAACGGCTTGACCGTGAACAGGAACTGCAGGACACTGTTCAGATAGCAGGTGTTGCCGATATTGTCAAGGCCAACAGGCCAACTCTCCAAGGGGTATGTCTTCCTTGGTGCACCATAGTAGTCATTTGATTTGCCGTGGGTGTCTTCCTGGTCTCGCCGGACCTTTTCAAACGCTTCTTGGTACTTCGCCGCACTCTCGGGGTTGCTCTCAGCCATAACCCTGAGCTGTGCCTCCAGCACGTTCAGATCGAGCTTCGCGGATCTATGTTCTACGGCGAGGAGAGCGTATGCTTCGGCCACATCCATGTCCGCAGCTGCCATGCTGCCCTTTTCCAAGAAGTCTATCAATCGCCGGCTATTGCGATGTTCTGCAATAATTTGGACCGCCTTCCTTGCAGTCTCTAAGCTGGAAGGGTTGTCGCTCGTCTTGATGCCGAACATGGTCGGTACAAAGTCGTCCGGTTGATCCTTGTCCAGGTCGAGCCAGGAGAGGGCTTGCTCGTAAGTCTCGATTGCATCAGAGGCTTCTTGCCTAATTCTATCGCTGTTGCGCGCATTGCCGATGATTCGGAGTTGTCTACGAGTTTCCTCGATCATGCTGGGGCTGATATCCGACAGACGGGACCTGAATACGCCTATGATGTGGTCGTCGGCGATGAAAGCAACGTGCTCTATTTGTATGCCGAAATATCGGTATGCAGCTGTGACTTCGCGTCGGTTATAGGAGCCCTGAGACGCCAGCATGGCGACCTCCTGCTGGAGATATTCGCTTTTCCTGCCAACGGAAAGGTCTTGTAGACACTCGAAATAGTAAGGCGCCCTCTCGCCGTCGACGGCGGTCTGGCGCTGATATGCGAACAATAGCAGGCGGTCGTCAAAGTCTCCGACTGCGCCTAGGCCTGCATAATAGGGATGATCCTCCTCGTGATTGGTACTTCGGGTCTCCATCCGCCCCTTGGCCTTTTCGTAGTCGTGGCACCCTAATGCCCTCTCCATATCGTTTCGGGAAGGCGGCGGGTACATGGGGATGTGGCGAGCACCGGACCGCTCAGGCTCAGAAAAGTTGAGGATGATGGCGTTGAGCTCGTACCGCGCGTCCTCTATTACGTTCCTTTCCGTCGGCTCTATTTTCTCCAGGGGATGGCCGGCTGGTGGCGGCTTTGGAAGATACCAGACATCGACAGCGGATCCATCGTCTTCTGTCTCCACGGAGCTTGTAAAGCCGAGGCGCTTGAGGATACTATCGCAGTCTTTGCCGAACGTCTTGAGGAACTTCCGATTCATCAGGGGTATCCGCGACTTTCCTTTCTGTGGGTTCAAGCTGTCCTGCAGGTAGGTGTTCAGGAAATCGGGCGCATCGACGGGCCGCGCCATGCTGGTGTCGGCACGGTCTCCGGCTATTTGTTTCGCAGCCTCCCATCGCCGCCTTAGAAGGGAACGATTCGTCAGAGTGTTGACATCGGCGTCACTGAAGCGGGGCGGGGTTAGACGTATTCGCAGCGCGACCGGGCATTTGGAGGCCGAACAAGAGAAGATGAAGGTTCGAGATTTGGCCTGGCTTCCGACAACACTCTGCTCCTCCGGCTCTTCTTCGTCCCGGAACAGGAAATGGTGGAGGGGGTAGTTGGGATGTGACTTGCGGCAGGGATCGTTCTTGGAGCCATCATCGCGGAAGTCGACGATCAAGTCGAAGTGCCAGTGACACGACTGACAGAACGACGCAATTTTGTAGACAGTGGTGTGATCGGGCTCCTCTCCTGCCCTGGGCAGTACGCACTGCTCGCTCTTGTTCAGAAACCGGTGCCGACAGTTCCTAGCTGGCACGGCAGGGACGGGTTTTGAGTCTGGGTTGTGCTCGGGCGGCGCTGACGTAAGGAGGTTGCGGCCTGCTCGCTCTTCGTAGCGCGGGTCGTAGGTTGACAGATCTTGCAGCAGCCGGGGCGCTGTCTTGCCTGTAGCGGGCTACATGTCAGCTACTCTCGTAGGATGGAGCTGTTAGACGCTCACCGGGTTTGCTCGCCATGGGGGCGGTAGAAGTGCCGTGGAAAGGATATTGTTGATGTCTATTGGGTATGGAGCTGTAGCGTCGTGTACCGCGGTCGGTGAGGGCTGGCAGAGGAGAGCAGAGGACCGGGCGGGCGTCTCGCGGGCGGAGAGGAAGGAGGAAGTGAAGGCAGGCGGAGCTCCCAGGCGGCAGCGACGAAGCTATATGATGCGGCGAGCCCGGCTAGCAGACACCGCGCAGGTCCGACCAAGCCCACAGCCGGCACGCGTGTGGGAAGCCGAAGGAGCAATCAGCTTGGTTTGCAAATGGAGCAAAGAAGGTGAATAAAACAGTCTCTGGGAGGCGCGACACAATTGCGGCGCCAAGAAATGCAGCTTGGCGCCGCGCTAACGCAGCCCTGCCGCAGCCAACTTCGACGTCTCTGCAGCTCTCCAGACCACTCCCACGCCCATTGCGCCCGCCATGGCCGACGAACACGAGACCTTCCACCCGCGAGACACGCTCGCGAACACGGCGAGCACGACGCTCAAGCTCACGGCCTGCGGTGCCATCTTTGCCGGCGTGCAGAACACGCTGCGGAAGCAGAATGTCGGAGCCATGGGCATCTTCACCCGGTCGGGAGGCATAATCGCCCTTTATGGTCCGTCAATACGCCTCAGGCGTGCATTGAAATCTGGACGGAGCTAATTGCGTGTAGCCGGCGTGGGCGCAACCTACCAGTTCACCAAGGACGCGACCTCCAACCTACGGCAAAAGGACGACTGCTACAGCGAGGCACTTGCGGGCTTCGTGGGCGGTGCAACACTCGGTGTGGCCAGTATGTCTCTAAATGCTGTTTGGGGGGAACAAGGCTGATGTGCACAGAGCGAAGTATACCCTACATGCTGGGTGCCGGCGCTTGCTTTGGCACCGCTATGGCAGCATTCAGATACACCAACGGGCTGAGTGGTTTCCGGCAAATCGAGACGGACGAGGATGAAGTAGAACGGAAAGAGATGCTGAGGAAGATGCGGAGGCGGCCGCTGCAGGAGACCATCGAACAGCTGGGCGAAGGCCGAGGTGAGCGATGTATGAAGTCATTTACGAATGCCGATATTAACGTTGCCAGGCATCTATGCTCCCGGCTACGAAGAGCGGAGGCGTGAGCGGTTACTAGCGAAGTACGGCATTGACGTAGCGGCAGCGCAAGAGACGTTTAAGAAGGATAATGTGGATCCGACGGTGAGCCTCTGAGCCATGTGAGCTCGTGTGTATATATCAATCAGAGCCCGCTCGCTGGCACGGCGACCTTTCCTTGCTGAATTGGTCTTATTGTATTCCTACATGTCTCCTGCGTACGACATCTGGCTGGCCTCTTCATAACAGACCCAGGTATGGCCGACAAGACTCCCATGTCGAGCCGATCTCAATTCTCTCCAAACGCCTACCTGAGTGCATTACCCGCGTGACCTGCCCATAGGATTCGAAGGATGACAGCTGGGAAGTTGAGCTGGATGTCAAGGGAAGCATGCAACAGTGTTCCGTTTCAAGTACCAAATACAGTCCTTCTACAATGGACAGCAATTTTCTCTTCACGTTTGACCTTTTCGGATGTAGTCCCAGCGCCAGAAATATGCAGTATCCGCGCTGAACGCGCACCCCGGAGAATCGAGCACCAAATGCGGGGTAGCTCCGGCAGTCTGGTTCCCCCAAGACTGTCTAGCTTGCAGAAAGGCAGCTCCCGCCCGCCCTTCACATCGTCATGGAGTGATCGGAGGGTCAGCCGACATCGCGCTCACGCGGCTGTGCCCCAACCTCTCATCCGAGCATAAACTTCAATGTTTACGGCGATGATGCGTGCCGATCAGATCCATGCTTGGGTCCCGCATTCTTTTACCCCTCCCCAAGAACCCCACCCTCGTGGGCTACCCATCCACTTCCACTTTTCACGCGCTAGCAAATCTCTCCGGCGCGACTGAAGGTGTTAGATGTGCATTGAAAGCTTTTGTAAAGCTTGATCACTCCTTTTTTTGCGTTGAACACTCACCATGGCAAACCCCACAGCCGCTCCGGCGCTTCAGGGGGAGGTGGGATTGAAAGAGCGCTTCTTCCGCTACTTTCAGCATGAAGTTACTGGTATACGCCCAATCGATGGTTTGCAAGACCCAGCTGACGAGGGCAGCCCTTCAGGAGCAAATGGCGCGCTTAGACTCCACGGCCTACACGGGCGGCGAGCGCAACGACGCGGTAGACCACTGCCTGGCAGGCATAGACCGCCTCTCCCACGAAGTCAAAGACGCGTCAAGCTACATTCCGGCCTATGATCAGCGAACATACAGCGAGGTACGGCGCTCGACCTTCCATGCAGGCGCGACAGGCAGCTAACCGGGCCTAGGCCATCAAAGCGCTCTCCGAAAAGCTCCAAAACATCCGCGACACCTTCAACCCACCCAAGAAATTCCAATTCAAAACCGCGCGCAAGAACCCGTCCGCCATCTCGCTCTCCGACGCCGCCGAACTCGCAAAGCAGAACAAGCTCCGCGTCCCGGGCTACTACAGCTCCGACATCTCAACCGCCACATCTTCGTTTGCTCCGACGCCGCTCGACAAGCTATCACCGAGCGAGGAGAAGAGAGAACAGGAGTTGATAGAGAAGAATGAAGCATTGGGTGCCATGGAGAACGAGGATGCGGGGGCCAGTGCAGTGATTCGGAAACCCTCGTTCTCGAACGCGAGCAGCGTGACGATTTCGAATCACAGTGGGTTGCACATCATACTGCCTACTTCAGCATCGCATGCCACAAGCTCAGGAACGGTGTCAAATCTCCGGCACTGCGTCGTCGACCTCTCACCGCCCACGACCAACGGTGGCCCCTTCGCGAGCCTCGTGCTCAAGAACATCAAGACCTCGCTCATCGTATGCGGGCGAGTTTCGGGGCCCATACACATCACGGGCATCGAAGATTGTGTTGTTGTAACGGCATGTCGGCAGTTCCGTATGCATGGCTCAAAGAACGTGGATGTTTACCTGCACTGCTCGAGCCGACCCATTATTGAAGACTGCGAACAGATTCGATTTGCGCCGTTACCAGAGACATATGTAAGTACTACTTCCCAGATGACCTCGGAATCCATACTAAACCATGTTGTTCAGAGTACTCCCGAGATCTCAACAACGGCGAATCAATGGGATCAGATCGACGACTTCAAATGGCTCAAATCCGAACCAAGCCCCCACTACAGTATTCTGTCGGAAGAAGACCGCGTCAGCGAGGGAGTTTGGAAGGACACCGTTCCGGGTGGGCATAATGTGAGTCTGGACGACGTGCTGAGAGCTGTCACAGTGCTTCATTAAGCTCTTACGGCGTAGGGAGCGCTTCACAAAGCCTTTGACATAGAGTCATGATTTCGGCATGCTGAGAGGTCTATGTCCGTTAAGCGTTATGCATAGGGCAAGTAGCCTGGTGTTTGACTTACACAGTACGTTCTGGCCGGTCTGGATAGCTTGGTAGAATCAACCAGGTATAAACTGTAGGTGCAGTACAGCACCAAGATGGAGCCTTAGAGATGAATTGTTCGCTGCGCCGATAAAAGTATCAGACAACGCGAGATCTGTTCGAAACGTTCAGCACTTTGCGCGTTGCTAACACTCTGACTTCCCAAGAGTGCCAATCCGCCCGGAATTCATCTCGCTTTGACTGATCATGTATGCTCAACCATTGCGCCACAAAATCAAGGCTAGGCGTATCAGCTACTCACTTCATCGGTTCCTCGTCCACTTGTCGTAGTTTGAGGCTGGCCCTTCCCATGCCTTTGCTGTTTGTACCGAAGTCCTTTTCTTGCTCTCCCCCCTAAATAGCACATTTCTTTTGTTACCCTTTGTTGAGCCTTCACCGCCTAAAAAGCCGCGAAAAGATCATAAGACAGTGAGTGGCTAGTGTTTTCCGGCCTTGGAAGACGGCGACATCTATGGCACGGAGTACTGGGGTCCAACGCTAGGGCGACCGTTTTGACTTTCATATAGCCTGGTCGCAAGAACGGGGTTTCACGTCTTTGACTTCGAGAACATTGGGGGATTAGATAGGGAGGCCTTCATGCTGGAGGTGTGTCTAGTTGAGATATTATGAGTGAAAAGCGACCACGGTTATCAGGATCGTTCTGGTGGATGACTCTGATCTTCTTGCTGCATTTGACGAAACATCGTCTAGAGACCCGGAGCTAGGCTCGTTACGCTGCATGCGTTCTGATATGGCTAAGAGTCTTCGCCCGGCGGCGTAACGGGCCCCGTTCCATAAATATGCGAGAGGTCGAAGTGTCAGAGCGATTTTTGACTTAAGGTTGCCCGTCTCATATTTGCTCAGGGAGGGCAAGGCCTTATAGCCTCAAGCGGGCGCGGTAAGCAATTCCGCCAGGAACCCAGCTCACCTGGTGCTTCAACCACAAGCTACTGGAGTGGCCCAGTACGATAGCTTGATGTCCAATCCTAGGACCAAGTCAAGCACCAAGCTGCCTAGGTAATCTCTGCTCGCTATGCCATCTAGGAGTAGCGTGTATTCCAGAGAAGTACTCTCATACGGCCTGCCTCTTTCTCCCTCCACCTCTCCGCCAATTCCACAGGGCCTCTTGAGCATATGTCTTTGCCGTCAAATGGCCCTTCTCTCTTCCCGCCTCCTCCGTCAATGTTTCGATCACCCTTCCCTCCTCAACGCAATGCCACAGCCCCGCCGCCATAGCGCTACCCGCATCCTCCATATCTATCTCCACCTCATCCTCATCCTCTTCCTCGTCCTGATTCGGATCCTTAGCCACCTTAACTGGTCCATCAGCCTGCCTTTTCTCCTTCTCCCAGCCAAACTCTCCCTGACCTAGCCGATACAATATCCTTCCCAAGGTCTGATACGCCACGCATCGCTGCGCCGGCACCGCACTCCTAGCCATGACCGCCAACTCCGGTATTGTATATCCCGCAGCTTCAGGCGCATCCGCATGATGATGCAGACCCTTGTTCACCGGTATCTCTCGTGCTACGCTCGGCGCGAGCAAGCTTCCCTTGAAATCGAAGCGTAGGTCTGAGGCGTTGAATGCGATCTGTGAGGGGTGGTAGGGGGAGGACTTGTCGGCGGGGTCGATGGGCGCCATCCAGGAGAGGGATGATGGGTCGTAAGGAAGGTTGGGGAAGTATTTTTCGTGGAGGTTCTTGAGGAAGCCGGGGTCGTCGGGGTCGAGGTCGGGGGGTTGAGGTGATTTAGGGAAGTGTATTGAGTCAGAGTCGGGTTGGATTGAAGTGGCTACGTCTGACTCCGTGGATGCTGGCGTGGACGAAGCGACGGGTGTAGGTTCTAGCTGCTGAGAGGGTGGAGACTCTGAAGTGTCTACTTCTTGAGCTGCAAAAGAAACCTTCTTTGAGCGCGAAGGCTTCGTTTCTGGTTCGATGTCGTCAGTCGCAGGCGCAGCAGGCAGCTCCAGGCCAAGATCCCGCTCATTGCTTCCCTCGTCAATGTTCGCTCTATTGAGCAGCTTCTGGATCAATGAAGGACTAAGACTCGAAAGCAGGTCGTTGCGCTCCTGCTCAATCTCAGCGGCTGACATTCCAGCTAGTCTCTGCCTATTCTCTTCATCGATCTGGCTCCTCTCTTCGCTCGCATTCATATGTGCGCCAGGCGGTTCCGAAGCTCCATTTGCTTGCGCACCCCGGCCCGTTGCGGCTCGCTGTTGCTTGAAAGCCGAGACTCTAGGGACGCGCTTCTTGTGCGCCGGAAATCCTGTGGTGTTGGCCTTTGGCATCGGCGCTACCGGCGGACTAGCTGCTGCAGGGCGTTCCAAGATATCGCCAACGAAGGCGGTGGAAGCTGGCGCAGGAGGTCTACCATCCTCCGAATCGACTTTGTCGACCACTCCTGAGTCGAAGTCAAAGTGTACGCGCTCTCCCCTTGCGAAAGACATAATGTGGTTGTGTTGTGGCAAATAGATGATTCAGAACGAAGTCGTGGTTGAAGTACAAAAGCTAAAGCCCGCGCTCACACTAGCGCTCGGTTAAAGTTGCTACTAACTGGAAGACATGCATCGTACGGTGCTATATTTTTTTGAATGAAATGAATTTTCAATCTAGGTCAGAAGCCGAGAGAAGAGAGCGCGGGACGGTGCGCGGTGTTGTGAGTCTTCGAATTTTCAGACCACGCGATTTCTGAGAGCTTGATGTTTAGAGCTATTTACAACTGCTGCCCTTGAGACTTCGACACCCCCCAGACAAGACGCTGCCACATGTGTTCAGAGGAGTGTGCTTATCCATGGATAGCGGTCTGTAATGAAATAAAGCTGCAAATCGGCAAAGGAGGAATAACGTAATCAGACACCGCCGAAGCTATTGCATAATTTCACAGGTATAAAGGTGGAAATGGAATGTACATCCAGAAAACCGTAAACCATGCCTTGTCGCTCCAAGGCCCCATTTTCCATGCTTTGTTCGCGCAGGCATTGACCGAGCGTGCCGCGGAAAGCCTTTCGATGCGCCTGAACCCCTCCGATCCTCTTGAATTGGTATACAACAATGCTTAACTCTCAGCCAGATATCCGAGCCCGCAGAATTGCCTCAGCGATCTAGGATCCAGAGTGGACATGAGTAGTGCCCCCAGCACCGTCTCCTTCTTTGGCAGAATATCCGCCTTGACCTTCCAGGTGCTGCCTCCAAAGTCGAACGTCTCCATATTATCGTCGTCGTCCTCTTCGTCATGGTTCACCCCATTCGGTTGCACACTCTTCACCAGCGGCTCTGCGCCCTTGGCCTTGTCGCCCAATCGTTTTAGCATCGAAAGAGCCCGATGTACGATTACTTGAAAGCCTTCGCGATCCTGTTCCAGAGGTCGCTGACCGCGGTGGTTCTGTTGGGGCGGTGGATGTGGCATAGTAGCATCGGTAGAACAGAGAGACATGGCGAATTTGAGCAGACTGCATGCCCATCCATCCTCGGCCTCCAACCAAGAACGGCAGATGCCGGTTTCTGAGCCAGGGGCCAGGCTAGCGAGGATATCCGCAGCGAGCATCCCTTGCATGAGATATGGTTTCCTTGCTTCCGCAAGGCGCGCCTCGTAAACCCGGACGTCTTTCGGTCTGGTCTCGGCTATGTCGTACAATGTACCTTCAGTGCGGTCGGGAACAACGGCGATGGCGAGCGCGAACGCGCGTGTTAGGAGATCGTAAGGAGGATCGGATGAAGCTTCGTTGATGAAAATCTGTTTGTAGTACGTCCGATTAGGGTCATCGCGGGCAAGCAGTTTCGCGAGACTGTCCACGGCTGACGGAAGGTAGCGGTGGATTTTGGGATTGTATGATGTGAATCTGACCGGTATTCCGGGGCGTGGGCACGGCGCAAACGCGCAGAGAAAATGCAAAATAGAATACGCATCTTCTCGGGAAGGCAGCGTAATTTTGGTGCTTGTGTTGGAGAAGAAGGTGACGAGATCTTTCATGAAGTCGAGAGTATTGGTATGCGATCGAAGTAGGAGCACCCGCGTGCCAACGAGCCGTATCGCGTTTGAGAGGAACTTTAGCACTGGAGGAGTGGATAGGCGCGCGTGGTTAATTTCCAGAAATGACAGGTTCCGGAATATTGTCGTTATTGCAAGTAATCGGTCCGCAGTACGATCTAGGTCGTATTCTTTCGTGCCGAACTGCGCAAGTTCCTGGAGAGTATTGACCTCCGCTTGACAGTTGTGGAGCACGTCCTCGTACTGCGTGAGGTCCAGGATGTCGGTGACTTCAGGGTTGTCGTTGGCAAGGATGTCCAGCTGATCCTCAGCATAATCCACTAATACTTCAACGAGGTCCTCGCACTGTTCCAGCTCCACCTGGAGATTGTGTTCGTGCGTCAGCTTCGAAAGGACATCCAAAGCCAACCTGGTTTCCGCAAGCAGGCCGGATCGGAGGCTCATAGTGAGCGCTCGTATATCGACTATGCCTATTTCCCTGAATTCCGGCACGTTCGGCATTAGTTGCACCTTCTCCTCAATCAGGATCCGCAAATCCTTCCCAAAGGAGAGGCTACCCCAAGTGTCGATAAGAGTGGACGTGAGTGGTTTGTAAAATATTGAGCCGTCCTTTTCCTCGTACTGAGTGATCTTTCCCGAATCATCCTTTTGATCTGACACGTCCGGCTTGGAAGGGGACATGGTCGCCCTGCTAGACTCCTGCCCCGGAGCTGGTGTCCCTTCGAGAGTCCTACTCATGCTTTTCCGATGCTGATTCAGGGCGTTTCCGTCTGTTTGTGGGGTACTTCGGCCGTTGACATTGGCAAGGATGGCGTTGTTTTGCACAGGCGTCGACTGCTGCTGCGGCTGCGTAGAAGGTTCAAATTGTTGCTGCTGTTGCATGGCCGGATCCGGCTGCTGTCGCTGCTGCTGCTGTTGCTGCTGCTGCTGTTGTTGCTGCTGCTGTTGCTGCTGCATTGCAGCTTTCCTTTGCAGTTGTTGAAGATACTCCTGTTGCGCTGCAGTAGGGTTCTGTGTGCCCGGCACTGCATTCCTCGTAGGTGACATCTGCTGGCCCATTCGTCCCATCTGCGCTTGCATCGCGTTCATACCCTTCATCTGCTGCTTCTGTAGATAAGCTGTCTCGTAGAGCCCAAGATTATGTTCATACGTTATCCGTAACTCTTCGGGTGCGCTGGGGAATTGCTGGGGATTTATCCCCATCATATGTGCAACCTGGGGCCAAAGATTCCCTTGGGTGACGGACCGACAACCCTTGAACTTCATCATGACGACCATGTACAGGTTCTGCAGGTTGATCACACGGCCGGCGACCTGCGGACGGGGATTGAAGGGCCGGCGATTCTGATCCATCAGGGCTTTCACGTTGTTGATGAAGGCCTGCGCCTGCATTTGCTGCTGGTTCTGCATCTGTCCCTGCATCATGTGTGCCTGCATGCCGGGATGTTGTTGCCCAGCGGCGCCGGGCATTTGTCCAGCTTGATGCCGCTGTTGTGCAGCCATGTTGCTCGCGGCCAAGTTGCCCAGCTGTTGTTGCTGAGCCTGGAGCCGCATGGCATACTGTCTCTGCGCCTCCTGCTGCCGACTCTGGAGATTTTGGGACAGTTGGACTGATTGCACTGGAAACTGGCCGGTCGCATTGGGGTCGAATCCTTGGGCCATTGGGGAGGCTTGCGCGAAGGCCATGGGGGACATCTGCGGCGCGTGGGGATTTTGCGCGGGCGAGGCAGTCTGCATCCTTTGCGGCGGCATCTGGCCGGGTCTGAAGTGCTGGTTCTGCATTGTGGGGGACGGCGTATGGGAGAAGCCTTGCTGGAAGCCGAACTGAGCCTGTTGCGACGGCGTCTGGGAGCGCGAGAGGGTCGCGCCTGTGGAATCGCGCTTCTGGGGTATTGACGACATTGGGTATGATCGCGTGCCATTCATCTGGTTGTTCGCGATGGCGCTGGGGTCAATGAAGCTCGAGGGATCGTACATGCCGTTCTGCGGCGACGAGAAGTCCATGGTGCGCGGCTACCCGGGGGGGATTTGCAGGCGGCCAAAACAGGGACGTGACGGGGGCGACGGTGAGGGAGATTGGCGAGCTAGGTACGCGGGCGCATTCGATCCACCTATACAGCGGCCCATTAGCAACCATGTTGATGTTCGGGCAGACGCGACCAGGCACACCGCATGTCGGCGCTGGCCCAGGGCGGACGGAGTGTGGGAGGCACGGGGATGGGGGATACACACCGCGTGACGACAGACGGGCGCTACAGGCGTCCTCTCATCAGGGCAGCACGGGGAACGGGTCGGTATGGGACGCGGGCGACAGGTACACGTTACCGCACGATCTTGGACGCGATTTGCGGCGGCTATGGGGGTCGTTGGAGGCGGAGATTCAGAATGGCGAGCAGCCGCACACTAAGCAGCCCACTAGCCTCATTTTCAGCGATCACGGGACCGTCCCGGCGCGCAGCAGCAGCGCAGAGCAGGGCGGCAGCAACAGCAGCAATCGGCCGTCGCAACTCTCACAATTTCTCAGAGGCACGCCGACGTCTGCATAAGGATCAAAACACGCGTTCGCGCCTCGCGCCAGTCAGTGGCTGCTTTGCCCGGCACTCAAGCCTAGTCTAACCCTAATTTGAACCACTCCGGGTCATTTGGCCGCTGTAACACGAGTAACACCTGCCTCTCTCCACTTATTACATCACTGCAGCTTGCGGCCGTTGTGCTGTTATCTTTCGCTGGGCCGCCTGGAGTGGCCGAGACCCCTCGCCCGTTGGCTCTTCACTCCGCATCTGGACCCGATTTCGATCTGGGAGCGCGCCTCGTCGAACTCCCCACCACATCACCATCAAGCTGAATCGTCTTCCCCCGGCCCATTTAAAAGTGACAGCACTCTCCACACGGCTCCGGCCCGTCCCTCTGCTTTCCTGGATTCCGCGAGGCTTACCCAGCTCGGCACCCTGCAGCATCCTAGAGTGGTGAGCGCGTAGTGGTAGGCTCCAGCAGCGAGACGCTCGAGCCTCTCTTCCGGTAAGATATGCTCATTGACGGCTGACTGGCGATGTTTCTCGAACATGTCCAGGGCGGAAAGGAAAAGACAACGCCGGCGGGTGGTCCGGATTCGCTCTGTTTGAGCACGCCGATAAATGACCAGGGTGTGACCGTTTATTGCATGCATCTCCCCATCATCATCCGCGACTGTGGGGTACTGTATGAAGCTGGTCAGGCCAGACAGTCCCTTGGTCATTGCCTGCTTGACGCATGCCGGGAAGAAATAGCACAATGAATGAAGTGGTTGGTGGCTGCCAAGAATCCAGCATCCGAGTCGCTTCGAGTTGGTGGTGACAGGATGTGCAGGTCATCGAAAACCACCGCCTCTCGCCGTCGATCAGATGCTTGTCATGTCTCTCTTGGTCTGCCATGGCAGTGGTCAACCTTCGTAAGCCCGGAAGGTAGCGCGGGATGGGAGCCGACGGACAGAAGCGAGTATCGCCGGCATTCGTCAAGCCTTTGGTGCATGAAGGGTGCCAGGATCCCTTTCGCGGGTCCAACCACTGGGTCATGCTTTTTGGTTGGGGACGAAAGGATGACGATACATCCTTTCTTTGGGCCGGGACAGAGCGGTGAAACACGTCGAACGATGTGGGCTTCTCCGAGGTGTCGTGCATTGCGGCTGCGCTCGGACCAGAGCCAATAATTGAGGGTGTCGGCGGACTGAGAGTACTCGTGGGGGCAAATGTATGGATCTTGAACACTGTTCCATACCATCTGTCTCGCCTACGCGAAGCCTGTATCCAGGATGTGTTTAACGCTGTCCTGTTGTTTCCGTTATCTTGCCGGATCGTCGTTGAACGCTTGCCCAGGTGGGTGAGTTAGTCTTCACGTGACCTCGGGCTTGGCGACTAGGGCTTCCGCCGACGACAACTTGAGCTCCAGCAACCGCGCAGGCGAACAACACACGCGCTTCCCACCCTCACCAATCTCTATCTGCAGACGACCGTCGTTGCACCACCCATACCACCGGAAGCTCTATCGCATACCTAATTCCCCTCGAACAAGGTCTATCATCATGGCTGACGCCGCCGTCGAGAACCCAGCCAACACAGTTCCGCCTCACAAGAAGCAGCTCCCTTCGTCAATACCCAACTTCGACTCGCTGGAGGGCTTCTCAACCGATGGCAATGATGACTACTCTACATTCAAGAAGCTTCAGCGGCAACTGGAGTACGTACAAGCTCCAACAGTTAGGTTCGGCCTCAGCGGCTAACTCGCTCTAGGTATATCCACCTCCAAGAAGAGTACATTAAAGACGAGCAGCGGAGTTTGAAGAGGGAACTAGTGCGCGCGCAGGAAGAGATTAAGCGCATTCAGAGCGTGCCCCTGGTGATAGGGCAATTCATGGAGGCGATCGACCAAAAGTAAGCGCTTCGCAGACAAACATCTCCCCTTGTGTGAGGCTAACTTCTTCAGCACCGGCATCGTCCAGTCATCAACAGGGTCAAACTACGTCGTCCGCATCCTCTCCACCCTGGACCGCGAGCTGCTCAAGCCCTCGTCCTCCGTCGCCCTCCACCGGCACTCAAATGCGCTCGTCGACATCCTCCCCCCGGAGGCCGACTCCTCCATCGCCATGCTCGGCGCAGACGAGAAGCCGGACGTGACATACGCCGATGTCGGAGGCTTGGACATGCAGAAGCAGGAAATCCGGGAGGCCGTTGAGCTGCCTCTAACGCACTTTGACCTCTACAAGCAGATCGGCATCGACCCGCCGCGCGGCGTGTTACTGTACGGGCCACCGGGGACAGGAAAGACCATGCTGGTGAAGGCGGTGGCAAATAGTACAACAGCGTCCTTCATCCGAGTAGTGGGCTCAGAATTCGTGCAAAAGTACCTCGGCGAGGGACCGCGTATGGTGCGTGACGTGTTTAGGATGGCCCGCGAAAACTCACCCTCCATCATCTTCATCGACGAGATCGACGCGATTGCCACGAAGCGATTCGACGCGCAGACGGGCGCCGACCGAGAAGTCCAGCGTATCCTGCTTGAGCTGCTCAACCAGATGGACGGCTTCGATCAGACATCCAACGTCAAGGTCATCATGGCGACCAACCGTGCAGATACTCTCGATCCCGCGCTTCTCCGACCAGGTCGTCTGGACCGAAAAATCGAGTTCCCTTCGCTCCGGGATCGCCGTGAGCGCCGTCTCATCTTTAGCACAATCGCCTCAAAGATGAGCTTGTCACCGGAGGTCGACCTAGACAGCTTGATTGTGCGGAACGATCCCTTATCAGGTGCTGTTATCGCAGCTATCATGCAAGAGGCGGGTTTGAGAGCTGTGCGGAAGAACAGGTACAACATCATCCAGAGTGATCTGGAGGACGCATATGCAAGCCAGGTCAAGGGTGCCACCGAGGCAGACAAGTTCGACTTCTACAGATAGAGCTGTTGCGTTGAGGGCTTGGAAGTGGGTGGAGGGTGGAGCGAAGGGTGGCACTATACCAAAATAATAGAAATGCACTAAACAAGTTTGGTCTACTATTGGCGGCGCTCGCATCAAACTCTAAAAGTGACTTGATTAAGCTGCTATGTATCCTGCCTCTCCTATGGACACGTTAGGTTAACAGCCATGTCGGTCGGAGAGAGCCCATCTTTACCTTTTGATACACAATACAGAGTGGTAGATTCGAGAAGGAGCCAACAACCTTATTTTTAAGTATACCTACCAAGCATACCCGCAGCCTGAAAAGTTTCCTCCTCATTTTCAGCTCCACCGGGTTCATCATCGAAGTGCTAACGTGCTTCGCCCAGCAATGTGAGGGAGAGAGAAAGCGTGTCATGAAAGCACAGTGGGTCGGCAGATAAGCCGTTTCCTGCAGTGGGAGATGTTTTAGCTACTGTGGTACCCGACCAGGAGCGGATGACATGTTGTTGGTAAGCAAGCATGGTAATACATCTCAGTTTCCCCATACTTCACCAAGCGACCGATCTAGGTAAGGACTCGCACTCTAACATTGCCTGGCAAAGAAAAGTAACCTCACATCATGACATACGCAGACAGACAGCAGACAGCACCACGAACGCGCTCAATTCGATGCATACGATGCGATTCTTTCGATTCCGTCTATCTATGGCCCTCCGTAGCTGGACCGATTGATTCATCCTCCGCCGCCCACCTAGCTCTCCAGGCACCGCTCCAAGCGCACCAATCCATCCAACAAAAATACATTCACCGTGTCTCTAGCTCTTCGAGCTAGTTAAAATTATCCTACAAGAAGGGGGAAGCGAAAATATAGAGGGGAAGCTTAACCATTCCCTTCCTTTAAGACGACGCAGTGACTGTAGCCGTCGGTCTGCTTGACAAAAGGAGAAGAAAGATTCTATATGACGTCGTACTCGCGGCAGCACCCATCGATCGGGGCATGCTCACCGAGCGATTATGAAGACGATAATGGGTTTCAGGAGCAAAAGGAAAAGTGTTGAATTCAGAAGACAAACGCTGCCGCCTCGCCATCCCGTTACAATCAAAAATACAACAAAGGAAACGTGGCAGGCAGCTTCTATGCCCGCCATTGGTATCATGCATAGCACAATCAGAGTCGCTTCTTGCCAAAACGCAAAACAAAGGAAAAGCAAAAGAAAAGTAATATGCAGATCCAGCACGAGATTTTTCCGGATGTAGTAGTAAGCATTGAGAAAGAAGAACAAGAATGCGTGTGTGCAGGGGGAAAATGGGCTACGGGGACCCCTAGTTCACCCGTACGACCTTCTCCATGGGCGGCGGGAGCGGGAGCTCCTTGTCACGCCCTCGCCCTCGCTCCTCCTTGGGTGGTGTGGGCGGCCCGGAGTGACGGTTTGCGTATTGGGCATCTTTGGGAGGAGTAGGTGGGCGTTCTTCGTTGGTTCCAGTGCCGGAGTCCTTAGGTGGGGTGGGTGGTGGACGACCATGTGAGTGCTCCCTCGATCTATCCTCCTCTTTCAACGGTGGCGGAGGTCTGATCTCCGCTTCAGTGCTCCTGGCGCTTCTGCCTCCCGTACTCGAAGACTCGGCCGCTTCCTCTACCACAGGAAGCGTAGTCCCCAACTCACCTCGCTCAGCCGACGGGCTTCGTATCATGCGCATCTCGCGGTTTGGGACATCTTCCTCGGATGCACCTTTCCGTCTTGAGCGCTCAGCCTGACCTTCTGCCTTCTCAATCACCCTGTCCGTGGACTCCCTGTCTCTTTGCGTCATATTGACACCGGAGAGCAGAGGGTCGTTTAGCGCATTTGCAGCTTCTTCGGCCTTTTCGCGCTCGGCGGCTTCCCGCGTCTTCGTAACGGCGCTGATGAACTTAACAAACCGGTCGCCATATCTCTCCGGGGGAATAGCCGAGATCTGCGACTCTTCGTTCATGAGGCCTTTGATGAAATGCTCCATGCGTTTGATGAACGAGTACTACGGCTGTCAGCATAATATTGTGGTCGTGCCGACTAGTGTACTTGCATGTGTCAGGCAGTCAATGATCCCTAGGTAGTAGATCTCCTCCCCGGGTGTATCATCCTCATGTGTAGCCTGGAAACCACCGTCGTCCGTGTAAAAGTAGTTGTTCCTCTGGTGGTCATGCAACTCATTGGGCATCTTGCTCGACGTCTGCTCCATGGGAACCGGTTTCTGAGTCTTGATCATGTGCCTTAACTCCTTCGCCTTCCGCGCGCTCTCTAGCTTCGACGGGGTACGCATGAGCATGTTCGGCTGGGGTTCTTCTGCGTTGTCTCCACCTGGTTGAAAAACTTGCAGTGTTTTGTCCCGCAAATTCTCTTCGTTCCCCTTTTCAAGGTCGTGTATGCCGATGAGCAGAGAATAATCCATGATGTGTAACCTCTGGAGGAGCTTCACGTCTTTCTGCATTTGCTCAATGAACGCCTTCTTCTTGGTGGGCCCAAACTCTAGATGTAGGTTCCTTCGTAACCAGTTAAGGTCCTTCAGAGTTGCGCGCGGGTTTGCTTCCAGTTCCTCTTCTCGGAAATCTCTCCCAATCGTGGAGCCCTTCAGGTCGAAAGTACGATGAATATCTCGATGCGGCGGAAATAGATTGTTCATGACAACGAAATGAATCTTGCGTCCGTAGGGTATCTTTACACGATGAAGGCCGTAAAATTGCGAGAGAAGCGTGTTCGGGTTGGCTTGGACGTGGTTGTAGTAGTCCTTCAGGATCTTCCGAAGAAACTTGTGTTCGGCATGATGGATCGTTTTAATAATATACTTGTAGTCGCGAGAGAAATAGAAAAAGCTGCCGCTCTTTCCAGGCGACCCGAGCTCGGAAAGGATGTACTTGCTCGTTAGTGATACTAGGTAGTCGGCGGGATCTAGCTTGAAGATGGTACGGAGATGACGGAAGACCCATGGCGCGTAGTCCTTGAACTTGAAGTCGTACTTGGCGGATGGAGTCAACTCGTTACCCGTTCTGCAATCATGTCAGCATCAATCTAGGAGTTTGCAGACCTTGGACAACCACACGAGAAATTGAATAATGAAAAGCTAGAGAATGAGAGTTCGGATGGCACGTACATGTCAAACGAGAACTTGTGCTTGGCCTCGAAGTCGGCATCGGTGAGCTCCCGATCCATTTTCGCATTCGTCCTGGACACGGTAAACCGAATGCCAGTCAACATGTTGTAGGCCGTGACCCAATTGACGTGATTCTGGTCCACCTTTGTGCCAACAACGACGCGGTCATCGTCTTCGTCTTCTTTCCGCTTCCTCTTGCTGGCTCGCTTTTGCCGGATATGCTCTGCCCACCGCGCCGCATCCTCGTCTTGTGGCACCTCATCGAGGTGCATATCAGAGTGTATGGACCGTGTAGCGCGCCGCGCCAGAGACATTGACCCTCTCCGGCGCGTGGGGGTGTTCGGGGAGAATCTCCCGCTGGCGGTCGCTACGTCATCGGCGTTGTTCTGGCTCTGCATGTCGCGGGCGCGCGACGTCGAAACCTTGGGCACCTCCAAGGTATGGCGGTGCTGTAAGCGGTACGGCTGCTGGGCCGGGTCGGGGCTGCTGTGGTTGAAGGCCGGTGGGGAGGACACGCGGTATGTCGAAGGAGCATTGGGGATCTGCAGGTTGGTCTGATTGGCTTGCGGGTTCGGCGGCTGCGCATTCTTTAAGTCCGAATCGTACTTTAGAGGGTTGAAGTCCCTGCGAGCCTCTTTGGTGCCGTCGGTCGAACTCAGGGTGCCGAGCTTGACGTGAGTGGTTCTGCAGCCGTCCTGCATCTCACTGCTGTACACCGACGCGAAGTAGCCATCGTCCCTGCTAGATCGCTCGCCCGAGTTGCCCCGGCTCTCTGGCGATTTGTATGGGCTCTGAGAATCCACGCTCCAGCGTTTGGGAGCGTTCGCAGGGCCATCGGTCTGCGATATCCGCTTATCAGAGGCTGATGGCTGGATAGGACGCCCGTTCGGCACCGACTGCATTACCGGCCCGTTTGCGAGCTTGCCGTTCATAGTCGCTATGTCTCCATTCGGCTGCTTCTCTGCATACTCCCGCCCTGCCGGCGGCTTGTCCGCTGAGGTTCGCGTGGGCAAGCTGAAAGGTGCGTGCGTGTGTCCGAAGATGGAATTATCGCTGCTGTCGGCGGCGAACGCTGGCATTATCCGAGGAGCGAGGACAGTCGCGCTCATCAACGAGGGAGGCTGCACTCCTGGGGATTCCCGAGGAGCAGTAGTCGAGACGTCCGCAGCCGGGGCCCTCGTTAGTGGCAGTCGTGGTTGCGATGGATGTCCCGCGAATTGCGTGCAGTGGAGGCGGCTGCGGTGCGGTCGAAGGGGGGATAAGTCGACGGCAGCACGCGGAGTTCCGTGCCCGGTGGAAGCGGTCGCGGCGGTGCAAGAATGCGTTGGTGGTGGGCGAGGTTGGCGTGAGTGTGAGTGAGGATGGCTTCTGGAGTTGTCGGAGAGACAAAGCAAGGTCAGCTTCGCAGGGGTCCGTGCCGCGCCGGCAAGCGGATCCAGAATCACCCACTCTCGCGGCGGCACTCCAACTCCCAAGCCCCGAAGCAATAGCGTGCAGACCGACGCGCAATCAATTGACAGAGAGCCTCGACGGCGACGCTGCTGCAGTCTGTCCCAATCTCGCGTGTTCAGATGCTGGAACGACGTCTGCTGGATGCCCGAATGGACTCCATTCACTCGTGCTCAGGGGAACGGGGAGCACGGCACTCAGAGATTGGGCTGAGCAGCGCCGCCTGTTCGGGGATAGGCCAAGCAGCAAAACGTGTTCCACGGGGCGGGTTCAGCCTCAGCCACACTGGGCTTGCAGGCCACCAATTCCAGCGCGCGGGAATGGCGTATTGGTCCGGATACGCGTATGTCAGCGTATAGGTAAGAATAGATACGTCTCCGTTCCCCATTTCAGCCAGCGTCCTGCGCAGTCGTGGAACCTTCACTCAGCTGCAGCATGTACATATTCATCGTACGTTTCTCCGTCTGGAGGGATGCTGCATGCGGGCTGCTGCGTGCATTTCATTGCAGCGTTTCAGCAGAACTGTTTATTTCGGTCTGTTATGCGACGAAACCTTAGAACTCCATGCTCGGATGAAAGATATTCCCGGATTACTAAGCAGCCGCGCATCCAACGAGAGTCTACGAAAGTACTCATACACCTTCCATTGCCCTTCCGCGCTCCAACACCCCGGCCTTTAACCTCTCCAATACCTCTCTACCGAGCCATCGCAACCGTCCGTCACC
The DNA here is from genome assembly GCF_010094035.1 of Trematosphaeria pertusa. Classification (NCBI taxonomy): domain Eukaryota; kingdom Fungi; phylum Ascomycota; class Dothideomycetes; order Pleosporales; family Trematosphaeriaceae; genus Trematosphaeria; species Trematosphaeria pertusa. Next base: position 2,563,575 of record NW_022987215.1, on the reverse strand, counting down.
CCTACTGGCTGCGCCTTCAGCCCACTCAAACACGCTCTTGAGCTCCCAAAGATCTTGCGCTTTCCAACTGCTGCATAGAGTCCTTAGCGCCAACCTGTGGTCCACGATCGTTGCACCAGGGTCGAGGAATGTCGACGAAAACGGATCGGTAGGTAGTATCAGTCCAATGTCGGCCTTGTCGAACTCAGACAGAGAGGGAAGAGAAAATAGCCAGTCCCACATAAGCCGCGACGTGCGGCTCGATTGCGCATCGTTGAGCGCAACAAGGGCGGCAGAGAAGGCATTCGCATACTGGTCATGCGGGGAGCGGCGCCGCACATGCATAGTCTGATTGCGCTGGAAAGCCTGTAGGTGCAGTGGATTCAGCACGAAGTCGAGTGTCGTAGGCCAGTATCCTGGATCCGCAGTCTCCACGCGCGCAATGGTACCGAGTTCTGGGAGGAGACATGGCGTCGTCATCTCCTTTTCGGCACCGCCACCTTTAAAATGCACCCTGATGGAGGTGGAGAAGGCCCGGCCCGTATCTACATCACGGACGACGAGACAGCGGGGTTCGGCCGCGAGGACCCAGAAGTGGCGGAGGGCTTGTAAATGAGCGCGAGAGTCGTGGACGTCGAGCGGAAAGAGCGGGTAGAAGGCGCAGATGAGCGACGCGATAGCTTTGTTCGACGTGCTGAACGTGTAAGTTCCGCCAGCAATGAAGAGGGTGCCGAGGGCCATATGGGCCGCTAGGTGGGAGCCGTATGGTGTCTCTGGGCCGACGCGCCCGTGAAGGCCACGCAGGCGGCGGAAGAGCTCTAGGTCACCGGTGCCTGCCATTACTGTGGCCACGGAAAGAGCAATGAGATCTTGACAGTTGCGAACAGTGTTGCGGACGAGTTTGGAGTCGTAGCGCAGCGCGGGAAGCTTGCAAATGCGGATGAACTGGTCGAGGTATTTGATAAGGAAGTCGCGGACTTGAATGTCGCCCGTGCCTGCATGCTTGAGAGAGACACTCCACAAAAGGCCGGCGAGGATGTTGAAGAAAGGCATTTGTTCGCTGCGGAGTTTCGTAATGCTCTTCAGGCTGTACTCTCCGCGATATTCGGGAGGCAGGTTCTTGATGACCCAGGCGTTGTCCGCTTGGATCCTGTCCCACATGATGATATGCTTCGCTAGCGTGCGTAGTAGGAATATGTCCGGCCGTACGTAGTCGAACTGTGGGAGTGTGTCGGGGACGTCGATCTTGCGAGCAACAGTTTCGTCGTGCGTTTTCATGAAGATGAGCGCAAGGGCGATGACTGCGCCCGCAGTTGCTTGATCAAGTATGTGAACAATGCCCGCCAGCTTAGGAGCAACCGCAACAGAGAGAAGGCGCTCAACGATTCGCATGTCGTGGAGACCTCGGAGATCCTTCCCTTTCCCTAGATTGATCAATCCCAAAGCAAAACCTGCAGCAAGCCTATACGCCTCATCGCGAAGGCTGTCCGGAGGCTCAGAGGGGTCCGGTTCGTCTACGTGCTCAATTTCCGAGAGCATCACTTCGCTCATTCGCCGATGCTGGGTATTGTAGTACAGGAGGCCGATGCCCATTAGTCCGGTGGCCTGGGTATATGGCGAGAGGTTGAGTTCTGCTGCTCCAGGTGGCAGCATTCGGGTGACGTGAACTGATAGTAGCCGCGTGACCAGTGTATCCATTGTGCCCATGTAGGACGCAGACAAGCCGAGAAGCAGCCCAACAGAAGTCATCGTGTGCTTCGGCGTAAGATACTTGAAAGAGAGCCACTTTGCAATGTTTTTCAGGTGTCCATTCAGACCAAGGCCGAGCAAAAGTCCTGCATGTCTGTTGGTCAATTCAGGCGGTTTGTTGTACATGATCCAGGACGTGTCTATGCCTTGCGCATCGCGAGATATGCTCAGACCAGCTGAAACTCCCGCGTGGAAGAAGGCCCAAAAGAACTTCTCTTCCGAGTAAGTCGCACGGTCAGCTGTGACGACATTGCCCATAGGCTTCATAAGGCAAGAGGACGAGAAGCCGTACATTGGAAACTTCTCAGTCAGAAGAGGTCTCTTGCTGTTGAACTTCACCATTGAGCTTCCCGCAGGTAGCGAGAGTTGGCGCACCATGACCCATTGTATCAGAATCTTTTGTGCTTCTAACACGGCAGCCTCCTCGGATCTGTTGTCGTGGGCATAGTAGGCGACCGCAGGCTTGGCGGGCTCTAGAAGAGTGTAAGCCTCCATAAAACGACGATCTTCTTTGAATATGAGCCGTGTGATGTTGTGGCGATCCGCTTCAGCCATGGTCCCAACTGATTCTGAGCGGTCGACCGCTTGGCATATCGTGTGAACATCCCGCGAAGCCACAGGGGAATGTGAAGCTGACAGTATAGCCATCGTCCCGTAGCCGTGGCTTTGAGGGGTATCCTGATTGGAGTCGTCCATTGAAGCTAGGCTCAAGTCGAGATCTTCTCTTTGCACAAGCTTCAGCAGCGATCTAGACCAGGTCGTAGGCGGGTTGGCCTGGCATCTGGTGATTGCTTCCATGAGAGGCGCTTTCGCTGCTTCCGGTAACGTTGAGAGCATTTGTGTGCTGATTCCACATTTTTCAACAAGCTCCACCGTCTTCCGCGGGTCGGCACCGTGATCGATGTCGCGGAAGAATTTGTGCAATGCGATCGTCCGGGGCGTGGTGTCTGATATGACCTCGTCTATGTTGACTGATGAGTGCGGGGATGCCTTGGACTTCCGTATGCGCATGGCTAGCGTAGGAAAGGGCGCGTAGGTCTGATTGCCTACTACCATACTGATCCATTCAAGAATCGAAGGAGGAGTCTCCCATGGCTGAGAATGCAACCGCACGTTAGAGTTAAACTGCGAGTCTTCATAAGTGCATTCTTCGGTTGATCCGCCATCGAGATCATAATAGCTTCCCTGTCTCCAACCACATGCATCCCAACGGAGCCAGTGCCCCAACTGTGCAAGCACTAATGCGAGATTCCCCGCATTCGGTGAGGAGAAGTTCGGCGAGAGGACATCTAGCTTGCACTCTTCACGAAATAGATGGAGCGTCACGACAATCTCCGAAAGGGTGGAAATACGGAGGTCCTGCTTCTCGGACGGTGAGAGCCGTCTCCAGTGGTCGTTCGCGGCTTTTCCAATTGGAGATTGACTGAACTGACGGGCAAGGTCTGCGCAAGAGGTAAGCGCCACCTGCTTGCCGTCGATCTGTTGGGCGATTGGCGGTGTTGGCTCGGTTGAGGAGCGTTTGGATGGCGGACTCATGGTAGTGGACGAAGGGCGTGATTGCAGGACCCATTGCCAAGGTACAGACTCCCAGCTCTTTGCGTGTGGCCGAGCAGAGTGCCGACTACACATTAACCGCCATGCTGAAGTTTCTGCATCTGGGTTTTCAACGACCTTGGTATGGACTGCTTTACGTCCGGTACTTCGTCGTTGGGTGGCTGTCCCGCGCTGGGAAGGCTTTCTGCTATTTTCGTCTACGAACGGAACCGCTAGGGTGAACAGCGTAGTTACGAAAGCAGTCCAGTCTGCATCGGCTTTATGGTTCTGTTCGGCCACCAACAATTTGCGGACATTCCACCAAATCTCCAGCAGGAAATTCCCGGAATGGTTCGGAAGGATGGTTGCTAATACCCGGAATAGGTTCGCCACGATTGGGTTTGAGGGCAAAAGTTGGATCTGGAGGCGGTGTCGGCGGGACTCTCCATCCACGAGCTCGAATGCTCCGCTAAGGCTGGGGGACTGAAGACCCTGAAGCGGTTTGTGTGCAGCGATAGTCCTTTTGAGCCCTGCAGTCGCCCTTGAATGCTCGTCGTGGGTGATGCTATAAGGGCTAAACAATCTCAACGGCCCAATGGAGAACTTTGTCGGGAGGTGTGTGCCCCAGCCGGCTGTGAGGGAGAGGCATGGCTCGCTAGGGTCAACTGAAGCGAGACAAGCAAGCCTCTCAACATGACCATCAACTAGCTTGATCGCATCTATGGTGCCGCTCAATTGCTTCACTCCGACAAACTTTGGAACACAGGCATATCGCGGGCTTGGACCATGTGCACTTGATTGCGACATTGAGACGGACGGCGATAGGCGTTTGCGCGTTATTGAAAGTTCGCATTCCAATGGAACACCCAGAGATGAATGCATGATGTAGAGGTAGAGCTTCCGTTCATGGAGCGTAGCCGAGTTGAAGGGCGCCGCTAATGAGAAAACTTTCGACAGGTCCTGTTTATATGGGTCAGGCGTGGATCTAAGGCCACAGGAGAAGGCAAGACGTACGTGTATGTTTGAACTGGGGTCATCCAAAGCAAAGTGTCCGCTCTTTAGGTACTTCTGGACTGAGATCTCAGCGACTACGCTCATGACCAGCTCCTTGCGGAGCCCTTCCATGGGTTCTTGCTCAGCGCCTGCCTCAGGTGGGGCGAAAAGGTCATCGAGCTCATCGTAATCCTCCAACGTGTCGAATGTATCATCCATCATCTCATCTAGGTTATCGTCCATGGAAGCACCGCCCAAACTCATTCGCGAGGTGATGCTACCAGGCGTCGAGGCTCGATTGCGGGACTGCGAAAACCCGCCTAAACTTGTCCTATCGTTGCCAAGCGAATGTCGACTCCGCTGGCCTGCTCCAAAGCTCGCCGAGAAGCTCCCACCTAGACTATGACGATGGGTTGCGAGATCCTGGAATGCAGACTTGTCGAAGCTGGTGGAAAGCTCAGCCCGCGAGAGCAGTGAGCTAACACGTCGTGATTCTTTCGGTTGCCGTGTCATATCGTAATCAGGGTTCAGCTGTGAAGCGAGCGCATCTTCGACTGCCTGGTCCGAGAGCCGCTCTTTAGACTGCGCGGGAGCACTGAAAGACGATGGATGTGTCTTGCTCCGCATGGCACCACCGAAACTTTCCCTCATTCTATCAGCCCCTCGAACGGCTGGAGTGGTCGCGCCTGTGCCAGGAGCAGTCGGGCCATACGAGCTCCGGCGTCGCGATTTACTCCCTGAAAGTGAAGCGTGGTGTTTTCGAGAAGATGAGATTGATTTGGGTTCAAGATAAGCTGCGGACCAGATCGTAAATACATTGGTCTCACGATTAGCCGTGATGACCAAGAGTAGCGGTTTGTCACTTCCGCTCCGATCGAAGAGTATTTCGTTTTGTGGAGACACATATATGATCTTTTCAGCCCTGTCAATGGCTTCCAATCTTCGATGGCCATAACCATTTGCGGCCAATAAGCCACTTCGTTCGTTACCCGTCACCACATTGACTACTAGACCAAGCTCGGCAAGAGGATCGGTGAATGAGAAAAGTCTTGGCAGGCCGTCGGAGCTGGGAACTGCTGTACTTTTGAGCAGCTCTTCCAGGAACAGAGGACTAGCAGGCCCAGGCTTAAGACCTTTGCTCGCTCTTGAAGGGCCCAGAGAGGACCCATGGCGATGGTGAGGTTGAGAGAAGGTCTGAGAAAACGTCTGAGACAGGAATGACTGGGGATTGGTGAGGAAAGAATTAGGCGGAGCTGATGGCGGTTGCGGACTGAGAGGGCCAGGCTTTGGAGCGGATAATTTCCTCTGCAATATAACGCCGCGAGCAGCGGGAAATGCCTTATCGACCTCAAATGGAAGATTAACCACGTGTGTTGTGCCGGAGAGGTAGAAGACGTGTGCTTGCGATTTGAGGAAGACGACTAATGCGCGAGACTTGACCTCGACGGTGCGCGGGGCATGGTCGACAGGTGCGTTTGGGTCGGTCGCCGGCTGCGTTCCCTGGGTGAGGAAGGTCCGGGACGGGTCGATGTCGGTCCCGGATGGTAAGACGTGCGAGGAAGCAGTCGAAGGCTCCTCAGTGGGAAACCAGGTGAGCAATGCCTGTATAACCTTCTCTTGCTCAATCTCGAAGTTGAAGACCTTGCGCACAACACCGCCACGGGACCACACAACGTGATATTCGGTGGTCACCACCTCCTCAGGAGGGCTCTCGGGTCCTCCGTCATGGTATGTATCCCAGGTGTAGTCGCGCTCGGTGCAGTCGTCGCGGAGGATGGATTCAGCGATCAGGTATTGCAGCGCCGCAGGCTTGTGAACCCCGATTGAGCGTAAGGTTGCCATGCGGAGGCTCGTTTCGCGGCATCAGGAAATCTGGGTTGCGCGATGGCTGGCTTGGGGTCAGTTGTGGCGGGGTCAGCGAGGTGGTGGTTGAAGGTCGACGCGCTTGTTTTGCGTCGCGGGTCGCGCCAGCCCAGAATTTCCTCCGCAGCACCTCCGAGCTCTCTACGTCCACCTCACCTTGACCGCTCAACGACGACTGGGGGCTAGGACGTCCACGGCTCTTAAATTCCCCCACGAAGCTTCCTTGTAAAGCTTGCCTGCAGTGCTGAGTAATATGTGCCGGGAATCTCTCCTGCAGAGGCTAACTCGCTCCCAGGCTCACCAGCTGCTCGCGACAAACATGAAGCCCGCCATCTCGATTAGAGGCAAATTGGCACAGCTGAGGTACGCTACCGCTGCTACGCCAGTTTCAGAATGCAAAGATTGAACTCGGTTTAGGTATGAGCTGCCGCATCGAGTGCACGACGCAAAGATCTACCCCGTCAAAGCTCCAAACGGCTCGACTGTCATACTGTACGGCCACGAGAACGGCGTCGGCATACTGTGGAGAGGAGGACGCCCTCTAAAGAAAGCCGCGCCGCTGCCCAAGCAACCTGCAAAGCCGCCACCTAAGGTAAACGGGACCAACGATGCCATCGTGATAATCGATTCGGACGACGAGGAGCCCGCAAAAGCCGCTCCGCAACCGCTACCACAAGCTGAATTTGAGGAAGAGGAGGAAGAATTGGACCCAGACCAGCCGTACCCATCCATTATCCAGCAGCTGCGCTTACCTCTGAACACCGAGGTCCTGCACATCGCGGTGCCGCAGGTGCCGGCGACTTCGGAGGTTAGTCCTGGAGATACAGTGCCGCCAATATTCAGCAAGAAGATGGTATTTGCGGTGGCTTGCACAGACTATAGTGTTCGCGTCATCACTTTGCCACTGAATCCTCCGCCAAATACAGCAAAAGAGAGGCTTTTAAGCGCCAAGTCACCGTATGGGGAGGAGGTTATCAAGATTCCCACCTATGCTGGTCATCAAACCATCCCAAGGGGGGTGAGTGTGACCTGGACTGCGCGAGGTGAACCAAGTCACAAGCACGTGTCCGAGGACGAGATGGACGTCGACGGAGATGAACGTACGGCTACCACTTCCGGTAGGCGAAGTCCCCGTAAGAGGCAGAGTCGTTCCCGTTCCGCCCATCGTAGCGACGGCGAGGGCTTTGACTTGCTCATTGCGTCCCACTCTACCGAGCTCGGTGGCCTTCTGAAATTCTGGCGTTTCGGCCTCACTGACAAGTCGATAACGGCCACAAATCCTGTCTCGGCGTACCAGACGCTCACCCTACGAAACCCAGCATCGAAAATAGCGTTCAACACTGCGCAATATCCCAAGCGTCGCCATTCGCAGCTTCTCATCACGGACCAGTTGGGCATTGCGCGCATCTATGACCCTTTCGCGCTACGTAAAGGACGCACAGAGCCTGGTGCATTTATCGCTTTGTTTAGGACATCCTTTGCAAACGCCAAGACCACTACACCTACTCCACCGATACTCGCCGCTCGCAAGGCCATCATTGACGCTACTTGGGTGTCCGATGGCCACCATATCCTCGCATTGCTGGCGGATGGCGAGTGGGGCCTCTGGGACGTCGACCGAACAGGCCCGAGTCCTCCAGCCGATCCGTCCGCATTTTCTATGCGCGGTTTCGTGGGGACTTCAGACAACGAGCGAGCTAGCAGCGGTGCTTCTAGCCCGAAATCTCGCGGGGGCCGTGGCTCATTGGTGCCGATGACACCAAACACGCGACGTAGGAAGGAGGAGACCCTGTTCCATGGTAGCTCATCTAGTAGTTCCATACCTACTCGTGGCGGCATTTGCGCAGCCTCGCTGTCCTCTGCGGATGGAGGGACACTAGCAGACTCTATCATCATTTGGTACGGCACTGAGGTCTACAGAATTTCAGATCTCGCCAAGTTCTGGTCCCGCACCGTGTCAAGCAGCAGTGGGAGCTCTCTGTCAGGACCTGGGCCATCACAGCTACACGACATTCCTTTCCTTGGAGAGTCGATCACATCCATTGATCAATTCGACACTACTGCTAGGGACGCAAGAATGGCTACTCCTAGGGATGCGCTTATAGCAGCAGAGCACAGGTTGATTATTACAGCAAGCACGAAAGAGCCGCTCGGAAGAGATCTGAACGCTGCATTCGAGAGCGAGCAGGCGGTAGAGGAGCAGATGAGGAGGACCGACCAGGCGCTATTGGCTCGCGGTGAGCTTGATTTGGGCGGAATGGACAGGCTGCTGGAGAATATGGAAGAAAGCGGAAGCGGGTCACACAGCTTGGTGCTTGGTAACCCTCGAAAGGTCCTGTTTGCTTCGTCGACGTCTTGATAAAGTACGAGATGACTTACTGTTACAGCGCCGCGCATCGGTATCCCTCGTCAGATCCTTCGATTCCTTGATGAGAACCCCGAAGAGGTTGTGGAGGCAGTACGTGAATGGTCGCTAAGCCAATTTCTTTCCTTCCCTTGGTCTCCAAAGGAATCCGCCAGGGCTCTGAGATTTAGACAAGGACTGGGAACGAGAGTCACAGGGTGCGATTGCAGGGTCCCTTTGTACATGATATCCCGATTTTCACTATCTTCAGTCGTGTCCGAAGGCATGCCGATTTCGGCATTAGCGTCCCGAAGACTGCCCGACACTCGTGCTGATGTAACCCGGTTCAAGACTTCGATGCTTATCTTCTTCTTGCTCTTTCCGTTCTTCCCTCCTTCAACTGGGATTCTTCGCGGCCTAAGGTGGAGCTCAGCGAACAGACCCATTCCTGCTGCTCAGTATAGCCTCGCGAAAGATTGAACTGCATCGCCCAGTCGCCGACATTCCGCCTAGTACATCGTGAGGTGGAAAAGTGGAGGTTGTCTGGATAGCTGTGGGGTGCGTGCACTATATACCCGCCCTCCCTGAGCCGTTACTCGAGCCAGTGCCCTAAAAGGGAGCTGCGTGAGGACGGTGCGGCGATGGGCACTTGCGGCATCGTTGCTCCCCTGGGGGTATGGTGGCGTAAGTAGGAGGGATACGTGCGACATTCCGTGTGTGCAAACTAGGCTTGAGCGACTGCGTGTACCTATAGCTGTCAATCGCTGCAGTCAAGCGGGTCTACCATGCATGCTTTCGCCGAAAGGTCACATCATAGGTGTCCTCCGCTTATCTACGAATACCGTCGGAGGGCTCCTCCTTGCAACTATTTTGATGTTGCTAGATTAAGCGTCAACGTATTCTGCCAGTCGATGTGTGTCAACGCGATGGCACGTGATTAGTGCAAGGGTCCGGTGGATGTCTGGGCATGCAATACCGCATGGATGAGAGAGAAATAGAGGCAGAGCACAACCTCGCTATAGAATAGTAAGCAAATCAACATGCAGAGACTGGTCCATCAATGGTGAGAGTAAAAGTGGTGAAAGTGATAGTCTGGGCGCAGGGTTGCCCCTCCAGAAAGGGTCTAGACTAGCGCGACGCGTCCAGGGACCGCTGAGGTCCAGGGCAAAAGTGACGACCTCATCCCCACGCTCCACGCTGTACATTTCGCGTGCTCCACCGCAACTCGCTTGCGGCAACACCACGCCATGGCGCAAGTGTTGCCCGCGAAGCGCCCTCGAGCGTCGATAGACCATCGGCCGTCCATAAACGGGGTCGCAGGACCAAGCAGGGCGAGCAATCCCAGTTACTGTAGGCATGGCTGGCTCCTAACCTTGCCATAGAGCAAACGACCGCGTCACTCCACCATAGAGCCCAGCGAACGAGACGAACGAGATTATTCCGAGGACGTAGAGTCTCGGCACCCCCAAGACGAAGAAGCATCCTCGAACGAACCGGACGACGCCGAAGATGATGAGGCCGTCTACGTGCGGGCTACTCAGATGGTACAGAAGAGCCTTCGGAAAACGGCAGAATTGAAAAATACCCCGGCTGAGGCAGGAATCGTTGAGGAGATACGATGCACAAACTTCATGTGTCACGAACAACTCACGGTGACACTGGGGCCGCTGATCAACTTCATAATCGGCCACAATGGTAGCGGGAAGAGTGCAGTTCTTACGGCTCTCACCTTGTGTCTTGGCGGCAAAGCTACAGCCACCAACCGCGGACAGAACCTTAAGAGCTTTATCAAGGAGGGCAGAGAGTGAGTATTCGACAGACATACCGTCAGTCGGTACACTAACACTCTTTGGAGCTACTCTATTCTATCGGTCAAGATCAAGAATCAAGGCTCCACTGCGTACAAGCCTGACCAATACGGCGATTCGATAATCGTCGAGCGACACTTCAACAGGTCCGGCGCATCGGGTTTCAAATTGAAGGATCGGAATGGCCGAATCGTCTCCACCAAGAAGGCGGATCTAGAGGACATCATCGACGCGTTTGCTATGCAGATCGACAATCCGATGAACGTTCTCACGCAGGATATGGCCCGACAGTTTCTGAACGATTCCAACCCAAAGGAGAAGTACAAGTTCTTCCTGAGAGGCACCCAGCTTGAGACACTCAATAGGGATTATCTGCAAATTTCGCAGGAGCTCGAAGAGCAAGAATCCAGGGCTCAGACCTTGCAAGGTGACCTTGACGTGTATCGGAAGAAGCTCGAACACGCAGTCGAGAAAGCCAAGCGTGCAAGTAACCTTGAGACCATGCGAGCCAAGGAGATGAAACTCGCACATCAAGCTGCATGGGCACAGGTCGAGGGTGAAGAAAGGGTTGGTTCGACACAAGCCTGGTCGCATTCATTCCGGTTGTTGATATCTTGCAGGAATTAGCCGACATTGACGCCGAGCTCGGACGGATTTCTAATGTTATTGCGCAGAGAAAGGCAGAAGCAGACGCTCATTCTGAGCAATTCGAGCGTGCTGATCAAGCATTGGAGGATGCACAGGCAGAGGTCCAAGAGCTTCAAGCCCAGATAGAACCTGCCGAACAAGTGGTGGCGGACCGTAAGGCTCAATGGCACGCTACAAAGAAGAGCGTATTGGACCTGAAGGTATGCTGCTACGCTAGCGTTTCTTGAACGCCCACTAATTTGCTTATTAGATGACTGAACGTAATATCATAACGGGGATCAAGACCAGCGAGCAGTCCATCAAGAACACGCAGTCTCAGATCCAAGACCACCGACAACGTCAAGCAGAGGCCGACAATGGGCTCTATGCCCAAAGATTAAGTGAGCTAGAGGACGCCAAAGCTACATGCGAGCAGGACAAAGCGGCATGGGAAAACTCCGATAACGACCTCCCTGCAAAGAGCGAGCACTTGAAGTCAGCACGCGAGCAAAAGCTGCGGGCCGACGAGAGGCGACAACAGAAGCGAGAGGAGGAACAGCGGTCTAGGGCGAAACTCCGCGACTTGGAGCAAGGGCATCGTAAGTGGGTCGAATCCTATCCCAACCCTGCCGGCCTGGAGAAATTGCTTCACGCAATCGAAAACGAAAGGAGATTCCGAGAGCGACCAGTTGGTCCTATGGGACGCTACGTTGAGCTGAAGAAGCCCGAATGGGGATATATCCTTGAGAAGTCCTTTGGCGCAGCCCTAAGCGCTTTCGTTGTGACAAGCAAAGCGGATCAGAGTACCCTTTCCGAGTTGATGAGGAGGTACAACTAGTGAGTGTTTACTCTGCCCTGTAAAGATGATAGAAATTGACCCGACCAGCCAAGTTCCAATTTACATAGGCAAAAAGGATCGAATCAATACGTCTGATCATGAGCCAGACGAACGGCTTGTCACCTGGATGCGGGTTCTGGAAGTATGACCCGCCTGATGATTCTTTTGCTTCAAGAAGTTAACGAAACACACAGATCAAAAATGACCTTGTCCGGAATCAGTTGATCATTAACCAGAACATCGATCAGATCGTGCTCATCCAGAAGCGGAGTGAAGCTCACGACTTCATGCTCCGACATGGCCCAGAACGAAGGAACGTGAAAGCTTGTTTCGCCATGTCTGACGGCAGTCGGAGATTAGGACATCTCATTCACATGAACCAACAGAGCGGTGCCGTCAGGCTTGAACCGATCAACGAATATCAAGGATCCTTTCGAATGCAAGCGGACAAGGGTCGACAAATACAAGAGGAAAAAGACAATCTCGCGCGAATTCAGCGAGAAACGCGGGATGTCGAAGCAGCAGTTCGAGCGGCCCAAGACCAACTCAATGCGTGCCAAGCCGCGATGCAGGATCACAAAAACACGAAACTGGACCTCAAAGTGAAGTTTCAACGCGCTCAAGACGTCGTGGAGGCCCTAGAATCGGCACTAAGTGCGGCAACGCCCGATGCAGACGTGATCGAGATTCTAGAAAAGGAACTGGCCGATGCCCAACACCAATTGGAACTGGATCAAGAACAGTACAAGGACATGGTGGTGGAACTCGACAACCAAAATGACGAAGCACGCTTACACAAGACCCGCCTCGATGACGCCGAAAAAGCGCTTGAGGAGCTTAGATTCCAGCTCGAGAAACACAGTGCCAAAGTTCAGACGCTTACGCAGCGACGAGAACAGGCGTTACGACGCAAAAATGCTGCTCTGGAAGATGTGCAGGCCGCAGAAACCAACAAAGCCGACTGGGAGCAGAGGCGTGCGGAGCAAGAAGCACAGGTTGATACCTCTGGAAGAGACGCCGAATCGATATGCGCGCGCATAGAAGTCCCTCCCAATGAAACGTTCGAGTCGCTAAAGCGCAGGTTGGACAGGATGGCGAAAGAAAGGGAACGGAGCGAGAAGGAGCTTGGTGGATCAGAAGAAGAGCTGTTGAGGCAGGCTAATGATGCCAAGAAGACGTACTATGACGCCAAAAAGGAGATGGAAGGCACCCAGCATGTGCGAACGGTAAGTCAGTCGCCGGGAATGACGTACCTCGCAGCTGACTCTAGTACAGGTCCTGAAGGTTGCTCTGCAAACGCGCCAGGAGCGTTGGAGAAGATTCCGGCAGGAAATCTCAGTGCGAGCCCGCGTCACTTTCAACTATCTTCTTAGCGAGCGCCAATTCCGCGGTAGTCTCAGCGTCGATCACACAAATTCGCGGCTGGACATCCATGTACGTCAACCAAAGGTCCGGTAGCATATACAAGCTAATGGGTCTGTGTCTAGGTTCAACCAGATATTACGGTCAACAGTGCCGCGGGGAGGCAAACGAAGACGCTGTCGGGAGGTGAGAAATCGTTTTCGACGATTTGCTTGTTGCTCTCGCTCTGGGACGCCATGGGCTCTCCAATACGCTGCCTTGACGAGTTGTGAGTTGCAAGCCCAAATACGGTTCTGCCACGCATACTAATAGCCGTAGTGACGTGTTCATGGACAGCGTGAACCGCGACATTAGCATGACGATGATGATTGGAGCTGCTCGACGCGCCGTGGGCCGTCAGTACATCTTGATCACGCCGCAGGCCATGAACAACAAGAGCATCCACAGCATGGACGACGTGAGGATTATTCGGTGAGTCTGTCCCAGACACGACCCCCTTCTGCCATGGCTAACGGAAATCTAGCATGGATGATCCGGAACGAGGCCAGACGGCGTTGAACTTCGGTAGATGAGTTACTGGTGGAGCAGGACTGCGTTTGTTCTTTTGAAAGCCCAAAGCGTGGCGCTGTACAGTCACGCATTGCATGCCTAGGTATTGGGAGGGCGTTTGAAAATTTATGACCGGATACCCGCGGGCGTTGAGGGAAGGAGGAGATGTTACATACATACTTAATGTATGCGGTATTGATGGTGTCTCGCATGCCCGTGTGCGGCACGTAGCTGGAGGCGCAACAGCGACAGGGCCGTCACCTGCTTTTAGACCGCGCCAGACAATTTACAGTATTTGGTTCCTGCTTTAGAGCAATTACTTAGTACCTTAAACAGCGTGCGAGAGTGCTGGTGTAGACACGTCGGCTACGGTGGGGCCCATTCACACGGACTACTTATACGACCGGTTGCTGCTGTGATCGGCCACAGGGACTTGCGGGATCCCATTGGCCGGGGCAAAAGTGGGCCCGCGTCGGTTGCTGGTTGGTTGCTCACGACGAGACTCAGCACCTCTCACGTCTCTCCACACAAAACACACCAACGAGAACCGCACTCTGCTGCGCTGTCAACCGCCCGGTTCGCTCGCTCCCTATGAGGGTGCATGTCTTCACGCCTCCCGTGAGACGCTCCCGTCTCTGAACAGCATGGACTCCTCGCCGCCCTCGCCCGGCACTCCCAGCCCATCCTCGCCCTCGCCCTCCGACGATGGGCTGACCCGGCCCGCGTCGCCTTTGCAGGACGATGCGCGCATGATTCCGGCCCAGGAAGACGCCGACAACGACGGGGAGAGTGGCTCGGGCGGCGCGGCCTCAAGCGCACCGCATCCGGCTGAGGAGACCGTCAACAGATCACTCAAAGGAAAAGAGAAGGCGAGGAAGGGGCCGTTGCGACTGCTGGACCTCCCGGTGGATATTCTCAAAGAGATCATACACCAGGTAAGCATATGACCGAAGGGTGCCGTGCGCACGACGGCGCGAAGCCAAACTGCGGGCTGACCAGAGAAACCCCCACAGCTTCCGCATACCAACGACCTCACATCGCTCGCGCTCTGCCATTCGGCCCTCCACCGTCTCACGATCCCATGCATATACTCACGCTTTGATATTGTCTGGCCCGACGAAAGCACGCATGCCGAGCCCCGATCTGGCGTGGATGCCCTCACTTATGGATTGGCGACTCTAGTCATGGGCGACGACTGCTTTCCGCACCAGAACAGACTCCGCCACCAGTCCAGCGCGGCGAGCAACTCAAGCACGCCTTCTACGACCCCATATCCCATTCCACGGCGGCGATTTGGAAACTACTATGCCCAGTTCACGAAGAAGTTCTCCTTGGGCAACGGGCCGGCAGCATGGGTGCAGGAGTACATGATAACAAAAGAGGGCGGCAAAATGCTCGGCACTTTGGTCGCGCTTGCGATTGCCCGGATGATCAACCTCGAAACTTTTGTATGGGATATGCCGACCGGCGTTCTCCGCGACGTATGGCTAGCACTCTCGAGCCTGGCTGACCGCTCCGATGGCGACGAGTGCCGGCTTGAACGCCTCTGGATCCGATGGCACGACAATACTATAGACGCTCCTGTTCCTGCGCCTCCGCCTCCGATGATCCTGAACAACGTAAACGTACCACCTCCCCCGGGCACTACGCATCCCAGCGGAGTGGGCGCCGTTCAAGCGCCTGTCGTCGTCCCTCAGCCGTTCCAGTCACCTCTGGCTTCAGCAATAGATCGGGTTGAGTATCCTACCTTCTCCGTGATACCCCCGCTGAAGAGCTTGAGCGTCCTAGATGTCGACGAACTACCTTATCTGGACGAGATGAGCATCTTAATAGCCAGGTCTCAGAAGAAGCTGCGAGAACTCAGGGTTGGCATTGCTCCGCACGCACAACAGCGGGACTGGGTCACTGCATGGGAAGGCGACGGGATCCAACAAGTCGACTATAATGCCCCATGGACTGGCGCCAGTTCAATAGGAGAAAAGAGATTGGGCGGTGTCCTTGGCATACTCGTAGGAAGGATTCATAACCTGCGTCATACCGAGGAGCAACCCAGCCACCGCCCCAACGCGGCCGGATTGCTGGATCGGCAAACGGAGACAACCGCCCTCAAAGTTGGAACACCAGACTCGATGCCCGCCCACGCAACGCCATTACATGACCGAGAGCCTGAACATGGTATCGAGCATTATGAGCATATATTGGACGAACCAACTGTACCGGAAGGGGTCAGTCTCATCGATGACATCCAATCGCTCGGCATCAACCCAACCGTCCAACCACCCAACAACGCGGAGAACGACCCGGAACCACTGCTTTCGAATCCTCTAGTCATGCCAGTGCCAAAGCATGGAAGCGCCGACGTTCCTCATGAGTCTGATAAAATGACCGAGCCTATATTGAACGGAAAGCTGAAATTAGAGGTCCTGGAGCTCGAGCGTGTTCCGCTCTCAGTCTCGGTGTTACTAAGGGCTTTCGATTGGTCGATGTTATCGACTCTGACACTATTGAACTGCAGCAACCACGAGCAATTGTGGAAATCCCTTCGACGCACCTACACCCCGCGCTCTGCATATCCCGCCGGCTCACCGTCTTCATCAAAGGCGTATAAGGCTTCATATACCCTCCGATCAGAGTATAGCCTGAACCTCAAGAAGATTCACACGAACACGGTCTCTCCATCCCTAATATCCTTCCTAAAGGAGACACTCGCACCCAACAGCCTGGAAGTGCTCTTCCTGCAAGAAGGGAGGTCGTACACATCTGCAGTGACAGTGGATGCGATATACCGAGGACCCTTGCGGCGACATCGATCAAGCCTAAAGAAGTTGATGATCGACAGCAGTGAGAAAGGTCCCGATGGACATGCTACAAATAGCTCGAGGTGGAGGAGGTGGATGCTGAACCGCGAGATTCTCACCTTCATCACCAGCGGACGCATGAGCAGTCTCCGAGAACTCGCAGTATCGATCGACTACAAAGACTGGGTGAGTATATTATTTAGCGAAAGATTGACTGAAGCTAACCTCGACACTAGCATCACTTCCTACAGCGCCTCCCTCTAATCCCCCACATCCGCTCCCTTTACATCCCCTTCATCGCCGACCACGCCCACGGCAACAACATCGACCCGCGAGAACTTGCCTACCAAATCCTCGACATCGTGCACCTCCGCCCCGAAATCGAGCTCTGCTACATGGGGCTCTCGACAAAGTGCTTCGAGATCCTAGAAAACCGCCCCTCAAACTACGATCTCCGCCACGGCGGCGACGGTATCAACGTCGGCGATGGCACGGGCGTCGGCTACGTCGGTGCGCACGACCCTATGATGTCGGACGATGAGTCCGATGCGACCGAGGATGAAGACGATGACGAACTTGATGGCGGGATGGGCGGGCCTGTGGGAGAGAGCGAAGAGACGGAGAGTGAGGTCGAGGAGGATGCGAATGATGACTCGGATGATGAGTCCTTCTTGCAAGATTCGCAGAAGGGTCCGAAGCTGAGGGTACGCGAGATTCTCTTCTACGAGGAGCGGGTTGAAGCTTTCCGGAGGCGGCATGGGGTTCTCAGGCCGTAAGCGGATGATTAGACTACACAGGCGATGTAATGCGGTTGAAAGGGGAAGAAGAAATGTCGACTGCATTTTCACAGGTTCGAGCGGGGAAAACTCCGGTGCTGGACGGATGGCGATGGCGCATTTAGTGGGATAACCCTGGGAGTTTTTTTGGTATTTTTCCTTGCGAGGTCATCATCATTCAATCCTTGGGCGTGGTTAGGATCATAAGATATCTCTCTCGGTCATAAGCGAGCTAGTGGCAGCTTTAAAGCAACTTTACTTTACGGGAAACTGTAGTTTAGATATAGTTCGAGTGCGTTGGGAACGCCCGGTAAAGGAATGAATGCAATTAGAATTGCGGAGCGGACCTGTTGGTTACCTATGCCTACGTACGTACGCTATTCAATGGGGTGTTGAGCTTGAAGCCATTCAGAATGCGAGGCTTTGACTCGGGGAGGGGGGCATTCAGCCAAGGCCATTCATTGCTGGTTAAGCAGCAACCGGCTTATACTCATAAAGCGGAGTTGATCGTACAAAAACGTCCAGGATCGTCAACTCATTCTAACCCTCTTCTCTTTCCCGTGTCAAATCGTGTTGAATATGCCAGTATCAGAGCCGACTTTTGTTGAAAGATCCCGCTCACAGCCCATTCCTAAACGCCAAGCAAAAACGCCGCCCATATTCCACTTGCATGTACCTTAGACAGGCAGTGGGAATGTGCTGGCCCAAGCCGCAATCTCCTTCTTGAGGCTGTTGATCTCGTCCACCTCGCCAGAGGCAACCTTCGCCTTGAAATCCTTCAGCTTATTCGCCTCTTTGGGCAGCTCGCCCTGGACCTTCTTGCACAGCTTGATGCACGTATCAATGTATCCGGCAATCTTCTTGAAATCCTCCTCTCCGAGACCACGGCTCGTCATAGCCGGCGCTCCGATACGGATACCCATGGGCGTGAGGGCCGACTTGTCTCCGGGGGTGGTATTCTTATTGCAGGCGATATTGGCCTGTTCGAGAACCGCTTCGACACGCGCACCGTCGAGGGAGAGCGGCTTCAGGTCGATCAGCACCATGTGGTTGTCCGTACCGTCGGTGACGAGCTTGTAGCCGAGCTCTTTGAAAGCGAATTCGAGGGTTTTGGCGTTCTTGATGACTTGCCGCTGGTAGGCTTTGAAGTCATCGGTCTGGGCCTGCTTAAGCGCGACAGCGAGCGCGGTAATGGTATGGTTGTGGGGTCCGCCCTGATGGCCAGGGAAGACAGAGAAGTTGATAGGTCCCTCAAGGTCATACAGCGTCTCCTTACCCGTCTTAGGATCTGTCTTGCGCACGCCCTTGCGGAAGAAGATCATCGCGCCGCGGGGTCCACGCAGCGACTTGTGCGTCGTGGTGGTGACGATGTCGCAGTAGGGGAAGGGGGACTTGTTCACGCCGGCGGCGATGAGGCCCGAGATATGCGCCATGTCCATCATGAGGTAGCAGCCAACTTTGTCTGCAATCTCGCGCATGCGGGCGTAGTCTATTTCGCGGCAGTAGGCTGAGGTGCCGGCGACGATGACCTTGGGGCGGTACATGAGCGCGTTCTGCTCGAGCTGGTCGTAGTCGATGAGGCCGGTGTCGAGGTTAACGCGGTAGGGGAAGGTCTCGAAGTAGGTTGACACTGCGGAGATCCTACAAGGCATCAGTCCTCTCTTCTTTCCACTGAAACCGCGTGGGCTGAACGTACTTCTTCTGCGGCGTCTGATAACCATGGCTCAAATGCCCACCATGGGGAAGATCCAAGCCCATCAACCTCTCGTGCGGCCTCATGATGGCTTGGTATGTCTGCAGGTTCGCCGGGCTACCACTCAAGCACTGTACATTGACACCCCACTTCTCCGGATCCAGTCCAAAAGTCTCTAGCGCGCGCTTCTGGCAGAGCAGCTCTACTGCGTCAATATTCTCGTTTCCACCATAGTAACGTGCGCCGGGGTAGCCCTCAGAGTACTTGTTCGACATGGGCGAGCCAAGGGCATCGAAAACGGCGCGGGAGGTGACATTCTCGGAGGCAATGAGCAGGATGGATTCACGCTGGCGCTTGATTTCTTTTTCCTGTGCTCAATCAGCAGGTTGCACTTTGAAACAAGCAGTTCGAAGCGTACCATTATCTTAGCGACCTCAGGATCCGTCTCCACCAAGGACTTCTCCATAAGCTGCCATGAGTCAATATCATACATCCATTGTCGTTCCAAGTCTGGGGTCATACCTCCTTGTGGGACTGAGGGAGCGCGTAGTGAGACATGGTGGGCCAATTGATTCTAAAGCTGGTATATAGAAGAAGACAAGTTGTGGAGGGGAGAACTTTTGAAGTGTTCAAGAGAGAATTGCGCGATCGAGCTGCCGTGGAGACTTTGAAAACCACGCGACGCTCACACTAAACTTTTTTGCGAGGGGCACTTCATACTAGTCCCAATCTGGGTTAGTATAACATCGTTCGAGCCGTCATCGGACTCCGACCCACGACGGAACGGAACGAAAATGCGAAGGCCCGAAGATTAGATAACTCACTGCACTACACCATACCTCATTACTATGGTCATCTGGCTTCAGAGACGACTGCTTGAGGCTCTTGTTTTGTTTCCGATATTCCCGAACACTTAGCAAATGAGCACAAGACGATGGTATTCCATCAACACCATGTCGGAACAGCACAGTTATTGGCTTTGATATTGTTTGAAGGCTTTGGCTGTTTCATTCTACATACGTACAGTCCATTCCATCAACCGCAGTTCGGTTCATCCTCCCATTCCGTCCATGATATGCATTCCTCGCTCTGTCGTTCGCTTTGCAAGAATCCAACACTTCCCAACGCCGAAGTATGCCATGTGTCGTAGTGAGCAGCACGCTGCCAATCGCTTTGCAAAAGGGTATGTAATCGATTTGAACCGAAGAATCAAAGCCGAGTACCCTCGGCGCCAAATATCGACAATCTCTTTCCTCGCATGCCCGCCTCTTATCATTAACCCCCCATGAAAGCTTTTCCAAGTGCGACCTTAGTCGTTGTCGGTCAACCGATCCAGCACGATGATACTCAGTATCATGACTAGCAACCCGATGGTTACTATTATGAGTAGCACGAAGCCGAACCAGCCGAGTACCATCGCGCTTGTCCCGACGCCCGACTTCACGCTACCGTTTCCCAGGTCTTGCACGATTGTCGCTGCGGCTACGGATGCGGTATGCTGCCATAGCACGGAAACGAGCACGAAGATGGATGCGATGAAGATGAGCGCGAGCGCAACCTGCGAGACTGGTCTTGACGGGAAGGGCTTGACATCGACGTCCGAACCGGTATGCTCGTCTCTCTCTTCGTGCCAGCCGGGGAATGTCGCGAGGAGGATGAATGTGAAGAAGGCGAGAATGATGGCGACGATGAGAAGGTAGGGGAATACGACGGCATCCTTGAAAGTTGAGGCGACCCACACCAGGTTGAGCGGGTCTTGGTCGACCGACACACCGTCGACAAGCGCAGTTGCGTTGTTCGAGCAGATGTAGTCGCCGCCATCCTTATTTATGCAAATGCCGAAGTACCCAACGCGCACTGCGAGCTGCGCATTGCCGACAATATTCGCGATTGCTGCGGTGACACCGGGATCGACTTGTTCGGTGGAGTAGGTGGGTGTGTACTTTTCGTACCACATTGAAATGAGGAAGATGCCCGGTATTAGCGGGGAGGTAGACGAGCAGCCTGCTAGTAGTAATGCTGTGGATCGTTAGCGCTCGATCACTCATTCCAGGCAGTTTCGGAGCGACTCACATAGTAGGATTATAGCAATGGCTATCAGGATCATGAGCACATGGTGGTAGCCCAGAAACGGTATCAACCCTGGAATGAGGTCAGCTTCCATTCCTTCCATGAACGAATGTCAAACCCACGTTGCATGCTAACCGCGAACCGTAGATTCGCCATGATGTGTATGCGCCCCCTTCAGCTTCTTCCGGAATGTCTGTGGGAATCTCCAGCGGCTCCCGAAGGGCCCGGAGAAGCTTGTGATGGAATGCAGTCGGAGAGGCTGCGGGTGGTATGTTTCTCTGCAAAGAATGTAGGAGCGAGCGGGCAGGCGGCTTTGTCCTAAGAATGCGCCGGTGGAGAATGCAGAAGTGGTCGGTTTTCGAGATGCGGTGTGGTCGCTATGGAGCTCTTGAAGCTTCCGTCGGAACTCAACTGCGACCAACGACTGTCAGAGTGTCTCCTTTGCAGCAGAGATAATTTGCAGAGGGTGTAAGGAGAGAGTGTTTAGCTTAGTGTGAGTCTTCGTCCCTTAGTTCCAGCCCGAGTACTTTTGCTGTGGGCAAAATTGTGAGGTTGGGGTACTTTGGTGTGGCTGGGCGACGAGGCTGGGAACACGCACACAAACAAGCCGGTGCCGGGCAACCAACCGCGTGGAACGTCATCCCGGCCGCCAGCCAATCACGCCGCGCCTCGCAATAATCGGACAATTTAATTCAGGGATGCGTCCGTCGGTTCCTGCAGGGTCGAGACTTTGACGGCCGCTTCGACGATGCTTTCTCCAACCTCTTCCTTTTGCGCTGCGACGTGGCACCGCGGCTGCGAGACAGCTCTTATTATTTGCATGACCCTCATATCGCTCGACTGGCATCGCTTGCTTCCCATATGCCCCGGTCTCGCGCCTTCTTGCGCTCGGTCCCGTCTACTGCGTGACTCCAGCGCTCGACGGCTGGACGACTGCTGTCCTCTTCACTCTCGGCATGCCAATGAGTCCTTCATTATGTCGCCGTGCGATATATCTCCGTTATTCAAGCCTGGCATCGCTTTCTCCGTCTCGGTTCGCCCGAGCGCGCTGCAGTGTATCCAGCCTATTGAAAAGGCTCTCCAGCAACCTGAGGCTATCTGAGGCACGCGGCAAGGACGAGGTAACTTCCCGGTTATGTAATGGCGGCGTCGCAGCCGAGCGTGAGCTCCGGAAGCTCTTCTGGACGAATCGGTATGGTGGTAGTGAGGAGCCTGTCTGTTCAGCGGTAAGGCTAGCTGCGGCCCCGCTGCAAACTGCAGCCGCTCAGAAGTCGATGGCTTTGCTGCTGACTGTTCGACGTCTCTCGGAGACTCCTCCATGTGTTCGTAGTCGGCTTGCCAGAGCGTTTGACGTGCCCGCGCTTGCTGCAAGCTGGCCATTCGGGCATGCGGACATGTAAAGAAGCGCATTTCCGAAAAGCACTCGGATCGGGCGTGTCCCATACAGAGCCTCGATGCCCAGGGACGTCAGCAGTCAGCTGCGCGTTTACGTGCAAGCATCGGCAGCTGGCAGTCAGATGCGAAAGCCCAACGCGGGCAGCATCGGAATGACACAAAAATCCCACCCAGTTGAAACTGGATTGCGCTTCGGGCTCACATGGAGCATCTGTCCGAGACCTGATCTACGATGCCGATTCCCTTATTCGACCTCTGCAAACAGGTGGGCATCCGCGCACCGCCGCAAAGCTCGGGCCACACATGGCTCGTGCGAGGCTATGACATCACGTCCCTCCACGCCTTTGGATCGTTAGCTGCTTGCAATAACGGGGCACCAATGCAGACGCGACAAAGAACCAATTGAAACAAGCCCGCAATCTCGATGAAAGACACAGCCTAGGCTCCATTGCCCCTCGCTAAAGAAACGATGACGATTTCACTACGTAGGCGGGGTCATGCGGTTGCAAAGGAGCTCCAGTGTTTGCCAATTCCCACGATGAATGCTTGCGGCGAGGAAAGAGGGACATGACGTAGCTGCCTCACAAGCTCTCGCTCTCAGCAGTACATAAACCTCTGCCGCCCGCTACTCTAGAGCCCTCATCCACATCCACACTGCAACTCCTACAATCCACTTCAACCACACACCCAACAAACCAAACCCCAAACACACCACCAAATCACCAACATGTCTGACGCCGGCCGCAAGGATTTCTCCACCAAGGCTAAGGAGGAGATGACCCCCGATTCCTCCAAGTCCACCCAGCAGAAGATGAAAGAGGCCTTCACCGACACTGGCGACAAAGTCGCTCGGTACGTTCCTCCTAAGTCCCCTTCTACCATAGCACCATAACTAACAATTACCGCAGTGGCGCCCAGCCCGACTCGGATAAGTCTACCGGCCAGTCCTTGACCGACAAGATGGGCCGCTCCAAGGACCGCGAGGTTCACGGCAGCACCGGCGGCTCCATCATCGACAAGACCAAGAACGCTCTCGGCATGGGCGACAAGCACTAGGCTGCTCGTTACGACTACAACAATGACGGACGATAATGGGACGGAGTTTCATGATATCGGAGGTTTGGGACGGGAGCTTGTTTCCTGTTCCTGCTTTATGGCCCGAGATAATGCCTTTGTATGAGTATGATACCATGCCTGATGGCGATTGAATGAGGAAACTCTTATTTCGATATCGACAATTTGTACCTGCTTTGATGTGTGATTTGTGATGGTTGGTGGATTCTTCATTGAACACGTCAAACGTTTTGCGTGGTTATGATAAATGGCATTGGTATAGATTCCCATGTACTGTTTCCACCTGACCTTCGCTAAAGCGTCATGGTGACTCTAACGTTGGATAATGAGGCAGCATCCGTCAGACACACGTTGTTTGCACCCAGTAACCGTAACGAGAACAAGAAGATCGCATTGAAAAAGAATAGCGCGATACCAGCATTCTATCAGTCCCAAGAACCCTTCGTATCTCCCTTCGTATCCCCCTAAGCCAACCCTGACTATACACAACCTGTTCGCACTCAATCATCGGCCTTCCTGGGCCGCCGGTCCATGGTCCCTCCGAGCCAGAAGCAAATTCCACCCCCTGTGCTCGAGCCATGGACCAATCCCAGTAGACACCCCAAAGAGCTCATTAATAAATAAAACGGCCCCAGTTGCCAAAGGTATAGCTTGCCCCGGCGAGGCGAGATCCGAGGCCGGCGATAGGTCAATGGACCTGATAGTGGCTTCTATGAGGCAGACACCGAAGATCCAGATGAACGAACCTGCGTACACCGCGGTGGTCGCGAATAATTCGAGAAACATCTCGTCCTTGTTCTCGATATCGGACTCTTGCAATACTGGCTCTCCTTGAAACCAAACTCGTAATCCGATCTTGGCGAAGCTATGCAAGTAGCCGCTAAGAATACATATGCCGAGGACAGCGAGCAAGCTTCCGAATATGAGAGATCCGGGACGGAATCCGGCTTCCAACTTTGCAAGCATTTCGGAGAGCCAAGCTGCATCGTTGGGATCGCGTGGCGGAAGTGTCCTGTACAAGCTCGCCTAGAACCAGATGAAGGCGCCGATATTCCAGAACGCCGCCAGGAATAGAGAAAGTACGGCCGCCGGCTCATAGAGGATGGCGTGAATGGTAGAGATAGCGCCAAGTGCTGGGAGATAAAGCATAGTGACGAGGGCGATTATTATGAATGCTTCGACCAGGCAGAAGTCGTGTCGTAACGCAAGTAGTGTCCATGATGTAAGGATAGCGAGCATAGAAGCCGCGCAAGCCAGTTTGAGTCCACTCGCCTTCCTGCTTACGTCGTGGGGGGCAGTGCGGAAGTTGTAGAGGAGCAAGGTGGCCGCCTGTAGATAGGTGCCAATGCGGACGCCGTTGCCATAAAGTTGTTCCGCTGTGGTGTCGTTTCCGGGAGCCATGATTCGAAAAGGAAGTGAGACGGAGACTAGATGCTGTCAGTACAATTCAATGGATTTGTGAATGGGTACTCCGCTTGCCTTGTATTGATGTATGATAACGAAAGCTAGTGATGCCGAAGCTGTAGACCGGGAGAAGGTTGTGCGTCTGCGAATGGAGCGATGGTTGGGTAATTCGAGAATGAGACAAACACCATTGAAAGTAATGACATGACCAGCGGGTAGGGACTTTCTAGTTCTCCCCAGATGGCCTCTTACCTTCTTTGACATGCCCAGACTTCTCTTTCCATTACAGACACTCTTCCAGGAATACAGTCCTGACGTCCTACTGTGGGCAAAGCCCTCGCGGACAAGATTATAATTTGTCACTCCATCGACAGACATTGTATTAGGCTAGCTTTCGGCAGCTGCACTGTGATGTTCCCTATCATTGACGCTAGCATGCACATTCATGACTGAGCCTGAGTTTGGTCGAAGTGAGGGAAAGTGGGTTCGGGCCATGGCTGGCGGCGCAACATCGGTGAGCTGAAGCTGCAGTGCGCATATGTATCCTGGCTTCCTCTTACACTGCAATCGGCCAACCCTCCCGAAGGAACCTTCAAACACCAGAGGTTACTTCCTGTTGCGAATCGGTCATAGCGGCAGACCGCCGTCGGAGTTGAGCGAAGGGTTTCCGGTGTAGAAAATCTTATCACGAACGGGCTCTCGGTTCCTCTAGTGCGATGGGAATGTGTGTGGTTCGGACCAACCTGGGGAGTGGGCTGGAAGGAATATCCTCGAGCCATAATAGCGGCAGTTCAGCGCAAGGCGTTTACTTAAGAAAAAAAAAAAGGGTTTCATATTAAATCCGCGAGGTGGGTGGTGGCAGCTCATTACTTCCCTAAGATAGAGGAGTGTGATGTAGAAACAGAAGATGGATGACGATGGATGATGTAGCACCAAGAGAATAAAACGCGATAGCAAGACCGAAAGGGAAGGAACGAGAAAGTAGAACCATAAAGCAAAAAGAGAGCGGTTACGACGTAGACAAGATTCGAACTTGCGAGGCCGAAGCCATTAGATGACATGAATTAGGTAATTCAAGTCTAACCCATTAACCACTCTGGCACTACGTCTTCGATCGAAGCCGATAATACCCTTTTTCTGCCGGTAGTATGTTTATATCAGACATCAAAAACCGCTCAGGCTTCACAGAGGGTTGAAAATTGGGGCGTCATTCGTGTGGGCTGTGTCAGAGGAAGGCGCGGGGCACAACCACTCAAGGCCCTTATCGGTGTCATCATTAGTGCACCTTTTGATTGGTTGACTAGAGGGTGGACTTTCCGCTCAGCGACCACGTCCCTTTCTGCTCATTGTGCACCACCTTCCCTTCCTTCTGCAGCTTCTCGAGAATCTGCAGGATGCCTTTCTCTGCTGGTGCCCACAGATTCTCCGGATAGTCTTTGTAAATAACCTTGACAATTTCCATCGACGTCCAACCGCCCTCCCTCTCCTGAGCCAGCACGTCCAAGACCTGCTTCTCGCGCATTTTCCGATGCTTGATGTACTCTAGCACTTTTCCTGACCCATCCTCGATGACTGGTCCATGGCCCGGATATGCGCGCCCCTTGAACTGCGTCGACATGCCGTCGAGGCTCTTCATGTACGTCGCGTAATCCTCGAACACCGCAGTACCTTGGCCGAGCACGTTGTCGCCCGTGAACATGGCATCCTCCTCCTCTAGGACGAGCGCCATATGGTCAGTAGTGTGGCCCGGACAGAAGAACGCCCGGAGCGTCGCGCCTTCCGTCTCGAACTTCTGCCCATCGCTTATGTCCAGCCATCCCTCCTTTGGATCCTTCTTGTACACCTTTGTATTCGAGGAATGCTTCAAGAGGTCGGGTACTCCTTCAATATGGTCATGATGCCAATGAGTCAGGATTGTCTTCTCAATTGTGATCTTCTCCTCGTTCAGCACCGACTTAAGCGCCTTTATCCATTCGGGCTTGCCTTCGCCGGTGTCGATCAACAATCGTTTCGAGCCTTGACCCACGATATACGTGTTCGTTCCTGCGCGCTTTAGTTTCGATCGAGAAAGATGGAAGGCGATGCGGACCTTGCAGTGTGAACTGGGAGATTATCAGCGCTCACTGTTGCAGACAAACAAGCGCTCCAACCTACCTTTCCCGGATTCCCGCCGAGCACGCGTATAACCCGGCTGCTAACCTTCTCAACCACTGGGAGAGGTACCAAAGGCTCTGCCATGGTCGAATAGAGTTTGTGAAACGTGAAGTGAGCACGTAATCGCCATAACGAGTGCATGTTCACTCACTGGAGAGATCCCGAGGTCCGGAGTTTAGATGCCCGCTTATCGATACCGCCGACGTCAGGACAAACTATCACTTTTCGGGGTGCTCCCGCCAACGCGTACACTCGGAAAAGTTAACATGGCGCCAAGCGATGAGGATGACGATATGCCGTGAGTATGTCCTGTTGTGAGGCAATCTCATCACTAATCAGCGAAGACAGCTCTCCGCTGGGGCCTTGGATGCCTTGAAAGATTTTTATGGCGAACGAGATGCCCGACAGAAACAATTTGAAGATCTGAAAGCTCAGGCTGAAGATAATTTTGAGGGCAAAGGAAGGCTGAGCATGGAGGCCTTCGCCGAGGATTGGAATGCAAGTCAATTCTGGGTATGGCTGGCGTAGCAAGGAACGGGGAACGAATGCTCATCACAATGTAGTACAACGACGAGACCGCTACAACCCTTGCTCGGCAACTTTTAGATGGAGCTACAGACGAGACTCGGATAGCTGTCGTATCTGCTCCAAGCGCATTCATTCAGCTGAAGAATCTTCTGGTAAGCCCACCTGTCCTCCTCTGCCACATCACTAACCAATATTTCAGTCGTCCGGAGAGTACACGTGCAGACCGCAACTCACCCTCTTCGAATACGATGAGCGATTTGCTGTCTTCAAAGAGTTCGTCCGATACGACTTTGAGCAGCCCATGAAACTCCCTGCCGAGCTGAAAAGCTCTTTCGACCGGATCGTTTGCGATCCACCATTTCTAAGCCAGGATTGCCAGACTAAAGGTAGGGCGTTAGCGACCATATCCACGTCTAATAAACTGACAGAATGCAGCGGCTTTGACTGTCCGCTGGCTCGCAGAGTCTTGGACGCCTCAGGATCCAGCGAACAAGACGGGCTCGTTCCATTTGATCGTTTGCACCGGAGAACGTATGGAAACTCTCATCGAGAAACTGTACTCCAAAGTCGGCATACACACTACCGACTTCGCGGTGAAGCATGCCAAAGGACTCAGCAACGAGTTCAGGTGCTATGCCAATTTCGAGTGCCATGACTGGAAGTGGGCTAAGCAAAGCTGATGTGCCTTACCCATCCTCTACTTTCGTGTCCATGGTAACTTTCAATATACCCATTAGACCTCGTATACTTAAGTGCTCCTGATGTTCTCAATCTTGCTGCTCGGCAAAACTTGCCTTCCCCTGCCGCGGAGCTACCCCACATTAGTTGCCCCTCCATTCCTCGGCCAGCACCTCAAGAGCTCCGAAACTCACGACATCACGTCACAGCAAACCAACTTTGAGCACCATAATGGCCGCCTGCATCTTCTGCAAGATCATCCGGGGTTAGTGCGCCTTAATGCCACCTCTCAATGCCTCCTAATTCGCCCTCTAGGTGAAATCCCCTCGATGAAGATCTTCGAGAGCGAGAAGACGCTCGCATTCCTTGACATCAGTCCATTGTCGAAAGGACACTCTGTACGTCCTCTCTATACAATTTTTTGCGCTCTTCCGCGTATCAGCAGTACAATTGCTAACAACGGGTTACACAGCTCATCATCCCGAAATTCCACGGCGCAAAACTCCACGACATCCCCGACGAGCACCTGCACGAAGTGCTCTCGGTAACCAAGAAAATCGCGCTTGCGCAGGGCATCCAGGACTACAATGTGCTTCAGAACAATGGAAAGATTGCGCACCAGGTTGTAGATCATGTGCACTTCCATTTGATCCCGAAGCCGAATGAGCAGGAGGGGTTGGGCATTGGCTGGCCGACGAAGGAGGCGGATAAAGGGGAGTTGCAGAAGCTGTTAGAGGAGATTAAGTCGAAGATGTGAGGGACTAGGTTCGGGAGGCTAGGTGCCTGGAGGGAGGGGGCGGCGGAGGGAGACATTGGAAGAAATACTACAAATGCGCAAATGGTCACATTGCAATCCCGTCCCTGGGAACCGGAGTGATGCATGAAGTCCGTCGGATGTATACGATTCTTTTGGTTTACTCATCGGCCCTTGAAAACCGGCTTCCTCTTCTCCTTGAAAGCCAACAGCGCCTCATCGCGGTCCTGCGTGTTGACCACCATATCATAGGCCATATTCTCCGCCGCCTCGCCTACAGCACAGCCCGCGACCGCTGCCATCGCAGCCTGTATCGCAATCGGCCCACCCTCACAGATCTCTCGAGCAAGCTTCACAGCCTCCTCGAGCACTTTCTTCCTGGCGGCGCCCGGCTCTTGTGCCTCTTCCGCTGTCACTTGTACCAGTCTATCGCAGAGCCCCAAAAAGTACGCTTCGGGTGCGCCAACTCTTCGTCCCGTAAGAATCAGGTCTCGCGCCCGAGATTGCCCAATCAGTGCTGGCAGGCGATACGTCCCTCCTGCGCCTGGTATGATCGCTAAACGCGTTTCAGGGAGCGCGACGGTCGTTGTGGAGGCGAAGACGCGCATGTGGGTTGTCAGAGCGAGCTCAAGGCCGCCGCCGAACGCGGGAGCCGCAAGGGCGGAGATCGTGGGGAGGGGTAGATTTGAGATAGAATTAAAGGTCTTCCGGAGAGATTTGAGAAAGTTAGCTGTACTAGAGGTCTTGTTAGCTTCAATACCAGATGGTGGAAACACTGCGCCTACTCTTGGGGAGTAAAGGAAGCGCGCTCCTTGAGATCTGCGCCCGCGCAAAAGCTGGAGTCCACATCGCTAGCTAATATTAGAGCCCTTGTAGGTCCTCTGCTTCCTTCATCGTGTACGCTCTTTATTTGGTGCTTCAATTCGGCGAGCAATTCTGTTGAAATGGCGTTGCGTGCGGCGGGGCGGTTGAGCGAGAGTATGCGGATGCTGCCGCAATGGGGCGCGGGAATGTTGGTGACATTTAGGACTTTCGACGGCGCGGTTGAGTACGCACAGCGCTGGATCTGGCGCAGAAATAGCTGTGACGTGGGCCGGAAGAGAAGAGGCATGCTTGCAGGGGATTCGGAGGTCGAAGAATTGCGGGTTAAATGGACAGTTCGATATCTCCGAGAACGATTGGAGGCAGGGTGAGCCTTGGAGGGAGAGAAGGGTTCTCTGGACTCCCTTTGCAATATTACGAACCGAACGCGTCGGGATGGAGGCCGAGAGCCATGTGGCGGCTATCTTCGGGGTAGGGAGCTATGACCGCCATGATGATTTTGGATAACTAAGCGAGTATCATCGTTGCCTGCCTCATTCATTCAGAAGGGAACTCTCTCCAGAAGTCTTCCCGGGGGCCCCGACAAGCGAAAATAGGACAACGATATTGAACGCCTTGCCATTGCCAGAGCACTTAGCCTTCCGGTGCTTGCTATTGCGTATCTCGATGGACGACTCACCACCTCCGCCTCTCAATGGCACAATGTCTCATACTACCAAACCGGCCCCTACACTAGACACTCTACCATCAGAGCTTCGAAGGCTTATTGTTGCTCATCTGGCACCATCAGGACCCGAAGAACTGCGTCCAGGATGCAAGGCTCCTCTCAAGAGTGCTAACCTTGCACATCCTTGTCTCCGCGAATGGGTGCCGGAATTCATGTTTCGTGACATGGCCCTCGAACATGTCATTGTTGGCATGGCAAGCTTTCTAGAGCGTTTCGCTGTTAACGAAGACAACGCTGGGCTCCTGAAACACGTCAAGACAATCCAAGTCAAGGTCAGCTACTACCCACAGTCCGGGCGTCCACCGGCTGACTCTCGTAGGTGCCGCCAGCGATTCGATGGGAAGTTGACACTGAGCACGACTTTGATACTATCGAAGACATAACGATGCGGCGTCTGTGCCATAATTACGACGCGGAGACGCCGGATGATTTGACCAACGAACAACGCCAGTACTGCGGGCATTACCATAGAGCCTTGGTCGAGCCGTTCGTCGACAACCGCCGATGGTACGTCTTACTCAGGAACGCGCAACAGTCGTGGGGTCAGGTCTTTCACTACTTTCCGAACTTGCAGCATATAGGAGTTGGGTGCTGCGAGCGAGTGGATCATCCAACCGGCACGTACACTAATGTCTTCGTTTCTCAATTCGGGAGACACGTTACATGTGAAGCCGAACCGCCGTTCGTCGAGGATCCGACGATCAACATGGCTTGGGCAAGCGCCCTTGTTCTAGAAGGTGCACCGCAGACCGTTCGATCGCTCCAGCTGTCCATGGCAAATATGGACAATTTCAACTCTTTCGCGACCGTAAATCGTCTGCTGAGCATCGTGTACAGAAATTCCCAGTTCCTATCACTTCAGCCGCCTCTTGGAGTAACCGAACTCTCAATAACTCTCCGAGGTGTGGACGGTCTGCATGGGGAACTCGAGTGGACTGGTGATACCGGAAGCGCAGGTCTGCTTCGTTACTGGAAGAAAGTCCTCGGTGCATTAAGAAACTTAAGGTATCTGGAATTCCGCGAGGAAGTCGGCGACTCGCCAAATCTTGCCTTCACTAGTGGAGAGGAAACGGACTCCAACGACAACGTTGTGGTCTGGCTGCTGCACCATCTCAAACACAACAGGCTTGAGACCTTACGCCTCCGCGATTTTTTTCTCGATCCGGATTGGTTTCGCGACATGTTCTTCACCGACTGGCCGAACCTTAAGAACATTATCCTCGATAACACCTCCCTCAGGTGGTCGACCGAAGATAAAGGCCAAGAAGAACACGAGCAGCCGAGCGAAATAACTGTTCGAGATCACCATAACGAGAAGGCATGGATGCGAATCTGTCAATTCCTCTCCAACGAATACCCTAGTGTGAACATCCACATCAACCAACCTGCATCGTGGGGCGAAATTGGCGGGAACTACATTCTACTCTCCAAGGACGTGGAGGAGTTGCAGCGACTGCCTCGCGTCAAACTCAATGTCCGTCCATCTTACCCCTTCACGGACAACCGGCCACCTGAAAACCTTGTCCTGGTTCATGGCCCTGCTTCCCGACCCCCTCTGCCGAGCAATGGACCCAAATCGGAAGAGTAGCGATGTTAGTTGCTTTGAAGGAAGACAAAGAGAAGGCAAGGATTAGGTTCGATTTGCAGCTAAATGGAGAGAATGTTGCGGCCGCGGATGAGCGGCAATTCGCTGTACGAAGCCCGCCACTACGTCTTTAAGCGTCATCCCCGAAAGGCATGGTCCTAGACGGCTGGCCTCTACGCCACTGGCTCTACTTCCGCCGTCCTCACTTCCACTCCCTCGGTCGCCTCCTTCAACTTCCTCAACCTATCCTCCTCCTTCCTCTTCATCTCCTGCTGAATCCTCATTCTCTCGGGCACGATTCTCCTCCTGTCACCCTGAATCCTCCACCCCTCAAGCCTCCCCTTCCCCAGCGCCTTCAGCGTCTTCCTCTCCACAACACTATACGCGCCATCTTCCCTATCGAAACAGAATGGCTCTCGAACGCTCACAGGCGGATTTGTAATCACCCGCACCTTGCGCAGCTGGTTATTGCTCGCTGAGTGCAGCATCAGTGGGTGCAGCAGGTACACGTCGCCGACGACACCAGTCGCTTCGACGAACGCCTCATCAGGCATAGCGCTGGCAAGTTCGTTGAACCATTTCAGGCCTTGGGCTTCTTGTTTGAACTCGGGGTTCTGCGCCCGCGGCGACATGCGCGGACTCACGCCCTCAGGATGCTCGTACAGATGCTTCGCCACAACATCAATCGCCCTTGGGCAGATCATCGTCCCACCTCCTCCGGGAACAATGTCGCTCCACAGCGGGATGACGAGCAGTGCCTGCTCAGGCGAGTCCAGATAGTGCACGAAGAAATCGCCGTCGACGTGCCAGCCGGTGAGCTCCTGCGGGTTTACGACTTTGTCGTGACCGGCGGGCGTGCCGAGGTTGACGATGAAGCTGTCTTTCCAGCTGGATGCTTCGGGGTCTACGCGCGAGGAGCCGCCGAGGAGAGAGCAGATGCCAGCCCAGGCTTTGGGGGCAAGGTCCGCGACGTTGAAGGCGTTGTGCCAGGGCATGTTTGTGCGTTCGGTTGTCCTGGGGCATGTTAAAACTGGATTATTAAGGAGATCGCAGGAAACATGAGCCGTAAGCGGGATGAGGAATTACCATGTCGACATGTCATTAGGGTCCATTCCTAAGCGCGTCCATAATGTCGATTGGAGCTCTTCGGCTTGTTCGCGGGTGAAGCAGTTAGACAGCTTGAGCCAGCCATGCTCGAGGAAGTGATTGATTTGCTCCTGCGAGAGCGTGTATTGTTCTTCCGCCATTTTCTTATTTCATCCAAAAATATTTCCCCAAATGCAACTGTCTCTGCTTCGTGCCTTAGATCTTCTGTAGTGCCGGTCAATAGGTGGATCGAGTCTCAAATACAACAGATGCACGATGCTACAGGCAACCAGGTTGCGGGAATTTATATATTACATCCAACTGGACATAACAGCATCATGCTTTCTTATTTCCACTGCTGCCGGCTTCGAATGGGCATTCTTCCAATTTACCCGGTCGCACGAGAGACCAGTACACACGTGGTGGGGGAAGGCAATGCGGGGTGAGCTGTTCAGGAAAGCCGATGCAGCAGCAACACGCGGGGATCTAGGCTGGTATTCCGCGGCGCGGAATGCACGTTGACGGAGGAAAGTAAGATGCATTGGTGGTGTTTTATCTACTATACAAGCAGGACAAGAGCGATCGAGGCGCCTTTTCGGAAGCCGGGCCTAGTTTCCAGTCCACCATGTGTAGTTGTTAGTCTGTTCGGACGTGTCGAATACGAGCTGGCTGCTTGAGTTCAACGGCCTGTCTGGGAAGATGTTCGCGAGGCCGGTCCAGACGGTGAGGCCAGAGACTTCGACGCTTGCACCGTCGCCGACGTAGATGCCGAAGCCTGTGCTGTCGGTTCGAGATGGATAGATGCGCGTTGTGAGCCAGAAGCGGTCCTAATTGCATTAGTATCGAGCGTATTCTGAGACGATTAGAGATACTTACATTGACGTAAAGCTCCAGCAGGGAACCGTCAACGTAGACGTGCATCTCCACATCCTCTGTGCCCGTTTGCGCGAAGGTGTACGGATAGAAATACCCGACAACGGTATAGTTCGCAAACTCACCGATAGTCGACGAGTGCGACCTATCAACGTTGATGGTATAATTCGCCGGGTCGAAGGAAATCGTGGTATACTCTTCGCCCCCAGGAGACGCAGCGACTGTCAAACCGGCAGAACCCGTCAAGTTTCTGAATGTAGCCATGAGCTCCATGTGGCTGCTGCCCGTGCCGGCCATGCTGCTGGAGGTGGAAGTCCCGTTGGTTGCGATGTTCCGCTGGGTGGTACCGTTTCGGATACCGGACACCACCTCCGGAAGAGGGCGAGCAGCGAGCGTATACCCTGTAAAGGTACCATCACTCTGCTCGACTACGCGTGTATTACCAAGCGACGTCAAACTACCATTGACATTGATCAATCCTTTCGTCTTCATCACGTACATCTCGCGGGGTAGACCAAAGCAGCCTTGGAAACCTTGCTGAGTGAGGCCAAAATTGTTACTTTCCTCGTTCGCCCAGCCCCATTGCACGCGGCGGTTGTTCTTCGTGTCGTCGAAGCTCGTTACGGCGTAGAGAAGGCCGGAGTCGATAGCGCCTCCCGCCACTGGTGTGAAGCGAGCGGACCCATTTTCGCGTCTGGTTACGGTGCCTTCATTCCAGAGGCCTGATGATGCGCGCGGGTAGAAGGTGGTGTTACCGCCTTCCGCGCCCATCATAACGTAGTAGTGGACCTCGCCATCTTCGTCCGTCAACGAAAAGAAGTTAGACCTAGTGCAATAAATAACGGCTCTATGGCTTGTGGCGCATGAACTCACACTTCAAAGTTAAAGGCGTAGGATCCAGTTTCGAGCGCGCTACCCAGGCTCTCGTTTGCAGAAGGCTCCCAGAGAGCGCCTAAGAAAGTCCAGTTCGTCAAGTCATTCGCGGGAGCGCTGTAGAACGGAACGCGGGGCCCGACACCTTTGATACCAGACCCAAACACGGCGTAGTAATGGGGTTCGGATTGGCCGAGGATCGAATCCATTTCCGGCCAGGGCTCGAAGAACGGATCGCGCCATCCGGTTATATTCCATCCCTCCGGCGGATGACGAATGACTGGATTATTCTCATACTCCTCCCACGTCTCTCCGCCGTCGGTTGAGATGGCGAGACTCTGAGTTTCCGTCTCATCCTGATACGGAATCCGCCAGTTCGTTGGTAGGTGTGAGACGGAAGTATAGAAAGCCAAGAGGGTGCCATCTTGCTCGCCCTGGATGTTGACGGGCTGCGCAGTACCTGAGAAGATGCCGAGACCATTATAAGATCCGACCGGTCCAGTGACGATGGCTTCGGCGTCATTGCCTTCCCAGCCTCCCATGTCGGTCCAAGTGATGAGGTCCTTGGAAGTAGCATGTCTGCTCTAGATTAGCGCGGATATTGTCCCCGGGAACAACTGAATTACCCCCAAGAAATGTTTCCTATTCAGAGTTAGCTGACCTTCTGTTCTACGTTCAAACCGAGCTGAAGGCGAGCTGGAGACGTACCCCAATTGATGTGATATGGGTGCCATTGGTACATGAGATGGTAGGTATCTCTTGTTGGATCGTACATCATACCGCAAGGGTCCTAGAAATAGGTCAACATATGGCGGGAGGCAGTCAACGCGCAGAGGACAATACTTACGTTCATCCATCCGGCAGGTGCAATGAAGTGCGATGTAGGTCGCCATCTAGTAAAGAGACTGTTGTTTCCCAGCGACTCTATTGTTGACGCATCTAAGACATCTGGGAGCGTGGTCGTGTTTGTGCCGCTCTGGGCAATGGCACTGCGACTTGCGAAGAGCAGAATGCTCAAGACTGAGACAGACGACAACATCTTCTGTCGATGAAAGACCTGGGTTGGTTCTGGTGATTCCGAAC
This sequence comes from Trematosphaeria pertusa, assembly GCF_010094035.1. Taxonomy (NCBI): domain Eukaryota; kingdom Fungi; phylum Ascomycota; class Dothideomycetes; order Pleosporales; family Trematosphaeriaceae; genus Trematosphaeria; species Trematosphaeria pertusa. The sequence goes on along the minus strand of NW_022987215.1, from coordinate 2,527,557 downwards.
GAAATACAAGTACCAGAAATGGTCAAGGTTACCAGGGTGCCCTGGGTCTTTTATATAGCATTTAGAGCGATGCAGGGGAAAATAGAGCTTGTCAATTACCCAATGCCGTGAATGTGGAGGTCTTGGAGAACAGGCATCGGAACGCACAAAAAGGTTGCCATGGCTAGTAGGTATTAGTTTTCGGTTGATCCTGGCAACTCCCATGCAACGTTCCTAACCTTCCCCGCAAAAAAAACACGAGGGGCGGGACCGGATGCACCAGCGAGTGAGCGGTCATAGCACGGAGGGAGGTGATGACGCAGGTGTGCACAACCGGAGAGAATAACAACGGCTTGGAAAGCGGGGGAGGTCTGGCGAGCTTGCTCTAAAGGCCGCGCCGGATACTGCTCCGCCTGGATCCAGCTAGATTTGGTAGGTACGGTAGTTAGGCTATTTCGTAGAGTATTCGGCTCAGTATTGTCTCCGAGTATTCGACCGAGCAGCGGAAGATTCTTCGGCTTGACTGAAGCCCGTAGATCTGGATCTTGGGATTGTTAGCGGCCATTCCACCGCCCTTAAATACCTCGGAAATGACGGAAGTGTTAAGGTGAGAAAAAGCGTTTGGAACATGCAAGGTGACTTGAATCCATGACAGGCGAAGGTTGTTGTGCCACGCGAGGTGCGGTGGGCTTGGCGTGTTCGTCATCGGCAGTCGCGGTCACGTGAGCGCCGGAGCTTCCCCGGATAAGCAAACGTGTCAAAGAACTACGCCGCGACCAAACAATCCACAACTTCTCTGCTGTCTGAGGCCCTTCACTCCCTCAGATGGAGATCGCCGCTCCCTTGTTGACCTCGTCGTAGCATCGCTCTTGCGCCATGGGCAGGTTACAGATATACATCGCGGTACGTCTCTCCCGCGTCGATACTCATTCGAAATGTTCATAGCTCCTAGGGATCGGCCGTCCTGGCTAACGTCGTGCTTCTGCGCGCATACTATGAGCGGCCAAACTTCTATTCAGCCGCCGTATACATCTCGCAGAGCACCGGCTCTCTTATGGTAGGCTTTCTGACCCTCCGTGACTATGGCTACATGCTAACGATGCGCCAGTTCCTGATCAACCTTGCGCTCATCGTCACAGCAAGCTTCGGATATGGACTCCAACGACTCTTTTACGGGCCGCTCCGCCCGATCGAAACTGAGCAGCTATATGATAAGGCGTGGTTCGCTGTCAGCGAGACGTTGCTGGCAATGACCATCTTCCGAGATGACATTGGCATGTGGTTCTTCACCATGTTCCTGTGTCTCCTGGCTGGGAAAGTGTGGCAGTGGATAGGAGAAGGACGAGTCGAGTTCCTCGAGCAGCAACCACCGGCGAATCCGAGACTTTTCCACACTCGCTTGATGAGCTCCCTGCTCCTCTCCGTGGCCTTCGACGTTTTCATGACGCGATACTGCGTGGATGCAATACTACAAGATGCGCGACCAGGTGTCATGGTCATGTTCGGGTTTGAATACGTGCTATTAGCGATTGCGTCCGTTTCGACTCTATTGCGGTACACCCTCTCGCTTGTGGAGCTTGTCATCACCCACCGTCAAGAGAAGGCTCGGGAAGAAGCTCGAAGGATAGCTAGGGAACAAGCCAGGGAACAGGCGCGGGAGCGGGTAAACACAGAGGAAGGCGCAGCTGAGCTTGCGGTGGAGGAAGAAGAAGAAGACGACGACGACGACGACGACGACGACGACGACGACGACGGAGATGTGCCCGGCTGGGAAGAGAAGGGCCGGTGGGTCTTTTATCTTGATCTCACTACCGACTTCATCAAGTCCGTGGTGTATCTGGGCTTCTTCATGATCCTCATGGCCTTCTACGGCATTCCTATCCATATCATGAGAGACCTCTTCATGACCATCCGCTCTTTCATCAAGAGGATTAACGACTTTATTCAATACCGAAACGCCACCAGAGACATGAACGCCCGCTACCCTGATGCCACGGCTGAGGAACTCGACCGGGAAAACACCTGCATCGTTTGCCGCGAAGAGATGCGGCCATGGGCGGAGCCAGGAGCGGACGGAGCACAACCAGGCCGACGCGTCGATGAGCGACAGAGAGCGAAGAAGCTACCCTGTGGACACATCTTGCACTTTAGCTGCTTAAGGAGCTGGCTTGAGAGGCAACAAGTCTGCCCTACTTGTCGACGACCTGTGCTTGCCCAAGCATCCCCACAGAACAATCAGCAGAATGCACCAGCCCAGGGGCCGCAGAACCAACAGAACCAAGCACCACTCGGAGGCGGCTTTCGAGGAATATTTCCCGGTAATCTAAGAAATGCCCAACCAGGCCCAGGGGCCCAACCAGGACAGGCTGCACAGGCGGGGCAACCGGCTCCGCAAGGAGTACAACCAAACCGACCCGCAGGCAACGTGCGGGTCTTCAACTTGGGTCCTATTCGTATTGCTCTGGGCAATCTCCGTTTACCTCCTCCTAATCAACAGGGCAACGCCAACAACATCAACAACAACAATAACGTCATCGCGAATCTCGCTCAACAGCTTGTCCAAAACCAAAACCAGAACCAGCCCTTCCATCCAGGCCAAAATCAAGCAGTTCCTCAGCTGCCGGTCCTCAACCTTCCGGGTCCTCCCGCTCCTGGAGCGGTCCCTCAGCATCCGGCCGATATTCAATCCGATATATTGCGTCTACAGCAGAACATCATCGAGTCACTTCGTCAACTCAATGCACAGCACGATCAACTCGAGTATATCCATGCTCTCCTGGGCGAATTGAATCGCCTTCAGCAAGCGTCTGGCGTCACGGCTGCTACTGGTCAGGAGCTGCCCCCTATCGCTCCCTTGAACACGCAATCCGCATTCACTCCAATGACCCCGCAAGCATACTTCGCGAGCGGCTCGGTTCTACGCCAGGGTGACGCTGGCTTGCCGGAAGGATTGGTGCTCCCTGAGGGATGGACGTTGAGACCGATGGCGTTAGCACCTAGGCTGGGGAATGGCCAGTCCCAAGCGTCCACGGAAGCTGCACCTTCGGCATCCCCGCCGGCCAACGCTCACCCTCAAGTTGAGTCCTCAGCACCAAGGCCTTCTTCATCTGGAGCTCCAGCGGCTTTTAGCCCCATAGCGGATTCATCCTCAAAACCTGCTGAACCGAGCTCGCTGGAGTCTAGCTGGAGTTTTGGGAACGTTCCGGGGAACAGCGAGGCCGAAGGATCGAGCTCTGCGATTGCGCGAAGTAGCTCCAATGGCCAGAATGTGACCAGGCGGGCAGCTACGGTGGAAGACGCGGAGGACAGCGGTTAGGAATACTACAACAAGCATTTTCGGTCTGCACTGCATAGCGAGGCGTTTGGGATTCATGCATAGAAGGTCATCCTCGGAGACGTGTAAGCTGTACTGAGGTGGATATGGTCCAGAGCACTTGTCAATATTGAACAAGAAATTCTTCCCCTGACACATACTGACAGTGTATTGGCGAATTCGTCCGTAAAGGCCAACTGGCTTTGCATTGCGTGGGGTGCATGCATACACAGCGTGTGCTCGACCGGGCATAGGGCATTGAAATGAAGCCATCAGGGCCAACTCACCACCAGCGATCAACAACCCTCGCCCTCCAGGGCTGCATATGGTGTCGCTTTATCATCCCACTCCACTCGCCATCTAGACAAACGGCGACTGGACCACTTTATAGCATTGCTTGGTGCGGGGAGCTTACCGAGCAAGCAGCCCGCCGTGCCCTAGCACCCCAATTGGGCGCTTGTGCAGGGATTTGCGGGAGTTTCGCGAAACACCGCCACCACTCAGAGCCCAGAAGTCGTCCAAGACAATGTCTCGGGGCGGCTATCTGCGCACGAGGAAGACACAAGGGCGACCGCAATGCGTCTCGCCAGTCACAGATGCAGGAACCAGGGCGTACTTTGTCGAGGGACCGAGCTAAGCCTCTCGTCTGGCCGGGATGGGGATAACGGATAACTATGGAGCGGTGCCCAGGCTGCTCCCCGCTAGACACTTGTGACTCCTACCTACCTTGTTCTCTCGTTTGCTCGCGGACTAAACTTCACTTCGCACACTGTATTTTTGAATCAAAATGACCGCCATGGATTTGGCGAAAAGTGAGGGTGCGAGAGCAGACGGTGAGGTCTCGAATTGTGTGTCTAATCTGATTCATGCGTTTACGAATGGACTCAATATCTTTAAGCGGCTGAGGGAGAGGAGGAGACGAAGGAAGAAGAAGAGTAGGAGGGTAGACGGAGAGGAAGCAAGCAGTGCGGAGTTGCAGTTGAGTAACTCATTGAGGAGAGGGCCGAAGGATATTCAGAATAGCTATGAGAGCCATTATGGGAGGGCCGGGGAACGGTTTGCGAAAGGTGATGGTGAGTTCTATACCACAATTCTAGCTTCATGGTTGTTCCTGGAAAGATGGCGCTGATCAGGGTGTCCGAGCAGCGATCGCACATGCCTCCCTCGCGGAGACGCTGATAAAGTTGAATACTGGGCTCGTTGGCATCATTGCGACGTTCCTAAATCACGACACAAAGCACAGCCATCTCAATCTGGACTACAAGTCCTTGACGAATCTGTCTGAGGCTTCAAGGATGGAGGCTATCAGTTCTCTGAGCCAGCTGTATCAGCGATTGAGCCAGTCGCAGCTGCAAGTCCATCGCATTGGTGGGTGTCCGCGATGCGGGAGCATGAAGCATCAGGACTGCTCTAGAGCTGCTAGTCGGAGTGGAAGCCCTGAGAAGAGGAAGCAGTCTAGTTCACGGCAGCGATCGAATGGGCCTGTGATAACACGGGTGCCTATTAAATCGTCGAATCAGACGCAACTCGTCGTCGTGCGACCGAAGACGACGCGGAAAGGCTCGGCGAGCAGCTCTAGTTCGACGAAGTCGCACTCGACCGTGGCGAGCCCACCGTACACGCCGCCGCTGGCGTCTCCGCTGCCTCAATATGCTCCCATAGATCCGTATCCGACTGCAAAGCCACCAACTACGAAAGCACATGCACCTCCTCACTCTGGGAGAAGACGAGCAGGCTCCTTCGACGGACCTCGTCCCACAACATGGCCACACATGCTCCCAGACCCCATTCCTCCCATGGATCTCCGACTCCCACCGCCCAAGGCCCACGTTCCTCGGAAAAGCCCACCACCTCGGGAGAAGCGCACATCTCCTCCTCCCGTCAGCCCTGTCAAGCGAAGGATCGATAAGGCTACGCCGTCAACCTATACATTTGCCTCTGATAGCACCAAGCTGGGCGAAATTCCCCAACGGAACTGGACGACCCCATGGAACTACCAGGAAGCTGAGCGCTTGAATGCAGAGGCGGCTGTGAACGGCTATCCGATGCCGGCTGTGGAGAACAGGCCCAAGGCGAAGAAAGGATTTTTCGGGTTTCTGAGGCGTGGGTCGGCGCAGGCTTCTTGAGCTCACGACTTGCCCTGCTCGGTACTGAAAGGAGGTAGGAAAGACGAGGGAAGGGGTGGCGTCAGGTTGGTTTACTGCGAATGCCTTCAATAGGTCACGACTTATGTTTCCTTATGATTTACGACTCTCATTTCCTACCATTGCTATAGCATATACCCGTTTGGAATTAGCGATCAAGGAGTTAGGTCGGAGAAGTGATATTCACATTGGAGGTTATTTATGCTTGTTTGCGGGGGTGGATGCATAGTCTTCACTATACTTCAATGGCACTTGAATAACATATCAATAACAAAGGCTTTGTCCGCGACTATTCTGAACTTCTGATCTACAGGCTCGCAACACGGCGCCTTACCGAGATGGTCTTCCCTCGCGGCTTCGCGGTCGCACTCCCTGATCCCGGCTCCAATCATACGCGTCAATGCTCCCCGCAGCTGCCTCCACCAACAGGCGTATATCTCACCACCAATTTCTCGCGCAATGGACTAAGCAGTCTGCTCCAGTGCTATCCAGCCATTCTCGTACATATTTCTACAGCAGCAACCCTCAATTTTCCAGAAGATGCTTCTGAATACTCTCGCTGTTTCGCTTCTGCTGCCCCTCTCTCAAGCTCTCCGCAGCAGCGGGAACGGCGTGCTGGCTGAGCCTGAGATGGCGCCGAAGCGAGTCGCTATCATCGGTAAGAGGCCTCCAAGCTTCCAATTGCTCTAGTAGCCCTCCTTGAAACCCACAATTCAAATTATTGAGCGTCTAAGCATAATGCTAACAATTCCGCAGGCGCCGGCGCGGCAGGCTCATCCGCCGCGTACCATCTCTCCCAGTCCGCCCAGGATGCCGGCATCCCCACGCAAATCCACGTCTTCGAACGATCCTCACATATCGGCGGCCGCTGCACCACTGTGCACGCGTGGTCGGACCCAAAGCAACCCGTCGAGCTCGGCGCGTCCATCTTCGTCGAAGTCAACCACATCCTCGTCTCCGCCTCCAAAACCTTCAACCTCACGACTGCGGCCCACGAGCTCGAAAAGCCTCGTGAGGGTACACCAGAGCTGGGCGTATGGAATGGCAAGGAGTTCGTTTTCATTAGCTCGGGTGATAATGGTTGGTGGGATCTGGCGAAACTGCTTTGGAGATATGGATATAGTCCGATCAAGACGAATGGCCTGATGAAGAGCACGGTGGCGAGGTTCTTGAAGATGTACGAGAAGCCCCTGTTTCCGTGGAGCAGTCTCAGCGAGGCTGTTCAGGAGGCGGGCTTGCTAGAGGTTACGGGCGTTACTGGGGAGCAGTTTCTGAAAGAGAAGGGGGTTAGCGATAAGTTCGCGACTGAGATCGTGCAGGCGAGGTGAGTCGATGAGAGAAGATGCAGAATACATGTTTGCTAACGGTGGCACAGTACGCGGGTCAACTACGCGCAGAACCTGGGCCTGATACACGGTCTCGAGACCATGGTATGCATGGCCGCCAACGGTGCGATGTCAATTACCGGCGGAAATTGGCAGATATTTTCTCGCATGCTGCACTCGTCGTCTGCCATCTCAACGCATCTCAACACCACGATCGCTCAGATCTCCAAGCAACCAGATAACACCTACAATCTCACTACCTCTTCGGGCGAGGTTTCGACCTTCGACGATATCGTCCTTGCTGCACCTCTCCAGTCCTCCAGCCTCGTTATTGAGCCCCAGCCGAAGCATACACCGGACCAGATCCCTTACGTAAAACTCCACGTAACGCTCTTTGCATCGCCATTCAAGCTCGACCCCGCAGCATTCGGGATGAAAGACGGCAGCGAAGTCCCCCAATACGTCCTAACCACCCTCCCACCCAGTGAAAGCCACGGCTCCGACCCCAACGGCTGCGGCAGCCCCGGCTTCTTCAGCGTCTCTATCGTCGGCAATGGCGTGAACCCTCTCTTACCCGAACCTCGTCCCGAAATCGTCTACAAGATCTTTTCGCCACACCGTATAAACTCCACCTTCCTCTCTAACATCCTTGGCCGCAAGGTCACCGACGACGAAGCGGAGGACGGCGACCCAAATGGCGCCGTTAGCTGGATATATCACAAAGTCTGGCACTCGTATCCCTACGAGTTCCCGCGCGTAACATTCGATGAGATCAAGCTAGATGAGGGGCTGTGGTATACCAGCGGCATCGAGAGCTTCATCAGCACGATGGAGACGAGCGCGCTGATGGGGAAGAACGTCGCGCAGCTCATTGTTGACGAGTGGACGAGCGCCGGGGAGCCAGAACCTAAGCAAGACGGTGAGACCCTGAAAGTACAGGGTGATGACGCAGCATGGCAATTCAAACCTCTCGACAACGCACAGGGGCAGCAGAAACCGCTCAAAGCAAAGCTTTGAGTCCCATTACTGCTAGCTAATATCCACACTTTACACAGATGTCCCGCGGCCCTCCTCTTTGCTATGGTTGTCATGCCCTAGTTGGAAGTCGTCCTGCTTCCGCTGGCGCTTGCTCGCTGGCTGGTTTGGCATCATCTGTCTGTACGCCACGGTGCTGCGCGTCTTCTCATACCGGTTGGCCGGCGCGTGGATGGGCTGGCGGTCGGCGTGCTGCTGGCGATTTGAGGTTTTCGGGAGAGGCGCAGGATTTCGGCCAGGTTCGTCGCGGGGTAAGGGTAGGGCAATGGCAAGGGCTGGTGGGATTAGAGGAGCACCTCATCGTTAGGAAAGTACGGGCCTGATTCATGAACCCGTGAGGCTGACTGGTGGCGACGAATCCAATAAACAATTGGAAATGCTTGCAATTTGTGATATGGTATCTGGCGCTCGCTATCTACGCATGGATGAAATGGAGTGTCTTGCCCTGCATCCGCAGAGAAGATGAGTGGATTACAAACGGCGTAATTCATCATGGAAAGACCCCGAGCCTGCCCCTTAGCATCGGAAAACGCCATCCTTGAGAAATCTTCATGACACCAGAACCCTCACCAGCCTCCTCGCATCCGTCGAACCTTCTCCTTCCCACCGATCCGGCCCCCAGTAACGCGCCGCACCCACCGCCTGATCGCCCATCCCCTGGCCAGAGCCTGAAACCTCATCACATCTTCCTCCATCTGTACCTTCCTGCTCTCCAAAATGTCTCTCCACCTTCGCTGTATCACCACAGCGGCGCCCACCAACCTCTCCCTCGTTTGTGCGACGGCCGCACAGTCAGCGGCAAGTCGCATGAGCATGATGTGCCTATGGATGTGCTGCCGCAGTAGGCGGCGCCGGTAGAAGCGTTGGATCGTAGCAGCGGCGCGGTGCGTAAGGCTGAGCGGGAGGAGCCGAGACGCGAGAAAAGACAGAGTGAGGAGGGTGAAGTCTTTCGAGGGGATGGTCTTCGCTGATGTATGCTGGGGCGTGAAGAGCGCGATGAAGGAGGTGGAGCAGCCCGTTGCTTTCAACTTCGCAGCTAGGCTGAGACGAGAGGACGTTGTGGCGGAGATAAGAGTAGACGGAAGATATGTATCGACGATTGCTTCGAGGACCTTCGGGTTGGAGAAGGAGGTTGTGAGGTTCGTGACGCGCAGTCCATGCAGACGCGCGATGCAGCGGGACCAGGAGAGTAGGAGCCGCTTGTGGTATTCTAGTCCATCCAGCTCCGTCGTTGCTTCATCGTCATCTGAATCCAATTCTCGCTTCTCGTAGTTGTCGCGCTTGGTGTACCACATTTCTCTGAAGCGCTCGATCTCTTTAACGATCTGCGGCCAGTCGACCAAGGATCCGAGACCGTATTTCCCAACCAGCGACCAGAGCAGACTGAGCGTCTTCTCACGGTGTCCGTCGACGATATCCTCTGCTTTGATACCGCCGACGGCTTGGACTGGGATCCCACGCATGCCGCTCAGGGCTGACAGCGCGACCTGCACATTGTACAGTTTCTGAGCGCGGCCAATAGAAGGGAACTTGAGATGTTGCGAGAGAACCCAGCTTTCCTTTTGCGCAAAGTCGAAAGTACTGGTCAGAACGTCGCCGGTGGGCATGGTGATAGTGACGGTGGCTTCCTGCAGCGCGATGAGCGTGGAAGGCGGGTAGAGCAGGAGCTCCACAAGACGGGTTAAAATGACGCCATCACGAAGGTCGATGGCGATGTTGTCAATATGGTAAGTATACTCTTGCAAGGGATACTGGGCGTGCTCGACTTTGTAGTTGAGATGGCCTAGCGGACGTGTGATGTCGCCATGAGAAGGGAGGAGCATGTTGGATAGGGCGTGGAGCACGTCTGTGGAAGCCTTGTACGACGATGTAGACTGGAAGAGGCAGCCCGGAAGAATGTCTGCGGTTTTCGCCTTGTCTAGGAGGTAGATTAGCATCAGGCTTCGCAGAGCCGTTCGCCTCCAGGACCAGCCTTGCGAGCCGAAGTCGTCGGCTTGGTGATCGCCTCGCGCGATGCTGGCGATGCTTCCCACTCCACTCTTCGGGCGAGCAGCATCCTCGTTGCGGATCAGGAACGTATCCAAGAAGCTCTCGATAGCTCTTCGCTCAGCTCGCATTGAACGAGATCCGTCATCTGAGCTGGTGCTACCGCTCGAAAGCCTTGATGGAATGGTGATCTGGCGTCCAATGACAGTTTCGGCGGCCACTCGAAGCGATGCGAGGTCGTACGATTTGACCCACAGGTTCAGGAACCTCTTCCGGAGGCCGACATCGTCTTTGAGCCTAAGTGTCTGAGCCAGCAGATCTTTTGGTATGCTCAACGCGCCATACTGTAGGGAAGCCTGCAGTCGCTTATGCATTAGGGGGATCGCAGGGTCGTGATACAGCCCAAGCAGCTTCTTCCTCAGCTCCTCGGGGCTCTGCTCCGCGTTCGGATCCTTGCTGGCTGAGTCGAACATACAGTTCAGTAGCTGGGTAATGGCTACCTCTTGATAGGTAAGCCAATTGTCTTCGTAGAGCTCGGGCCGCGCCAGATCCTCCGCAAGGACAGGGTACTTCTCCTTGGGCACTTGGGTCTGCGGCTTACCGACCTCGTGCATCAAAGTAATCTTCGTTGGCGCTCGTTCTGCCCTCTGGCGACGCAGTGCTGTAGGTGGAGATCTATCCGTGTGGAATGGCGAGGACGAAAGAGGGCCTCGATCGACCTTGGATACCCGACTCTTGACAGTCTTGATGCTAGGCTTCGTGCTAGTTGTACGTAGTGTAGATGCAATGCTGTCCGCCTTCGCTTTGATGGACTTCGCTGGCGATCCGTCGTAGCTGAGCTGGGACCGCAATCGCTTTTGAGTGCCCTCCGACTTTGTCTTCGCTTGTGGTTTCGTGTCAGATGACGACGTATTGAAGTGGACCTTAGCAGGCTTCACCGCGGGCCTCTTCGCTTCCTCTTTGCCAAAGTTGAACTCGATATGCGTGCCGGACTTGCTCTCAAATACCTGCATGCCCGGCGGAACATTCTCCTTACCCCCGCCCTGACCAAACACATCGCTAGCAAAAGAGACGCTTTGCCGCGATGAATGCTGCAGAGGCACGCGCTTCGGCGGAACAGCCAGCGATTTGCGTGGAGCTTTCTTCTCCTTCTTCAGCACGGGTACCAGGTTCTCCGGCTCCTCTTCCGACAGAGTGACCAGATCCAATCCAATATCCGGCGACTTCTCTCTGGGATTCCGCGGCCTCTGCGTAGGCTGCCCGGGATGAATGGTCATGATGGTTGTATCGTCGGATGGAACGTAGATGGTCCTTCGGCGCGGATCCTTCTTCGGGCCTTGCTTCCTCAGCTCCCACTGCTCGAGGACATCCTCTCGCAGCTGCACTGTAGCATTGCTCTCTTGGGCCTGCCTGTCTACAAGCAGCTGCGACACACGTCTGCGCTGCGGCTTGTGTAGCTGCGGCTCCTGAACCTGCGGCGCAGGGAGATGAATCTTCTGCGCCTTCTGCGCCAATATCGTGCTCTTCTTCTCAAGACCTCCCTGAGGTATAATCGAAGTTCTGCTTGCCCGTTTCATTTCCACAGTTGTCTGCTGTTGCTGCTCCTCCTCTTGCGCCACATCCTCAAATATATCCAGCGACGGGTTAAACGCTGACTTGCGCATGCCGCGCGCCGGCCGCCTAGGCTTTGCATTCCTCAAATTCGCCTGTATTTCTGTCGTGTATTCTATGTTCGTGGTAGTATCATCTGTCGAATAGCTGCTTGGCGCGTAGAGGGACGAGCGGCGCGTGTATTCGTTATAGCGACTGCTAGAGAAAGATAGGTTCGGCGCAGGGCATGGCGTTGCCTCTGCGTAGCGGCGCATGATGGGTTCGGTAGGATGGCGCGCGCCGTAGGGGCGTTTTTGGAGATGATACTGCGATCGAGGGAGGTCTGAGTTGGGTCTCCGCTGGCGCTTAACCGACTGGGAAGGCACGGACGCGACGCGATGTTGATAGGAACGTTGCGGGGGGCAACCGCCTTGAAACATCAACACTTGAAACATTGGCACTTATCCGTGGGTGGAACACGAGTTCGCAGAGACTCCACGTCAAAAGCGTAGGAAACGATTTAGTCCTTTATATACGTTCGAGGGGTCGAATGGTACTTGAATAACCTGCATTCCATTGGGCCACAATCGCGCTCACCCCTTGCTGAAGGCTTGTTGAACACCTATCCGCTCCTTTCTTTCGGACTGTTTCTCCAATGACGATAGATACACGTCTTGGGTCGGCGGAACGCATTTTAAACCGCGAACTTACTTGCTGCTACTACAATATCGCTGGGCGCCACAGGCACGTTGACGATGCAGAAACACCATGGCATTTTTGATCAGATATGGTAACCGCAGAAATGTGGGTCCTCTGCATGTGCTCCCGGAACATGACATCAACCACCACAGCAGATGACATCACACGCCCCAAAGGATCTGTACCAGGCATATTTCAACGCTCTCCATCAAATCAAAGAATTTAAGAATACTTTTTCGAACCGACTGCAAGCGTCGCATTCTAACATCATTTGCACCTCCAATCCACAGCACCACCTTTCCGAAGCACACCCCAAAATGCCACACTCCAAAACCCCCGGCCAGTCCAACGCCGCCGCGCCCTCGTTCCTCAAGAAGGACGCTGAAGGTACACTATCCATGAGCCCTCTCTGGCCCTCTTCGCCTCCCCTCTGGATAAACACGGATTGCTAATAATTGATTACAGCCCATGGCCTCGGTGCACCCAACGCCCCTGCTCACAAAGAGCAGCCCGCGCCCGGCGAGCGGCCCGTAGCATCAGACAGTGGGAACGCGAATGTCGGCGTGGATGCGGGTGCGAATCAGAGGGGCGAGAAGAGGATTGGAGGACCGAACTACGGGTCTCGATAGAGGAATTAAAGTCCGGGAGGGGATGGGAAGAGCACATGCACTTCGAGAGCAACCAGAATGACCCGAGGTTTGATCAGCGGTCATTATAGAAAGTTTACGGGTTAGATGTTAAGAGAAGAACAACAATAAGGGATCTGATCATGGGCTAAGGAGAGGCTGTTCAGTGGATTTAACATAGGTAACAAGCTCGCTTTACAAAAGTCCCATCCCATCAGACAGGGAGAAAGGTACCACTTCGTTTCCAACCCATGTCGCGACTTTGCTACTAGAATCTAAAAGCCCAACAATGCTTCAGAGACCACCTTTGCACCGGGATAACGCGATTAGGCAAAGCCACTCTTCGCATCTGCGAACGCCGCCCTATTGCCTTATGAGCGGAGCAGAGCGATGGATCTGGTATTCTTTAGAGCCCCCGGTGCATCCCGGTGAGGGATTTAAGATCTCGAGCTAAGACTCCAGGGACAGCTGCAGTACGCGTTCCATGCGAGGAGGCAAGGGGATACTGTGGTCTCTGGTTGGTTCACGATGTACGACACTGACCGTACAACTGTGAGCAAGCACCCGAAGGCTATATGCAGTCCGTTATGCTCGCAGCGTGAGTGTGTCCGTGTGCAATCGAACATTCAAACACGAAACATCCTCCCTGCTATAGCCGACCGACTGCAAGCCACTTCCTTTCCGAAGGACCTAGAATGCCTATCCGTCTATATCAGCACAAGATACTGACTAGCCTACGTGTCGAATACAGAGTCTCGCACAACGCCGCGAAGCACTACTAACTAACTATACTCCAGGACGCGGCGTGCGTTTTTAAACTAGGCCATGCCTAAAAGACACATTCATTCCCTGAGAATAGACGAGACCGCCCACAAGCTCGATCGCGCATGCTCTCGCTCCAATAACGGTCCCGAACGCTAAGTGGTTCCGGAAATTTCGTAGTCTAGTCGCACGCTCTAACCTAACACCTATGTGTTGCGGAGTGAGGTACGAGGATTACTAGGCTTATGCAGTATATTGCGCTCTTAACTTTTGGAACGACGCTGTGTATCATCGCGGTGCAGCGTTCTCCGCGCAAGTTCCAGAACACCAAGTGGCGCCTCCACTATCTCTCTCACGCTTGCAGCCCTAGCCGGACTCATAATCCATCGGGATCAACACCGACGGCCTTTGGTGACGGTACAGCCTAGTAATTAGCATGCTCGGGACCGCCATCCGCTTGTATAAAGCAGCCGAACGACTCCGCAGACACTTCACTGGCCTACGCACAGATCCAGGCCTCGTGTCTCACTCCATCCTGTACTCCGCCCTGTGCTCTGCGAGCTCGGGCGCCCTTCTGTACCACGCGTCTCTCATCCCGTACTTCCAGGGCGCTGCTCTCGCCGAACCCATGTTGTACAGATGGGCAGCACGGGTTGCACGCGTGGCACGTGGGCCGCGAGCTGCATTCCCGGCGCTTTGGGGTCGGTGCGATGGGAGCGGAAGGGCGATGGGGTACGGGAGGGTGACGAGGCTTGTTTGAAGGGAGAAGTGGCGAGGATTTTGTGGGAAAATGTCTTGCAGGAGATGTCGAGAAGGTTGCTTTTTGGCGTAGTTGGTATCGTCGGTGCACGAGTGCTGATGGCGTTACTCGATTAGGACGGAAGGCGCGAATGTCCATTACAGGGCGGGGGCAGCGAACGGGTAGAAGATAAAACAGACGGACGAACCTTGCTGAGCTGTATGGGTTAGTAAACAGCGTTAAGAGTGGATTGCTAGCAGAGGCTACGGCAATAGAACTCTGAATAATAATCAGGAGACCCGAGAGTAAGATCAGGAGACCAGCAAAAAGCCAGCTCGAAGTATGTATAAATATTGACTATTGATATACGTACTCCACCGCACGCAGTGCGGTTTCGCAGCATTACATACGCACCATCAACGCGTCGCTCCATTGCATCGTCCCAACATGCCGCCGTATCCAACCATTACGCATTATTCCGGAGGGTGAGAAGTCCGCACCTAGGCCATAGACTTGGGTTCGACGTTCTCGGTGCCGACGGGCACCTCGATGTGCTTCTCCGCAAGGTGCATGTCGGCGGCGAAAGTCGAGTGAGGCTTCCACTTGCGAGAGGTGCGCGGGGTAGTCTCCTCCAGCATCTTGTCGACCTGCTCGAGGGTGAGGCCCTTGGTCTCGGGGACGAAGAAGAAGGCAAAGAGGACTGGATACAGTGTTAGCTGTCAAACTCAATGCTATAGGGGCATCAAGGACACTTACAGGAGATGCAGCAAAGACCGCCCCACATGAAGAAGACGTTGGAGCCCAACTTGGCGGAGTGCGGCTGGTCG
The DNA here is from genome assembly GCF_010094035.1 of Trematosphaeria pertusa. Taxonomy (NCBI): domain Eukaryota; kingdom Fungi; phylum Ascomycota; class Dothideomycetes; order Pleosporales; family Trematosphaeriaceae; genus Trematosphaeria; species Trematosphaeria pertusa. The sequence goes on along the minus strand of NW_022987215.1, from coordinate 2,512,532 downwards.
GCAACGAGGTACGGCGTGATGACACCGATGATGCAATTCCAGAACCAATTGGAGGCGGTGGAGAGACCGACACCACGGGAACGGATGGTCAGAGGGAAGATCTCACCAATGACGATCCAGGCAGCGGGACCCCAAGTCATAGCGAACGAGGAGATGTTCAAGCAGATGAAGGCGATCATGGCCTTGACGGCGGCCGGGTTGTGTTCGCTAGACTTGCCAGCGGTGGCACCAATGATACCGACGATGAACTGGAAGATGACCATGAGAGCGGCACCCCAGATGAGGATCATGCGGCGACCGAGCTTCTCAACCATGACGAAGGAAAATGGAGTCGACAGCACGTTGACGAGAGTGGTAACTAGGGAGATGAGGAAGGGGTTGTCGATGGTGCCGAGCTGCTGGAAGAAGACGGTACCAAAGTAGAAGATGAAGTTGATACCAGTCAGCTGCTGCATCATCTGCATGAAGATACCGAGGACGGTACGGCGGACGTTGGACGAGGGTTGGGAGATCTTGCCCTCAAAGCAAGCCATCCAGGAACCGAGATAGCTAGTCTGGGGAATGATGGACATCTCGTACTCGTGGTTAGCGATGATTTCAGCGAGTTCGTCCTGGATGTATTCAGAGTCGACGGGCTGGCCACGGACGCGGGCGAGCGCCTTGGCCGCCTTGTCGAGCTTGCCCTTCTTGACAAACCAACGTGGAGATTCAGGGAGGAGGGCAAGACCGGTACCAAGGATGATAGCCCACAGGAACTGGACGGCGATCGGGATGCGGTAGGAGCCAGTGTCGCGGCGGTTCTGGGTTGCATATACGACACAGTTGGCCAGCAAGATACCGATGGTGATGCAGAACTGGTAGCCGGCAACGACGGCACCACGGACCTTACGAGGAGCGATCTCAGACATGTACCTTCGAACTGTTAGCGGCAGGCCAAAGCAAATGCTTCTGGAAACCAAGGCGGCACTCACAGGATGACAATAGCTGAGATGAAACCAACACCGAAACCGGCAATAAGACGACCACCGACCATGACATTGAGGCCGGTCGAAGCAGTCTCGAGGATGCCACCGACAATGAAAATCAAGCAGCCGAGAATGATGGTCAGTCTGCGACCGATGAAGTCTGCGATGTCACCAGCCATGATGGCGCCGAAGAAGGTACCAGCAGACAGAATCGAAGTGGTCAGGGACTGCTGCCATTGCGGGACAACGAAGGTGTGTTTCCTGTAGTCCTTGATTTGTTGGCTGTCAGAGGCGAGGCCGGGGAACAGGACGTCTGGGTACTCGTTGCCGGTGTACTGCTTGATGAAGTAGTCCATTCCGAGAACACCTCCCATCCAGCCAGTGTCGTAGCCGAAGAAGATGCCACCAAAGGCCGCGAACGCGACGATGAGGTAGGCGCGGACGGTAACGGGGGCTTCGACGCGATTGACATCGGTCGTGCCGGTCACGGCGACAACGGCTCCACCAGGCATGATTGTAGATGTTCAATGAAGGAATAAGTGACGACAAAAAGGAAGCTCGACGCCGCGAACGAGGGCCCGCGTCGGGGGAAAAGATCAAGAAGAGCTGGGGATGCCTTCGACACAGAGGCAGAAGACGCGGAGCTCCAGCTTTTAATATCAGGACCCCCCGGGTTGGTGATACTGCAGCTCGGTGGCTTCTGGTCCATGGGTACAGTAACATTGTCGGCATCAGCCTAGCCGGATCTGGGCGCCCTCCGTGTCTAGTGCTTCTAGAAGGATTCAGTCCCGCCCTCAGCAGCGGTTCGCGGCAACCCTTTCCTGGCGTCTGGACATCTGCACGCCGCGCTGGAACACGGATCAGCGCTCTGCCGAGGGCGTTCCGCTGTGGTTGTGGTTGTGGTTGCGATGGCCCGGCGCCGCGCATCTTGCGAGCAATCGTGGACTTTGCCAGCAGTCCAGGCCGGCGCGGGCTCCAGCAGCGTCGGCCATGCTGCTCAGAGGGGAAATCCAACAGGTGGTCCGAGTGAGATGGGGGGCGCCTGGGGAGGCGCAACCTGGGGTGCCAAGCTTTGGGCAAGCATCGCCAGGAGGTGGTCTTAGCGTTTCTTGCTGCAGGATTTTTCCCATATTTTGATCCCTGCCCGAAGCCGTGGCCGCAATCTTGGGCGAATTGCAAGGAGATTACGCTCCGCGTTGGTTGGCGCTAACTGGCTCTGTTAAGATCACGGGCTCGACGTGCTCCGTGCCGCGTACTGTGTCGAAGCCAGCCGCCGCCGCTATGCCTCGCGCGCACATCACGCTGGGTTGACAGGAAAAGACGCAGCGTAACGGGCATGTACACATGACAGTAGGGTTCAGCTAGCTCTGCACCCGCCATGACCGGTCGTACATCCTTGGAACGGGGACGGCCGTTTGCCCCAAACATCGGCCCAGGCTGCTCGTTTGCAGCGGTAAGGTGTCGTGCTCTGGCTGTGTTTCGAGGAGGTTGCTCTCTATATTGATAGAGTAAAGGGAATATACGCGCGTCGAAACAGCCTCAACAAAAGGAATACGCAGATCCGGGATTCGAGCGTCTCCTTCCGGATTTCGCTCTGCACAACAGTCGGATCGACTCCGTTGGCCGTAGCGAGGCGGTATCCCGCGTGCAGTGTTCGCCTGCATAATCGCCCACCAAAACGGCAGTCCAATATAGAAAGGCCGAGTGATTGGACTACACCTCCGCGTGCCAGATGTCTGGAAGAGTGCGGCGGGCAGATCCTCTTCCAATGATGGCCGCTACACAGGGCGCCGGGCTTGTGCCACATGCCTTTCTCAGGACCCCTTTCAGGAGGCCACAGTAGCTGACACCATGTCATTCGCCTTTCTTTCGTAGCACCGAGGATGTTGATGTCTCAGGAGGAGGTGAACTCGGTCAAGGCGATGATTTGTCTTGCGTGCATCAGCACTAGTGGCGTCGCTAGCACTGTCACCATTCCCCTTTGCTAGCCACACCCGCTGCGGCACATCTGGAGAACCCTGCCGTGGGGCGTTTTGCTCGTCTTCTTCACATGCGTGTCAAGCCCGTCGTGCTTCTGCTATCCTTTGTTTGGGCTGGGACGCTGCGCGCGTGCAGGCTTCGCCAGCCCGTCGTAACCTCATCGCGACACGCGATGCAGCCAGCGATACGTTAGCGAGCCCTGCCGAATGAGTTACTGGACCCTGTATCGACCTGACGGCTCCCCAATCCGCGGACGTTTCGCCTCTTAACCGGCCTATACCTCGAAACGGCAGGACTTCATTCATCGGTTGGCCTTCCAATCAGCTATACCAGCTGCCCGGCCACTGCCAACACGAAAACACGATGTTACCGTGAGTCGCGCCACGCGCGTAGAAACTTCATACAAAGGGCAAGGTAAATAACTCTGTCCGTCACGTGTGCGCAGGGGTAGGGACATCAACTCAACGGTATGCGCGCTAAAATTAACGTGGGGCACAGCATGCACGTGCTCTAATTGGATGAACGTCGGGCCGACTTGCACGTGACGGACAGGGTTTTTGACCTTGCTCTTTGTACCCAGATAGACTTGGGACGGATGGGAAAGCTGCGTCCGGAGGTCGAATACGAGCCTTCCCGCAATGCAGTCTCCACGGGGACTCCGCTAGTAGTTCGTTAGCACTGTGTAGGCGCAGTACTTTAGAGTTAAAGGAGTATGGAATCCGTACCGGGTACCTTGCCATAAACTGCAGTATCTCCTCGTCTCCGCGTGGAGACTAAAGAACCTTTCAAATCATCTCGGTGCTGTCGCGCCGATGCGCTTTTGCGGCGACCTAGACGTTTGAAAACCGAACCAGAAAAGTTCTTCGCACGTCTCCACGGTGGGGAATGGCGCGTCTCGGCGTCCACAAGGCTAGTGGAAGTTCGCGTCGACTCTCCGCAGAATATCTTAACCCCATGATCAAGTAGATTCTCCACCAAATACAGTCAGACCGACTTCGACTCTTGGACTAGCTGCGGGACGTCTCAGAAAATTCATCGTCCGATGGCGGTCGAAAATGCTCAATCAGATCTGGCATTCGGTCGAGAAGCAGTCAATTTCCGACCTGTCGCGAGCCTCGAACGGCTCCGATTTTTCAAAGATCCACTTAGTTGCTCCGAGATGTCAACATCTCGGCGGCAATCGCCCGAATAACGACGGCGCTCGACACTGCGGCTCTCTGCCTCGGTTGACTCGCTGCTTCTTGAAGTCCCCGTCCGGCCACGCGAGGTCCCCACTCGCTGGTTGCACGACGATGCTCGTGGGCTGACCGTGGTGGTGGGATTTGAGAGACCTGGCTGTCGGAGCCGACCACTTCAAGCCAAAATGGGAATCTTAGTCGAAGCAAGGCCAGAGGTACGCAGGTAGTCGGCGTCTAATATTGGGTTATAGCTCGTTCGAAATCGCCGAGTCTCGCACCTTGCGCCGCAGCATGTTAACATTCCGCTGCTGTCGTAAGGAGGCCTAGTTCTGGCGTTTAGCAGAACCCACGAACAGACTCGGATGCGGGTGAAAACCGGTCTAAGGTACGGCGCTGGGAGAATCGAGGTCGCCTCTATTCGGCAGGCAACCTGGGCCAACAATGGCGGCCCATGCCTTCGACGAAGTGCTCACATACGAGGGACGTTCTCAATGAGGACAAGGAGCTCTGATGCAGGTGGCAGGTGGAGAGTGGGCGGCATGGTATGCATTGATCTGAGAATCCATTTCTATAGAGGAATTATCCCCTACATTATGCTATTAGAATGCTGAGTACGTCAGCTCTCTACCTAGCTACATAGCAGTCTAACGCTGTAGTAGTCTGCCTAAAGCAAACCAAGGTCTTCTTAATAAGCCTCTAATCGCGCTTCTTTTTGTTGGCACCCACTCCTAGGTGAGCAAGCACTTCAATGAATATTACGGCGGCTGCGCTGCAGGCTTGGTCGAGATCATATATCTGAGGGAACACTGCCAGAGACGACGAACCTCCCAAGCTACCAAGGAGAAGGCTACAAGGCCCTTAAATAAAGATATCAGGTTGTATATCAGCATTCAACAGTCTGATTAGTGTATATTCTTCCAACTCTTCCAACAGGATTCTTGAAATCTAGGGCGATGACCTCGATCGCCTCTCCCTAGCTATCCAGTATATCGCGAAAGTTGCTAGAACATTGAAAAGGACGTAAACCGTCAAATAGGCAAAATTATGCCATCGATCTCCCGTGCTAATCCCAATGTTGCTAAGCAAAATATTGGTATCAGATACTTGACAATACTCGCAGTCATGAGTTGCAGCCGGATTTTCCACGTATCCACCAGCCATATCGATCCAACGGTTCAAGTAATCTCCACAAGTTCTTCCGGTAGGAGGGCTGATGTGCAGCATTTCAACATCTGAGCACCTGATCGCGGTATTTGCAAGGCCTGCGACTACCGTGCCGTCGATGAAGTACGTCAGCGGAGATGCTCTATACACAAAGTGCCAGAACTGTGGCAGATCCTTCGAGGGTACTAGGACTCTACGTTCAAGATCAGATCCCGCACTCACGCAATGAGGACAATCCTACTTACCCACAGAATACTAGGGACAGCCAGAAGAACAGGACAGAAGCAATCGTTTGCCAGAACAGCTCAACCAGTACGTTGGCTGCAATGAAGACGGTCCACGAGTACGACTTGGATCTTCGCTCTCGAGCTTCAAAGAGCGACCGTCCGGCTATGAGACGGGGAATCACTTGTTGATCGATGGTGCTGAACAGTTGTGTGAACAAGAAGACGGAGAAGAAAATGTTCGTGATCCAATTTTGCATTGAAAATTGATATACCATTCAACAAGGCCTGCATCATGTCAGTGTAGGCTTTCCATGGGGCAAATGTTTTGCTCACAGTAACCGCACATAAGGCTCCTTTGCAATACAGGTAAACTGGATCACGCCAATATTCTTGGAATACTCGTCGTGTCGCTACGCGGAATTGAGTCGTAAAGGACGCGGCGTACTGACGCTCATGCGACAAGGCACTGACGTTTTTGCTTCCTGCTGGTGATTGCTTGAATGCGGCTATCTGACGCAGTACGTCTTGTCTTTCGGTGCTCTGAGCCCATTTTTCGTTCCACGCGGTCGCCCGATCACGTGAAGCGCTTCCAGCATCCTTAGCATTGCTGGTCACGTTTAAAATCCACTCTGCGGGGTTTTTGTAGCCATCGCATTTGACGGAGCCGTCGCGCTCGAAGTACTCAATCACGGTCGATGCATCGTTTCCAATGTCTCCAAAGTATGCGACTCTTCCAAGATGATCCAGGAGCAGAAGTCGGTCAAAGAGCTCAAAGAGTTGAGAAGATGGCTGGTGAATGGTGATGAGGATAGCTTGGCCACTGTTTGCCAGCTTGCGAAGCAACATGCATATCGACCACGCCGTCTGACTATCAAGTCCAGACGTTGCCTCGTCTACCAACACCGTGAGTAACAAGGTCCAGTGTGTGATGAGCCTGTGGTCTCTTACCTAAGAAGAGTAGCAATTGTAGCTTCGCCACCATTTCTACTGCGATGCTAAGTCATTTGCGTTGTTCCACGTTGAGGCCTTACTCGTCAGCTTCGCCACCAACATATCACAGCGACCATACCTTCGCCAGGAACACCAACTACTGCATCAACATATGACGTCATCTCCAACAGCTCAAGAATACGCCGAATGTCGTCCGGCCCATTGTCCGGCCGTCGTAGTCTAGCACTAAATTCTAGTGCTTCGCGGACCGTTGTTGTCGGGACATGTATATCCTCCTGTTGCACATAGCCAACCTTTCGCTGGAAGTTGGCGTCTGGTACCTCGCTTCCGAGATATATGTCTCCTTTCACTTCTCCTACCATAGTGCGATAGGCCAGGGAATCGAGAAGACTGGTCTTACCTGCTCCAGTCACTCCCTAAGTTTACAAATTAGTAGACTTGGAATCTAGAGATAAGAGATCTTACCATCAAGGCTGTTAGACTTCCCGGGCGAACCCATCCTTCAACGTTCTGCAGAATTTTCCGTGTATTCTTCTTAATCTGGATCGAGTAGTCGACTCTGCTCCAGTGGAAAACAGCTCGGCGTTCCTGCAGCTGTGATCGGGTACTAGTAACGCAGCCGTCTTCTTTTCCGTCGACATCCACCATCTCGGTGGCTGTATCTTGCGGAGAATCTGAATACCCGGCCTCTGCATCGTTTTCTAGTTTCGTGTGCGTTTTCCTTCCTCTCTGATACAGAAGGACTTCTCCACGCGAGCATTGCGCTGGAATGTATTCAGTGGCAACGAGATGGATTCCGCAGAATATTATAAGCATCGCCAGTATTATTCCCAAGTTTCTACATTGTCAGTATATGGGACACTTCTAAAGCAACAAGACTTACCTCCACAGGTGGGCTGCATGGTAACTATATATCCTAGCGATGTAAGCGGAGCCATTGATGTCGATCTGACCCGGCACCGCTCCAATCACTGCGCAGATCTTGCCGTTCATATCGCCCTCGCTGTAGCCGACTCCGAATGGGATAATGCGCGCACAGGGAAATCTCCGATTGGCAAACTACTCTCGTCAAGAAAGCTCCGTTTCGTAGAATTTGTGTTTCACAAACCTCATTGATCATCAAACTTTCGTAGGCGAAAGCGATTGGGTTCAGTCGTCGTAGCCAAGCCAGCCAGGGCACCATGTCTTTGGCAGGAATAATGTAGCCTGTATATGCACTGAAGATCAGAATAACCATCGAGCTAGGAACCATTGACTGCTCCACTGTTTTGGAAAGCGACCCCACCGTGCGGAAAAACATCGACATGGTCAATATTGTAGCGATCAGAAACACCAAGTAGGTAAATAAAGCGCCGGCAGATCTCCGCAGGTTGGTCATGAAGTACAGAGGGACGTTGAACATGATCGCGGTCGCTAGCTTAGTTGGGAGGTCGCATATTATGGAAGCGATACTGTCGGTAAATGGTCGGTAGAAGGCGTATCGATGGCGTTTCTCGACGATGGGTCGTTGCGCCCACATTGCGAGGACCTTGAGTCTCGATCAACTCGAGGTGCTTATATAGGGTCAATCCAACTTACGTCAAACGCTGGCGCATACGCGTTGATCATGAGTGAAAAGAAAAGGAGGACAGCTCGCTTATCCATGCCATCTGTGCCTTCGGGAAGGTCGTAGTAGACACTGCCAATTACTATGGCTATGATTGTGTTTCCGATGATCGCTGCAAGCGGTGGGACATAATGATTCCGCAGCCTTTGGCATCCCAGTTGTATGCACAGACCGATCTGGGAGCGAATCGGTATCTTGTACGCATTATTTTGCGACCTGAAACGGTTAGGTCATTGCCATTGAATGAAGAATTCGGCAGACCTACTGTGGCTCTGCGGTATCATGCCTTCGCTGACCATGCTGACCAGTTTCTTCGGCGCTGGTGATTTGTTCCAGAAGCGCTTTCGCCATGTCGCTACGCGTCTAAGCATCCGCAAATTCTCTGGCAGACCGGGGCACACGATCTTCATACCCTTCACGTATGCGGCGTTCAGCTGGGTGGGTGACGGACGTGAGAAAATCAGCCGTCGTGGCACGAGCCGGTTTCTCAAAGCCCAAGTCAAAGAAATATCCTACCGCGAGCTCGGTTGGGCCAAAATAGATCTGATAGCCTTCGTGCAATAGCATAACCTTGTCGAAATTCTAGGGTGTCCGATCAGAGACGCTTGTAATCCATTTGGGGGTATTGATCCTACCTCGTATATAGCATTGGACGCCTGATAAATGCTCATCATAACTGCTGCCTGCGTATTGATCGTGCAACTCCTCAGCAGCTGAACGAAGGAAAGTGCTGTTGAGCTATCTAATCCCCGTGTGCTATTATCCCAGCACTGGAGCCGACTCTCACTGATGAAAACTTCAGCGATGCTCGTGCGACGCTTTTCCCCGCCGCTAAGGCCTCTTATCATGGCATTACCGATGGGAGAATTGTACGCGGCGTTTAGGTTGAATTTCGCAGCCACCTCGCGCCCAACTTCGCGTGCGTCTGAACTCATGCTCGATCTTGTTCCCTGGGTAGCCGCAGCGAATGTCAACGTCTGCCCCAGGGTTAATTCCGGAAAATGCACGTCGAGCTCTGAGAGATAGATGGCGTTCCCTTCTAAACCGCCTCGGGTGTGAGGGAATCCTACAACCAGAAGTCAGTCGTGAGTCATAAAATTAGCCCTCTCTAACTCACCATCGCATAGAACTCTCGACCATGCGGCAACATGCAGCCCAGGTAGCTCGCCAGCTAATACTTTTAGAAAGGTAGAGCATCCACTTCCAGGCCTCCCCAGCACTAGTATCATCCCCCCATGCTGCACTTTGCCGGAGAAGTCGTGCAAAATATGTGCCCTGGTGGTATCTCGCCGTCGGAAAAGACGTGCAATGCTCTTGGGAACTGCGAGCAGGTACGAGGCTGCAGTGTGTTGGTACTCGTCCACTGAGCTGAGTCCAAACACGTTGAGGTTGTGAAAAGTCACGCCGGGCCTTGCGGAGGGGTTGTCGTCCATGGACTCCTTGCCAGACAAATGCTCTTTAGTCGAATGTTTTGCGGGTAGATACAAGAAAGTGATGGCATTTCCCAAACGTTTTTACTGACTGCGCTGCGCCGCACGGGCGGTCCCAACACTGTGTGCAACACACATGCATATTCTAAAAGTGGCACGGACTCTGCAGATCCGCTTCAGAATATCAAGCCCCTTAGAAATGAGTGCTTCCGTTCGTCTTTGCCGTTTGCCTTTTTTTTCAAAAGCACGACATCTGACATTGCAGGGATACGCCTACGTAAATGCAGCGCCTCCCCGATCATTTCGGCCGAATCATGCTTGATTGATTGATTGATTTTTCTCGTTTTAAGTCACCAACCTATAGATGTTATGCTAACTAACAGCAAAGCAGAGCTTCTGCCTACACATAAAAGGACTTAAAAGACGCTAAAATTGAGAGAAAGGAACAGGGTATTATAGAACTATAGGCAGGTAGTATAAGTTAACAGAAAAGAACAGTTTAGGCGCAGATAATAAGGGCGTAGCTTACTACGGCGCTGCGAACTATAGCACGAAGCTGCCAACAAAAAATGAGCCCTAGAAAGCTCCTCAATAACGACGATGGTCATCGAAAAGGGCGCAAACAACACCCCGTATCATGCTGTCAGCCTAACTGCATGCGATGCAGTCCTACTCGAGAAGGACGCACATATTATAGACTAGTAACTCCAAGTCTATGGCGGCTAAAATAGACCAACGCAGCGATAATACGCGAATGCCAACAAATTCAATCTCAATCTAAACACCAGCCCTCTTTCTGATGCGGAATGGTATCGGCTTCTTTGGTTTGTCCGCCCCCATGCCAAACTTCAAAGATCCCAATTAGATGGAGTCATTCAAAATTTCGATATCAAATTTCCTCGTCATCAAGGCAATGGTAAAGAGAGTCACTCTTTTTGCGAGAAGTCGTCCGGGACAAATAGCATTACCACCTGTTCTGTGTCAGCGCTCGTCTACTCGGGAAAGTATCACACTCGCCTCCATACGGCATCCACGATGCCTCCAGACCCCTGAGCGAAAACGATGGTTTCCCATCCTTGTTGTGGTTGTGGCGCAGAGCGGAGTCTCGGGTGGGCCCGCTGCTCGGATCTGCAGGGTCGGTGATGAAGCGGTCAGCCCAGAATGAGCTTACAGGATGGACGCCGTCTTTGGTGTTCCAGAACCTCTCGTCCTTGTGCGTGATACCGGAACCGACCAATCCCACTGTGCCTTTGGGCATCCACCATCGACTGAGGGAGACATCAGCGTAAGGCGAGCTCAACATGACGCAGACATTGACGTATAGCCGCAGTGTTTCCGCTTGAATAGAGGGTAATAGGGGATCCTGAACAAGTTGGCTCGGATCTATCTCTGAAACTGGTACATCGCCATAAGTGTCTTCGAGATTATGACGTACTCGCTGGAGGAGAGAGGCGTCCTTAAATACGTGGTAGACAGATAGCATTGTCGTAGGGATCGCTTTTCCAAGAGTACTGTAAACGTCAATATCACGCATGGTTTCTGGGGGAATATAGGAACTTACCCCCACACAAGACCTAGATCGGCAGCCGCAAGCGCATCATCATCATCATAACCGTCAGCTTGAAGGTACATCCTCTGATGATATCGTATCAACGCCGAGCTCCAGTACGGATCTCCATCGCCATCCTCACTAACGCAACACTCTGAAAAAATTTCCCGCGCATAGGCGCACCACCGCTTAAACTGGTTGTGGAAACTGGTTGTGGAGACTCTTGCGTACTCGGTAGGGTTCTGGAAAGAGGAGCGAAGGTATAAGCCTGGCGAGCAGCGGAACAGAATCGTCAAACTGCCATACATCTTGCAGGAATGTTGGGTTGACTCTAGTCAAAGATGGACCGAAGACAACTTCAAGCAGCGCCGCGCCATAGACCATCCGGAAGAACTGTAGCAGGTCGGGCACATCCGTCCACTCGGTTGAAAAGGCTAATCCGTCTATTTTTGGCTCCAGAATGCTCATATAACGCTGAGTCATAGGAGCAAGACCCGGTCTGCTGAATGCTCTTTTGAACCCTTCGTGGGTCAAATGGTCGATTCGATTCTTGTCCATGACATTACTGCCAGGGAAATGCTTGGCGAATGGTCCCGAGTTATCCGCTTTATAGGTTGCAATGGCACGCTCGTGCATTCCAAAAAAGTGCCTAAGCACGTGGACGTAGAAATCGATGGGGCTAGACAGCGACCGTGACTTTCCAGAGCTTCCTCACGGTTTCTCGATCCCCAAACAGGTAGAGGTTTTTTCCAAAAACATGGATCCTGGATGAACAAAGCTTTCCAGCATAGGTTCTAGCAACGTTCTTAGTATGCTGTTTGCATAAGATGATTGGGAATTTTGCATGACTTACGTGGCACGGCGTAAGAATCTGGCATTATCGAATATGAATGGGATAGTGTTGCCTACGAAAGGAAGAAATTGCGGATTGACAGGAGGGAGTTGTTGTTCTGTGGCACGAGAATGGTCTCGATGGTAACGAAGCTGTCCGAGGACATAATAGATAATGACAGGAACGAGTGACAAGACCAGGGCATTTGAGATTCTTGAATTGCTCTCAGTCTATGGAGACCATGCTGGAATGGACTGATTCAATGCACAAAAATCGTCAGAGAAGTCCATTGTAGAGCAAGTACGGAAGATTATCGTCCGATCAAACAAGACGTCTGATAATAGGAGGTCACTCTTCTCTTTGAAAGATGATGTGGGCTACACTGTGCCGTCACCTAAAGCAGCCACAGGAGTCATTAGAAATCAGCTAGAAGACAAATGTCTCATCCTCGGACCCATGACTACGTTCTTGGAAGCCGTAGCTCGGATGGAATAGATGAAATGGTCGGACCCTTCGCCAGGCTTCCAAACTCTAAGGATATTGCCCCCAATCGCTGATATTCTGGGATCTTGGTTGACACGAAGTAATTTCCCATCCGTTCATTTGGAATGAATGTGGTGTGTTGTACGACTAAGGTAGGCGGCATGCGGCCTTGAAATTGCCTGTCATACGATGCTGACTTGCTTGCAAACCTGTACGCATCAAACCCAACGTTGGGTCTACGCCATGTCGTGATAGATGCTAAAACATGCTAGGCACCGAGAGGCAATGCTCAAGGCAGATAGGGTAATCAATCTTCGGAGACCGGTGTAGATTTATCGACTTTTACGTGCTCTTGGTATATTGCGGGTAGACTTTTCTATCCAATTGATTCGCCACATGTGAGGCACGCAGCGGCTCGGAACGGGGTGGTTCCTGTTGGCTGCTCACTTGGCGTTCGGCTGAGCCGTATAGTGGGCAGGTTATTACTAAACTATAAGGAGTTAGCATAAATTAATAGAAAAGAACCATTCGGGCGCGGACGGCGAGGGCGTAGCCCACGATGGTGCCGCGAACCATGGCACGAAGCTGCAGAGTTGTCTTCTACTAAGTCTCAATTCAGAATAGGATGAGCACTGAGATTCTACGCTACATTATTCCCATGCCGAACCCGAGCATGCAAATACGACGAGGCATAATCAGCAAAGCAAGGCTACTATGTGCCGTCTGCGTCCGCGTTTGGCTACCAAATCCAGCTACTTGATGGAGAGCGCTGAAGAGACTACCACGTTTCTAGGTAGATAGATAGGTAGGCTATAGACCATGCGGAAACAGTCTCATGCTATCCGTCCCAATCAACCCGAACTCCGTGTTCTTGGTCGTTCACAAGACAACATGTGTGACCATTCTTGCTCTCACCCACAGAATGGCCTTGACTTCTTAGTATCTCGCGCCAATCAAAGTAAATGTTACTTACAAGTACTACTATACACAGCCCTTATCCGTATCAGCTCATGACCGAATCGAAGGCTCAATGTCACTTACTATTAGTCCATGGTGACTTCAGGCCAAATAATGAGCTAGCAATGAGCTAGCAGGCAGCGAAGGCGATGCTAATTGTGTTGACTTTGCCCGGCTGGTGGGGACCTTGAACGAGATGAAGAGATCGTTGAGGCCCAGGTGACATTATGCTTGGGGCTTGGAGATGCGCAGTCAAACGAAAGCTGAATGCAACTGATGGAAAGACTTGGTACTTGAAAATCAACGTGACTGGATAGTTGTAGAGGAGGCTTTTGCATTTACGAATGGGCTCAAGCGGACGAGGACTACTGTACGTTTATTTCTACATTGCTATATCTGCCTGGTGTCTCTGGCCCCAATGTCGTGACATGGGCATCGTGATTTCTTTCAGGCAGTGAGACCTGAGCTGGTTTCCCTTCGGGACATGACGGACTCGGGGGTCCAGGGAGGATGGTGGGGGCGAATTGTCAAGCGCATACAGTGGGCTGAATGCGGAGTTCAGCTTCTCGAGGCATGGTCGGATTAATCTATCGCCTAGTAACGTGCCCGCGGTCCGCATTCTGCAGTATCCTATCCCAGCATTCAACCAACTCGGCGAGAAACGGTCACGGGATTGGACTAGCTCTCATTCGTCATTTTCCACGATACTTCGTTACCTACCGATTGAGTGGACATAATTCACATCTAGAGCCAATAAAGCCTGTGGCAAATAAGGCGGAAGGGTGTCTAATCTTGAGTGAATTGGGTCCGTGCCTTTCTTCAAGTTCGCCTTCCTAGGCTTCCGAGGCTGCCTTCTTCGCTTCGAAGTCTACTGGATATCCTCCACTGAGAGCTCTATTCCCTTATCTGACCCAGACAGTACCACATTCCACTTCTTACCTGCCAGTTCACCGGTTGCCGGAGCAATTTGAACCTTGACATCTTCATTGGGCGGTGCGATAGTACCTTGCATTCCGGCCTTGTCCGTCTTCGGACAGATCCATTCGCCTTTGGTCGGCTCGAAATCAAACCGGACAATCATCAAAGCCACGAAAGTGAGAACTTCAGTGGTAGCAAAGTGCCGACCAGGGCAGAGCGTGGATCCTCCTCCGAAACCTCGAAACGCTATCGGAGTTGGCCGCTTACGTTCTGGCGATCGTACGAAGCGCTTGTGCTGGAATTCGCCCACATTTTCCCCGTATGCCGGTTTTGAACTATGCTGCACTGGTCCTGGAATCATGACCATGCCGCCCTACTTCAGAAGATATTTCCCGTCCAAGACATGATCCTGGGTTACGACACGAACGGAAGTGCCAATTCCGTGGAACCGCAGTGACTCTTTCAGTATAGACAGCAGAATCGGGCAGGATGCTTTCACTTCAGTAATGTCGAGAGTGCATATGTCGCCATCGACTCTGCAACAAGCGATGATTTCTCGTCTGCACTCTTCCAACGCGGTAGCATCCGAGATGGCGTGGTACAGTACCCAGAACGCGGCTGGGGTTGTGTTGCTCAGGATAGCAATTATGCCTCCGATCTCGAATCTGGCGACATCCTTGCCCGTAACTCCCTGATCAATCTTGTGCCGATGATGTGCTTGGACAAAGGCTGAGCCTTGTTCGTGGCCACGAGACACAAAGTAATCGTTGAATGCATCAACAATGTCTTTGCGCGCTTGCACGCTCTCTCGAGCGAGCAGATTCGGATATAAATCCAACAAGAGCGTTATGATTCCTGGTTCGAATTTCCTGGCAATTGTCAGCTCGCACCACTAACCTTGAGGCAGGAATTGCTTACCAGTAGGCTTCTTGGATCTTTGCATCGCTGAATGGGTTCTTGGGACCGTATACGGCTTCCGTGGTTGCGAACGTAATCTCCTTCTTCACCCATTCGAACAATCTCAAAGGCCTTGGAGCTTGGGACGCGAGCGTCTCCAGTGCTTCCGACACTTTCTGGACGGACAACTTGTTCATGGCGTCTAGCTGCGGACCCGGCGTCACTGCTGGATGTATCGCCTTGTCGAACATGATTGCATAGCTAAAGTCCTCCACACCATTCTGATCCCGGACCAGAATTTTTCTGCCATCGGGACTGGCGCCCATAACATTCATAGCCACTTTGGCCTTCATCGGAGCGAAGTCCAGTGTGCGGACTTGTCGCTGGGCAATCGGGATTAATTCGGTTGAGTTGATGATGTAGAGTCGGATTAAAGGGATTCGCAGGGTGTAGATTGGGAGATTGAACTTGTCGCTAACAGTCCGTCAGTACAAGTTTTGGCCAGGTAACGAAGGCATCTTCTTTTGCACTCACCGCAGGTCTACGTAGAATTTGCCCTTTTTTCTCATGCCAATCATGGGACTCAGGAATGGGATTGCCGTTTCCAATGCTGGCGGCTCTTTCGCATCTTGGGTGAAGGTGAGCAGAAAGCGTAGAAAGACATAGGTCGCGGCCAAGCCGGAGATGACCAGGAGAATGCTCGAGGGTATGGTTGTCATCGTGATGCAACCAGAGCAGAATTGTCGCTGAGTGTGTACGTGAAGGGCGGCAAGCTCTGCGTCCTTCTCCTAGGTGAGGTAGAGGAGCTAGCGTGGGGGATGGACGAACGGGTGGCGCGTTGAAGGGGAAATGAAGTGCACTGCTGCACATCATCGGCTAATTTCCACAATTCCTGGGATGACCGTTGGCTTTTAATGTGATTCATGTGGGCAAGAGACACAGTGCTCCTTGGTGCGGAGTGGCGCGGGAGGTCGCGTGATCACGTGCAACAAACCACGCCACGCCACCTGCGCACAATCTGTGCGAGGTCTCGATAACACCAACATCTCGCAACACACCGCAAAAACCCCCATCGCCAGCATGTCGGTGAGTACAATAGAAGCGCGTGGAAAGGCGAGTACTTAGATTAGCAGCCCAGGGAGACCGTCGTCATCGAAGCCGCACCGCCCGCGTATCCAGGTAGCTATGGCGCCATCGAAGTCCACCACCATCACCATACTGTCCGTGCTCGCACGCCTCGAGGCGCTTGCTGTAGGGCACTCCTCGTCTGCCTTCTCATCCTCCTCATCATGGCTGCCTTCGGTGTTGTCGCGTTCGTTGCGTGGAACTTCTACAACTTGTCCCAATGCGAGAAGAACAGAATGCCCTGGGAGAAGCCTTGCAAGGATTGGCTAGGAAAGGACTCGGTTATTTGAATAATAATTGGGCATCCCAGCACACCACCGGTATGGTACTTCCCCAACCTTCGGGTTGCGCACACGTCTTCGTCAGGCTCGGCTGACTTCACGACTCTACACGGCCATAGATCGTTATCAGCGTTCCCTACGTGCCTGCAGCTAGCTAACCGGACGTCTACAGCGACGGAGGACTAGGAGATATGTCAGGTCATTTTGAGCCACCGAGGCTCTTTCGACACTTTCAGGTCACCATTCTTTACCCTCCGCATGCATCAGCATGATATAGATACCCGAATTCCACAATTCCCTCAGTTCAGTCACCCTCCTTCGTATTTCCTCTTTATTGACTGCAGCTCTTCAGTTGTAGCTTGTGACGCGGCGTCGTATCGACGTCGGCCCTCTTCAGGAACAAGCAAAAGCCCACTCCGCGGTAGAAGACATCATTGCATCTACTAATACAACTGCACCATACCAGAATCCATGCAAGTATACAGTCAATAAGTGTTACACCATCCCATTCGTTGGTCTCCTTTGGTTGTGACCTACCGCATGTGTTGTTGGGATACAGAACCAAACTCGAACAAATACCCCTCTCCGGTAGCTCGCCGACACCCTTGGGACGGGGATGGTCTCCCAACTAATAGTCGAAAGCTCAAGGCTGGAGCTTTATTGATAGCCTTCGGGGCCCCAACTGTTCGCTTTCCCCTCAACTTTGCGTCACCAAATTTCTTCCGCAAGATGTTTCCAAACGCCTGTTCAAATATAACAACCCTAGCTTCTCGTCGTGACAATCCGCTGAGTAGAGAATCCACCCTCTACAGCGAAGTTGTACAGCGACGGGATGAACCGGATGCGCCAGGAAACTGCGAGAAAGGCGAACTGCGCGCTGAGACGCGGCCCACCGAAGATGAACTCCGTCGACTTCGCCGAGTGCCAGGGAGAATCCCATGGTCAGCCTGTACTATCACGATCATAGAGCTGTTCGAACGATTCTCTTTCAACGGAACCTTCGTGGTTTGTACGTATGTACCATGTTAGTACGTCCTCCGCTAATCCCTCGCAACAGTCGTGAACTTCCTCCAGCAGCCCTTACCGCCAAACTCAAAAACTGGGGCTGGGTTCCGAGGCCAATCAGGTGCTCTTAATATGGGCCAGCGAGTGTCAACTGCTATATCATTGTGTCAGTATTAGCCTCTTTATGGAGACGACCAGCTCACGTTCCTCGACCGTAGCAAACAGCTTATGGATGTCCACGGCGCCTCTGTTCGGTGCGTTCATAGCGGACCAATATCTTGGGCGCTACAAGACGCTTCAATGGTCGAACGTCATAACGATCGTAGGACATTTTATCCTCATCATCTCTGCTTTGCCCCGGGTGATTGTTCATTCCCTAACTGCGCTGATTCCGTTCCTTGTTGGGGTTATTCTGATGGGGATTGGTTTCGGTGGCATAAAGTCAGTATCTACGTATCGTCATCTCTGCGTTGCTACTTACACTCGTCGTATAGGCCCAACATTGCAACACTCGTTGTCGAGCAACTTCCAGATACCGAACTTAGAGTCGCCATTGACAGGAAAGGCCGCCGTGTGATCATCGATCCCGAAGCCACCCGGTCGCGTATACTTTTGTACTTCTACGGCTTTATCAATGTCGGTTCTATTACTGGCATGATTGCCATGGTATATGCGGTGAGATTACCCGATTTGTGGCCTCTCGAAGTCGCTTCAGGTGATGAGGCTAACGCCTCAACTTAGGAGAAATATGTTGGCTTCTGGCTCTCTTTCACTGTACCATCGGTCACATTCTTGATATGCCCTCTGATCCTGTTCGGATTTCGCAAGAAATACGCAAGCGCGCCACCGTCGGGCTCTGTATTAGGCAAAGCATTCAGGTTATGCTTGCTTTCTATGAAGGGACAGTGGTCCTGGAACCCGGCCACAGTGTAAGAGCCTTGTCCACCTTAATCTAGACATACCACTTAATCATTTGGTAGCTACCGCAACATCCATCATCCAGATTTCTGGAACCGAGTCAAGCCATCTCGCATCACGGAGCGGCCTGCATGGATGACCCACGACGACTCGTGGGTAGACGAAGTGAGCCGTGGCATACGAGCTTGCCGATGCTTCTGCTGGTACCCATTATACTGTGCGTTTTCTGTTCTTGGAAGCGCTTCATGATTTGAAAATCTAATCGTGAGCAGGGCCTGCACTGCGCCAAATGGGTAGCAACATGATGTCCCAAGCAGCTACGCTCAACCTAGGCGGTCTGCCAAACGACCTCCTTATCAATCTGAATCCTCTCTTCTGCATTCTTCTCGCACCATTTTACGCACACATCGTTTACCCAGTCCTTGCGAGAATCGGCCTTCGTTTCTGTCCCATCCATCGCATCTCCGCCGGCTTCCTCTGTGCCGCTCTCGGAATGGCCATGTGCACCGTAGTGCAACATCTCATCTACAGCAGCTCCGCCTGCGGGAAACATGCCAATCACTGCCCCGCCGACCGTTTGTATCCCAAACCCTCTGTCTGGCTCCAGCTCCCCGTCTACCTCCTCCTAGCGAACAGCGAGATTCTAGCAAACGTTACCGGAATCGAATACGCGTACTCCCAAGCACCGAGCAATATGCGCAGCTTGGTCATGGCGCTGTTCTACTTCACCGGCGCTTTTGGGAGTGCGATCTCGCAAGCTCTAGTTCCACTGAGCGAGGATCCCGATCTGGTGTGGAATTACGCGACTGTCTCGGTATTGAGCTTGGTTGCTAGTGTGGGAGTATGGTGGAGCAATCGGAAGCCGAAGAAAACTGAGGGCATGGAGGAGGAGACGGAGAATGAAACCGAGGAGGAGAGGGGGCGTAATGTTCGCGACTTGGATTCGAATAGGAGTTGGTGATGGCTCTACAAGAGTTGGGTTTGAAGTTCGTGAGTTAGTATGGAGCTAGTTATGTTGGAGATCAATCGCCAAGCTTCCAAATCGGGCACTAGCGCCACAGAGATTTCTTCGATTTCTCGGAGCTATATACACTCAATACAATACACTCACCACCCACATGATGTATTCCTCAATTTCCTACTTTAACAAGTTATAGTAGCTTTCTTGTGCGAAAATGCGATGCCTTTGGATCAGAATAGACTTGGTTTATAACGCTGTGGCCGATGCGGGATTTGATGCCGAGATATTGCGACGCATAGGTAGTTTATCAGGTCAAACAGAATAAAGCGATCTACCCATTCCAATAGGCCTTAAATGGCGTTAATATAAGCCATGCCCGTTTCGCCGCTGTCCGATCCACACCACCTCGACTTGTTGGACTCTGCAAACCAGCCCGCAGGCTTCTTTGGTCCACTGAGCTCTGTCTGTGAATGAGGACACCGTGCCGGAGCGACGGTTGCAGTAGTGCCTCCTCCTTTCCCTTGCATCTCCGCACGGTGGGATGTGGTAGGCTAGTCCGATGCAGGCTAGGCTTCCCGCCCACCAATGAGCTTATTCTTGTCTGCCCCGCCATCCCCCGCTTGATTGTCTGTCAAACTGTTAGTGCGAAGCTTGCGACGACGTCCTTCGTGACTGTTCTCCCACCACATCAACAGTATCGACATATTTGTGATCCTGGAAACGGTACGACGGATACGTATGAGCTGCAACAGATCCCTTTTGGTCTGAGGGTTTCTGGAAAGTGGGCATCGCGGCCCGATCGAGGGAAGTGCATGAACGGGAAGGACCGAGGGCTATACGGTTGAGTTAGTGGATGGAGAGGGCGGTGTGGACCCTGAAGAGCATATAACATTTCCCTTGAAGGCCAGCGACCTTATTCTGATAGAGTGCCATCGTTGTACTGGTGTATCACCTTCTGGAGGAGCTTCGTGCTATCGTATGCGATCACGCTGTCGATAGGTGTACCGGCAGGAGACAGGCGTGTTCGGATATGAGTTTGGATATGAAGAATTGCCGGCAAGGATGGCTTGAGACTTGCGTATAGAGTCAAGGCAAGGCTAGCTGGATTTTCATTCGAGTCGGCCTCCTTCAGTCAGCTTTCTTGGTATAAGTTGCGAAAAGAGATGGATACATTTGAGCCTGGTGCCTGGGTCGTCTGAGAATTCGCTTTGATGCGTTTCTCCTGCGCCAGCTGCTCGCATTGCCTGCTGGAATGCCCGGACAGGCCACCTCCACGCCGGAACGATATCGTCCGCCGTGCCGTATGTGTCGCATCGCTGCAGGATATCGGAAGACTAGGAAATCAACCGGTCGAGAACGAAAGAGTTGCGGTGTCGTTGAGAACCAGTCACTCAGGAAAGGAAGCACCAGTATGTCTTGTCAATAGTCTGGTGGAGTGGGCAGTCGTTGCAGTCCACGCAAGGCGGCTGGTGGAAGCGCCCTTGCACCTAGAACTGGAAGCAGCGACAGGAGACCGACCCTACGTGACTAATATGCTCTTGCAAGCATACAGGGTACCTAGACTCGTACTTGCACTGGTTGGCATACGTCGTGCAGGAGCGCAAATTCAGAGACCCGAAAAATTTGCAGGAGCGACTATGCCACAGTTGGAATCCTGTTCGCTCGATCCTGCGAGCACGGCCAATGACTGCAATGGAGGCTGGGTGGCAAGCGCAGGTTTGCTTGGGTTCCAGGGTTCGATTCGAAGTACCGCTGGATCCTCTGTCACTTATCACTTAGTTCCGCGTTGGTGCACATAATGGCATGATATTGGCGTTATCGGCGACTTCAAGCTTGGTTCGATGTCCGTGCTATGGCCGCTACCGAAGAGACTCGTTCAACACCCAGCCATCTGCATTCATGATGTTTGTCTTGTTTTACCCGCTGAGTAACGTGTGCACGGTGCTGCCTGGCCGTCCTGAAAAGCCGTCCATTTCGGTGGTTCCTTCTCTTCTTCTTCTTTCTTCTTCACCTGCATCATTCTGTGTCTCATGCTACTGCCTACGTCAAGTTCTTCAGCAAGCACAACTCAGACGATGTATCAGCTCAGAGTACCTCCTGCCAACCACAAGATGGTCTCTACAAGCTCTCCTTCGCGCCTTCGGCGTGTTGACAATGTTGTCACTCGACCTCGCGGCCGCCACCCGACTAGAGCCAGACACACACCTTCTCTCTCTCCTACCCCCACTCCTCCAAAGGCGACAGTCATTCGAGTCCTCGCCAACCTGGGTCCTCGGACTCTCGGTCAACGACCGGCCCCTTCCCCACCAGCGGCTGCTGCAGTAAGTGCTCCCCAGCCGCGACGTCTACCTGCGCCCTGCTAACTCCCCACAGAAGACAAGCACCATCAGCAAGCCTGCTGCTGCTGCTCCTAAGCGGGCGGCGTGGGAAGTACCAGAGCCACTGCCCTATGGGGTGAGTCTCCTGGCCTCAGTCGTGGCTGCCCTATGAGACTAACACGCAACCAGTCGCGGTTCAGGATACGCCCTGTGCAGAGTTCAGCCAGGGACGCTGCTAAGACAGTCGAGAACAAGGTATGTTCCAGTGCTCGCCGCAGTCGTTGATGGTATGCTAACCATATGTAGGCCCGCCAGCCAAAGCGTTCTCCGACTCTACCCGTGCGTGCTCGACAAGGACCTGCAAGCGTAGCCAGTCAAGTTTCACAACTGCGCGAGCAAGCCCGAGCGAGAGCACGGAATGCCAGCCGTCAAGCCCAGATCGTGCCGACGAAAATCGAGCCAAAGCCTCGGCCCAAGCTGCGGATCACCCGCGATGCACCTGCACCGGCCCCGCCAGCTGTCACGCCAGCGCCTAGGCGCCCGAGGTTACGGATCACTCGTTTTCCGACGCCGGTCAAGCCGTCCGCGACCGAGCAGCCGCCGCCGCCACGGCGAGCTCTGAAGTCAGCACTCAAGCAACCCGGTACCGCCAAGTCAAGCAAGTCGGTTCGATTCGCCACAGTCGCAGCAGTTCGCCGGTTCGAGGCAACTGTCCAAGACAAGTCAACACTGTGGTTCGAGCCAACTATCGGTCACCGGATGCCAGTCGCTTGGAAACAAGGCACTCTCCACCCTCCCACTATCGTTAATACCCATGGCTCTTACGCCAAGATGTGGAAGAGTGTCCTTTTCGAAGACGGCACCAAACTTCTCCCAGGCTTTCGTTCAGAAACGATTCGTTCGCGACTCTGCCAAGTACAATCTTTCTACAGAGAGCAAGCCAAGTGCTTCCGATCCATTGTCGATCCCAGCTTCGTCGAAGTCAAACAGTCAATTCCTGGCTTCTACGGACGGAGAGTGGACGACAAGACATGGAGAGGATTTCTTCTCAAGCACCCTGGCGAGCGCGGACTGCCTGATGAGGCGTACGGCACTGTCCACTGGACAGACGACGGCATATGGCTATATCGCAGCGAAGCATTCCAATCGGGGACTCATCCATGTCCCCGTGATGGTCGCTGTTGGCGGTTTTATAAGAACAAGCTTTGCTTCTGCGATGGCAGATGGTTCCGGAGAACCTTTGAGATTTGGAAGGGATATACCACTCCTTTGAAGACCGATTTTTCGGCTCCTCCCGACCACCTCACTGGCGAGGTCAGGGTTCGCAACCCCACTCTTTACGGCGCGGCCCGAGGGGTTACTGTTCATTCAACTTGTTCAGACCCCAAGTCACTCGTTACAGACACCTCAGTTCCTCCGGTTTTCCAGTCACTCGTTAAGCCATCGGAAGCACAGACGCTTGCTTCAATTCAGCGAAGGCGGGAATGCAGGGCAGAGATTCAAGCAGAAGTCAGAGCCGAAGTTCTTAGGTTCATAGCCTTCATCGGAGCGCCCGCTGCTTGCTCTCGTTCAGACTCTCACGGTCAGCCACTCGTTTCTCAGCGACCAGAGTCAATCTCTCCCTCCCGTGATCGCTTGCAGTCTAACGTTCGCACGACGCTCGAGCCACTCCTTCATTCTTCCCGAGCTAAGTCGAAGGTTTCACGGACTGCACCAGCACCCCCATCCCTAGACCGTTCCATTCTTTCAAAGCCACTCATTCGGTCTCAGACCAAGTCACTCTCTAATACTTCAAATGAGTCGGTCACTTCTCGCACTTCTCGCACCCGATCAACAGCCAAGCAGTCACTCGCTCCTGCTCGCCACCGGTTGAGTCTCTCGGCCTGGTTGGAAAAGGTTGAGAGAGAGGGTCGCGTATAAAAGTGCATTGCAGTACTTTTTTGCTCTGCTGGCTAGGATGGGCGGTTTGCTCTTTTCCTCGAGTTCGTTACGATCCCGATATGGCACGGGTGCTTCACTCTTTCAGCACACCACAGCCTCTGGTTGGTCGCTTTCGATCTCCCCATTCTCGCGATTGGAGTGTTTCTATCATTACACACCCACTCCATGGTCCTAGCGCCCTTTTCGACCTGCGCACGGCCGAGTGTTTCGCTCTTTTCACATCCACTCGCGCCAACGCCAGCGTTCGCTCGTTCTTTTACCGCGACTGGAGTGTTTCTCTCTTTACACACACACTCCAGGGTCCTCCTTCTCCCCAATGGGCAGTGTTTCTCTCTTTACAACCCACTGCCCGGTCCTTGCTTCCATCCCCCGAGAGGAGTGCTTCATTCATTGCACATTCACTCCTCAGTACTTTCGTTTCCCGCGTGGGCAGTGTTTCTCTCTTTACACATCCACTGCCCGGTCCTTGCTTCCTTTCCCGCGTGAGCAGTGCTTCACTCATTGCACATCCACTGCTCGGTACTTTCGTTTCCCGCGAGAGCAGTGTTTCTATCATTACACATCCGCTGCTCGGTTTTTGCTTCCGGCGATAGGAGTGTGTCTCTCGTTACATACGTCCACTCCTTAGTCCTTCCCTTTTTCCGCGAAAGGAGTGTTTCAGTCATTTAACACCCACTCCTCGGTACTTTCGTTTTCCCGCGAGAATAGTGTTTCCCTCATTACACATCCACTGCTCGGCTCTTACTTTTTGCGATAGGAGTGTGTCTTCGTTACATACGTCCACTCCTTAGTTTCTGTTCGGTCTTTGACCCCACACATTCATTATCCCGGTCGAAGAGTGTTTCTCTCTCTTTTTCACCCACTCGACGACTTCGGGCACATCACTATACAAGCGACCAGGCGACGGTATGCTCCTTCGATCAGTCAATCACCAGAAGTCGAGCCAGAGCCTCAGCCAGCGTCAGCTTTTTTACGGTTGTGTGTTAGCCTAAAACACTTCCCAGTGCGGCAAGGTGTCCTGGGTAACCAAAAGCCTCCACTTCTTCATGGTTGTGTGTTAGCCATATCAAAACGCTCCCCAGTGTACACGGTGTCCTGGGTAAACAAAAGCCTGTGTTTATGCGACCCGGCGACGGCGCGCTCCTTCACTTGTCAATTTCCGAAGTGCAGCAAAGGCCTCAACCGCGAGTCAGCTTTTGTGGTTGTGTGTTAGCCAAAAACGCTCCCCAGTGCGGCAAGGTGTCCTGGGAAAACAAAAGCCTCCATCAGCGGCCTGGTGACGGTAGCTCCTTCTGTGGCGGCAGATGAGCGAAGACCTAACCGGTGTCTGCATACTTTTTGTGGTTGTGTGTTAGCCAGTCAAAACACTCCCCAGTGTGCATGGTGTCCTGGGTAAACAAAAACCTGCACTTCAAAGCGACCCAGTAACGGTTATGCTCCTCCCGGTGGCGGCCGGTTGAGCGAGAAAGGGCCTCAGCTGCGAGTCTGCTATGGTTGGGTGTTCGTCCTAAAACACTCCCCAGTGAGGTCAGGGGTCCTGGGAAATCAAAACCCTCCACGGCGGCCGCAATAGCGACGGTATGCTCCTCCGGGTGGCGGCCTGTGAGTAGAGCGGGGATCTCGCTGCGTGCCTGCTCTTGGACGGATCGAGTCGAGTCGAGTCGAATCGGTGTCGATGCGAGTCGAGTCGAGCGGACGATGTCGGTCAAGCGGTGCGGCGAAGAGGCTCTATTGGGTCATACAACAGCGGCCGCGAGACTGACAACGACTGCGAGACGAGACGAGACGGTTCGATCGGAGTCGGACGGTAACGGAGTCACGGTTCGAGTCGGGTGAGCGACAACGACCGAGACGACGAAGCCGTGCGACGCCGCATTCGAAGCGGGAAGGGAGGTTTTCTTTTGTTTTGGGTTGGGTTTTCTTTTTTCAATGCTTTTTTCTTTGTTTCTTTTGTTTTTCTTTTTGGGTTTTGATTTATGCCCCTTGTGGCATTTATATTTACTTTTTACTTCTTATACTTTGCTGTTGGTTGCTACTAAGGTACACAGGCTCGATGACACCGAACGGTTCGATGCGAGTCGGAGTCGAGGTCGACAACGGACGAGCAGTGCGGCGAAGAGGCTCTATTGAGTCATACAACAGCGGCTGCGAGACCGACGACGACCGAGACGACGACGAGCCGAACGGTTCGGGTCGACACACGGCTTAGGCCTTAGATCAACCGGCTAAGTATTCCCCTTCCCTCTGTATCTGAGTCACATGCTAACGTTCTACAGGATTTTGTATATACGAGCACACCAATCGGCTAAGTATTTCCTCCTTTTGATTTGTCTTATTTGCTGACACTCTCGCAGGATCCATTGCCTTCACGTATACCTCTAACGGCATACCCGCGTAGATTATACGGCTAAGTAACCCCATTCCCTGTCTCTGGGCCCCGCTGACATTCCAGGATCATGAAGGACTTTAATGCCTGAAGTGAAATGCAGAACTGGCTGAGTGCTCCTCCTCAGTCTGTTTTGTCGATGCTTACACTATCGCAGGTTCGTCAGGGTATACCTACGAAGACGGACATCAATCTGCTAAGTATCCTCTTTCCCCAGAGTATTTTCCTCACTAACGACTCTAGTGCCGTGCGAAGATTGTCTGTGTCCGAGCACGAGTGCAAAACTGGCTGAGTCTCCCTCTCAGTCTTCTTTTGTACGTGCTCACCTTTTCACAATGTGGCTGCGTACGAGAGGTAGAGCATGGTTCAGACCGGCTAAGTCCCCAGTCACCTCCCCTGAGCTCGTGGTGCTGATAAACTTGCAGGAATCCAATGTATCGGCAATACCTCATTCCTGTCTCTGAATTGGCTAAGTATCCCTTTCCCCGTTCACCTTTCGCCGCTGACGCATTCGCAGGAGCAGACTCAAGCACTCCCCCCCTTTTTTTATAAGTGTCCCCATTCCCTTTTTGATAAGCTTTATGTTAATACACAGGATCCGGAGCATCAGTGCACGATCTTTGACGGCCAACAGGATAGATCCGATCTGCTAAGTGCCTTCCGAGTGACTCCAGGTGTACCTGCTGATGCCTCGCAGGGTCGTGCGCGTAGCTGCGGCCCTTCCTTTCTTTATAAGTGTCCCCTTCCATTTCTTACCAGGCTTCATGTTAATGCACAGGATGCGGGGTCCTGGCGAGCACGAGCGACCGCAAGTAGCCTTGGTTTCAGTTTGGCTCGGCATTATTTCCCTTGCGATATCCCATTTATGGCTGGCTATCTGGGAGATACCGCTTACTTCAAGCCCACTTGTTTCTCGGTATCCCACCCATTCTCGCAGAGTCCTGGATCAATGCACGCCATCCAGTTTGCCGTTCAGCATATCCGAAGGGCCCTCGTCACGCTGCCCTTCCGCTCCGACAGAAAGTTTCCTACTCTATTGTGGCTCGTCTCCCCATGATGCGTACTCCTACCCGTACCCTCGTGCAAGGGGGTCTGTGCTGACGCTCAGATTTTTGAGCGTATCACACACACATGCTAGACGACGAGCTCCCGCCTTCCCGCGGTGTCCGGCGTCAGTATCTTCGACCGACCGAATTCGTTATCGAGCGGTTCGATCGAAGAGAAGCCAAGCGGAGCTCATGGTATAGGAACGTTTATCTGACTCAGGGAGAGTTCACATAGTGGATTGGTAGTTCGTGGACATAATCACTAAGACCCTTTGTTCTGGAATGCTGTACTCTTTGATTTCATCCGGGAACTGCATGCCCCGATTTTCGATAGAGGCTAATGCCGGCCCTTTGCATGTCCCACTCGAGGCAGCACGCAGCGGGAGGTTCCGGCCTTCATCATCGCCCACATGATGTTCAATCTTCGAATGCAACGTCACTCAGAATGCTCGATCTGGCCACCTCCTCAGATGCAGTCGAGCCAGGAGGATTGAGGAGCGTTAGCGTCCGGCTCGCGAAACCGGTGGTTCCCGAGGTCCCTTTTGGGATCTTGGCACGCCAGGCTATGTTGAGCCTAGCACTCAGAAGCCCGGGCTTAAGCTTCACAAAGTCGTGAGAGGCCTTCCACGCGGCAAAAGCCGACATTCTCCCTCGCCTTGGTCTATCGACCCTCTTCCATTTCTGATGAGAGGCCGCATACGTTCCGTCCTACCGCGACATCTCTGCCAACGCTGCGCAACGGCTCAATGGCAGACTTCACCTCGAAACTACGCTACAAAGCGAGGCGGAAGACCGTCCAAGGCGCTGAGCGGGACCCAGTTGAATCCGGCGAAGCTGGGAGGTACCAGCAAGTACCCGTTATCGGCGCAGTTGAGCAAGAATCCTGAGCCGGCGTTGGATTCCCTCCAAAGCACGAAAGGGCATGCCTATTATAGATCGCAGATTGTAAGTCCAAGCCTATGCGGTACGTTGAATCCTGGGGTTTACACAGAAGGCATGGTTTCTGACTCTGACTCGTCTCTCACTAGATGATATCCTGAAATACATCGGCCCCACGCTAGAAAAGCACAAAGGATGCGACATCCTCGACGTGCATCCCGGCGTCGGTCTCTGGTCACAGAAGATCCACGAGTTCCTGCAGCCACGGAGCCATGTCCTCCTTGAACCATCGGCCGCGAAGTTTGACGAATACCTCAAGCCGCTATTGGAGAAGCCGGGGTCGAAGTACAGGTTGCACACGGGGAACATAGGCGACTTCGAGACGATCAGATCCCTGATAGACGGTGGAGCGTTTCCGGACCAGAAGCGAGTGCGTCCCGAGGACCCTTCTTCGCGGCAACAGAATACCTTGCTCTTGGTCACGGGCTCGCTAATGTGGGATCCGAAACTCCCGGGTATCGCCTTCGACTCTATGGCTAAGCAACTCTTCATACAGTTCACCAAGATGGCTGTGCAGAATGATGGCTTTCATGCATTTGGCCCCGTGCGGATGCTTCTTTGGATGGACCATAACGATTTCAAGGGTATCCTCCCTAGGTCGATGAACCAGCACAACAAAGCCAGCTTTTACATGGACACATTAGCGAAGATGACGGAGGTTGTAGCGGCCGGCCACGAACCGCGCTTAGCTGGAAAAGTATCTGTTGGGCGCGAACCCCAGTATGAGCTCGAAAGCATTATACGAGCCATGAGGGCGGGAAAGGAGAAAGGCATGGAGCTCCCGGCACACCGACGCGAAAACGTGCACGACTTCGCCGAGGATGTAGAGCGGATGACGCAGGGCAAGCGCGTCATGAAATCGGCTGACATGTATCAATACTTGAAAGAGCAGGAAATGGCCGGAAAGTCTACGGTGGGACTCAGTTCGCAGGCAGCCATTGACAGCTACAAGGTGGACATGGTCTTGAAAGAGAACCCGAAAATGTATCGGATGGATAATCTCTCGGTGAAAGGAAATCACAAGAGAGTCTCACAAGAGGGCAAACAAGCCAACATCATACGAGCAAGCATCAGTCAACAAACCCGTCAGAAACAGCAGATTGAGCGAGCCGCTGATATCGGCGAGGAGATCTACCATGCCGAGTGCAAAATTCTTGGCATGCAGGACGGCGCGGATAAAGAAGCTGCGCTCAAGAAGTTACAGAGTTTGGAAGACGACTTCGCCGCCGCCGTCGGCAAGATACCAAAAAACCTCAAATCTGCGGTATACTCGGATCTGGACGACCGGCAAACCCTATACTCGCCAGTGCCGCGCCTCCAATGGGACGCGCGCCCGTTTGAACCACTTGTCATGCAGCCAGACGAAGTGTTCCCCGCAAACCGTGTCTCGCTCGTCGACTGCGAGCCGCGACCTGCAATTGAAGGCCGCACAGCCGACTGGTTCGAATGGGTGCAGGACTTTCTATACGGGCTCTTCCAGCACAGCAGCACTGGGTCGGTCGTCTCGGCTTTGGAGAACATGCAGCCTGGGGCTTCAGAGATCATCGCGAATGCGCCGAGCCTGAAGGATCCGGCGAAGGGGGGCAGACTTGAAATGAAGAACTTGAGGGTGAGGATGCTGACTCCGGAGATGGTGGTTGAACTTTGCGCTGCGTATAAGGAGTGGCCTTTTAGGTCGCCGAACTCGGATCACACCAGGTATTTCCGGTTGAGGTTCGGGAAACCCCCGACATGATGCGGCGCTGGAGGGTTACGAAGACGTCTGCGAGGATACTCGAGATAGCAATTCGCCGTCTTTACGGTCGGAATTCTTCCATTGCGGATGGATATTGTACACTATTGTAACACGCGGTGTAGTTGCGCCTGCAATGCATAACCAGCCAGTCCCATCGGCACCCGTCCCGTCCTACCTTCCTCACTTCTTCTTCGCAGCCGCTGGCGCTCCTTTCGCTGGTTCTGGCTTCGATCCTGCGGGTGCAGCTTTCCCCTGGCCTGAGCCTTGGCCACTTATAAGATCCATCAGATGATCTGACTTCGCTCCTTTGCCCTATACCAAAGTGTCAGGCATGCAAGCTCAATTGCCCTACGCAAAGCTTATGTCCTTAACCGCCACCAGTCGGGAAACAACATACCTGCTCAGCATCCCATCCGCGCCCGAACTTGGCTCTAAAGCCCGCCAATTTCCCCGCCTCATCCTCCTCCACATTCAATAGCTTCTGGCTACTCGGATTCCACAGCGGCGTATTCCTTGTGTCCTTCGTAGACTTGTATATCGGGGCGGGCGACGTCGTGCGGTGCAAAAAGGTGCTGCCGTCGGAGAGCGTGACGAGCTGTGTGAAGGTGTAGGGCCGTTTAGGGCGCCGGAGAAGGGTTGCGTGCCGGACTTGCGATCGAGCTGCGTGGCGGGAAATGACGGGTGTGGGGGAGTGAATAGAACGCCGCAGGACGCGCAGGGCGCTGGAGGAGGGAATTGGGGTTGCCATCGGGCGGTATAAGAGCGTGTTGGGCTGGGGGAGAAGATATCGAAGGGTGGAGGTGATGAGATGGGAGAGGTGCGCCCGGCAGATCTTCGGCAGAACTTTTTTTCGACCGGGGACGGGAAATGGATGCGGGTTGACACCAAGCGTCAATCCCATCTTTTGCTTCGACTATCGTCTCTCTTGGATTCGATCGAGCGGTACTTTGTCCCACATGATACGGCAATAGATTCTGCTGCGTCTACAAGCTCAATGGCGCTCAGCCGGCGCCCAGCCGCCCGCTTCTTCTCCGCCTTCTATCGCTGGAGCTGCTATACGCGTAAGATTCTGTACCGCTCCTTGATGGATCATCAGTAGCTGACCTACTGTGCTTAGAGCGACCGGTACCATGTAGCGAGGTTCTCCGTTATCGTCAGAATGGCTTTGGGCGTCGTCTTGACCTGCAAAGCTCCCGAGGCTATCTTGCGACGAGACCGTACCGCCAGATTGAAGGGGCTGCAACACATACGAATGATGAGGAGATACAGGTAGCT
Organism: Trematosphaeria pertusa; assembly: GCF_010094035.1. Taxonomy (NCBI): domain Eukaryota; kingdom Fungi; phylum Ascomycota; class Dothideomycetes; order Pleosporales; family Trematosphaeriaceae; genus Trematosphaeria; species Trematosphaeria pertusa. The sequence continues at coordinate 2,481,465 of NW_022987215.1, read as the reverse complement.
GCAGAGGATACATTGAGGCGTACCCATTCTCGGGTGGACGAATCCGAGGCAGGCCGATTAGAGAGCTCTGCCAGCCAGCCAGAGGAAGAGCTCAAGCAAGAGCAGCTTCAGCACGAAGAGGAAAGCGTGAATGAAGACGAGATATCGACAGCCGGCTTCTCGCTGGAAGGCATGCACACGAATGCGTTGCGCGACGGGGTGCGCCATGTCATGCGCCATGTCCCTAGCTCTGTCGTCGTTATCACAGCTGCCGCTCGCGAAGACGGACAGCCCATTCCCCTTGGCAGTGCCATCTCCTCCTTCAACACCGTCACACTGGACCCGCCTACCGTATCGTTCAATATCCGATACCCATCGAGAACGTTGGATGCTATCCGGGCTGCCCACGGCCTCTTCCGCGTCCACTTCCTAGAAGGCCAGAAGAGGGGTGGCAGGATAGCAGAAGTATTTACTCTGGCGAACACTACAGAGAACTTCAAGATCCGGCGTCAGGAAGTACGTGTGCATTTGCCTCCAAGACGGGACATATCAAATGCGACCGACTCCATGGCACCCCAGATCCAAGATACCGCCGTGGTAGCGGCGATGGAGTGCGAGATGACGCAAGAGATGACAGTGGCCGATCACATTATTCTTGTTGCAAGAATCAACAGTTTGGAGAAAAACCCGGAACTCGAGTCTACAATTCTGTATCATGACGGGAAGTACAAAAGGAACGACGGCGCCGTGGTCTTTCAGCACCTTGGCTCTCATCGCGTCTTGCCCGCAAATGAGGCTAAAGAGGTGGGCATATACTGGAAGTATCCGCTGTTTCACGGAGAGGCGGAAAGACAGGATATGAAAGAGCAGCTCAAGTCTTACATCAAGAGCAATCCCCATTTACTCAAAATGGACCTTACAGATGCCGCAGTCGAGCTGCATAGCAGCCTATTAATTCCCCGTGGTGCGTTCGGTTTCAACATGGCGCTTCTGGTCGCCGAATGCAGGGCTGATCTTGGACTCGAGCCGGGCTTCCAAAGAGACTGGGAAAAGGACGCACCCGTAGTGAATGAGTTCTATGGTCGCCTCACCCCGGGTGCTATAAAGTCTATTGTCGAGCGTGTGCGGAAGCTGGCTAGGATTGATGCCAGCTGCTTGGATTTGGATCTCATCATCTTGCTCTCCGCTCTAGGGGTTCATCCTACCTGCACCGGTTATCTTGCTAGCGAAATACTGGAGCCCTTGCGAGATGAAGGCTTCGTGGCTCCATTCGAAGCTAAAGCCAGACCCCCGGCTATACGCAGAGTTTATACTGCAGCCACTCTCGAGGATACAGAACAACTCGAGTTCCGTCTTCGCGAATTCCTCCGCACGCGAACATATAACGATATCCGGAGGATGACACCCGAAGATCTTGAGAAACAGGTGGGTGGTCCGGGTCCGAAGGCACGGAGGATCGCGCACATCAAACGTGTACGCGACCGCATCATCACCGAGGTCTTTCCGGCTGTTTTCGCTGCACCCAATATCGATATAGGTCCAAGCGAAGTGTACCAGGAGGAAGCGCGCGTTGTCGTTGCTCGTATCATCGATTTCTTCGGATTCAATAAGCTACTCTTGTTTCGCAGGAACATCTCTCTGCCCACCATTGAGATCCTGCGAAGGGTTGGCGTACATCCCATGGTCTCAGGCGTCGATGTCGAGTTCCTTATAGGCAAGCTTGTGTACATGCACCGTTTCGAACGGGACCCCGATGCACTCCTTTCTGCAGTCCAAGAAATGCTGAACCGCCACTTCACGCGCAGTGTGTCGTTGAGCGACCTCGAGTCGCGCGTCAAGCAGCTTGTGCAAAAAGCACCCCTCCGCGTGGTTAAATGGGGACCGGCAGATCTCCTTGCGGCAATGGGTCTCCGCCACGGAGCTAGAGCTAAGACGCCGGTGGCGCGCGATAGACCACAGCGGCTCCGCGACGGGCACATACTCCCCATGCTCATTGCTAAGGAGCTCAAGAACTTCTACGGGAAAGGGACGGATGAGGAAAACGCGGCTATCGCTGACTTCCTCAAGACGCAGTACAAGTACGATGTCCATATGCCCCAGCCAATCCGAGACACCTCGGAGCCGGACGAAAAGTCGAGAAGCAGCGACGAGGAGATGGAGGAGGCGATGCAGCAGAGTCTCAACGTGCATGTCATGCATAGTGAGAAGGCTATGCAGCAGCTCGAGGAGGCGAGGAGGGAAGGGCCTCCCGCGACGAGCGGTAGGCAGAACGGCACGCGGTGGAAGAGGATAAGGATGAATGGGTCTGGCAAGGAGGCGGATGACAATCAGTGGACCGATTGGGGAAAGGAGACGGCGAATAAGGAGGCGAACAAGCCGCTTGTCACCCAATGGACGGCTTACCGGATTGATGGGGAAAAGAAAAATGTCGCTCAGTCCTTCAGATTCTAGTTTTATATTGGGGCGGTGGTTAGAGTGGGCGCCCCGGCCCCCCCTCCGTGTATAAACTGTATGATATCCAACCAAGCGTTTCGGCTACGTAACGCCAATTTTATCTAAAAGCATTTCCCCGTGGTAGAACTTTATCTGCAATATACGTCGTCGGCGACAGGCTCTCCAGTCCGTGTGTTTGACGCTTCTCGTCTCGATAGCTAGCCCGTAGAAAGCACTCTCATGGCGCAGGAACCGGTCATCGAGGCAAGCAGAGTATGAGTATATATCGTCATGCCCGTCCAGAGCATTATCAAGGCTATATTGTGATTTTATTTTTCAGAGTAGTAACTCGATCCACAGGATATCTTATCATCACCGTACCTTATCCTGACATATCCGCTGGACAAGGGAAAGCCTGCAAGTTGAAGCAAAAGAGGCTGCGTCAGACACACTACCCACGCCTAACGCTGCTCAAGCAAGAATGCAAATCACAAAGTACCGCCGGTTCGCTCGCATCGTGGAAGAAAGCACGCCGCCGCCAATGCACCACCCGTGTTCATACATGACCTCCCTATGACTTTAAACGCCATGCCCTAAGGTGGCGATTGTACGATTAGCAGATGCTCGGTATTCGATCCACAACGTTGGCCTCTCACTTCTGACTCGCATATCCCGCTCTCGTCAACCTCCTCCGCAGCTCCTCCCTCGCAGTCGGCGCGCGCTCCTCCGTCCCCGACATCTGGCTATCCCCGCTCATGCGTGGGACCGGGTTCGGCAGATCCGACGCGGGCAGATCTAGGTTAGGTATCCCTTGCATAGGCAGATTATTCCCCGCAGACAAGAACGGCGAGGGAGGGAGGTCTTCGAGATTCATCGTCTGGTGCACGTCGTCCATGAGCGCGGGGTCGACGGGCATGTCGTAGCTATTGTGTTGGGCCGGAAAGGTTGGGAACTGGGGTTGGTGCTGAGCGGCTTCTATTTGGAGTTGATTGCTGGGTGAGTCTGCGCGGTCGAGGGCACGAGGATGCTGCTCTTGCTGTTGGAGAGGTGAAGGATATGGCTGTTGAGCCGGCGTGGGGGTCGAAGGGTGTGAGCCTGGATGCTGCTGCTGCAGCATGTAGCGCGATTGCTGGGCACGAAGTGCAGAGAGACCCTTGTTCATCTCGCTGCATTCAGGGCAGTTGCGGATTACCTGGCTGACGGTTTCCTTGATGCGGACCCAGTGGTAGTTTTCGGCGATTGACGCCGTGGTCTTGTTGATGCCACCGTGGGACTTGTGGTGCACATCTCGCGCGATCTCGTATTGACGCTGGGGATCTGATATCACTTCTTTGCCTTTGAGCATCAGCTTCTCCGGTTGAGTAGCTGTGGCGGGGTAGAGCTTGTAGTGGGTTGCTGCACTGCGTAGACGGCTATAGACGGGGGCACATGTCAGCAGATATCCTCGCCAGAGAGGCTCTGGGAAAGAAGGGATGGAACAGGGCAAGCAGGTCGTAAAGGGCCTCAGTGGACAAAGGCAGTACGTACCTCTTCTCCGCTCGATCGGCTCCATTTGGGTACTTTCCATTCTTGAGATAGAAGCGGATCTTGTCGAAGCGCTCTTCTGAGACAAAATCATCGTCTTGGCCGAGGTCTCGACCGTAGATGATGGCATCGACGAGCTCGCCGGGGTAGGACTTCAGATTGCCGCAGCCTTTGACACGTCCTATGCGCTTAAAGCCAAGTGCATCCCATATCCGGCAAGAAGCGACGTTTGTCTCATACACGAGGTTGAAGACGGAATATGTATAGCCCTATGAACGTTAGATTCTTACCGATGAAATTGAGTGCGCTCCAAATCCGGTGGGATTACCCGAACGGGCAAACATAGCACGGTCCAACCCATACTCCCAACCACAGGCCAAATGCCCACGCGGGCCGGGTAGGGTGTCCCGCCAGGGCTGGCAGCGTCAAGATCAATACTTACAAGCTTCGGCGCCCAGTCAAGGTACGTCTCGCCCATCAGACGGCCTACGCCTCGGTTTCGCGACGCATCAGTGACCAAAAAGCCGCCGTTGCAGACGTGGCTCGACCGCCCCGGGTAGTTTGGCTTGATGTAGAAGCTACCCAGACACTCCCGCTCCCAATCGCAGCCGCGGCGCGCCATTTCATGTATCTCTCTGCCGTCGTGTATCTCACCCAACAGCATAATAGCGCCGAAGACGCCGAACCAGTACGGACCGAAGTTCTCGAGCGGCAGCGGGTCGACCATGGGGTATGTATCGCCCTTCTCGATCTCGCGACCGAGCTGATCGCACAGGTAGGCAAGCAGTGTGAGGGGTACCTGGTTCGGCGCCGAAAAGGGTACGATGGTGGCGACGGTTACTCGATCGCGCAAGGTAACTTGGCGCGGCGCAATGCCTGGAGGGAGAGGGTCGCCGGGCGGAGGATAGGGCGTGTCGCCTGAAGTGCGGTAGACGACGGGCGCAGTGGGATCCTCGAGCATTGCAGGCATAGCGGGCAGTAGAGGTAGAGTGTCTGCGATTAGCTATTTCTGCGTGTTAGCGTCGAGAAACGGGAATGATGGTAGCAAGTGAGATGAAGTCTTCGGGGGCGCGCACGCAGCGATGGCTCGGCCCGAAGGCCGTCAACGCATTGTGTGCGCGGCTGCGAGGACATGGCCTTGTTCAGGATGAGGATGATGGAAGTTAGATGCACTTACTCGCGCTTTTGTGCTGGGGCTTTCGTGCTGAGAACTGAGCACCGTTCTGAGAAGACACAGCGACGAGCGCCGACACCGTGCCGTGTGGGCGGGGCTAGACTAGGCTGCGGGCTGGGGTGCGGCGCTTGGCAGGCGGACGCTCGCCTGGCCAATGAGAAGGGTGGCGTCGTCTTTGCGACACCCTTTTCCTGGTGCTTGGTGGTTTTGAAAGGGAGGCCGAAAGGGAGGCCGAAAGGGAGGCCGAAAGGGAGGCCGAAAGGGAGGCCAGCTCTCCGGGCGCAGAGCTGAGCTGGAAAAGTCGTCCTGTCACTTTCCACTTTTCGGGGCAGTCGCGATCGGAGGCGCCAAGACCTTATCGATAGTGTACCTCTCTCTACCTTGACCTCCAGAACACCACCAAGCCTTTCACATCCGAACGACCTGGGAACGTTATATCCGCATCACAAGCATCTCCTCCGTCCTTGTAGCACCCGAGCAGACGAGAATACACGACAAGCGTCCGGCGTCTTTCATCGTAATATTGGGTCGGAAAGGCCGAGGGGGGGTTACGCGGAACATGGTAGGCTTCGGGAGAGGATGCATTCAACGTGACGTGATGGCTGGACAGGCCGTTGTTGGAGCTTGCTCCTCTTCCTTCGAAATGCCAACGTTCCGGCACCGGCAAGGATCAACACATGCCAGCGGCCGTAACCAAAAGCGAAAAGCTGAAAGATGATCAGATAAAGACGGGTGGCCAGAGCTCACAAGCGAAAGATCGTCGCAGGGATGCCTAGGGGATCGATCATCCCCAGCTCCTGAAGGTGCACATGAAGAATGCCTACGATTCTTTCAAAGGAACTGGAAAGACAATCGCCTTGCACTTTTGAGCATTACCCCGCGCTTTCAAATCACGACAGCTCCCATTTTCCGCGCAGACAAGTTGGTGCGCTCGTCACTGGATTAGACTTTCTTGGTCAGCGCATTAGCCTGTGAAGTCATCGCCGAGCCCTGCCAATTTGTTATTCCAGGGATCGCGACAAGGCCTGGAAGCTGCAAGGAAACCAACGCGACCATCTTTTCCCATGAAACACTTTCATGCCCCAGAACACTCGACTCCCGCTCCACCGCCGCGATTCGAGACACAGTTATGGACAAGCTGAAGGTGAAGGCGAGGTCTGCGCGCAACAGGGTTGCCGAACAAGCATCGCGAGGTTCCGGCAGCGCCTCGCTTTCGGTTCCACACTCGGCGCTTCCTCCGGAAGACAACGCGAGCGTGAGAGCAGTCAACGAAGGCTTCATAGGACCTCAGCCTGGAACGACAGCGCGCGACTTCGCCGACACCCCAGCACCGCAGCCAGCCATCGAGCCTCCTACCTCGTTGCAGTCGTCTGTAGACGCGGGAAAGCCGGTCCCTGTCCCGCCCAAGAATGGCAGTCGCTCAAAGGCGTCGTCGAGGTATGTCCAGGTACAGACATAAACAGAGGGTACAGTAGCTGACAACCGCTTTGCAGTCTCCAGGTGCCGACCCCAGGGCGGGCGAGGAGCAATTCGGCTCCTAACGCACCACCACCGCCTGCGCAACGCCGCCCCTCTGCTGGCGTTCGCCAGTCCAGTATCGGGATTAGACGAGTGCCCTCGGCGGGCGCGCTGCGACAAGTCGCCTTGAGTCCGAACGCGTCCACACATCAACTATCAGGAAGCACTTCACGCCTACCGGCTTTGGAGGAGGAATGCCAGTTAGAGCCTGTCTCGACGGGTTCAACGAGCACCACGGAATCAGATACACCACGGCCAGAGCCTAGCCGGTTGAGGAAGGTCAGCAGTGCTATTCAGACAAGGCTGCCGTTCTGGAAGGGTAAGGAGAAGGATGAGGAAGGCGAGAAGGCGCCTATGCCAGCGGCAGCGGCGGAACCGCCCATGCAGTATTCTTCGAACATGGTTGACGTGCTCGACACCCTCGGTATGTGCATGCTGAGAAGAAGGAGTAGATCAATGGCTGACCTGCACAGATCCCGAAGTGCAAACCCTGACGTCCCTTACCAATATACAAAACTCCCTCTTCGTGCCCAATCTGGGTCGGTTCGTGAATCGCAGACCTACCTACAACATACAGCGCCCACCTAGCGAGGTTCAGAGCTTGGAAGAGATCAATTCGATCTTGGCGCCCGCGCAACAAGCTCAGTCGGAGGCTGCGCCGACGTTGACGCGGACACAGACCGGCGGTACAATGGCCACTCTAGCCACCATTGACTCGCGAATGAGCGATAGCCGATACGCTGTGCTTCCTCACGGTGCATCGCTGGAAGGCTGGACCAAAGAAGACAAGAAGGAGCTCAATGATCACGTCCGTCACATGTTACATTCGAGGAGATCCAAGTTCAAGCGTTCTATGAGGGGTTTCGGGCAGTATGTCAAGCGACGTAAGTATTCCTTTTTGATGTTAAGTCACTCTATCTAACGGCTTCGCAGCCTTGGGATTCTTAGTCACCCTCTATGCGACTCTGATCACCCTATTCGGTCTCGCATGGGTGCTCTTCCTGATCGGCTGGATCAACGTTGGCGGGAAGCAGATCTACGTCGTCCACATTATCGACAGTGTTTTAGTCGCCCTGTTTGCCATCGTTGGTGACGGTCTTGCTCCCTTCCGCGCGATTGACACATACCACATGATCTATATCGCTCATTACCACCACTATACGTGGTCGCGTCGGAAGAAAGATTTACTGCCGGAACTCCGCGATCATAACGATTTACCAACCGGGAATGCCCCGATGTCCGGACGGAACGGCGATTCTGACCTTGAGGACCCGGAGAAGCAGTGGGAGTTCACCGTTCTCACGCCGAAACAGCAGGCCAAGCTTGAACACCATGAATCAAAGTTCTGCAAATCGCACTCCTTTTATAAGCCGCATGAGACAGAAACGCATTACGCTTTCCCACTACGCCTGCTAATCGCCATTGTCGTACTCCTGGACTGCCATTCCTTGCTCCAGATCTCCCTCGGCGCTTGTACCTGGGGCATCTACTACAAGGTTCGGCCCTTCGCACTCACGACTGTAATTCTGTGCTGTTCGATTACATGTAATGCAACCGCAGGCCTGCTGATCATGATTGGCGATCGGAGGACGAGGAAGAAGGATGTGCTAGAGCGCATGAACAGGCAGGACCTGACTGAGGAGGCTATGCATAAGGTAGAGAAGAAAAAAGACCGCGAAAGCGAGAGCGAACGGGAGGACGGGGATTCAAGCAAAAAGCAAAGTAGGAGCAGCTTGGATATTTTGCGGAAACCGTATTCTCACCGCAGCGGGAAGGAGAAGGAGAAGGAGAAGGCAGTGGAAAGTGCATATCCATGAGCGATTGAGCGTGTAGACTTTTGCCATACTTTTCTGCATATAGCGTAGCGTAGGACTATTCCTAAGTCACAACGGACTAACTTCACCTTTCCCTACACTGAATGTCTGTACGATGCGGATGAATAAGCAGCCCGCGCTAAGAATATCAACGCTAGCGCCATTTCGGTCTTTCGGTCGTGTTCCGCGGTTCGTCTTGAACGTCAAATCTGTCGAGCGAACCCTTTCAGCACAAAGATAATATGGTCGCGTTTATTGGCAAATCTCACCCAAAGTAATAGTTCAGTCGAGCTTGCCGTCAAAAGCCGCGCATTACCAGGTGCCCCAACAAAATCGCCTCTCGGAACAAGCGCCAACCTGCTTAATACACCGGGTTTCCCTCGCGACAGGACCAAGCAGTCGCTCATGGGGCTTTCCCTCGCTGCGTAAACAACGATCTGGATACAAGAGCTACGTTTTAGGGCCTAACACCTGTCATGGCCGATCTGACGTTGACGTTCGGGTCGAGCTTCGGGCCCGGACCGCCGGCGAAGAGAAAGAGGCTCGAATTCTCCGGCGACACGCAGACACCATCGACTATTGTCGATAGACGCTGTACTGTCTCGCAAGCTTTGAGGTAAGTTTCAGAGGCTACGTTGGGCCAGGAGCTGTAGAAGAGGAAGTTCCAGAAATCCAGATCCCGTTCGGGTATTCTTGCTTCTGCTTTACACACGTCTACCAGCCACCTCGACCTTCTATACAATCGGCCTTCCAATCTTCGGCATTAGCTTACACAATGCACCGCGCTAATGGGACGCATAGATTAGACTGCGACTTCATCACAGTAGCAGTCGGCCAAGACGAGCTCAAAGTCAGCTTCAAAGTGCACGAGCACGCCATCTGCGACCGTTCCGAGTTTTTCCGCAATAGCATGAAGCCCGAATGGTCCTCGATGCGCGCCGATCCCCGCGTGATTGAATTACCGGAGGACGACCCGGACGCCTTCTCGCTGTATCGCACATGGGTCTACAGCGGCAAACTTGCCATCCTACCCGACAAAGACTGCGATCTCAACTCCACGACGGAGCGCTACCACACGCTGGCGTATGCGTACGTGCTCGGGGAACGCCTCTTGGATACGGATTTCAAGAACGCGATTGCCGATGCGTATGTGCTGTACGCGCGGGGGATTCCGCCATCGAGACGGTACTACCCGAGTAACGAGGAGATTCGGATTATTTATGAGGGAACGAGGGAGGAGAGCCCGATTCGCCAGCTGCTGGTGGATATTTGGTATTGCAGGGGCAAGGCGGAGTGGCTCGAGAAGGATGCGGATTTGCCGAGGGAGTTTTTGACTAATGTGGTGAGGGAGTTGCTCAGAGTGAGGGTGAGTGTGGAGAATTTGAGTCGGCCGTGGAAGAATAGTCATGAGCAGTATCATGAGAAATGAGGAGGGTTATGGAAAGTATGGGGCACAGGGTGGGGCAGGAGCAGCGTAGAAACAATGCCGGACCCGAAGGCGTAATGAAGTGGCGGAGGATGTGGAAAAGAGAAGTCTCGGCCGGGACGGGAGCCGAAAACCTGGATACAGTCGGATATTATAGGATGGACACGAGCACTTGGTGATTGGGCCAAGGCACGCTAGGGACGTGTATGGATAGACGAAGGCGTGGATGAGGAGAGCGGTACGATAGTTCAGGCAAGCCCCTTTCCCATTCCCTTCACCGCTCACGTTCACGGTATGAATTTCTCGCTGCTTCCTTTGTCAGACTTCACCGGCCGAATGTCTTACATAAAACCGTTGCGGGGGAGCTTCCCGCACCAAACCTTCGGCGCTTGACAAGTTTGGAGGTTATTACGTCGCAGTATTCCAATCCACGAGGTCCTACTCTGCAACACGTCACCGTTCTTCACAGCGTGTCACAAAGACCGAACGAGCGCAGATACGCGAAAACCCAAGTGCTGTCACCCTACCAGAGGATGGCACCGAAGCCTTTGCCGTGTGCATCGACTGGTGCTATACTCTTGCGCTTACGACATAATTTGGTTCTGCTCCGTCACCGCGGAAAAGGAATTTACTGGCGAGATGTTACCATCTTGGGAGAAACACTTCCCGATGTCGCGTTCAAGAATACGGAATTGGCGGGTTTGTTGCTCCGGGCGTGCCACGTGAGGTTTGACTCACCTGCACACCAACATAGTTGCCACGCTATGACCACTTTCAAGAGACCCTACGAGTCACGCCGTTCGTCCGTCCAACATTTCACGCACTACTTCACCATTCATGCTCGACGAACCCGTACTTCACTTTCACTTCCTGTCCCGCTCAGCCCCCGTCTTTATCGCAACCGCCAAACTCTAACCCAAAAAGACTCAGCAGATTAATCGCAATGGAACCTGACCCTCGCGTCCCGGTGTCCGGCAGCAAGATTGATTCGTAGGTAACTCCCTCGAACCAAGTCATCAGTAGGGACTGACTCTCATTAGCTTAACCAGCGATGTTATCAAGATCTCCGTAGGAGAATCTGGTCAAATCTTCCATGTACACCGAAGCCTGCTCTGCTCGACCTCCGATTTCTTCCAGAAGGCCATAAAGCAAGAGTGGGACACACTTCGAGCGGAAAGTGGCCTGATTACCCTAGCCGAGGACAACCCTGCCGACTTCAAGCTCTACGTCCATTGGATATACTACAAAACGTTGCCAACGACGATCGGCGTGAAGGCATCAGACGAAGAGGTGTCCACACTGGTCCGCGCGTACGCCTTGGGGGAAGCAATCATGGACATCGAGTTCAAGAACACTGTAATCGAAGCCTTGATTTCTATCTTCGCTCAGGAGGATCAATCCGCCCGATGCTTCCCGAGTGGCGATGATGTCTCCTTCATCTGTGAGGCTTTACCTACATCTTCACTGCTGCGGAAGCTGGCTGTGGATGCTTATGTATATATTGGTTTTTTCACTGAATTCGGTTATTGGACCAAGCGGATCGAGAAGTGCCCTAAGGAGTTCCTCGTAGATGTCGCTACGGCGCTATTCAAACGACCGAAGCCGTCTTACGAGGAACGTCCGTGGGTAGCCTCCAAGCAGCAATACCTTGAGGCAAATGCGCGAGACGGGGGAAAAGATCATGAATAAGTCTGCTTCGCAGACGACACTGGCGAGCTATCAAGGGGGCGGAGGAATTGCGTTTGGCCATGTGCGCCAGCTAATGAACATCACGCAGTCGGGACCCCCCCTGTATGGACTTGGACCGGAGTACACTTATGGTTCGTGTTTCTCCTTTCATAGCTAGGCTTTGTTCGGAATCTAAATGCGATTTGTGGAGTCAGAACTGAGAGTGCTAAGTTTACCCATCTAAGTGTTCCTTTTCACGACCTTTCTCGATTTGGAAGGACATAATGCCACTTTGTTTGCTTCGCTCTGCGCATGTGATCGCATGCCCATGGCCCACTTCTATGCGTGCGAAATGATGGAGATCAAATGTGGAGGGACAATGTCGAGCAGTGTGGGAAGGACTTCTTGGTGGATGTGGTCAAGAAGATAGCGGTGGTATGTCCTACCAACGGCGCGGCTAGTGAACCACTTCTACACCGTTCGAGAGCTTCTTTCTGGAAGCACAGCGTCGGCTTGTTATGGTGTGAATGTTTTACCACCTTTGTGGCTGGAAGTGATGTTGACGTCCGCATTCACGTTTGCGTCGCGCCTTCCGCTTTAGTACGAGCTCTCCTCTCCTCTTCTACAGTAACAACACTCCCACTCCCACTGCAACATCAACACCCACACCGCGAAACTAGACAGTCAAGCGGAACCATCAGCAATGTCTGAGCCGAGGGATACCCGCATCCCCAACTCCGACGCTGCAGAGTACGTTCACAGCACTGTACCGTTATCATTGCTAACCCGTGATAGTCTCTGGGGACCAGTCGTCAAAATCATCATTAAATCAGGGGACAACAAGCAAATTATCAATGTCCACAAGGCTCTCCTATGCTCGAGCTCAGCCTTCTTCCAGAAAGCCACAAAACCAGAATGGGCGAGCTCTCGCGACGACCCCGACGCCATCGAAGTTGAATCCGCGCTAGACATCTTCCAGAGTTACGTGCACTGGTTTTACAAGGGAACTATTCCCCGCCCATCGACCAGGTTTCGGTACACAGATCATGTGTTCCTAGCAGCGCTCTATACACTGGGCGAAGAGCTCACGGACACTAAGTTCAAGAACGCTGTTGTTGACACCATGATCTACGCCACTGACAAATAGGGGTGGTATCCTATCGGAGAAGCAGTCACTATCATCTACGATGGCACTACAATCGGCTCACCGGCGCGGCGTCTCATGGTAGACTTCTGTGCCCATATGGCTAGCTACACAGAGGCCACAAAGATCTGGGACGATGAGTTTGAAACTGTCCGAACGAGTTCCTCGTCGACGCTATGAAGGCTATAGTTTGAGTGCGTGAAATGCCCACTCAGGAGGGGCCATGGCGGAAGGCGCGTCAATTGTATCATGAAAAGGAGTCGAATTGAGCTTGGCGCCTTTCTTCGATATGCTCAACTTTTGCGAGGACCTAACGAGCGTAATCTCTAGCCGGATGCATCAATCGAGCGGGTTCTGCATTTTCGATAGGACGGAGGATGATTGGGTGCGCGTAGAAAGTACCAGGCGGAATTCCGGCAATTTGCTTCCTCAAAAGGTCTCCGCCTGCAGGTGCAGTCCGTAATAGTCGAAAACATTTGGAATACGCAAATGATGATCTTCTCGCCCAGCTATCGCGATGTGATATCTTGAACGAGGCTGCAGCTATCCATGAAGAGGTTCAAAATCGGTGAGGTGCTGGACTAGACTTGGCCCGTGCACAGGTCCACGCTAACCGAGGCCGGCTGTGACGCCTTCCGAACGTCAACCGTCTCACCCTCTTCACGACCTCTTTTTCCTCGCGATGTTTCTATTACGACCATTACCCCCGAATGTTTTCCCGCGAGTCAAGAGCGCAAACAGAGGGCCACGTACTACTCGTTCAAACAGGAGCGTTTGGAACAACATTACTACTCGAAAGACGCTTCATTGCTCTAAGACTTTCCAAGGACTCGTTGCCAACGTTGCCAACATGCCAAGCGGCCTTGCGGATGATCAACTCCGCCTCATGCTAGAGGGGAGAAGGAATCTCACTGCATCTCTCTGCCTGCAATTGTTATCCTGGCTGCCTACAGCCCATTTAGCCTACCGTGACTACAGCACCGCCATCGAAACCGCGCAGGGCGAGAGACCCATCGCACTTCGTGTCCGGGACCACGGGGCGCTCGCCGAATTACCCCAGGACCTTTTTTCACCTCGGCACGCCTATGCAATGCCGCGTTTGAGGCCTGTCGCCCGCATGAACGACTACGCGTTTAGGTAGGTCAGCTCCTCGATGGAACATAGCAGTCGCAGAACCAGGCCCGCCCGCTCGATCTGTTCATGCACAGGAACCGACTACCGACCCGCCGCAGGGGTCCCGACGGGAACTTACGTTTTCGATATGGCTCGAGCTCTATACCTACACAGTAGGCGAATGTGCGACGAGGGCCTTCTAGAAGCCATGAAAGCTGGTTTTTCGGGTTCTCATACGACTCTTATCTTAGGACGGCACACCTCAGACAGTGAGGTGTCTCTGGTGGTGGCTATGGCAGGAGTGTACCGCGATTTTGGGCTTGCGCTTGCCTGGTGAGGCGCCATGAGCCAGTCGCGACCTTTCCATTTTCAGACGTCTCTCTTCTTCACTCCCGTGTCGAACCCATCCATCTTCCTTGCATCGCGATATACGCAATACAAACCAATTGCCTCATCGCTGTCCCGTAATCTAAAGCGCCGCTGGATCGTCACCTCGAACGTTCTGCGAAGATTCCACCTAAGTTTGGCACCGTATAGCGTCCTACACGCGGGGAGTAAAGGTCGAAGGAGACTGGTAGGTCAAAGGAATGAAGGGGAATACAGCTAAATGTATAGCCAGGCAATCCTCGGAAGCAGCACCCGCACGTCAGGCTGGTGACACGGGATCGGTATTAGCATCAGCAGTGACCCTTTCGCTTGTACAACAACTCGCCCGTTTCAGGATCCGTACCCCAGGCCCCCAGGATTCTGGATGCACATCATCCCTGCGGGCATCGCTCTTTGACTTCCTGTGGGAACGTTTTCGGAAGGCTGCACAATGCTGCCATTGTGAGCACACGGATGGACCTGGCGCATCTGCGTGGCTTGCCACCCCTCCGCAACTCCCCTACGCATATTTGGATGAGAGCCGCCGCAACCTGCATCGGTACGCGCGCTCTCGTTTTATTGCGATTTCTCTATGTGCGGCTCTGGAAGCCAGACTCTGGTAGTCATTTAGACTCTTCAGGCTCTGGCAGTCTTCACGTTCGTTACCTAACTTAATCACGATGGCTACGTTTTCGCTCAATATGTCTTCGCTGGCGGCGCAAGACTCCCCGGAGTTCCTGGCCGAGGACGTCGGCCCTACGATCATTGCGACTGCGTCTTTGATGATGATTTTCTGCACGCTCTTTGTTGGACTGAGATACTGGGCGCGATACTTAACCCAGACGAGATTCGGAGCCGAAGATGTAATTATACCCTTCGCCTGGCTGGCGGAGATGGGTTTGTGCGTTGTGGGTATTGGTATGTCGTGGAATCCTTTGATACGTGAATGCAGACCTAACTCAATTATAGTAATGGTCAAGAAGGCGGGAACAGGTCGTCATATGGACTACATCCTTATGACTGACCCCGGAAAAATCACCGAACACTACAAGGGGATCATGATTAACGAAGTCCTACACCCAGCCGCGGTCGCCTTCCCAAAACTTGTCGTGGTCCTCTTGTTCCTGCGAGTCTTCACCAACAGGCTGGAACGATATGCCGCCTGGACTCTAGTCGCTGCAGTTGGCGCAACCTGGTTCTCCTTCACAGTTGCCTCTTGCTTCCAGTGCACGCCGTTTGCTTATAACTGGGACAAGACCATTCCTGGGGGAAAGTGCTTCAACGTCATCGCCTTCGCATACAGCAGCAGTGTGCCGAACATTGTGACCGACGTTGCGGTTCTGTTCTTGCCAATTAGGACGGTTTTAGATTTAAAGGTTTCGATAGGGAGGAGAATTGGACTGCTGCTTATCTTCCTCACCGGCAGCATGTAAGTTCTATGTGCCCAAGTTAAAGCGAAACCGGCTAACAGCAACAAGCGGAATCATCGCTTCCATCATCCGCACGGTAGTCTTCGCTCGCACCGACCCTCTTGTGGACATTACCTGTACGTCTTCCCTATCACTTGCTCTCCATACTGCTCGCTAACGCCCACGCCTCCAGTCACAAACACCGCCCTCGTAAACTGGACAATCATAGAACCTGGCATGTACCTTCTAGCCGCTTGCGCCCTGTCCTTTAAACCTCTCTTCCGCATGGTCGCCAAAGCCCTCCGTCTCCAATCGCTCATCACGCACACGAAATCTGCCCTCGGCCGTACAACGCACACCAACAAGACTGGCAACCCCACGCAGAAAGACGTCCACATGGAGACGTTTAAGTCGGGTTCCAGCGGCGGCTTTACCAAGCTGAGTGATGGAAAGGACGTCGAGATGGCAGGCGCGGAGGAAGTGGAGAAGGGCTTCGGGCATAAGAAGGTGGATAGTGAGGGCGGGATTAGGGTTATGGTTACAAGGACGGTGGAGATGGAGAGTGAGAGGATGAGTGGGGAGGAAGACAGGTATAATGCGGCGGATCAGGATGAGTTTAAGCGGGGTGTTGCACTTCGTGTCTAGTTATTCTAGTTGATACCCTTTTCATTCGGAGACTTTTTGGTTGTGCGAAAGAAAACGAGCCGCGAGGCATGCTGCACATTGGCTTCCTCTAGTAAAACAAACCCTTTTTTGAGGTCGACACTGTAGCTGTTCAGCTCATGTCAAAAGGACCAACCAGTCCTTTGCTTTGCTCTTCCTCAGTACAGTTAGTTACCAGGGATAAGAGACGCCTCGCCATAGGTGACGACAAGTGGTAGGTAATGCATGACACCGACCACACCCGTTTATATTGGTTCATGCCCATGCGGGCTAAAGAACCAGCAGCCAACAGCATCACACAGAGCACACGGTACAGCGAATCAGAACAAGTCCAAACCCCCGAACTCCGTTAAAGCTACTTGAGCTACCATAACCATTGATCAAGGACCAAAACCAAGCCGTAAATGAAAAGGACTCCTCCCCCGCATCTTGCGTCCATGTATCATAACATTTTATCTTATCTCATGCGATAGCCGGCCCGAACCCAATAGCTGCGTGAAACTATGGAAGCCATGGAGCGATGACGGAAGACGAGGTAGGAAGACACGAAAACCGGGGGTGTATCATGATGCAGCAAGCCAAGCTAATTTACAATTCGTCGTGCTCCTCAGTCGCGCTCTTGGCCGACTCGGTAGCCTCCGAAGCCGCCGACTTAACGCTCTCGGTAACCTCCTCAGCCTTCTCAGAGGCCTTCTCCGAAGCGGCGGCAGCCTGCTCGGGCATCGATCCCTCACTCTGCTCAGCCTCCTGGGGCTTCTCGAACGAAGCCTCAGCCTTGTGCGAACCGTTCTCGGTGATGAACTTGGCGAGGTCCTCGACGGTGCGGGCGCCCTGGTAGTCGACGGGCGAGTCCTTCTTGCCGGCTGGGAAGAGCTTGATGGTGGGGAAGCCCTGGATCTCGTCGGGCACGTCGTTGGCGGTGGCGTCGACCTTGGCGACGGTGACGAGCTTGGAGAGCTCGGGCGAGGCGAAGAGGGCGCCGAGCTCCTCGTACTTGGGAGCAAGAGCCTTGCAGTGACCGCACCAGGGGGCGTAGAACTCGAGGAGGACGTCCTTGTCGTTGTCGATGACGAGCTTGTCGTATGTCTTAGCGACGACGACTGTGACGGGGCCGTCGTTGGATTCGGGGATAGGCTCAGACTTGATGCTAGGCTCGACCTTGCCGGCGACAAAGTCATCGACAAAAGCGCCAATGTCCTTCTCGGTGATCTTCTTCTCCTGGTCGTAGGGGAACTTCTGGTTCTTGTCCGTCTTCTGGATGGCGAAGGCGGGGAACTTGCCGATCTCGAGGTTCAGGTTGCCCGCGTGCTGGCCGAAAGCCTTGGCGTCGATGGTAGCGAAGTTGATAATGCCCTTGTGCTTCTGAGCGAGGGGCTTCAACTCCTTGGCGAGCGTCTCGCGCTCCTCGGGAGTCTCGGCGAATATGTAGGCAAGCGGGATGCCGGCAGCCATGTAGCCGCTGTAGGTTTCCGGGCCGACCTCGCCAACCAGAGGAGTCGAGGCAACCTTGGCGAACGACTCGATAGCCTCCTTATCGAACTTCTCGGTGAAGACGTCCTTGCCATCATCGAAAGACTTGTAGAGGACGAGACCGGGCTGCTTGACGCCCTCCTTCTCGGCGAGCTCGGCGTCATTGGTAGCACCGAAGAGGTAGTTGTCGCGGAGGCCGTTGGCGACAGAGGTGAACGTCTCGTTGGAGGTCTTGTCATCGGCAGCGAAGAAAGCGACGAGGACGACCTTGTCGGCGGTCTTGAACTCCTCGATAGTGTCCTTGTTGATATCCGAGACAGCGGGGAGGGCCTGCTTGGTCATGTACGAGACGATGGCGTCTGCTTTCCGCTGGCCGGTGTAGGGCGAAATGTTGTCGGGGCCGCGGAAGACCTTGAGGGTTGGGTAGCCCTCGACGCCATACTTCTGGCACAGCTCCTGCTCCTCTGTGCAGTCGACCTTGGCCAGCGGGATCTCCTTCTCCTTCAGTGTCGTGGCGGCGGACTCGTACTCGGGCGCGAGCGCCTTGCAGTGGCCGCACCAGGGCGCGAAGACTGCGGGGTGAGTTAGCTTTGAAACGCAAGTAGCAAGCTCAATTGAGCAGTGATAGACTTACACTCTATCAGCGCGAGGTCGTGCTCCTCGACGAAGCCCTGGAGCGTGTCCGTCTTGAGCTCCGCGACATCTGAGGCGAGGGCCAGGGAGGCCAGAAGGCCGCTGAGGGCGATGCTGTAGCGCATTGTGGAAGAGGAAAAAAGATTGAGGAGAGAGAAAAGGAAGGGCTTCGGGGTTGTCCTCGACTCGTGCGTGGAGGAGAGTTTGTGCGGTCGCGGGAAGGGAGGGGGTTTTATTCCTGGCTGTTCCGTGGCGGGAGCTGGTGCTGGGGAAGGGAACAGGTGTCTACTTGGAGAAAATAGGCGGTGCTCAGCCGCCAAGCACGGGGGCTGCGGTGACCCCCGGCTCCAACTTCACCTCTTGACTGGACACGTAGAGCTCCAGTTGCCCTATACAATTCACTAGCAATATGCGCACCGCCTCTAGACCCGGGATTACTCACTGTGTCGCCAGATCTATCCACCATTGCCTGCGAGCTCCTGCCTCTATCCTCGGCCCTATGCGGCTAGCCCTCTCACCCCTGGACGACCCCTGCACATCACCGAACCACAACCACATTATTAATATACTTGGAGACCATTCACTTTACGAGTTACGAGTTACGGGAAACCAGCTCTCCAACGCCAGGTGGTCTTATGCGGCTGCTGTTGCCGCTCGAACCGTTGTCTGTGATGAGGCTGAAGCAGACACATCGGTCATTTTACCAATCACAGTGTGGCGCGTGCTGATCCCCACCTGCATCTTTGGATCCATGGATCAAGCCACATGTGCAGGTTAAGCGTGAACTTGATGAGAAATACAGACTCCGGGTGTGCACGGCGACGATTGAACGACATAGCTCAGGTAGGCTAGGATGACGCCGACGAAGATTCCCACCGCGAAGTCAACCAAATCTTTGCACCGCATCTCAGATCACGCGACCATTCTCACGCCCACCAACACAGGGAGTATTAAGGACCGTTAAGGATCGATTCCTCGCATTGCAAAGCTACGAACTGATACTGACAACAGCCAGTAACCCATGATGCTAGATCCACGCCTTCCTACCGACAGCCTAAGCCATCGAAATGCGCCTTCCAGCCAGAACCATGCTTTCCATCCGTGGCCGTCCAATCATGTCCCTAAAATCTTTTTCTCGTTTTCTGATCTGATATGTCGTTTTGTGTTTTCTTTCTACCAGGCTGCTGGATCTGGTGCCGCCGTTCAGGCGTGAATTCGCGATCAAACGGCGAACGAGCTAGAGATAGCTCGAGGTCAGAGCCCAGACTGATCTGGTCCTCAAGTCCAGGGGAGAAGAGGATGATCAACAATGAGGTGAGCCGAAAAGTAGCGCTCGAATGTGCGGTATCCGATATGAGGGAGAGGATCCGCAGAAATTTGCGTGTAGTTGCTGACTTACGAAGGGCGTAAGTCACCGTTCCGGTGGGGGAAGACAAGAGTCGGATGGCTGATGAGAGCCGAGAAATACCTTTAGGGGAATTCCGAGGGGGATAGGATACAGGTGATGTGTGGAAGAGTCGTGTGTAGCCCAACTGAGCTAGTCGTATCCAGCCGTGTCGAGAATACCGGGCCATGGACCTAGAGAGCAAAGAGACCCGTAGAATCCTCTAATCGTAAAATGGATCCCGCTTTTGATAATAGACCCGCCAGCGTCCAATGCGGTAATTGAAAGAGTGTGTGAAATGCAGGGAAAAGGCGGAATGGAAGTAGCGATCCCGCCAAATAGGAGAGAGACCGCCGAGAAGTGAAGCCAGCGAGACCAACCAGGCCCACGGTATATAATACAGAGATGAACGGACCGAAATCGCAGACTCCGGTGGCGCCGATGGCTCGATTCGTTATGCCCGAGGAAGAAAAATCAGGTATCCCGTATCGATTCGTCGACAAACCGCTCGTGTTATCGTAAAAAAGGAAACAACGCAAGAACTATGTGCAGTCGCGACGGACAGCCCAAATGCAACTAACTGGCTCCTGGGCAAAGAGAGATCGTGACATAAATCTGGAAGGCTCGCGAACGCCAACGAAAACTGCTCAGGCAACCCACAACCCCCTATCGCCGTGCACCGTCCAGCCACTATGCTGGCCCGGCGGGCTGGGGTCGCGTGTTGCGCTGCGGGTTATGTCCATTCTGGCGATTCTGCTGGCCCTGAGGAGGACCCCGGCGTTGACCTTGGAAATGACCACCGCCTCGCTGGTTACGGTTGTAATTCCCACGGTTGTTCTGCAGAGGGTTGCGCGCCACGGTGTTGTCTTGGTCCTGGTTCTGGTTCTGGCCTTGAGGGCGCTGCGGGTTCGAGATGGGTCGGGGAATGTTCTCGGGGGACTCATAGACATACAACTTCTTCTCGATGACCTGCGGGATGGGCTGGATCTCAGTACCCAACTCTTGCTCAATTCGATATAGGTTGAACCGATCATCCCAGTTGATCAGGTTGATCGCCAGACCAAGATGACCAAAACGACCTGAGCGGCCGATACGATGGAGATATGTCTCGGCATTCTTCGGGAAGTCGAAATTGATGACAACATTGACGGCCTGAATATCGATACCACGGGTTAGCAGATCAGAGCAAACGAGATTGCGGCAAACACCGTTGCGGAAATCGTGGAAGACGCGATTGCGGTTGTGCTGCAACATGCGCGCGTGCGAATAGAAGCAGGAATAACCAAGCTCAGTGATCTTCTTAGCAAGAAGCTCAACTCGGTTCGTGGAGTTGCAGAAGATGATGGACTGGTTGATCTGCAATTTGTTGAAGAGGGTGTTCAAGCAGTGCACTTTCTGCTTCTCTTCGACAAACGCATAGTATTGAGTGATACCGCGAAGCGTCAGTTCATCCATCAGGTTGATCTCGTACGGAGAGTTCATGTGCTTGTCCTAGAAGATGTTAGCATGAACTTGGTTCAGCCTAGGGGAAGGATGGTTACCTTGAAGCTCTTAACTACAATAGGGAACGTGGCACTGAAGAGCATGACCTGCCGGTCCTTGGGATGGAAGCCTAGCAGCTGTTCAACAACGGGTGTGAATTCGGGAGACAAGAGCTTGTCAGCCTCGTCCATAACGAATGTCTGGCAGGCTGAGAGGTCGGCTACACCTTTGCCTGCCAAATCCAGAATCCTGCCCGGTGTGCCAACAATAATGTGGACGGGATCAGACAACCGAATGATGTCATCCTTCAGGCCGGTGCCTCCCGTTGAGACCATAACGTTGATGCCAAGGTGTTTGCCCAGCTGCTTGCACACCTGTGATGTCTGCAGAGCGAGTTCTCGGGTGGGGACGAGAATCAGCGCTTGCGTCTTCGGGCTCTTCGGGTTTACGCGCTCGAGTGTGGGTATCACGAACGCGGCGGTCTTTCCCGTGCCATTCTTCGCTCGTGCGAGGATGTCTCGGCCGGTCAGAGCGACGGGGATAGTCTCTTCCTGAATCGGCGACGGCTTCTCGAAGCCCGCCTCGAATATGCCCATCATCAACTCGCGCTTAATGAAGAAGTCTTCAAATTCGAGGCCCTTTGTTGCCGTCACATCCTAGACGAAGGAGTTAGTCCAAACGTGCCAGCCGTGTGTGCATGAAGTTGCCGCGCGTACCTCGGTCTGTACTCGGGTGTCTTTGGAGGGAATCTTCAGGCCGTCTTTCCAGTCGGCGCCTGCTGAGGGTGAAGCTTCGCTGTTAGGCTCGTTAGTAGGGCGCGACTGATGGGGGAGGGCGGTCGACCAACCTGAGCTTCGTCGCTGCTAGCTGGTTCGTGATTTCGGTCGTCATTGTGGGGACGTCCACCAGCGGTGGGAGAGTCTAAGCAAGAATCGGAGTCTCGCTGTAGGCAAATATGTGCGCGGTCGAGCTATGCGACGGCGACGGCGAGCGTGTGTAGCAGCGCGACGGCCAGTAATCTGGGAGTCCGGTTTGGAGAGAGTGTGGTTGTGCCGTCGACGGTGGTGAGGTTTCAGGTGAGGTGAGGGGTCCAAGAGTGCCTCTAGCGGGTGTGGTCGCTCTCAAATAGCGCGCTGTAGCGGGGCTCGAGTGCTCTGCGCCGTCGAGAGGAACGTCGCACAGTTTGAGACAATAGCCGACGACGACGTATTTCGGCTGGGGAGCTCCTGCAGCGTGGGCTGAGTCTGTGGGGTGTGAGGAGCCTGCGCGCGGGCGATATTAGCAGAGTTGTGCAAGTGTAGAGCGTGAGGCGGTAGGAGGAGGAGGCAAGCACTGTGGTGTGGTGGTGTTGTGGAAACCGGGCGAAGCTCTTTATGAGGATTCGAAGTTGAGGGTGGGAAGTCCCGGTGGCACCGCGCCTCTGATTGGCCACTCCGACGTCGGCCCCTTCCCGAAGCAAACAGACACGGCAGGAGCTCTATCAAACACGCTCGGCTACATTTCACAACCCTCGAGCCCGCCACCAGAACCCCGCTTCACCGGCGGTGTACGATATCTGCGTCGTCGTCGTCGTCTTCACCGGTTCGTTCCTCGCAGCATTTCCTGGTCGAGAAATCTCTCCATTGCGCAGAGTGGGTGATATAAAAATCGCCGAACCGTAGCTCAGGCCGTTCGCTGACTATGATTAAGGCTCTTATATCAGGCCGACGACTTCGCATCGTCTCCTCTTCACATTCCCTTGGCTTAGTCTGGATCCCTTTGGCCCGAGGAGCTCACGAACGACGCTCAAAGGCATAGATCCACGTGTAACAAACCTTGGACCGCCTTTGACCGGCCCTGTACCACTTTAGGATTCTTGAACTTGCATTCCGCAAGAATTTAGCGTGCGAAGAAGGGATAGAGGTCCCTGTTAAGACACGACATGTCCTTCTTCCGCCTAACCAGGACCTTTCGACCCGGGACCCTCACCCCACTCCGCCAAACTACCGCCTCCCCTAACAAATCAAAAATGCCATCCTCCTTCTTCACACCCTCTCCCGGCACCCACCGCATCGGTCTAGGCCACCGCTTCTACTCCCGGCCCTCTCCCCACGCCCCGCGCAGCACCGAACGCCTCAACAACCGACTCCTCTGGTCTTTCATCGCACTCAACTGCGGCGTCTTCGGCTACGCGCAGTACCTCAAAGCGCAAGCAGTACAGGGCTACCAACAGCCGCTGATCAAGTTCATGCAGAACTTCACGCTCAACCTGGACGGCGTGCTGAAAGAGGGACGGTGGTGGACCATGATTACGAGCGTGTTTACGCATCTGTCGCCGATGCATTTGCTGGCGAACATGCTGAGTATCTATTATATAGGGGGCATGTTGGCCTCGACGCCCGGATTTGGCCCGGGGAGGTTCATCGCGCTGGTTCTGGGGTCGGGACTCTCGGGGAGCCTGGGCTACCTCTGGTTGAGGGCGCGGAATGCGCAAGGCCGACCCGATTTCATGCGCGGTCTGGGATTCTCGGGCGCGGTTATGGGGGTTGGTGCGGTGACGGCGTTCATGTACCCCAGGACGCAGATGATGATTTATGGGATTGTGCCGGTGCCGCTGTGGGCTCTGATGGCTGGGTATGCTGTGTACGATGGGTATTATTTGAATGATGAGCGGAGTCGGGTTGGGCATGCGGGACATATTGGAGGATTGGCTTTTGGCGTGCTGTACTACTTTGCGAGGATGAGAGGGTTAGGCTTCTGAGTGTAGAGACGTAGAGGCGTCGAGCGCGTGGGAAGGGTCCTGTAAGATAGGAAGAACGAGGGGTGGGTTTGTATCCGTAGTTGCTTGTATTTGGTATCAAGAAAAGCATAAGCGTGAGTCGATTGAGATCGTAAAGAGATCATAAAATAAATATACTCCAAGGTTTTGTGTGCATACTCTGTCCAAAAGAAACATACCCTAGATGAGCAGTCATCACCCCATACCTTAGCGATGAGCATATGCCGCATAGCTATGAAGATGAGAAACACAGCGCCGGGTAATATGTCACTCGCATCCCGTCCACTGAGGTCCTCGCCACTCGCGAGCTCATAAAGGCTTCTGAATGCCCAGAGCATCCAAACTTAGAGAAACTTTCTCGTTCACCACCGAAGGCGCTCCATGCCTCACTCTCCCTCTTCATTCCTCCTAGAGCGCCCCCTGCAGCATACCACCCCTCTGAGTCCCTTTATCTGACCTGTTATGCCAACTCAAATGCTGCCGATACTCTGCATACAGCGTGAACTGTTGCCCGCAATGAGGGCACGTCCAAGTCGCCCCAATGCCATGCTTGTCTCTCCGATGTACCTTGAAGGTGCTGAACTTCTTGAAGGATGTAGTTTGCCCGTCCATGGCGCAGATATTGCACCGCAACTTGGCATATGGGTGCTTCTCTTTGAGATGCGAGTCGAACTGGCGGTCGGAGTTGAATGACGGTTTGTCCGAGCAGGTTGGCAGCGTGCATGTGAGGGTATCCTTGTTGGTATGGTGCGTGTTGACGTGGTGATCGGCCACGGCGTGGTACGAGGTAGCGGTGAACGTGCCTAGACGCTACGAAGTTAGTTCAGCGCACACAGAGTGTAGGAGTGTACGTCTATGTATTGGTCTAGTATCTGCATAGCACTAAACGCTCCCTAGGCGGCATTCCGCACACTCTTTGGTGAGAAATCAGACTTCGCGCCGGGACCTTACGTACACTTTCGGAACCAGCAATGAAACAGGTTGGGAGGAGGCATGAGCTCTGGAGAACCGCCTGCTGGCTCCTCGTGAATGGAGGTTTCGAATTCATTCGAGATTGGTGAGCCAGGGCCTTCGAAGGACGCATTGGCTGGTCTGACGTTGATTGATAACGGCGGCATCTTTCCGTTGTGATTTGGTGGATTATTTGTCGCTGTCCTCGTTGCCGCCACCTGGGCAGTTATGAGTTGTGTCGGGGAGACTAGATTGGAGGGGGTGGATCCATGGTTTATATACTGGTTGGAGGCGGCGAAGGTGAGAGGGAAGGCACGAACGACTACGTCTGGGGGAAAGAGGGGTGAGATGACGAGATAACGAAGGTTTCAGGCGCAAGATAAAAGTACTCGAACAGAGAAGTAGGTGAGAGGATGGTATTCGAGAACAGAAATGTGAAGTAAAGTGGATATGGTAAGGCACGTTGAATGAACACATGCATTGATTGCCGTCCGTAAACTGACGCCCGAAGGTGCGACATGCCTATACGCCTTGAACGGTCCATAGTCAGAACAATTCCCGATATGCTACCAGAACAGAATAGAACAATTGCCATGCCTAAGGAAAATAAAGCAAGATGCTGAAAGGCCGTTCAATCATGCCCTCTTCTATTTAAGTTAGTTCGCCAGGCATGCGCATGCGGTTAGGAGAAGTACTTACAGCGACCTCCATCTGAGCCCAGGCTCTGCCTCTTCCGCATCTTCCGCAGAGGCGTGACCATGTCTTGCTCATTCTCCTGGAACTCGATATCGCCCATCTTATCTTCTGGCGTCTCTCCAAGAGATATAATGGAGCCCCTCGTCTTCCTTGGCTTCCCCTTCGGCGTCAGCTTCTTGTAGCCAGGAGTATACTCTTCTTCTTCTTCGTCGCTGTCAATGGAGCCCTTGGAGGCAATGCTCGGATAAGTCTTCGTCACCCTTCCTTTTGGTTTTGGTGTCTTTTGGACGATGGGCGCTACAATAGGCTGCTGCTCCTCCTGCGGCTCCTCCATGTCCGAATCGGAGTCGTCTCTAACGAACTCCTCGGATAAATGGTGGGATTTCCTCGGTCGTCTGCCTTTCGGCTTTGGCGCATGCTGGGCAGGGCTCTCAACCGCCGGCTCCTCCAGGGGCTCTTCCGCTCCCGAAACGACTTCGTCCCCAACGTAAGAATCTGACCGCTGTATTGACTTCCTTGGCTTGGTCTTTCGTTTAGGCGCATTCGATCCCTTGGTCTTTACCGGTGATTTGTAGTCTTGATCCTCATCCTCTTCGGCCTTTTTCCAAGCCCGACCTTTACCCTTATAGTGGCGCTTGGCGGAGGTCTGTGGAGGTCTCTCCTGACGTACAGCGATTGTATCCTCCTCTTCATCAAGCAGGTTGTCTTCCTCGTCGGGATACGAGACCTGCGCGAGCTTTGTTGGCTTTGCTTTAGGCGACCGCTTTGCGTCGTTCCCGCCATTTTGCTCAGCCCATTCTGCCTCTTCGAACAATTTCGCATGATGTAAATAAGGTCGCTGTTGAGCGGGAGTTCGCGTGCGTAGCCCTCGTCTCGTGGCTGACGATGTGCTTGGACCTTCAGGTGAAGCAGCGGCAGTGTTGGGGGTGGCAGTACCAGCATCAGCAACAGGGGCGGAATCATCGTCGTCATCCAGCGGGACGATCTCTTCAGACTGCACTTGTTAGATTTCGGTCGTGCGAATAGCGTCATGGAACAAATACCAAATATTGCTTCCTTGGCTTTCTTCCCGACTTTGTCTTGGGAGTCTTAGCTTTCGGCGTAGTCAGCGGGGTTTCGCGCGGTGATTCTATGTTGGTCAGCTATTTGATGCTGTCAAAGCCCAAATACGAGAGCGACTAAAACCCAAGGTGGGATGCAGCGGTGATGCACGCCTTGATGATGTTGCGATACTCCACAGGTGGGGCAAAAACCACCTCGACAATGCGGGAGTGGGACGTACCAGGTGAGCTGGGCACAGGCGCAGCAGCGGCAAGGACAGCAACCTCGTCGATGGACATGGCATCGTCCTCCAAGTCTTCTGGCGCGATGGTCTCTTCAGACTACACAGGCGCGTGAGTGATATATACGTTGACAGTGGGATCGTGGGAAGCTTACGAGGAACTGCTTCTTCCTCCGCCCACCTGACTTGCGTCGTCCATTGGTAGTAGCTGCTGAAGTGGGTGCTGCAGGTGCCGCGACTTCGACAATTGGGGTGGGTTCGTCGATGTCGTCACTGTCGTCGGACGCTACGATTTCCTCCGACTAAGACAATTAGCAGTGCGCAAAAGAAATCGGAACGAAAGCTATTACGAGATATTTCTTCCTGGGCCTCCTTCTCTTTTTAGCCGAGGCCGTCTCTTCGCCTGGTTTCGCTCGTGCGGATGATGCTGAAGCATTGGTGGTATGCGGCATTCCGTGGCCGTTGGCCGTCCGTTTCTTGTTCGGTTCGCGCTGCGGTAAGCCACGCGAAACGAGTTTTGGTGCTTCCACCTCGGATTCCTCATCCTGTCCTCATCAGAATTGATTCCAACGCGACAAAGTCGTGATTGAAAGACGAACACTTGACGACACTTCCTCCCAGACATCCAAAGTAGCGTGCCACAGGTAGGGACCGAGAACGTGTTCAGAAGCGGCCCACTCTTCGTAGCTTAGATGCGAAGGTGCATTGTTCCTCTTCCAGACGGCATACTCGGCGTTGCCATAGACTTTCAGCCATGCCTGAAGAGAGTCGAATCTGGCACAGGAGCCGTCATAGTCGCCGTTGACGGTCGCTGTTTGTTTGATCGGTGCCATTGAAATGCGATTTGTGACGAGTGAATGAACCGTGAGATGCAGTAGAAAACAAGCACAGACGGCCGAAAACCTCAGCTGCTCAATAAGAAATGGCGAGGAAAAAGTGCAATGACAGAGGAAATATATCGGAAGTTAGAATCAAGGGCGCGCAGGCAGGCGCGCAAACGATGTCGGTGGTGGAAAGGTTGTGGAGTGAAGTGACAGAAAGGTCAAAGTCCATTAGACATGATCCGTGTCTCGTCCCACGTTAGCTCATAACTCAAGACCGAATTATCGACCAGAGCCGAGAAGATGAGCACCACGACTTACCGACACGCTAGAATCCTTCAATGAAAACAACGGTCGCTGGACGAGAAGATGGGCCAGCGGGAATTCGGGTGTAAGAGAATTGAAAGGTCGGGGCGCAGGGACTGTCGGGCGCTATTTGACCTCGCCTATCGAAGCTGGGCATATCAGATCACGGCTTCGCAATTTCCAAATGCCTCGTTACGGTGGATACGCCAGATAGCAGCTTGTACTCTCCCTTCTTTCGACCGCTTGACCCAGGCATTCACTAGCCTCAGGTTATGCTTCTTCACCTCAGTGCCATAGCGCCAATGGTCCGATCCTTCCTTCCACATACATGTCTGCTTGCTCCTTCGCAATGCCCTGCTGCGCCCATCAATTACGGACTATTGAAACCCCCCGTGCAGCCTAAAACGTCGTTAGGTACACCGCCACCCACGCTCCTGTCGCACAGCATTGTCCTCACCCAGGCCTCGCGTATTCACCAATTATCGCTTCTTATTGACAAACTATGATTACTCTCACGCGGAGAGTTGTCGCCTTGGCCCTGATCGTCCACTATATACAAGGAATCATGAAAGCCAATCTAGCTCTCGCCGCCGTTTCCACCGCCCACCACCCACCACCCACCATGCGATCGAACTGCAAGAGAGTACCAAGACCTGGGGTATACAACCGCAAACCGAATCCTTCCCGCCCAGGATGATATTGCCCATAAATCACCAAACGGCGACGGATAACAGAACGCCAAAACTGCCCGAGTGAGCACCGAACGATACCTTTCCCGCTCGTGGCTCCAGATTCCAAGCCATTGAGCGAAGCTCGAAGTTGAAAAGATACGAGATGGAGATATGAAAGAAGTTTGGGAGAAGACTTCCGTTCACCCGCCCTCCGCGAGAAGTCAAAAAGAAGCTAAACCGAAAACCCGACCCGGAAGCACCTGTCTGGCCCTGCTCTGCGATGTACTCCGAACAAGTGGAATGCAATGCGATGATGAGAAATGTGCTCGATGGGTAAAAATGAGAGAGCTCAGGCAGCTAAGATGCTCTCGGGACTTATCATCCCAACTGCGCTGCCGTCGTCCTTTTCTGGCTCGGCGATGCCCTGGTTCTCTTTCTGTGGCATCTCGAGCTTCAACTTACCAACTGGTTTACCAAGCCCTTTCATGAGGCCACCGTTGACTCCAGATCCGTTGGCGTTGGCGCCATTCTCTTCCCTTTCCTCGTCCAGCCTGCGCTTCTTCCGCGCCATTTGCTGTTGTTCTCGCAATGGGCGCTTGCGAGGACTAGAAATCTTGCCTGTCGGAGGCAGACGAGGCTTGGGGAAACGCTGTTTCGGGGGTAGATCTTCATCCTCAACGAGGGCTTCGTTGCTGTTATCCTGTAGCTTGGAAAGAAGCCAGTCTTGCATGAGGCCAATTTGGCTTGTGACATTTTGCATGGTGACGGGCTCGAATTTCGGTGGCTCCTCCATGAGAACGCCCGTTGTAGCAACGTTGCTGCTGAATGGTCAGTCACTATCTCGATCAAATAGAATGGGCTAACATACTTGGTGTTCTGCGCAGCGTAGGCATTGTGCATCCTGTTCTGCAACAGATGCAACGGAACGCTGAAAGAGACACCGAACTCCTTATCCAGACCAAGTTCCTTGAAACCGAAGAAGTCTTCTCCGATGTCTTCAGCAAAGTCGCCGCCAACGAACTGCTCACTGCCGTCATTGAACGCACCGGCTCCGTCTGTGCCAGCATTGTCCAGGGCAGGACGAAGCAGTTCGGCGTAGTAAGACCGCATGCGATCATGCATGCCGGCGAGTTTGGTACCTAGTCGCTCAACGTCGTCTTTAACGTACGTGTCTAGAGTCTCGAGATCAACTCCGTTTACTTGCAAAGCATGGAGAACAGCTTCTTCCTGATTGAATCGGGGAACCCAGTGTGTGGTAGTGCCGTTTTGTGCGGTCACAGGAATGTCAGACTTCATCTTCGGTGTTTCTCGGTAGAGGCCTAGACTTGCTACTAGCTTCTGGAAGAAGTCCCCTGCGATGTCCGTAATTGCGTCAAGAGCGGAAGGCTGGAACTCTTCAAAGCCGGCATGGTAGAATATCTTGCCAACGCTTCGTTGCAGCGCGGCGCGGCAAACGTATGGAGCCATGACAGGGCCTTCTTCAGATACGACCATTGGCTCGATATCCGCCTCAATAAATGGCCGGGGATCGTACTTTTGGAACTGGTTTTGGTACATCTAGAATGGGATTAGCAAATGCACTCGAAGAAGCCCAGAGCCTAGCTCACCTGCGATTGGAGTTGCATCTGTTTGACAATTCCAATCTTCGCGCAGATTTTCCTCGTCTCCTGCATTTGTCTCATGTTGGACTCCATTTTCTTGGTCAGCGCGCTTTCCGGCGCAGTGAACTGGCCTCTAGGCACGATCCTCATGTACTCTTCGAACTGTTGGATGACATGGCCTTCGGCATCCTCAACCCATTGAAGACGTTCATTTAGATCCGGGATTGCGCAGACTGGGTCATAGTAGTCGGGAATCTGGCGTTCTTCTTCACCCTCCATACCTTCAGCGAGGGTTTCGCCGGCTGTTGTTTGCACACCATCCTTGCCGTCGGGCGCAGAGGCTGAGCCACCCATAGACTCTTCCTCGTTGGCCTGTTTTCGATGACGGAGCCATCGTCTCATCCCAGCTCTGGTCCGCAGAATTGCCGGCTCGTCTACGTGAAGCTCATCGTTCCGGAACAAACGGTGGCGTTCAGCGGCGATGATTGCTCTGTCCTTCTTGGTGATCTGCTTCCAAGTTTTGTATTCGAGGTCATCTAGATCAGCGTCGTCCTCAAAAGCAAAACCGCTCACAGAAGCGCCGGTGCCATCTGCCTCGGATACATCTGCTTGGCTACCGTGCGCGCCGCTGCGGAGAATGCCGTTAGGTCCCAAAGGGGTCAGTGTCCCAGGTGGAGGTGTTGAGAAGCCATTGATGGAACCTTCCATTTCCGAGTCGGCGCGGAGGAACTCATTCTTCAAATTGGACACCGCGCTGTTGATGGACGGGACAGTGGCCTTGTTTTCAGGACCAGGCGTGCCTTCCAGGCCTGCTGGGGGCGCTTTTCTAGCTGTGCTTGTGCCTTTCCCGCCTTTGCTGGGCGCTTTGCGTCCGCGGGAAGCCATGATCGGTTCCTCTGATGGGATCATTAGCTAGGTCGGTTGCGGATTGAATTAATCAAGAACGTACCGTCTTCACTGTCCTCAGCGCCATCTGCGTCTGCATCTCCGTTTCTCATGCGCCTTTCCTCAGCCTCGACTTCCGCACGATCACGGACAGTGATATCAGGGATTAAGGGAACTAGCTTCTCCGTCTCTTTCTTCATGTAGAGCGCTTTCTTGCGATACAAATGGCCGGGGTCGGAGTTGTACTTCAAGCAATTGGCCCAGATGAGCATGAGATCCTCCACAAATTCCTTCTTCGATTTGTACACCAACTGCTTGAGTTTCTTCATCATGGTGCCGATATCCATGGGCTGCTTGATTATGTTGTAATAGTCGGGCGCTTCTCGCTTGTTGACGCGCTGCAAGAAGGGATGGGCATGCTCGCCGGCCTTGAGCTCCATGAGAACCTTCTCCATGCTCTCATACAGCTCCTCTTGGCCAACGCGGTCTTCATTCGCCCACTTGCTCCGGTTTTTCCTCACTTCGCTGATCAGATTTCGTAGCTGGGCATCGCTTGCGTGCACTTTGTCTCTCTGCGCATCTATGCGGGCAATAAGATGCTTCAAGGTCAGACTGGAGGCTCCGAGATTGGTCGTGCTCAGGGTTCCTTGCTGAGGTGCAGCTGGCGCCCCGGCTGCGGGAGCACTGGCTGGCTGCCCGGACATCTCGGTTTCCACTTGCCGGTCCAGTTCGTCAAGCTTCTGTTGTTCCAGCATAGCATCACGATCGCTCTCCAAGGTGTAGAACAGGGTATAGAAACTGCGCTTAGCTGCATCTTCGGCAGCCTTTTTGTCCTGTTGCAGCTTTTTCCGCACGTCATCGGATGACTTGACCTGCTCCGAGCTCGGTGTGCTTGTGCGTTCAATGCCCAGCTTGTTCGACAACGAAGATATCCGAAGGCTTGGCGTATCGAGGGCACTAGCGGAGATGCCGTTCGGAGCGCTCTTCGAAAGCAACGGCGAGGTGCGGGTGTCATCTTCCTCTTCGGCATCATCATCGTCGCCGTAGTCATCCTCGTCAATGGCCCTGACTGGTTTCTTGGGCGTCGCGGTCGGGCGCGCGTCATGCGCTGCCGGGGCGACGTCGGCGGAGGGCTTCATCCCACTTTCCTCCGCATCAAGAACATCATGCTTGTTCCCGCCTCCCAAGACAGCGGCGAGACGCGCTTCGGTGCGCAGATAGTGTTCTCGCCAGCGCGCCGCCCGGGGGTCCTCCTCCGCCATGGAGTCTACCCCCTCCCCCAGATTGTGATTGTTGGAGCCGTTCGACATGGCTTCATCGCTCAGCGTCGCATTCGGAGTGCGCAAGCGAATCGCATTCGGTAGTTGGCTGGGGAAGCGTGCATAGTGTTGGCGCTCTCTTGATGATGGGCGATGTAATGATGGAGCGAGCGACATGTCGCTGCTGTGGGGAGTCTTGGCGGGACCTCCTCACAACGCAGCGAAGCCTTTCGGGCGGCCTCCGACCTCGTGCAGGTGTCGCGACGGGGTAAAACCAAGCATGGAAGAAGCCCTGCGGCGTGCAAGTCGAATGCCGATGGTTTCGAGATGGAATACGTCGTTGGGGGGCAGGCCTTGATGGCCGAAGGTGCAGTCGGTCGCTCTTGCTTGCGTTGCGGAGCGAATGTCCTGAGCGAGGGCGCGGTTGACTTAAGGTAATCGCGCTAAACCCGCAACGGCTCGCCTCTTGCTCGGCTGACCACTAAGACCTCGCCCTCCACACACACCCGCAGTCTCCAATATCAACTTCCTCTCTCCAGCAGCGCTGGGCCCGTTAGATGGCCTTTTTCAATATCCGACCCGAAAGATTGATGCCTTTCTCTCACTTCTATCAACTTTTCCTTTTGCGACCATCCCCGCTGCGCTTCTACAGTCTGGCACCGTGGACGTCCAGTGGAAATGAGAGTAGCGACCTATGAAATAGTTCGTGCAGCTTGCTGTTCGAATCATTCCGCGCAAACAGAAATGTAAAAGCCGTGCCATCCAGAAACCGACTCCTGGATGATGCTACCCGTCCTTCTGCATGGTCAACGTCCACGGGTAGGCGCTGCAAACCAATATCTTCCACATAGAGGCAGATGCCAGGTATATGTAGAGGGTCGCAGCTCACCACTCTTCTGTTTTGGTGGCTGCAGCAGATCTTTCCATGCTTTTGCCAGAAGGTCTGACTCGCTAGGCGAGGTCTCGATTCGCCATCATCCGGATGGAATTGAGGTTCATTACCTTCTCCTTTTGGAATAGTTTCGACTAGTTGCACTAGATGGGCTCTTTGGGTTAATATTCCTACCACGGACACCTTCATGACCTGGGTCGTCCCGCGGTATGCGGGCCGACGTGAATACACCATCACGTGATAGCCTTCCCGAAAGCGGCTAAGCGTCCTTGAGCTCCGCCAACACGAGCGTTCGAAGGAACAGCTCACAACGTAACGCTTCCAACCACCTGTCCTAATCTAACAAGCTTCTCATATAATGCACCTCACCCGGTGATCCGGACATCCATCCGAAGCCATAACAAAATGCGCATTCGGAAACCTTTCGCCGGTAGGTCTACGCTCGTTTATGCCGTCATACCTTACCTGGCCAAGCTACCTCTGGTCACTGCGGTACGGCTTTACGCCAGCATGGTACCTCTACCCTGGCTCGAGGCGCTTTCCTACTGCGACAGTCTAGGATGATGGCCTCAAGTCTCTTCTACCTTCTACTGCCTCCAAACCACCTTCTAGCCGTGCCGACACAGCGCCGCACACGATCTCAGCTGTCACATAGCTAACCACCACAACAGCGGCCTTCGTCGCCGTAATCCTCATCTCCGCCGCCGCCGGCTTCTCCCCACCCGACTACAAAATCCCAACCTACAAGCAATCCGACAAAGTCCTGCATTTCGTCGCCTTCTTCGCCCTCACCGTAGCATTCTACTGGATCGTCGAGACGTCACGGCGGAAGGTCCTCCAGTTGACCTTCACCGTCTGCACAATCGGGCTTGGGTTCGCGAGCGAGATCGTCCAGGGCCTCCTCCCGGTAAGCGGAGACACGTGTCGTGGATACGGCAGAGTTTTGGGTTAGGCTGAGGATTGAGGGATTGTAGAATGCGGCGTCGGGACACTTCGCTAATGTGCAATTAGATTCACCGCGAGTTCGACTACTATGATATCCTTGCGAATGTGTTGGGTTCGGTGAGCGCTTTAGCGCTGTGTAATTGGTATCACAAGCGCATGCTGGAAAGGAAGCGGGCTGCGCGTGGATACGGAGCTGTAGCGGGCGACGATCATGACAATGATGTGGAGCTTGGTGAGGGTATCGGTGGGCAGGAAACGGGCGTTGTGAGGCCCACCGTTGAACAGGAGCTGGATCATTGGGACGAGAACGCGGAGGATTGGGACACCACAGAGCCTACGGACACCAATGGACAAGCTAGTGGGGATCTGGGCGAAGGGACCAAGAAGCGTAGCGATTGAGGGGACGCGGGATTTCATGACTGTACGATTGCAAATGATCATGGCGGTGGCGCTCACCGGCTCTTGGATGCCCGGGTTGGAGCTGAATCGGATATTCGTTTTTACAAGCTCGTAGCTAGCCCTTAGTGCTCATTGCGGCCCATTGTGAGCCAACTTGCGACCATAAATCGTCACATCGGCCTGCCTCAACTTCCATGGATTCATGTATTTCTTGGAGTATGAGATTCTGAAAGAACTCGTTAACCCAGACCAAGCACCATGGCCGAATCACCGTACCCCAAGCCCATCATCCCTCTACTGGGCAGCCTTAGCGGTCTGCTGGGGGGTAATCTTCTTTCCGTCCTTGTTGTACCTGACCCTTGGCGGCGGGGCACGGTTGCGGCGACCCTCTCGCGAGCGGACACTAGTAGTATATTAAAAAAAGTCATCCTCCGCGGGTAGCTATGCAATCGAAACGTACCGGACGATCTTGCCGTGGATAGCGCAGGAGACACAGTACTGGAGCTTCAGGTACATCTTGGGGACGGTGTACTCTGGGAAGACGGAGGCATCGGAGATATCACCTTTAGGGTCGTTAGCCCGCGAAAGATGAAGGACCCATCACTGTCGCAGTGTTTTCGTGCGCGAGTGCGGAGGACGTACGGATGGCGGCCGACTCGACCATGTTCCGGATGGTGAACCTCTTGATAGCCTTGTCCTTTGGGGTGCATCGGGAACAGTTGGAGCAGCGGATCGGCTTGACGTGGCCGCGACCCTTCTTGTTGCGGCCGCTGTGGGCTGTTAGCTCTTCCACATTCGCGAGGGCAGGCATTTCGAGGTTGCATACTTGGATGCTCGCTTCTTGACCATGGTGGGCTGATTCTATTTACATTAGCATCGAGGATTAAGAGTTCCGCGAAGAGGTCTGCGCACCGAAGATGGAGAATCTAAGAGTCAGCGATGGGGGTTGTCGATGTGGTGTCGTTGCTTGCGCGGAGCTTCGAGGAGCCAAATTCAATGTGGGCGTAGCGAGCCTTTGTCCCCCGAAATTGATCCGATCTTATCTTATCACTTGGCACTTCACGTAACCATTCAAGTCGGCAGCGGCTTCTCGGAGGAGTCCGCAATGGGGGTTTGCCGCATTCAGAATTCAGAGTTTCTTCCTAGTCTCACCTCAATTGATCTGGACACATCGTCTCCGCGGTACTTTCGAGTGTTATCATATCGCGTTGTCCTTGTGACCGGAGATCAAGCCTGCGCCTTCCCTAATACGGGTCCCGGCTGGGCACGCGTTGTTTTGTTGGTTGCTACGGTCGCTAGGATCTTTCATCTGCAACGCTAGAGACGCTCGAATAGGAACACTCCTCCTTGGTCCGCACCTGCGAACAACTGTTCTCTGACCGCCAACGAGGCCTGCGTCTCCGTCTGAAATAGCAACCATGTCTGCCGCCGGCACCTACAGAGGCACCCCGAAGCAGGTGCGCAACCAAGCACAGTTCGCCAACAGTCCCTCCGGCATCCCACGTCCAGCGCTCGACCAGCATGCGTCACAAAGCGATGCCGGTACATCAACGCTCAGTGCCAGTCGGCAGAAAATGTCGAAACGAGACGAGGTGAGTGCCTTCCAGGGGTCAGGCTACGAAGCTCAGCTTATCCTAATAACAACAGGCCATCCGTCGCAAGATCGAGACCGACTTGAACAAGAAGAAGAACCCCGGTGGGCGCGTCCGTCCGACGAGGAAAGCTCCTCCAGGCACCGTTCTCGCCCTCAAACCCAGCCCGGCATTGCAGATTAAGCCCAACACGACCGTCGCCGAAGCCGCGCAATTGATGGCCGCGAAGAGGGAGGACTGCGTTCTCGTTACCGACGACGATGACCGAATTGCCGGTATCTTCACCGCGAAGGATCTTGCTTTCCGAGTTGTTGGAGCTGGAATCAAGGCACGGGACGTTACTATCGAGGAGATCATGACAAAGAACCCGCTCTGTGCGAAGACCGATACGAGCGCGACGGATGCTTTGGACCTCATGGTACGGAAAGGTTTCCGTCATCTGCCGGTCATGGACGAGAACCATGACATTTCTGGTATCTTGGATATCACAAAATGCTTCTACGATGCTATGGAGAAGCTGGAGCGGGCCTATAGCTCCTCGCGGAAGCTCTACGATGCGTTAGAGGGCGTGCAGGCGGAACTCGGAGCGAGCCAGCCGCAACAGATCATACAATATGTAGAAGCCATCCGAACGAAGATGTCCGGTCCCACGTTGGAGTCAGTATTGACTGGACTGCCACCGACTACGGTCTCTGTTCGCACATCGGTCAAGGAGGCAGCTGCGTTGATGAAGGAGAACCACACCACGGCAGTGTTGGTGCAGGATCAAGGATCAATCACCGGTATTTTCACCAGCAAAGACGTAGTGCTTCGCGTCATCGCTGCTGGTCTTGACCCTGCTACCTGCAGCGTTGTGAGGGTAATGACGCCCCACCCCGATTTTGCGCCGATGGACATGAGCATCCAGGCAGCTCTTCGCAAAATGCATGGTGAGTAACGGGCCGAAATAAGGATAATGCTGAGGCTGATCAATATTCAGACGGCCACTACCTCAACCTGCCTGTCATGAGCGAGGCTGGAGAGATTGTGGGCATGGTCGATGTCCTCAAGCTGACATACGCTACTCTGGACCAGGTAGGATCTACGACGCCTTCTCTAGCTGGTTTTTAACATTGTCTAGATCAACAACATTAATACTGGCGATTCGGAAGGTCCCGCCTGGAACAAGTTCTGGCTTTCGCTGGACAACGAGACAGAATCCATGATGTCCGGAGAAGGCGGAAGCAGAGTGCCCGGCACTCCGGATCACCGGTCAATGATGTCGCATGATATGCATCGTCCAGGCCTTATTGACCGTGGAGACAGTGTGCTACCGAATGAGTCGGCATCCCATCACGGCGACTCACCATCTGCCTCGGCTTTAGCTGGCGCGCCCCATACGGCCTTCGAAGATATGCCATTCCCCTTCAAGTTCAAGGCTCCCAGCGGACGCGTGCATCGCCTGCAGGTGGTCGCCTCCGCCGGGATTGAGGAGCTTGTCACAAATGTCGCTGCCAAGCTCGGATCTGAGGTCGATGCTATAGGAGGTGCACCGACCTTTGAAGACGGGAAGATGACCAAATCCGGCTTCGCACTCAGCTACCTCGACAATGAGGGTGACACCGTCTCTATTACCACAAACCATGATCTAATTGAGGCAATCAGCCTCTCGCGCCTAGCCCACCGAGAGAAAGTCGACCTTTTTGTACACGACCCGGACAAGGCTCCGCTCTCAGCAACCGTTGAGCCTCAGCCCGCATTGGCAAAACCGCCGACTCCTCCCGAATCTGTGCTCCGCGAACGCAAGCAATTCTTCGATGACGATGAGGAGGAGACTCGCTCCAGACACCGAGGTCAGTCATCGGCACAAGCCAAGCAGGAAGAGATTATTGCTGGGGTTCCCAATGATCTACTGCTCCCAGGAGCGATTGTGACCTTGGCGGTTGTTGTAGTGGCCGTCTTCGCTCTCGGCCGCGCCTCAAACCGGTAGACGCGGCGAGACGCCAATTTTGATTTAGTTTTGGCGGTGTGTAAGAAGACCAGGTTGTTGGATTGCTGTTCCCCGTTTTGATATCCCTAGATGCGGTAGAGATGGCGTGTATTCTAGGCTTTAGCAGTAGTATTATAATGCTATAGGGCATGGCAGGATTCCTTGCTCACACTAGTCTCTCCAACCGTGAAGTACCGCCCGTCGGGTGCGAAACTTGCACGACCGATCATGAAAACAAGCAGCTTGCCCGTTTGAGTCCGCCGCGGTAGTCTTCGCGTCTGAGGCGTCCGTGCTCTGTTGTGAAGGAGCGTGACATGTCCACGTCGCCCGCACCCTGGTCAGCTCAGCATTCCCACATTTTTTTGGAGAGCGCGCCGCCTCGCCAACCAAGCGCACCCCACCAAAACAACCACCGCCCGCCAATTTTCTGCAACAGACCCTGGAAACGCAAGATCCTGCAGCGTGCCGAGACTGTGAAAGAAGGCTCCCTCTTTGCACCTCTTATTGCTGCGCCGCGCTTTCCTAAGGTCTCTCGCGCGCGGGCAGCCCCGCCATTCAGCTTCATCCGTCCCTAGCTCCACCGCGAACGACATCCTACCGCGATTCCGGGGACGCACCCCAGGACACCACGACGCACGCCCACCATGTCCGTCCTGCCCGCCGAAGTCCACACGGCTTTGGCCAATCTGTTGAAGGGCCTCCAGTCGCCGGACAATGTGGAGCGCACGGCCGCGGAGGAGCAGTTGAACCAGGAATGGTTTGGACAGAGGCCGGATGTGCTCTTGATGGGCCTTTCTGAGCAGATTGAGCTCGCGCAGGACTCGTCGGTGAGTAACAGGCGAGATACGCAAAGGAGGCGCATATGCTCACCAGGGACTGCGCGCAGACTCGAACATTCGCGGCCGTAATTTTCAGGCGGCAGTCCTCGAAACCGAAGAAGACAGCCCAGGGCCAGACGGCAGACCTGTTCTTGACCCTCGCCGAAGCCGAGCGAGAGGCAATACGCGCAAAGCTGCTACAATGTCTGGCCAAGGAGTCGGACCCCTCTGTGAGAGGCAAGGTTGCGGATGCCGTGGCAGAACTTGCGCGACAGCACACAGACGAGAGTAGGCCTCTGCCTCGCCCCTCGCGTCAATATGGGTACTGATGGATACAGATGTGCCATGGCCGGAACTCCTGGGAGCGCTGTTCCAGGCCAGCCAGT
Source organism: Trematosphaeria pertusa (assembly GCF_010094035.1). Lineage (NCBI taxonomy): Eukaryota > Fungi > Ascomycota > Dothideomycetes > Pleosporales > Trematosphaeriaceae > Trematosphaeria > Trematosphaeria pertusa. The sequence continues at coordinate 2,442,034 of NW_022987215.1, read as the reverse complement.
CGAGCGACCCAGGCCAGCGGGAAACGGCGTTCCGGATATTTTCTACGACCCCGGGCATAATAGAAAAGCAGCATGAAGAAGTCGTTATGACTGCGTTCAAAGGCGGCTTTGCAGATAGCAACACTGCGGTAAGGCTCTGTCGCTTCGCTAGCAGAGCAACTACTCACGCTTTATCCAGGTCCGAATAGCCGCTGTCGAGGCCTTTGCCTCATTTTTCCGCTCCATCACGAAAAAGGCACAACCAAAATACTTCCAGCTCATTCCAGAGATACTTAACATACTCCCGCCGATTAAGGAGTCCGGGGACGGCGATCTGCTCACGAAGGCTCTCATCTCGTTGATTGACCTAGCCGAAATCGCACCGAAGATGTTCAAGCCTCTGTTCAATAGCCTTGTGCAATTCAGCGTCTCGGTCATTCAAGACAAAGACCTCGGGGATACACCTCGTCAGAATGCGCTTGAGCTTATGGCGACTTTTGCAGACTGCGCGCCGCAAATGTGCAGGAAGGACCCGAACTTCACCAATGACATGGTCACTCAATGCTTATCCCTGATGACCGATGTTGGCATTGACGATGATGAGGCCAAGGAATGGAATGCCTCCGAAGATGTAAGGAACTCCGTCTTCATGGCTCTTGTTGCGCTAACTTTGCGTAGCTCGAACAAGATGAGAGCGATTCAAATCACGTCGCAGGAGAGCAATGCATGGATCGTCTCGCCAACAAGCTCGGTGGCCAGACGATTCTCCCTCCAACCTTCAACTGGCTCCCGCGGATGATGACTTCTAATTCGTGGCGCGACAGACATGCCGCTCTCATGGCTATCTCAGCTATCTCTGAGGGCTGCCGCGAATTGATGGTCGGTGAACTTGACAAGGTCCTTGATCTCGTCCTTCCAGCATTGCGAGATCAGCACCCTCGAGTGCGATGGGCAGGCTGTAATGCAGTTGGTCAAATGAGCACCGATTTCGCCGGCACGATGCAGGAAAAGTACCACCAAGTTGTATTGCCAAACATCATTCCCGTCTTGGAGTCATCGGAACCACGCGTACAAGCTCATGCCGCGGCCGCCCTCGTCAACTTCTGTGAAGAGGCGGAAAAGAATATCCTCGAACCCTACCTGGACCAGTTGCTCAGCCATCTGCTCATGCTTTTGCAGAGCCCCAAGCGCTTCGTTCAAGAGCAAGCCCTTTCGACAATCGCCACAGTGGCCGATTCAGCCGAGGCGGCATTCTCAAAGTATTATGATACTTTGATGCCTCTTCTTTTCAACGTTCTCAATGAGGAGCAATCAAAGGAGTATCGACTACTCCGGGCAAAAGCTATGGAGTGCGCCACTCTTATTGCGCTTGCGGTGGGCAAGGACCGTATGGGCCAGGATGCACTTTCGCTGGTGCAGCTCTTGGGTCACATCCAGAACACGGTGTCGGACGCGGATGATCCACAGGCTTCCTATCTTCTGCACTGCTGGGGTCGCATGTGCCGAGTCCTGGGGAAGGAGTTCGTTCCGTTCCTTGCTGGAGTCATTCCACCTTTGACCGAGCTTGCCGGTGCGAAAGCCGATATCCAACTTCTGGATGATGAAGACCAGGTCGCACAAGTCCAAGAGGAGGACGGCTGGGAACTTGTGCCTTTGAAGGGCAAAGTCATCGGTATCAAAACTAGCACGTTGGATGACAAGCACATGGCTATCGAACTGATTGTCATCTACGCGCAAGTCCTAGAAGACGCGTTCGAGCCGTATGTCAACGACATTATGGACAAGATTGCTCTTCCTGGATTGGCCTTCTTTTTCCACGACCCGGTACGTGTGGCGTCGGCGAAGTGTGTACCGGCGCTCCTCAATGCCTACAAGAAGGCCCACGGACCTCAGTCGACGCAGCTCGGCCAACTGTGGGAGCGGACAGTCGAGCGTGTACTTGAGGTTCTCAGCACCGAGCCTGCCATTGATACCCTGGCAGAGATGTATCAGTGCTTCTACGAATGCCTTGAGTGCATAGGAAAGAACTGCTTGACCAGCACGCACATGGCCACCTTCATCGAATCCGCTCGTAGCGTTCTGAAGGACTATCAGGATCGTGTGAAGGAACGTCTAGAAGAGCAGGCCGAAAATGAAGATGGTGAGGAGGCTAACGAAGAGACCCTCTTCGCCATCGAGGACGATCAGACTCTCCTGTCCGATATGAACAAGGCTTTCCACACCATCTTCAAAAACATGGGCACCAGTTTCCTCCCGTATTGGGAACAACTTATGGACTTTTACAAGATGGCCGCGGCCAACCAGGATCCTACGCAGCGGCAGTGGGCCATCTGTATCTTCGATGACGTTCTCGAATTCTGCGGTCCGCAGTCCTGGAGCTACCACGAGCATATCATCCAGCCACTGGTTGCTGGTATGCAAGATAGTGTACCTGCCAATCGGCAAGCAGCAGCCTATGGCGTGGGCGTCGCTGCTCACAAAGGCGGTGAATCGTGGTCAGACTTTGCAGCAGCGAGCTTGCCGACGCTGTTCGCAATTACGCAGCGCTCGAATGCTCGTGAGGATGACGATGTATTCGCTACGGAGAACGCTTGCGCAAGTATTGCGAAGATACTCCATTACAGCCCCGCCAAAGTGCAGAACTGGCAGGATGTCGCTACTGAATGGGTGCATACGCTGCCGGTTACGAACGACGAGGAGGCCGCGCCGTTCGCGTACGCATTCTTGGCCCAGTTGATCGAACAGTAAGTCTGCACATCTTCATTCTGCTAATTGATATGGTCTTAACGTGCATAGACAAAACCCCGCTGTCTTCGGCCACCCAGTCAAGTGCTTCGTCTCCGTCGTCCAGGCACTTGAAGCCGAGACCCTGCAAGGCCAGACGGCCTCCCGTGTCGTCAACTCCATCAAAGCGCTCGTCCAGGCCACCAACACAAACCTCGCACAGGTAGCCGGCAGCCTGACGCCCGAGCAGCAGAGGACTGTACAAGTGTACTTCAGCTAGGTACCCAGTACGCTGGTGAAACTCGTGAATACAGTGCAGGGGAGCGCTTTTGGCTTTCCGAACCGATGAGCGCGATGGCGATGATGCATGGCTACAAGGTTTCGAGCATACTGGAGGAATGGTCTTCGCGAGGTAAGGCTGAACTCTTCATTTTCATTCTTGTTTGGCGATTATTACACGATTCCCCCCTTCCCCCCTTCCCCATCCCCTATGTCACCGCTGCCACATCGTCTGTTTAATGATTGGGATAGACCGACGGTGGATGGGATCATGTCAAGTACGGCTGGATGGCCAGCCTACTTTGTTCATCTGCGTAGAGAACAAATCATTCAGTGAATGCTCCCTCTTGAATCGCGTGATCGTTCCTGTAAGTTCGTCCAATATGCACCCCTTGCGTTCCCGTCATATTCAGTAGATTTCTGTCGAACGGTTTGGAACGCCTGAAGCCTTCTCTTGACGTATGGTGACAGACGAACCCTTGGGCTACTGGGCAAGTCGATTCCGCACTTGCTTCATCATTTCCCTCTTGCCATCCCAAAGAACCCTTTCTTGTACTCACATACGCCTATGCCGCTATATCTTTCTCTCTCCACGTTCATCAATCTTTTAAAGGCACCACCGGTCGCCGGCAGCGTTCTCGTTACGTCTTGCCTCCAAAGGATATTCTGAGCTACTTACTTAGCAAGTCTCTATATCCTCCCCGTTTCGACCTCTACACTGCGGAGCGAGCTCGGAGGGGTAGAAAGGTATTTAGTGCTCTCAAAGCGCGTATAAGTGCATACGGTTCTTGTACTCGATTGTTGCCCATCATTGTGCCATTTGTAACTTTCTCTAGCACTGATATCCACACGCATGGCGACTATGCTAGCTAGTTACCGCAGGCCATCAGCCTATGTAGTTCCAGCTCCAGCTCCAGCTCCAGCATTTGACGTCATCCCACCCATACACCTGTTCACGTTCTACCCTCCCGACCTCAATGCAAAAGCAGTGAGCGTGGGCACTCACTCATAATATATCCGCCGCCACCCGACCTCCTTCATCATTCACATTCTGAGGAATTCCATCCAAGACTAAACAAACGCATTGCTCTGAAGCGTTCGGAAGGATCCAATACCAGCCGGGTATTCCTTTGGTGGATACTCGGAAATTATCGAGAGGGAAAGGACCCGTGTATGCCTTTGCGCATTCAACGCCGCCAACAAACATGTTGTGCTAGTTAGGCTGTGCGGCGCAGGCTTATCTTCAATTTCGCAAGCATATCCCTTTCAGACATGCAGGACGCCTGACTAAGAAAGGAACCCTGGTGATATCCTCGCCTGTGAGCTAACAAACACTCGTGCGTTATGGTGAATAACTTGCAAGTCACGCGTTTCCTGTACTGGGGAATTTGTGGTTACGCGGAGAGTCACAGCAGCAAATGATAGGGCAAATGTTTTATCCACACCAAAAGAATACACAATCACATTGGAAAAGCCACTATCTAGAGACCGTAAACCACTTATCGACCGCTGATCGGACTCGCCACCCCATTGCTACCACTTGTCGGACTCCTCGCCATGACCGGCTTGACGTTCGGAAGGGGACTCATTGGATCACGCTGGCTCGAGCTTTGACTCGACGTTCCCGAGCTAAGACTGCCACTGCCGTGACTTCCCTTGCGACCGTTGAGTAAAGCAGACGTATTCCACGGGTTGCCGATGACATTGCCTGAGGGAGAGGCTTGCTCGTCGTAGCCGTCGGTGAAACCAGACACATTGGACAGCATGGACGAAGAGCGACCTCGTCCACCACGGACGGAGCCGGGAGTGCTGTTGACATGCGTGTTGAGGGGTGGGAACGTGAAGCTGGTAAAGGGATGAGCGTGAGGGGACATGCCGTTGACGCTGGTGCCAGGAAGGGGACCGTCGGGGGTGGCAGGAACTGAAATTGACTGGTGCGACTGCTGCATGAGAAGGGCCTCGAAGTGCTGAATCGTCTGCATGATCTGCGTCGTAGAGACGTTGAACTCGTTTGCGCGGCGTTCATAGCTGTTGATGTTGCTGCGGTACTGATTCTCAACGGTGATCCGCTCCTGCTGCAGTGCGAGGCGTTCCTGCTCCTTCCGTTGCTTGGCAGTGTAGCCCTCCTTGTTGGCTGTGATGAGACGGTCGTGCTGGTCATTGAGTCTTGCCTGGCGCTGAAGGAGGCGTTCCCTCTTCTGGAGGACAGTAGCAATGTCCGACTCAATGCTGCGGACTTGGCGCTCCACTTCAGCTTTGGCGTCCTCGAACTCAGTTGAGACAGAATTCTTGTTGTCCCGCTCCTTCTGCCACTCCCGCTTCTTGGCGGCAGCCTCCCCAGCTTGGTCACTCGGGATCTCTCCAAGGGCGTCAATCTTGAGGGCAAAGTCGGCGGCAGCGTCATCAGCTTGGCGAATATTCTGAGTGAACTGGAGAACTCGTTGACGTTGACGCTCATCACTACCTCCGGCATTAGCAAGTCGGCCACCGAGAGTATCCACCTCTTTCTTAATAGCAGTGATGGCAGCTTTGTGGTCCTTCTTATTCCGTTTCAGCCGATTGCGTTGTTCTTGGAGTTGTTGATCTGCAGCGGCAATGGAGTTCTTTAGGGTCGTAGTGGGCGACGAGGGCCGCAAGGTTTGGTGGGCTGGAGGCGAGGCGATGGAGGCTGAGGTCCTTGTAAGCTCTGAAGAAAAATGCACACCTGCCTCTTTGCTCACCTTGTTCAGCAACCGGGCCCGCCGAGGTAATAAGGCTTGCCGTGTAGAAGACTTCCCGGTCCCTAGTCCGGACAAACTCGCAGTAGTAGTTTGACAAGGCCGTAAGACCGAATATCTCTCCTACCCAGGTGCCGTTTCCCTCCTCACCCATATATCCCTGCGGATTGCATGGTCGAATCCGGGTCGAGCTCCAATCAGCACCGTTGACACGGATGTAGAAAGGCTTCGACTTGTCAATCCCAGACCCGGCACTCCCGTTCTGGTCCTCCTGCACACCATCATACTCCCCGTCACTGAAAAATCTAACACGAAATGAAATGTCAGAATGGCCGACTTCCGAAATCCAAACACGGTCCTCCTCCGATCTCCAAACAGCGTTTCCAATGTGATTTGCATCTTTTGCGTTAGCCTCCTCGGCGTCGTTCGCCGCTCGGCTACTTTCCATCTCTTTCAAAACTGTAACTTTTGTACTTGCAAGTGCAGCCCAAAACGGCTGCTGACTCCGAACATGAGTAGCCTGCTTCCTCTTCCTTCTGCTGCTACTCGCCTTCTCCTTCTGCGCGTGTGCTGCGGGCGACGGCCCTGGTGGGCGGCCGTCGGTGCTCGACGAACTCGGCAGTTCGGCGTTCGAGTCGATATTGGCAGTGTTAGAGCGCTGGAGGTGGACGCCGGCTTCGGGGTCAGACTTCTTGCCGGTCGGCAGCGACTGGGCTGCCTCGCGTCTTGAAAGAGATCGCCGAATAATACGAACGACACCTTGTGCTAAAATGTGGATACCCAAGAGGCTCCGAGGCCAACCATGCGGCGTCGAAAAGCTCTCCAGGTAGGTAGGGGTACTGGGCGGGCTCGACAGAAATTCCAGGCCTCCCCGGGCGAGCCCGGTATAGACAAAGTGCAGGAGGTGTTGCCGGAGAGGCCTGAATCTGAAGATGTGATTGGAAAGAATGATGATGAAACAGATGAATATGCTGTTCGTGGTGCCATTCTTCCCTGCCGCGGCGCCCCCAAGCGCGATTGCAATGACGGCCTGGGCCAGGTCCAGGAAGAAGTTCTGCACAGGGACCCAGAGCACCAGCCAGATGAGCAGTATGAGGGCATCGGCGAAAATGATGGTGAAGAGGGAGGGCGTGCCGCCGGAGCCCTGGAAGATGTCGGTGAAGGACGGAAAGGCAGAGAGGGCCGAGAGGGGGGTTCCGGCCTGGGGGGGAACGAAGGTGAGGGTTGCGAAGAGGAACTGGACTACGGTGAGCACGGTAGGGGGCAGCTGGAGCAAGATGATGAGGATGGCGAGGACGTCCCGCAGAGGACAGGACGAGAGAATGGTAGCGGTGACGGTGAGCATGTTGGCCTTGTAGACGGGCGGGGTCTTTTGGCCATTGGCAGCAGCATCCGCGCGGCGGAGCGAGCTGGAGGGCGCAGGGTCGAGGGGCCCGGCGCCGTCGTACGGGCGGCAGGCCTCGAGGCCGTCGAGCGAGACGTCCGAGGCGGCGCGAGCCCGCTCGTCCGCGCTGGTAGACGCAGTCCCGGCCATGCTGGGGGGTGTAGCACTCGCGCCCTGGGCGGAGTCGAGGGCGCTGGCGGGCTGCGTCATAAGCTCGTTTACATTGCTCGCGGGCGACGGCGGCGGCGGCTGGGGCTTCCCATTTGCGTGGCCGTTGAGGTGCGGGTTGCTCTTCTGCCGGGAGATGCGCTTGCCGGGTGCTGCGAGGCCATTCTCGTGTCGCTTGTCGTGCTGGTTCGCCGCGTTCCTCTTGCCCTTCGCTACCATGTACGCGGCGGGCGGTCGGCAACGAGGGCGGAGTCCCCGGCTGGGCTCGACTGCTGCACAGGACGAGCCAGGCTGGAGAACGGGGCCGCTGCTGTCGGGGGGAGGAGGGTGTCGTGTGCGGCAGTCGGGTGGTGTTGCAGAAAGAGCGGAGCGGAGGGTGTGGTCGACGGCGGATTTGGTTTGGCAGGCTTGGACGGTTAGGTAAGGCACCACTGGCGCCGTCCGACACATCAGATGGCAGGCGCACTACCACGGTTCACGCTCTCCAGGCCCTTTTGAAAGCTCGCTGCTTCGAGCTAGTGGCTCTTCCGAGGCGCGCTGCCGTTTCTCCCCCAAGGTTTCATGTGTATCCGCCGCAATCCGCCGCCTCAGCAGCAGCAGCAGCAGCAGCAGCAGCAGCACTCTCTCAGCGCTCTGGCACCGCGCAGCCAGCGCACGACAAACGCACAGAATCGCCCGCGGCCCCCCGGCTCGCCCACAGCAGCAGCTCCCTCATGTACCGTCGATCCCAGCGCCGAAAGAGGCTCCGGCGCCAGGGATCGCCGTTCGCAGGCCCGGATGAGGACTGACCGCATGAGGGCCTTTGGCCAGAAAGATGCTTTCACGCTGCGGATGCCGACTGCTCATCCCGTCTTCGGCGTCCTACAACGATAATCCCCTCACTATCTCGCCCTCAGCGCCCTCACGATGCCCTCACGCCTGCGCTCCGCCGCGCGATCGCACAAACACTGCAGATGCAAACAAACGCTGCACACGCCGGGAGCCAATCACCGCGCGCCGGACACCGTTTTAGCCCATCTTATTCATTTGCGCGCACCAGGACCCCCTGAGTAAGACGCTTCGTTTTCTCTGCGCTGACAGGATCAGCAGCGAATAGAGGCCTGCCATATCCTCTACACCGCATTGCCCGCACAGCTGCATCTACCGACTGCAAATGGGAAAATACTGCAACCCCGCCGCTGCCTTACTCACTCTGCCCTCACTGCTCTGGCCCTGCCGTCAGACGCAGATTGATTCCTCGCCCTGTAAGAAGTGAAGCGCGTGAACGCAGCAATCTATCTCAATATCGGCATCTTGGACCATGGGGGAAATCGCTCGGCTCTTCACTGCTCGGAGCTTTTCCTCGCCGTTAGAGTTCCCTGGAAACAATCCCGCCCCTCCATCAACTGTCGCAGCCCCTCCCGTTGATGGTGCCATCGAAGCTTGATGGACTAGGCCAATTGCATCAATCTGTGACGTACGAATTAGGAAATTCCGGAAGGTCACGCGTCAACGGCCATGCAGATCCTCTAGGAAAGACGTTGCTGCCTCCTCCCAGCCGCCACAGTCGATCACATCGTGAGATGCGGGTGAGAGAAGAAGCTTTAAGGATTCGTCGCGCTACCGAAATCTTCTTTAGCGCCTGGCCTGTCCCAGCTGTTTTGCTCCAATTTCCGAACTCGCCTGATCAAGTCCTGCACCTTATTTCCGTACGTCTCCTTGGCTTGCTCTTGCAGTGCGAACATGTCTTGGAACTTTTTGACCATGAACGGCCTTAGCGGCGCCTTTCGTGCCGCCTTGTAGTCGTAGACCACGATATCCTCCACACAACGGGCCGCCGGTCGGCGATGCAGCTCCGACAGTATTAACACATCGAGGATAAAGTGGTCGATATCCGACTCTGGCTTGTTCCTTAGCTTATGCAGCACCGTTACCCGATCTGGATATGCTGCCCAAGGGGAGACACATTAGCCAACGTCCAGGATTCGTACCGGCGAAGTCTTACTCATCGGCTATAGTCTCATAGTCAGCAAAGCTCTTCCTATAATTTACCACCACAGCTATTCATATTTTCGCGGGGCTGGTGCTCTGTTTCACAGGGCCTAGACCTCTTGATGGAAGCTATGCCGCTCTACTAGACAGCGGGCCATCGGCAGGTGGAGGGATTGGCGACTTGCTAAGGCGTACGTACAAACTTGTAGTCTGTCCGGATGCTTCGAAGAATGAGGCCAATGCTGTTGGGTGTCATCAGCTCCATCCATTGGGCTGCATGGGCGGGATCAGTCGCCGCGAAGTTGAGAGCCCAGTTAACTCGGGCGCTCTCGGCGTAACGGTTGTACACTACGTTGTTGACATGTCCTGCGACACAGTCAATGTTTGCTCCGATGCTCGAAGACTTAGGTCGAATCAATACCCTTGCTATAGTTAGCTCTATGCATTACTCTGTAGGAGGACCGTTCTGTCCATGTGTCTTACCATGCTATCCTTATCAATGCGAAGACTGCATTAGCCGTCGTACCGCAATATTGTAGAGGAAGGCGCTACCATTTCTCCCCACACGACCCGATGCCGATAGAGCCCTCTCTGCTCATTTCCCGTGAGGAAGCCCTCGCTGCCCGCCACCAGCTCTCGCCAATCCACTGCTATCTCTTGCAATATCGACCCAGCTTCCTTTGTCTGGACGGGATCAAGGCCAAACATGATGCACTTTCCAATCTTCGCTTTCAGGTCGGACAGCCATCGCGGGCTCAGCGAGGCTGTTGCAGGTTCATCGCTGCTTGCAGCCGTAGACTGGTATCGCGCAAGACGCGCTGCCCGTTGACAACCCGGAAGAAGAGAGATCGAGGCGGGATTGAGCAGCGCGGGGCGCGCCAGATGTCGCATGTTGTTTACGCGATGCTTCCGAAAGAGTTCAGGAAGCCTCCAGTGAGGACGTAGCTGGGTGGTTTCGAGGTTGGTTGTTCCAATGCTGGCGTTTGGCTAATGGCGCGACTAGGACCGAGGTTCGCAGCTTCCAAATATTCCGCAGCACTACGTCAAGACCGGTCCAAGCTTCCAAGCTTCTCCCCACCATCACAATCTCTGTCTAACACACATGTTCAACCAAACTCCAATTACTTCACGTTGATCCCTCATATTACCGCAGCGTTCTCTTGCAGTTGGCAGTTTTTCTTTCCGAAGTATGACATCCCCCAACCCAGCGCTCCGGCATCAAGTCATTCGGATATATAAAGGTAGGCCCGCGGTTCTTACGCTTCATTCTGAAAGACATTGGGTTGACACCGCGTAGAATTGTTGTTTCTCGGACGAGAATATCCCCTGGGCTATGATTACTTCAGAACTCGCCTGCACAAGGCCTTCGCCAGCCAACAACACCTCACGGACGAAGTGCAAATCAAGAAGGGTATCCAGAGGGCCGAGTTTGTAAAGAAAGGTGGGCTTCCTTCCTCTGCTTGCAATGATCACTGTGTTGATATCACGTTCAGAAATTGAAGCCTTGTATGTGCAGCCACTCGAAACCAGCGAAGTGGAATTATTCCTTAACCATGCTTTCCAGGTACTACTTAAAGCGTTACCGAACCCTTCGACAACGATATGAAAAGACTTGAGTTTCCGTCTCTGGAAAAGCCATGACATGCAAAGCGGCCGTAACAATGGGATATCACAAGACGAAACGGTATGCAACTCGAATCTCAGACCTTCCGACACCACCATACTCCAACTTCCAGACATTCACCACTCGAAGCACCTTTCTGTTCTAGCAAGTTTGACATCATCCATCCCCACCACCGCTGCCACTCCTCTTGGTTCTTTCCGCTGACTTCTTTTAAGAGTGGTTCCAGGCTTTCGATCATCTGGATGACCACGAGTAACGCCGTATATCTGAGCGCTGCCTGCTCCTCCGTTAGAGTTGAGCTGTCAAGTGTGTGGCTTCCCTTCTTGCCCCGCGCGGCCTCGCTGCCACGCCGTTTCGCCGGATTCTTTTCCGCCGCTGCTTCGCGTTCCCACCGCAATTCTCCAAGCGGGATAGCCACTCTCCGGTTTTCCACATCGCGCAGAGCCTCCGTCTCCTGAAGCAGCATCTGCGATATACGCGCGCAAGGTGTAGGTGACAGCTTTCGTCTGTCTAAAGCATCCTGTATCCAAGAATTCGAATCTCGCAGAAACTGGTTATGCACTTCTGTAAATGGTGTAATCGATGGCGATATTAGGAAGGTTCCTGTCGAGACTGCGCAGGCGTACTCGTGCGGGTTCTTGCCTGGCGGAGGGGGTGGGTGAGGTAAGATGGATCGTATGATATGGTCCGTTTCCCATATCTCCAATGTGCCACCTGATTTCAATATCCGCGTCGCCTCATCGAGTATCCTCTGGGAAGGTGAGCCGAATGGTACTACCATGCTGAGATCCTTCATTACAACAATGTCGAACTCTGCGTCATCGAATGGCAACGGCACTTTGCGCAGATCGTGCTGCACAAATCTCCAATCTATCCCCTGCTTCCGAAGGTCTCCCGCCAAGGGGACGATGTCCAACCCGGTGAACGCGACATCCTCATAACCCAGTCCGCTCAGATAGTCATGGCACAGCGACGACCAGTATCCGGTGCCGCATGCGATCTCGAGAACCTTTTTCGGCGGGCGTTGCGGAGATGGCGTTGAACCTAGGGCTCGACCAAATACCGAGGTTGCGAGGAGGGTATGGAGGTTCTGCCGCTGAAGCTCTGGCAGGTCGCAGGGCAGCGGGTAGGGCAGGTCTCGAAGGTATCGACGTCCGTGCCGCAGCGCAAACGGGTTGGAGAAGCCTGTACCGTCATCTTTGGTGCTCTGGGTCGATGTGCTCGAGATGGAGCCCCGCGTTGCGTCCATCGCGTTGCTTGGGACGGGCGCGGGTGAATTCGAGCTCGATGCTGATATCGTTCGTCCGAGCGCATCAGTTGTGGTCAGATCCCATTGCTTCGCCTCTGCAGTCTTGGGTCGTAAGGGCGTGCCGTTGGCGTTGCCGCCAGTATAGCGATACTGAGTTTCAGAGTTAGCAGAGCTACATCAGACGGAATGTTACAGGACGAGCACACCATCATCCACTCGGCCATTTTGACACCCTTGCCCCACTGTTTTTTAGCGTGAGCTTCGATATTAGGCCTTTCCTAAGTCGTCCGATAAGCACGTGTGGCTCGGGACATCGGGGAGCGAGAGATATGAATGATGATGTGCAGCGGGACGAGAGGCGGGAGGGGTGGCTCAGCGGGCAGGAAGGACGTTGAAAAAGCACGGCATGGCGAATGGCGAAGGAAGACAAAATTGCACGGGCGTGCCCGCACAGAGTCCGGGTGTTTAGAGCCTGGTGGTGGACGCCTCAGGTGAGCAGGTGAACAGCTTTAAAGCCTTCTCTCTGGAGCTACAACCGAGGGGTTTTCCAATCACACAGTGCGGCTGCACATCCTCCCCAGATTTCAATAATATAGCTGGGCAAAATATGCCCGCTTGGGCAGCGGGCAGCTCTGGCGCAAGAGATGTGGCGTCTCGTTTCTGCAGAGGCGGAGGTAGCCGCAGCAGCTTGTGATGAGGGGTTGAAAGCTGGGGCGGATGCTGATCAGAGATTCACGTGATCTAAGCTCGTAAAGTACTGTCACGCAAGATGGCGCGACTGCGTGCAAAGGACCTGTAGGAGTTGTTACCAATGCGGCGGAATGTGGTGATGCTCTATGATGGCCAAAGCGGCATGGCCAAAGGCAGACGCGCACGTGACTGCACGGACTCCATGGATGTCAAGCATGGCTTGGAGTCGGACATACATCACTACACCCTCTATTCTTCCTCCGCGCTCCAGTTGGAACAGCGAACGACCAGTCCGGCACAATTGAGACTGCTTGTATAGCTGCACTGCCTTCAGCTCCTCCAGCTGGTGTACGTGCGCGCCTTCGATCCCGCTTCCGTCGTCGTCGATTGCGGCTTCAACCCATCCTGTCCCCACTGGAGTGACTAACGGCGGTGAAAACAGGCGCCAGGAATATCCATAGATACCAAACACTCACCCTCTCTTCCACGTCGACTCTCCTGCGACCCGAGCTTCGCGCCCACACTCGTTCTTCCCCGCTCGCACACGACCGCAGCTTGCAAATCCGAACGGCAGCGCAATATATGCCACTCGGCGATAGGCTCAGGCAGCGCAGCACATGACGGCGTGTTGTACACTTGCCCATGTTAAAACGAAGAAAAGCGCGCTCCCGAACCCTTCCACCGACCTGACACAAACCCTTACCGCGCCGTCCCCGGGCCCTCACCTTCGTCCCCCGCCTCTGCCCCGGGGCTTCTCGCCATCTTTCACGCCGATACCCTTAGATGGCCGATTATTCGGCCTACCAGAGGGGAGCCGGCCAGACCTTTTACCCACAACACGCGCAAAACAACCTCCACCGCAACCTCCCCAGCCGTGTACGGTCGCCGACAACTAGCGGCCGGATACCCTTCAACCCCGACACACCCTCTCCCTCGCGATCGCCCGGACCGCAGTCGCCGCAGCAGTTCAGCATGTTCAACCAGGGCCATGGACAACAGGGCCACAATGTCATGATGAATGGCGGGACGGGCCATCAGCGATACATGCACATGAACCTGGGCAAGCCTTTCCAACACAATCAGAATCATCAGCATCATGCGCACGGCCACCAGCAGCATCAGGAGCATTCTGGGAACACGCACGGTGGACAGTACAACCACCAACACAATGTCTCGAGCGGGGGAATTACAAATGTGCAACCTCACTTTGCGCCTAGTCACCTTCAGAACGGCACACCGGGAAGTGTACACAGTGGGCTGAGCAAGCCGCCGAATGAGCACTGGGCAGAGCAGTTGCAGCTGGCACAACGGGCGCGTGAGATGACCCAATCACACTCTCATGCTAGGAATCATCCGAGTGTGAACAAGAACGTCGTGGCTGGCACAAGCAATGGCATACAGAAAGAGCCGGAGAAGGAGGAGAGGAACAGGCCTGGCATGCAGGCAACCCAGGACGCCAAAGAGCACCACGTATGGACTATCCTCGACTTTGGGGGCCAAAATCTGAAGGTCATTACACCCACCTTGTTCCAGTATACCTTCTTGACGAAGCTCTACCTCAATTGCAACAAGCTCCAAGTCCTTCCGCGTGGAATTGGCCTATTGAGATGTCTCACGCACCTCGATATCTCGCTCAACGAATTGCGGTATTTGCCCCCAGAAATCGGCATGCTCGTGCACCTAAAGCAGCTCCTCCTCTTCGACAACCACCTTGACAACCTGCCATACGAGCTTGGGTCGTTATACCAGTTAGAAATGCTTGGTATCGAAGGCAATCCACTTCCCGACGATCTTAAGTCAATCATTGTAGAGCACGGAACCACGGAACTCATCAAACATTTCCGCGAAAACGCTCCAGGTAAGCGATACATTTGTAATGTGTATGTAGATCATGATAATAACTTCAACAGGCCCGGACCCGCCGCCTGAGCGAGACTGGATTGTTCTTGATGAGATATCGGATCCTACGCAAGAGACTGTGACGGCTCTCAGCTACAATATCTTGTGCGACAAATACTGCACTCAATCGCAATACGGATATACACCAAGTGGAGCATTAGCCTGGGAACACCGAAGAGAGACAATTCTTGCAGAGCTGCGGGAACGAGATGCTGATATCTTATGTCTGCAGGAGATCGATCAGGATAGCTTCAATGACTACTTCCGCGCAGCTCTCGCCCACAATGACTACAAGGGCGTCTTCTGGCCGAAATCTAGGGCGAGGACCATGGCAGAGAAGGAAGCTAAGCTTGTCGATGGGTGCGCAATCTTCTACAAGAACAGCAAGTGAGTATTACATTGAGATTGCTTGCGGGAATAAAGCTAATGGCTCTAGGTACGTTTTGCTGGACAAGCAACTCATCGACTTTGCGAACACTGCCATCAACCGGCCGGACATGAAGGGTGAGCATGACATCTTCAATCGTGTTATGCCCCGGGACGATATTGCCGTCATTGCCTTCTTAGAGAATCGCGCAACAGGATCGAGGTTGATTGTCGGAAACGTACACGTCTTCTGGAACCCCGCATTCACGGACGTGAAGCTCGTACAAGTGGCCATTCTCATGGAGTCGATCACCAAGTTCGCCAATAAATGGGCCAAGATGCCTGCTTGTACCGATAAGGTAGTCTATCGTTTCACGAATGGCGACAGTGAAGACGAGAACCCCACACCGGATGCGACCCAGGAACCAGGTCCGTCGATGGAATACGCAGACGGTGCCCAGATCCCTCTCCTGCTTTGCGGTGACTTCAACTCGCTCCCTCATTCCGGCATCTACGACCTGATCGTGCAGGGCAATCTCTCGAATTCGCACGAAGATCTAGGAAGTCGAAAGTACGGTAACTTCACAAGAGATGGAATCTCGCATCCTTTCAGCCTCAAGTCTAGCTACTCGGCGATCGGAGAACTGTCATTCACCAACTATGTACCGCACTTCCAAGGCGTGCTGGACTATATCTGGTACTCGACAAACACGCTGCAGGTCGTTGGACTGCTCGGAGATATTGACAAAGGCTATCTCGAGCGTGTGCCCGGATTCCCCAACTATCACTTCCCTAGCGATCACATCGCGTTGTACGCTCAGTACCTAGTCAAGAGCCGGAAGGAGAAGAAGGTAGTTGAGCCGGATTTCGGACAAGGCCGGGACCGGGATCGTCGGTCGTAATCACGACGCCGAAAGCAAAGCCCCTCAGACGTCCTCAGCGACCTTTCCAGTTATCCTTCTCTCGATGCTCGCTTGGAACTTGTCAATAGGCGCGTTTGTGGGAGTTTACGTCGTGTTTGGCGTCATTTCTCGGTGTTTGGTTGTTTTTCAGTCTCATCTCGTCGGTTCATGGGATCAATGGTGGGCAGGCCGGTTGGTCGAGGGCAGCCGGGGAGGACAGGGCTCAGGGCGGGTTAGTACACAGGAATCTCTCAAATCATGTCTGTTGTTCTGCGTCTGGCCTTGGGATCATTCTTGCGCTGGAACTATCTCGACTCTCTTTTATCTCCGAAGCGTTGAATGGTTTGGCGGACTCTGAGCCCAGATGTAGCAGTGGTTGTGGTGTTTGGCGGCCATTGTTTTTGCGCCAAGGCCTGATTTCTCTATGCGGCTCTCTTTCTTGCGATGTATGAGTTAGATAGTCCCGTAAAATGGGCCGTGTCCCCGTCTCCGTCTGCGGTATTGGGTTGACTGAGGCTTCATAGTTCATCTCGTAGCCCGTTTCCGTGCGCTGTGAAATGAATGATGAGGATATGAATGCTGCATCAGTGAATCATGTTCGTCATGCGGCCGCCGTGATTCGGACAGGATGATGCTGTATCTCGCCCCTCGCTTGACTGCTCCACGTGCTCTCCGCCTAGACCAGAACTTCGTCATTCTCAACATCACCACCCGCACTTCGACCACCCCCGCTCTCCAGCCCGCGCCTACAGTCCCTCTCTGCCCATATAGTATCCTTACATCTTCGCTGAAAATGGCTGCCGCTGGAGGGAAAGAGCTGCCGCTGGACCCCAAATACGACGATTACGACTACCCCACAACCGCCCCGACCCCTCAGAACGGCCACCCCGGCCATACGACGCCCGAGCAGGATGCCCAGGTCTTTCAGCTGCGGAGTATACTGGAGCAGGCGGGATACACTAAGAACTTGGACACTTTGACTATGGTACGCTTTCTGTGGCCTGCGGAGTCCATTGGCGTTTCAGCTGGCTAAGTTGTTTACAGCTGCGGTTCCTCCGCGCACGGAAATTTAATGTCGAGCTGTCGAAGCAGATGTGAGCAGCTACAAGCGGGCAGAAAGCAGAGGAAGATAATTGACACCGCGGCAGGTTCATCGACAGCGAAAAGTGGCGGGACGAGTATGCGGGCGTTGGCGTCGAGGAGCTAGTCCGCACCTTCGACTACAAGGAGAGGCCCGAGGTCTTCAAATACTACCCGCAATACTACCACAAGACCGACAAAGTACGCTTCAACTGCCCTACTGCTTCGCGCTAGAGACTCCTCAGAGTTCTTCGGATGCGTAGAGTTACAGGTGCTGACCGCAGCGCAGGATGGCCGGCCAGTCTACATCGAGCAGCTTGGCAACGTCGACCTCACGGCTCTCCAGAAAATCACTACACAAGAACGCATGATCCAGAACCTAGTGTGCGAATACGAGAAGATGGCCGATCCCCGCCTCCCTGCCTGCTCCCGCAAGTCGGGCTACCTCCTCGAAACCTCCTGCACAATCATGGACCTCAAGGGCGTCGGCATCGCAAAGGCCACCTCCGTCTACGGCTATCTGCAAGCTGTTAGCGCCATCTCGCAGAACTACTACCCGGAGCGGCTCGGCAAGCTGTACGTTATCAATGCACCATGGGGCTTCGCCGGCGTCTTCGGCGTCGTCAAGCGATTCCTCGACCCCGTCACCGTAGCCAAGATACATATTCTGGGAAGTGGATACAAGACCGAGCTGCTTGCTCAAGTTCCCGCAGAGAACCTGCCCAAGGAGTTTGGCGGCGAATGCGAGTGCGAGGGTGGATGCCAGCTCAGCGATGCCGGGCCATGGGATGACCCACAGTGGGTTACGCCGCCGAAGTGGGCTAAGAGGGAGGACGGCGACGCGAATGCTATCGACAATACGAAGCAGCCGGCGCCAACAGAAGGGGGTGAGAATGAGCCTAATCAGGCAGCTGCGGGTGTTGAGCCTGCCGCAGCACCGGCTGCGGCGCCGCATACCCAAACCATGACCTAAGGACCATCGAGGCGATCTCTGACGGACATCATGTGTGCATTAGGGGAGTAGCGGAGTAGGGGAGAATGGTCGGGTGGGCAGACGTGTTTCCTAGTCATGCTTTCTTGCTGATTGTCTCTCGAATGCTTCTCATAGACATCCGTGGTCGATCCCTTAGGTCCCACGGTAGGTAGGTGGAAAACGATCGCATTGGTATAGGTTTTGAGCCTAGTCTTAGAAAACGACCCTGTCTCACCCGGTCTTCGTCTTTGTTCCTCCCAGTACTGTTCTTGGCCTCTCCACAGAGCTCTGTGGAGGCTATCCGCACACGTTTTCTTTGTTCTCCTAATCACCCGAGGTTTTGTGCGATGCCTTTGCATCTCCTTTCCCATATTATCGCATGACACATGTCGCTCGTCCAGTGACTTGATTCAATCACCGCCCCGCTATCATCAACAACCTACCTCCGCACTTGAAAAGTTACTCTTCATAACCCGGTCTCGCTAAAATGGCAACATTGCTATCCCCATCCGCGCAAGATTCCCGTATTCTATCCCCCAGAGCCTTTGAGCCTGGCTCCTCCGGGCCGACCTTTACCCTTCAACTCCCATTCGTACTGCTCGGGCGGAAAGGCCTCAATGCGGCGCTCGACAAGCACTCGCAGCGCCACGCCAAAAGGCTGGAGGTCGTATATAATGCGCTACAGCAATTTTGCGCGGAGGTGCCCGTGCAGGTGTGGGTTGCTAGGCGCTTTGACGAGGATGACGGGAAGACCAGGACGGTGAGGACGGAAGAGGAGAGGAGGGCGTTGAGGAGGGAGGTTGAGCAGAGGAGGAAAGTGTGGTTAAGGGAGGAGCAAGAGCGGTGGAGAGGCTATGAACAGAGCGGTGCGTGGGTCCTCAGGGCTACGGATACGGGCAGTGAACCTAGTGTGGGGATTCTGGGGGGTTGGAAAGAAAGCGATGGATTGCTTACGGAGCAAGAGCAAGACTTGAAGGGGAATAGGATATGGGCGGCTGCTTTTACACTGCAGAGGTGCGCGGTTGGGAGGAATGATATGGAGAGGTTGGGGAGGGAGGTGGAGAGTCTGCTGGGGGTGTTTGGGCAGACGATTAATGGGTTTGAGCACCCTGAGCATGGAGCTATGTTTAAGGTTGTTGTGGGAGAGCGGTGCGAGGTTAAGATTGCGTTTCTGCCTGGCGGTGGCGCGCAAGGAGAGGAGCGGGATTGGGAGGAGGCCGTGGTTGGGAATCTGCTTCTTCTGCTCACGGCTTTTGAGCGCGAACTGCTCGTCCTCTCCTCGCCTACTAATCTGCTCGCGTATTGGCCCCTGTCTCGCTGGCTTACGCATCGTGCGGTTTGTCAGCTGGAGAGGGAGAGGAAGGGGTTATGGAGAAGTTTGAGGGGTGGAGAGGTGGGTGGGGACAAGCGGAGGCGGAGGGAGTGGGGTCGCGTTGTGGAGACGTGGGTGAGGAATCTAGAGCGGGAGGATGAGGGGGCTGGGGAGTTGAAGAGGTTGCTTGAGGAGGAGAGAAAGTGGTGGTGGGAAGAAGTCGATGATGTTATCAAGAAAGAAGAGGGACTAGGTGTGTTGGTGAGGGATATGGTGGGGTTTGAGAGGAGAGGCCGGAGGGTGGCGGTTAGGTTTTGCGTTGTCGAGGGGCAGGAGGAGGATGAGTCTTCCGGGGCGAAGAAAGAAAAGGGTGGAACGGATGGCTATGAAATTGAGGAAGCACAGAATGAGGACGGAGCTGAAGATGTTGTCGATGAGATTTCTCTCCCGCCTACACCTCCACCAGAGCTGCCGCAAGCCTTCCCACAGATACGCAGCATCGTGTTCAACACTCCCTTACGCACGCTGTCCGCTCCTCCCATCAAAGCATACATCGAGCTCCTGTGCCGACTCGTTGGCTTCAGCTGCGAAAAGCCATACGGGGAAGTGCGCAAGAAAGTCAAGGGGCTACGGGAAGCAGCGGGGGAGATGGAGGAAGCTCCGCTAGAAACCTTGTCAAAGCTAGCGGATATGATCGGTGTGAGCGCGAAGACCATTAGGCATTTAGAACGGCATTGGGATCCTCCTGGACAAGTCCACGGGAAGGAGAAAGAGAAGCCCGAAGCGAAGGAAGACTTATTTGCTCCGTTGCTGAAGCATATAGTGAGGTCCTACGAGGAGGAGAAAGCATATATGCCAACGTTTACCGAGCGGTACGAAAGCGTAGGGGGCTTTCAGGTGCCGGCTAGGACAAAGGTCTATGCGTTGATGATGGCCGAGGAGGAAGCTAGGAAGGACGAGCGACAAGATCAGAGGGAAGAAGCGGATGAAGACGAATTCGCAAAGCACTTCAAAGGAGGACGTCAATGATAGCCACGGAATGCGCTGTGCATCATTCGATGATGCTGATTATTTCATTTGTATTGTTTGATCCCAAAAAAGCAAATTCGGTAGTCTATAACCAAGACCCCAAAAGAAGTTGCCCGTAGGCAGACATGTCGAAATGCGCCGGTCCCAAAAATTTGTCATGTGAACGTGTGGATTGGCTTGTAGTTCACATAATGCTCAACAGCAGCTTGAGTTCCCTTCCCTCACATCATCCCCACACATCCTTTCGTTCTGGTTGGTGGATACGTCTAGCAGTCGGTGATCTGGGTGACGGTTCCGCCCGAGCCACTGACGCACATGCCGTGGTTTTGGCGAACTGCAACGTCTTGATCCAAGTCAGCATCCATCCGAGGATATTATCTGGAAGTGAGAATAACATACCCTCAGCGGCGGGAGCAGCAACGGGAGCGGCAATGCCAAAGGCAGCCATGGAGAGGACAGCAGCGACGACGGTAGTGAACTTCATTTTGACTAGACTTTAGGATATACGGCGGTGGAACGCGGGTATCGAAGGAGCTTTCTGTGAGAGAATGTAGGTCGCCCGGCGACAAAGGAGTGTGTCTGTTAAGGAAGAAGGGAATTAAAAAAACTGGAAGACTTGGCGTTGAAGAAGAGAGCGGTTGAATGAACTAAGAGCGAGCCTCAGCAGGCCTGCTTCCTGCTTTAATACGATGCCCAGCCCGCGCATTGCAGTGCCCGCGTGGCGTTGTCCAAGCAAGCGACCGCCTGGCACCGTGCTACTATGTCTGTATCGCGGGTCTTGGCCTGAAACCGGATGCCCGCTGTTCCTGAGGATCGCGGCTGCGGCATGAGGGGAGTACATGAGGATGCGCGCTGGGGAAGGGCCCGCCTTGGCCTGTTTGCGGTAGGTGCTGGGCGAGGATTGGTCGGAGGGTGGAGGGGGGGGAAAGCTTGGTTAGATGTGACGTGTGGGGCTGTATCAGGATGGTGTGCGAGCCTCTGCGAGGCGTGCCTCAGGTAACCGGAAAGAGAGGGCGAGACGCGCAAGAAGGGATTTGGAATCTCAGCCACATGGATGGGATTGCGGTTCGGAGATTTTTGGGGGACTGGTAATGGGTGTTTGAAGCAGGCATTAGGACGGGGTGCATATGCCATGGTGATACGGAAACCTCTTCTTCGTCATCCACTTCTCTTTCACCATTAAAAAGACCCTTCATCTCCTCGCTCTTCATCTTCGACAGAAAGAATAGTGCGAACATGCGTTTGCTGTTGTTCTGGAGATCGAAGCGGATTGGGTTGGGATGAAACCGGGCTCAAACCGAGGCGAAACGCGAGTCGCAACGTGGGCTTCGTACCAAGGGCCTGGGCTGAAGATCGAATATCACGTGCCTGCGAAGTCCGAAAATCAAGGCTCGGTGTGACGAGGCCTACGAATCATAAGAAAAAGATGGTGGTTGTTGTGAGACGGCGCTGGAAGAATCGTGGAAGGAGTGAGGTTATACTCTGCTCTAGTCCCTGCCTGGAAAGTAGCTTGGTTTTCCTCGACGACGGTCTCATTGGGTGCAGAACAACCTTCATGCCCTTCAGAATTCTTAGAGGCCGTTGGCAATTGAAGCTGGCATCAAAGATTAGGCACAGGTATCATTCCTGCGAGCAATCTTGCGGATACGAGATTCTCCGCCGAGGCTTGCGTCATCCATCGCGCACCGTGCATGCTGCCCAAGTTTTCCCACTAACGACAGTGGTCGAGCCTAGATTTAATCTGTATTCTCCGTTCCTCGAATTCTATTGTGTCTGATTTTCAGTCTCCTATTCTATTATAAGTAGCATCTCTCGTTTTCCTTCGTCGTTTCAATCGCAATTCTACCCCATTCCAACCTGGGATAATTGCGCAGTTGGTCGAACCGCTCCGTTTTCTACTATCGTGCAGGTGTACATTTCCTACGAGGTGAACCTTTCCTGGAATCCCTGGTTAGCTGTGCAATGGCTCCGTTAATATGAGAGAACAAGAGGATGGAAAAGCGCTCAGATGCTTGCGGTTGGCCACAGCATCCTCTCTACGAACGGCGAAGAGAAGCGACACCCATCGTCAGTATGCCTCTACCTACTAAGGCTCCCATTGCGGCCTGATATTAGCACTTCCAGTGAATGCGACTCTTTTGGAATTTCACGAACTGGTATTGTATCTTCTATTCGGATCCATGGGTACGACTCAACTCAAGTCACCGGATCCACAAGCTTGAGGTACACTGCATCTGCATCAGCCGTTCTGATAGCCGTCTTCTCGCTTATATCCCTATCTGTCCGAACTTGCTCTGGAGTAGAGAAAATGGGTGTTATTGGTAGTGGGGCTGGTCTCGTACAAAGGGTAGGACGAGCGACAGTGAAGGCTCTGGAGAAAGAGAAGGTGGCAAATCAGTTCGAAGGCTTTCCGGCGGTGTATTTCGAAATGACGTTGAACGTCGAGTGAAGGCCTCTTGCGGTCAGGTCGCGCCTGCCGCTTGTGAAGAGCAACACGTCTTTGGCAGCTACAACACTCCGTTTGACAACAACAGCATCACCTCGCCACCACCCTCCGCCTCACCCGTGCCTGACGTCGCAATGCCAGATTTTGGCCTATCGCGCTGTAAGTAATAACCCCCCAAATACAGAATCTCTAGAATTACCCGCAACTTTCAAGTACGCGCTCTCAGCGACGTCATGCCGGACAAAACGACTGGCTGGCGTAAGAAGATACACGCCCGCCCGAAGGAGCTGAAGCTCGCCGAGGATGAGTCTGCGCCCGTCGAAGACTCCGGTGACCGTCGACGTCGCCACTCTGACAAGAGTGGCTGGCGTTTAGGAAGTCGACCGGCCACGCCCACCATCGTCACCACGCCTACTTTTCTGCAGAATGACACCGAAGACGCCCGGAGCGAGGCAAACTCTGAAGCTACCACGCCGCGTCGGGTAACAAAGCCCAAGCTTGCACGTTACCTCTCCGGCTACCGCTCCCTGAAGGATGCATCTAAGGAAGTGGAGTTCGGAGAGCCCTGGGGCGATGTAGCTCCGCCACTGGTGCCGTTGGTCGATCCGCTGGTGGCATTGCAGTCTGTGTATACACACATGAACACTCTTCCGAGCCGGCCCATCCCTGTTGACCATTATAGTGGCCTCTTTAGGATTTTCGAAGACTATCGGAAAGTGCGGGAGGAGAAAGAGCGATTGGATGCTCTGCAGCAAGAGACAATGGAGGGTTTCAGGCAGGCGGAGGACTCTTGGGCAGATGCTGAGGGTCGCTTTCAAGCTGAGATACGTCGCCTCGAACTTCTCATTGCAAACAGCGCGTCTGGGATGGCCGGGTAAGTTCGAGACCAGGAGTATCATATCCTGAACTAACTGACTCTCTTAGGCTTATGAATGCGAGGCAGGGTAGCGTCGTGGATCGACGACGGACAGTCCGAAAGACGGTGACAAGCGATCGACCCGGCACTATTCCTAGGTATATGTCCCCAGAGCAGCTGGATGAGCAGATTCGATTACGAAGCCAGAAAGGTACGTCCTGATTGAGACAGAATCACCCGGGTTTTCCTGACATGTTTCCTCAGTCCTTCTCCATCGTCCATCCTCGCCGTCCGGTAAGATGGCCGCTCTGTCCAGACAGCTTTCCAGCACCGGCTCCGAGGACCTCCCTGTAGGGACTCCACCCAACGAGGACCACAATATGACCCTCACGAGGAAGGTGAAGAGCGAGCTGGACCTAGCTAAGCTTGGGGAACCCGCGGTTTCGAACTCACACTCTCTCGAATCTGAATTTTCCCTGAAGGGAGATTCACTGCCGGATGAAATGGCCCCCCTTCCAGCTTCTCTGGACCCTGCCATCGATTGTGAGGCCCTCGTCGCTCTTCAAGAACTAGGTATACTTGTTGCGCGTAAGAAGGGGATTAATACGGATAATTTTCTCAACGGCCTCATGCAGCTCTTCACAACCCAGACCAATCAGAACGGAGGCATTGATGAAGAGCGAGTCCAAAAGGGAGAGGATACCGCTTCGCTTGAACAGTCCAGCGATGAGTATGAGGCGGAGTCGCTGGTCTTGACACCAAACCGTCGCCTGCGACAAATCCGGTCGCAGCCGCTGCTGGGTTCAGAACAGCGGCGCCGACGACACTTCTCCTTTGAGCCTGGAGATGACCAACTCGCAACCCTGGAGGAGGGCTTGAAGTCATATGAGCTGGGAGAGGACACTGGAACGGACTCACAAACAGTGCAGTCGGTCGCAGCCCGTGCTCTAGCACTTGATTTAGAGTCGGATGACTCTCGAACCCCACCACAGTCTCTGCACGTCGACCTCCAGAAGCCCTCTAAGATTCCCAGCCCGGTCTCGCGGCCTGGGTATGGAAGCGTTCGTAGAGGGGACTCCACTTCGAGCCTTCAGACTGTCTACGCTAGGCAATATCCGGAGGAACGAAGGAATTCCAGGTCGAGCGTCATCACTGCATATCGTGAGAATTCCACAGGTACTCTGCGGCCTGTCCCGAACAGCAGGAGCAGCTCCGTGGGCAATCTTCGTCACGAGGAAAGCCAACAAGCAGACCAGTCCGGAAGCCCCCCGGTACGAAGCGACGTCGCCGCCGTAGCTGCATCACTGATCCGGCCAGAGAAGGGCACCAAGGACAATCCGTCTGCGGGCTCGTCGATCCACACAATCCGCACCGGAAAGGTCAAGCCCGAGAACGAGTCCCCGCAATGACTGCGACATATCGGGAGGCTGTGAATTGCTTCAGAAAGATATGTCCCGATTCCTGCTGTGATGACACATAGAAGGAAAGTCAAAGTCGGTCGACGGTGTGGGCTTCACGTTCTTGGTTGAGGACATCCTAATATTTACCTAGTCCCAGACGCAACCATGGAACGACAACGCCGAGCGCTATATCGCCTACCATGCCTCCGGTGGCTCCCTTTTGCTCGACTCTTTTTCACTCCATTCTCACCGATCTCTGTAGTTGTTATTGCAAGGGGTCGACACTATATTTCTGGGGAAGGTTTGATGGCGAATAGAACTTGGGGGAAGGCGACGTTGGTCTAATTTCGTTGCGCGAAAGGTGCAGGATGCCCCGGGAAGCGTAATTGACAGATCGGTCTGCCTCACTCAACGAGAAATGAGAAATGAAACTCGCCAAATCGCGCACACATGACATCTCACATCAGCACCCTCGATTACGACGCTATTGCTGCCCCGTTTGCTAACAGTGAGCAGAATCTGCGATCGAGCCTATCCGCTACTTGTAGCACTTTGAGGTCACATTCGAGTCAATCTGTCGACTAACGCATCTTTCAGCTGGCGTGCCAATCTGCTAAACATCACCAGGGCCAGAAAACGAGCCCAATTCGTGGGCGGCACTTGAGCGTCGCTGTCCCACGAGGCATACGCGTCTTTTCGCCCGCCACGAATCATGCAAAGAAAAAGTACGAATCCGAAGTTCCCTTGTCAGTTGCGCCACCGTTCCCGTCGCAGATCGCCACAGGTGTGGCGCAGACAGTCGGTAAAAGGCTCGGCATGGGTAATCGGCGAGACTGAGCCAAAGAGCCGGACGCTGGTTTGTCTAAGGGACTTTGCAGCGCTGTATCGCGTGATGATGTGCAACAGATCCCGCTCATCGATCCATCCCAAAGATCGTTTTGTAACCGAAAGTGCCGCCACATTTATTTTACGACTTACAGGCACGCTCGGCCCTTTCTCCGCTGCCTGACCGGATGAAGGTCCCCTCCTCCTCGTATCGGCGGAGGTTGCCGAAGCCTCTACAGCGTGCGGGTCTTTGTGAACGATTTCCGGCGGGCGGCAGTCAGGCGTTTCCTCATGCGATTTCTGAATCACGGTAGCACGAAAGCCATCACGATGACGATAAGACTGCCGATGGCTAAAGCAGCATGGCGACCGTTGCTCGTGCATTGAGGTGGGAAAGGCGCCCGTTTCAAAGCTCCTTGTAATCTCGGCTCGATACGTGTGAGGAATAAATATCGAGGGCTACGTCTGACCAGGCGGGCAGCGGGCGAGTTGGAATTTCCCAAGCGATATGGCTGATTTAGTTTCAACTCGAGCAAGCCACAGGATTGGCTATCGAGCCCTCGTTTTGGCCGCGGAAGGGCGGGGCATCCCCTCGACGCTCTTCCGCCACTCATCCGCAGGGGAAATTGGCCGGAAGCGTAATTGAAGGGTCGGCGGTAGGGTCGTACGCTGTTCTGCTGGGCGACTGGCAGCGGCAGAAGGGCACGCGTGGAGGCTGCAGAAATGGCATGGGCAAATGCAGTTGATCGGGGACGCAGGATGGAAATGAGGTCTGCCCGGCGGCGATGGCACCAGATGTCGTCTGTGCCAGCGCACACGGTACGCGGCGCCTGGGTACGTACCGCGCGCTCAAAGACGGTCTAGCGGGCGTTTGGGTGGTCTTTTTGGGACGTTAATTACCGGGGGCGCGCCCGGGTGTGTCACTGCTTTACAGTACATACGAGCCACAGACGCCTCGCGCGAACGCCGGTGGTGTGGCAGTTGAAGGGTGGATTCGAGAAACGACCGGCTGGAACCGCGTGGCACAGGCACCCTTGGAGCGAGTGACGGCGGCCGCGCGGGTTGGCGATGGATGCAGCGACAATCCCATCCCGTTTAGGCAGCGCAGAGCTTCTGGCGGGATCGCGGAAGACGTAGAGCCGTGGCTGTGCACGCAACCCTGCCGCCCGCTACACCGGTGATGCGGTGGTGGACCGGTGGTGTCTCGCAGAGAGTACTGTCGTCCAGCGGACGCGGCGCGCAGAATAGCAGCGGCCGGCGCGCGCAGGGAGCCCAGACCTCTTCTGACTGCTCCTCGCTGCGCGCCGCTCTTGCACTAAGCGTTCCCATCCCATGCGGCCTCCTCCACCACACGCGCGATGACCGGGCCCCCAAGCGCTGCCGTTTAACCCAGCCAGAGCTCGGTCGCTAGCCCGATAAAAGACGCCTGACCTCTCGCTGCATACGCCGGCCCTGGCACCTGTGGCTTGACTCTGTGGCATCACTCCCCGTTTCATCAAGTCACCTTGGAGCCTCCCCATCTTCCGACCTCACTCTCTCTCGATGCTCTTGGACACCCAGCACCTCTGCTTGGAGCTTCCCAGCGATGTTTCGAAATCGGTATGCGCTCCCCTCCCGTCGCCTGCCCGTGGACTGCATGCTGTGATCTGCGCGTCGCGCGCAACTCGCAGCAGAGCTCCGGTACCGAAGCTGACCGCTCTGCAGGGCCAATTCGCAGAAGCCGAATGAAGAGCTGCTCGAGAACTTCAGGGCTACCTTTCCGCACCTCGCGCAGACCACGCGCTCGCAATCCCTCAACAATCCGACGGGCACCTCCCTCACCGATGCGCTCGATGTAGCTCATACCACCCGGTATGTTCTTTGCTCTCGCTCCCTTCGCGTCTGCTCCCGCTTGCGATGCGCTGGCGGAGCGCGCCATTTTTCGCATACGCACCCATCTGAGCTTGGGAGGAGCGTCGCGGCCCCTCGAATAACAGTACTGATATATCTTCTCCTCTAGGCATTTCGGCGATCATGAAGATATCAAGGACGCCGACCCTACACCGCGCGGGAATAACGAGCCATGGCGCTTCACGCCCTCTCTCCTCGATCCCAATAGCTTCGCCTTCTCGTCTTTCGCTAATCAACCGCCTGGATACTACACTCCCACCCCAGGCGGAACTAATACCCTCTATCATAGTCAGGCTGGAGACCTGCACACCCCGGGCTTCAGCTTCGGCCTAGGAACTCCACTGTCATTACCCACCTCCGAAGGCGGCGTGCATGCTGGACAAACCGCGCCTACGACCCACCTCCATGGCTTCAATCCCCACGCTCTCGGAACCCACCATCATTTCCACAACCAGAACCCGTTCGCGCTTCAGCCTCAGCATGCGCCGTCCTTCGCGCCGCACCAGTTTACCCATCAGCCCTCAGCTTTTGAGCACGCACCTCTGGCGCAGACCCACGAGAATTCCCCGATGGACAACATGGTTCCCGAGGTTGAAATGCAGGAGCAGTCACCATTGGTTGGCTTCGCACCTCAGACTTTTGAGGAGAACGTTCCGCCTCCCATGGCCCAACCCGCTGGCGAAAAGTAAGTCGACTGGTCGCTCATCCGAATTGCGTTCAGGCGCCATTGGCTTGAAAAATGCTCACGCCTTGCAGTTTCCGATATCACGTTACTTTGAATGCGCCTACAGCTATGATCAAGCATGCCGACGAGATTCCAGTCACGTATCTCAATAAAGGCCAGGCTTACACTATTTCCTTGGTGGACACCGCGCCTATTCAACCCACGTCCGTCCCTGTCAAATATCGGACGTACATCCGCATCTCCTTCGAAGACGAGCAACAGCGACAGCGTCCCGCGGGCTGTTGGCAGTTGTGGAAGGAGGGTCGGGGCACTAACGAAGCGCATCAACGGGGTGGTCGCCTGCAGGCTGTTGAATTCGTCGATCCGAGCCAGGTCGGCGGTGGTGAAGTGCAAGGACGGCCCAAGGTAGAGCTGGACATAGCCTCTTTCGACGGCTTTGCCGTAACTTGGATACCCGTTCACAACGCCGTTCCGGAGTGCTCTATCGCTGTGCGGTTCAACTTTCTCTCGACAGACTTCAGCCACTCGAAGGGCGTCAAAGGCATACCAGTTCGCCTGTGCGCTAAAACGGAACTACTCACGAGCATTCCTGGATCTCCCGAAGAAGGCTCGAAGGCCGAACTCTGCTATTGCAAAGTGAAGCTTTTCCGAGATCACGGCGCTGAGCGGAAGCTGTCCAACGATGTCGCACACGTCAAGAAGACTATCGACAAATTGAAGCAACAAATCGCTCAGGTAGAGTCTGGCATGAAAGATTTTGGAAAGCGGAAGCGCAGCGGCTCTATATCCAAGTCCACACCCAGTTCGAGGCCAGGAAAAGTTCCCAAGCACAAGAGGACATGGTCAATGTCTTCGGCAAGCTCGGCTTCGGGTACCCGCGCTCCAGCCGAAGAGGACCTGCATCTGAAGCTCGCAAGTCTACAGGACATGTTCAGCTCCACAAGACCCGTGAGCGTTCTGTATCTCAAGGGAGACGAGCAAGATGACCCGGACCTCCATCCCGTGCAGCTGTCCGGTACACCTCAGGATCTGTCCAAGATTGATACGAACGTGGATGCAACAATGTGGGAGCGACAAAGCTCTCACACAGGGGCGACCTCGTCGATTGTATCGCCAACGCCGAGTTCACAATCTTTACATTCCGACCAGCGTCGGGGCTCTAGCTTCCAGCAGCCAGCGCCGTTCCAGCCGCCCTCCCGAATGTCATCAAACGAATGGCGAAACCTGCCCCAGACAGCGACAGGAGACCTCAAACCGCACAGCGGCATTCCCGCTATCTCGGGCGTCCCAACGAAAGTTCAAAGACCGTACAGCGACGATCATGCCCTTTCTGGGTGGATCGAAGCCTTAGGCGTCGATCAGACATATCAACCGCCACCGGAACCAATGTTGAAGCCAGGTACGCTCCCCCCTTGTCGTAAATACATCATATGCTAATTTTGGTACCGTCGCAGTCGCGTGTTTCTTCGTTCAACCAAGGATCGCCGGTAAACAGCCCGAAGACAATTACTTCAGGGCCGTGTACCTGATAGAGCGAACCGTAAAAGCACTCATTGGCGGCATCGCAATGAAGATCGATATTGAACCCACAAAAGTCACCCGGGCTATTCGGATCAACCAGAAGGGGCTGCAAATCCTAATGGATGACGACGCCGTTCAGGAGATCCCCGAACAACAAGATATGACCGCCGAATTCCACGAGATTATCCCGCCGCAACAACCCATGAAGCGAGAATGGGACGCAGGCCCTACGGACATACAGGTGGATGGCGACATAGGCATAATCGAGAACGTGAACTCTACAGGCTATGAGCTCCGGCTCCTCTACTGAAAAGCCAGACGCGTCACATCCACCTCTTTCGGGCCCCTATCAACAATTTAATGACCCTACGTAATGATATTGTACTATTCGTACACACAAAGCGCAGGCAGGACGCTTTCCGGAGAAGATGAACATGTTCCACATACTGGTCGATTCGGTTCACCACACATTCGGCGTTTACATCCTCTTCTTCAAAGATACCACTGCTCCACACGAGCCATTTGTTTGATTTCCTTTCCTTCTGTCGATTGTTTCTACGATACCCATTACACACTTTTTGGATGAAGACTGGTTGGATGATATGAGACAGCAGGTACACATGGGAATTTGCGCGCAGAGTTGTTTGACACAAAATATTTCACGTACACACGACACGACCATTTGCGGAGGTAATTGACGGGAACCTACATGCTTGGATGGGAGAAAACGGGTGGCTGGCCTTTGATGCGAAATGGCATCTCCCATTTTTTTTGGGCAGAGATGGATGCTAATCCAAGACACAATATCCAAATACCTTGACTTCTACATTTTCTTTTTTTCCCTTGTCTTCTACTTCCATATTGTCGCGCGGGAAGCTGCGCTTCCGATATTTGTCGCTTTCCTTTCCTTTTTTGCATTTTATTCGATACTCATCTCTCTAACAGTCGCAGCCACAGTTCTCCGATACCCCCACTGACCTATTCGCCCACAACGTCGCACCTGCCGCGCGCAATATACATCCCCCATCGGCGGTCGTCTCAAAAACAGAACCACCTCAATATCCCCCTGCGTTAGACACGCACGAGTCAGCCGCCACCCCGGCCTCTCGAAATCTCCGTCAATAGCGCCATCCAATCGATCAGGAACACCAAGGCGCTTCTCCTATCAATCCTAGCCCTACACATACAAATTCAGCTCTTCTGCTCCGCGGCTAGGGACGTTGGGAGAAGCTGTTACCGTCCTTCCGTCCGCCGTTTCTACACCATTCTGTCGTCCCGAGGATGTTGGAGTTGGCGCAATCCTTCTCGGCCCGTTTCGAGAGCGTGCTAGCGTGCCTTTTCCGCATCGGGAAATCGAGGTGGCTGGAGAGGCATTTCTAGCGCGCCACCAACGAGGAACAAGTGCCCGGGCGTCTAGATAGTCTAGCAATTGGGCTTGGAGCTTGTCCTGCTCTGCTGTGGCTTTGGAACAACCTAGTGCCACGGCTACATGGTCTTGTTTGAGGTGCAAGCGAAACTATGTTTTGGCGGCCGAGGCTTGTCGTCATTGTGCGTGGGCGCTGTGTCCAACCACAAGCACCATACACTACATTCATGAAGAGCACGTTTTGAGGGAGATATGGAGAAGGGGGATGTGCTGGCACCGTTGGCACGTTAGCACGCGCCTGGCCGACGGGTGGGCGTCTGGCGTGGGCGAAAGACGATGGTGTTCCTGATGGTCTGGATTGAATGATCCGCAATGAGCCCTATAGCCCTGGCAGATGGCTTGTTTCATAGCACCATAGGGGTGGTAGCTGGATTGGATGCGACAGCTGTCACGTTAGTTCTCACCGCATGTTGCCTTCGTTGTCGCCTTCGTTGTCGCGGGCTGTGTAGAAGTAGGCGGGTCAGAGAACCATCCAATTGTGTGTATACTCAATTGCTTCCTGTACGAGTATGACCTCAGTATCGAACGATCGGATTGCGAATGTGGACCATGCAATTAACGCCAGCGGAAATGGAACGACGAATTGTTGTGGTGATTGCAACGCCCGCTCGGAATAGTCAAGCCACAGTTCCTGCAAGGATGGTCTGATCTAAGGGAGTTTAATGTAGGACAAGAGATCTTAGCCCTTTTCTCATTCGGGCCTTGGAGCGGGCGCTTTCGGTCCCTGGGCCTCATGGGATGTCTGTCTTCCGTGCCGTCTCCGGCCGTGACCAGAGTACAGTAACTTCTCCGTCGTCATACCGAAGTGCGGCCGGTCGTACCTCGGGAGGTAGCCTACTGTTTCCAATTCAAAGACCTTCGGAATCAGTATTCTGGAGGGGTTTTCTCCAATTGATTGATAGTCGCCACGGCGTGACTAACACTACACTCTGCCATCGTCTACTCCGAACCCGTCTCCGGAAGATAGGTACCGAGCCAATCCCATTCGACCGCTCAAAAAGGACACCTTGTCCAGTACTTCTATG
Organism: Trematosphaeria pertusa; assembly: GCF_010094035.1. Classification (NCBI taxonomy): domain Eukaryota; kingdom Fungi; phylum Ascomycota; class Dothideomycetes; order Pleosporales; family Trematosphaeriaceae; genus Trematosphaeria; species Trematosphaeria pertusa. Next base: position 2,409,614 of record NW_022987215.1, on the reverse strand, counting down.
ATTAGAAGACTCGGCTCGCTTCACCGAACGCGCATCAACGATCTGCAAGATCGGCAGGTCGATTTGCTTCATCGAGGAAGCGGCACGGAAGCGTGAGCCACAGATACCACGAGCTTTCGCCACATGTGCGTTGCAGTTGTGGCGGGTGGCATGTCACACTCGCCACAGCGGCACGGGAAGCTGTGCCTCGTGACGGGGTTGCGGGGAGGCGTTTGGTGGAGCGTTCGGCTGGGCTTTCAGACTGCTGCAGCTTCTGCAACGCTGGATGCCGAGTTAGCCTGAAGTGTACGTGTACAATTTGCCACATAGGTAATGATGAGATCTTTTACGCGAAGGCGGACTTGCATTCAGCTGGACAGGGCGGTGTGTGTTGGAGTGACTTGGTATCTCGCACTGCCGCTTTTGGATAGCGTGGGTCATTGGTCCGGGACGCCTCGACGCGTAGACGTGGGGTTAAGCTCAAATCTGGTCTAACTCGCAGGGGCAAGAGACCTGGGGAAAGATACCTAGTACGGGGCGAGTACAGTTCTCTGCACTGCCACAGGTTGTCTAGCTCTCCGTCGGCCATCGACCTGCAGTAATCTCACCTGAGCGAGGGGAAAGCGGAAGCTTGGTGATTGCTCGGGACCCTCTGCCGCCATCATTGATACCGCATCTACCTTCGCGCATGCGCAGGTGCATGTTGGCCGCTGCAAGTTGCCCTAGGCTTATCGACGCAGGCCAAAGTAAGGGTCCGGAAGATGCTACCGATCCCAGCCTAATGCCCGAATCCTGGAAAGGTCGTGAAGGAGGGGAATCCCAGAAACACTGTTTAACCGAATCCTTTTGAATTGTGACGGAAGGGTCCCGTGACTGCGGCCTTCACCCTGGGCAAACCGATTGCAAAGGGCTTCGTCAGCGGATTCTTCTCGCCTCGGCGAAACATACATCAGACCATGTCCCCCAGCCGTCTGCCTCAGAAATGAGGATACAATGCCGCTTCGGCGGTTCGGCAAGGAATGCGAACCCGAATTCTGCTCTGGAGATTGCCCGAGCATAATAAACAGCTCGTATGTCTGACTGCAGAAAGCTGCAGGCCAGCTCACTTCGGCTACAGATCGTTTCCTGGGCGAAAAGTGTTTCAGACCCAATATCACACCGGATGATAAGTGACGTCAGAGTTAAAGTAGCCCCAAGCTCCCAAGGTCGTGTTTCGAAAACTTAACAATTCCACGAATAATGATTCTCCGCTATTATGCTAGAGTTTTAACGTGGCCGCATTTGGCGAATGCAATCCGTATGCCTATCAGTAGAGCGGCGACCTGCACATGCGGCGCAGACGTACAGGATGTGCCGGAAAGCTGCCGGTTGGATGATGCATGTTAAAGGAAGAGGCGAAAACAATGATGCCCATGTAACCTGGATCCTTGGAAGTGGCTGATTTGAGACTTTGGGATTGGGCCGGGTCAGCATACCATACCGTCATGCTCGTTGGCACCGATGTCCCTGTCGTCTTCAAGCTCAATAATTGAAATCACCTTTTGTGATAATGAAAAGAGATAGCGTAGGTTGAATTTGTTAAAAGCTCCGAAACTGAGGCGCTTTGCGCTTCCGTATGGAGTTGAGCCGTCAATGTGCTAGCCTGTCAACGGTACCGGAGTCTTGACTTTTCCCCGCTGTCGTCACTCCGCATGAAAGCCGTTCCGGACGTGCGCACTGCTACCCAGCTTTCGCCTCCAAAAAAGGCGCCGAAGAGCTTCTTGGAGGACGTTCCTCATGCGGAATGCCTCCGAAGTCAAGCAGTGGTCGTTGCTTTTGGGATCGGAATTCGCGGCAAAGTGAGGCTTGTCCCGACGCATGCCATGACCTTCGACGATCCGGAACCGAAGGATCAGGCAGCGGTGCCCGGCTTCCTGGTGGGACGGAGGTGTGGCTGGTGTGTTGGTAGCAGATTTTTGATACGTGAATGATACGAATGACAAGATGCGTTCGGGACATGTGGGGGATAGACCGCTTTTGTGGCGCACCGCCACAGATTGGGTATCAAGACATGAAACCGTCAGAAAGGAACAGAGACTCGTCGAGATATCAGAAAACAGACAGTCACATCAGCATCTTCCAAAGGGGCTGGCGCATACGAGCCGTGACGGCTATCAATCATCGAGCTCTCTCCCAAAGTCTACCAGCCGCAGCTTTCTCGCATCTTTTGGATGGAACTGTGCGATCTTCGCCCTGACGAGGAATCTCGACGCTGCCGAATCTCTGTCCAGCTCATAGTAAGCCCTGCCCCCTCCAGGGCCTGTCAAAGTTGCGAAGAGGTTCTCAATTAGCTGGCGCATCTCATTATCAGCAGCTTCGGCCTCTGTCAGCGGCTCCTCCTCTTCATCAATAGCAGCCTTGTCGCCCCAAATCTGATCAATTCTTCGCTGCCTTGTCTTGTCGGACACCGGCTTCTTCGTGGATTTGACCTTGCCCTTCTTCGTAAAGCCAGCTGCGAGCGTGTCGGTCTCAACGTCCAACATGTCGCCAACAACAGGACCGCCCAGCTCTTCGGCAGCAAGCATGGCGGATAAGTAGTCGTTGATGAAATCATTCAGAGCTCCCCCGAGCTGCTTCATCTCCTCATCGTAGCCCTCCTTCTGGGCGCGCTTGGTAGCAATCAGCTCCTTCGCAAGCTGGGCAGGCGTCTTCTGCGATCGATCTTCGTGCTGCGCCCGGAGTCTCTGGATCCTCTTCTCCATGGCTTGCGCGATCAGATGCGCATCATGCAGGTTCGTTTCCTCGTTTCGGAGCGCAGCTTCCGTTTTCGCGACTTGCTCCTGAGTGCTAGAGACCGCATCCTTCGTCCCCTGGATGTTCTCCTTCAAAGTGCGAGCAGCCAGGAGAGCCGGAAGAACTGAGCCTTGAGAGGGAAGAAAGGGCGCCGTCGAAGTCAGTCGAGTATACGCGTTCTTGACTGCGAGCAGCTGCCTCAGCTTCTCTCTGGGATCCTCGGATGCATAGGCGGCCTTTTCCACGTCTATGCTAGAGGCAGCGCGTAACTAGACGTGTGATCAGCGCGCGTTCAGCTTCAAGTAGGGATACACGCACCTTTTCCAGCGCAGCTTGTTGTTCCTGCACGCGAGCTTGCAGTTCCCTCACAGTCTGCTCCAGTCGCGCCTCAGTGCGAGACGCGTCAAAATCCATTGGATCGTCTTGCAGCTCGCGAGCTTCGGCAGCGTATTTCCGGATGTTGGCAAGTGTCTCATCCTGCGGTGGTGCCATGGCAGGTGTTGAGGCCACCGAAGTAGAAGACAGTAGTACGTTCCCTTCTGTGCTCCTTCCACAGGTGGTACGCGATATCAATGTTGCGCGGTGCCGACGCGGCGCGGTACAAATAAAGCGCTGTGAGACGCGATTACGCGCAGTGGACTCGCAGAAAGAGCGGCTCACGTGACCAGATCCACCGCCAAGGCGCCAAGGCTTCTCCACTTCCTATTTGGCAGCCGCGACCGCAACGACTGCACACCTTCTCCCTCACGCAACACCACCTTCTCTTCTACTGACACCCCCCACCCGAAGCACATCCACTGCTCCTTCTCTCTCAGCTATTCCTGTCGCGCTGAGGAAGGTGCGCGCACCCGAGCCTGCCTTCTAGATCTGAGACGCCGGCTTGCTCCTCAAAAAGGTTTGACGAGCGAGCTTTCTTTGCTTGGGCCATTTCTTCTCTCCTCAACGCCTCCTCCACCCAGGTAGCACACTCTCTCCGACACCCTCGCTCCACCTGCACCAGCACCAGCGGCACCTCGCTCATCGAGAGGCTGCTTTTCCGACCACTCCATCACCTCCACGCTCCAAGCCCAGCCCAGCTTCCGACGACCCTGCCTCTACGTCCTTTCCAACCGCACACTCGCAGTTCCACCCCAACCGCCCGCACCAGCACGTTTTCCTTGACAGCCCCCGCTGTACGTAACGTGTCAAAGAATCGAATCAATTCAGTCTCGCAGCAGTCCGCTTGAGCCATTGCCTGGACCGTGAAGAGATATACTAGTGTTTCAAGACTCATCGAGCAGGAAAACATGTCCGCATCACCGACCATCGCCACTTCTTCGGCCAAGCGGCCTCTGGAGGAACCCTCCTCGCCCGCTGGCCCCAATGACCAGCCAGATGCTAAACGGCCCGCGCTGGATAAGATGGTGAAGGAGGACCCGACCGCAGAGGACATCGACACGGCGCAGCCAGTCAAGGGTGAAGGCATCGCGGCCGACGACATCAAACCCGACGACGTGAAGCCGGCCCCAACTGCAGAGGAGACCATCGCGGCTCAGAATGGTGCTAAGGACACCGAGACGGACATTGTAGTTCCAGACGCACCGGCCATCCTCGAGACTCAGCCCATCCAGTCCACATCTGGCGCCAACGGCCGGTCTCTCCCGCACAACCAACACCAAGACGAGACCAACTGGCTGCACCTGCGCGCATGCATTGGTACGAGCGAGGCCGCGACCATCATCGGCAAAGGCGGCGAGAATGTCACCCAGATTCGCCGTCTCTCTGGCGCAAAGTGCACCGTCAGTGACTATTCTCGAGGCGCTGTCGAGCGCATCTTGACGGTGAGCGGCCAAGTAGACGCTGTGTCTAAGGTACGTTGGTCATATCTTGATGACAGTTGACAGCAACGCTAACTTGCGCAGGCGTTTGGTCTCATCGTCCGCACCCTCAACCAGGAGGACCTCGAGACGCCTTCTACGTCACAATCCAAGGCCTACCCTATGCGCTTGCTGATTCCCCACATCCTCATCGGCTCAATTATCGGCAAAGGGGGCGTCCGCATCCGAGAGATCCAAGAGGCATCGAATGCTAAACTGAATGCATCGGACACCATGCTTCCGAACTCTGGCGAGCGCTCGCTCGTCGTGCTTGGTGTAGCAGATGCTGTTCATATCGCTGTTTACTACGTCGCTCAGACCCTGGTGGAGCAGCTCACGGAGCGGTTCGGTGGCCCAGCTGCTTCGCAATACGCGACTCGTAGCGGTACCGCGGCGAACGTCGTACCGGGTGGCATGTCTGTTCAGCCTTACGTCCCCCAACCCGCTGGAGGCCAATATGCTTATCCTGACAACTACCGCCGACATGCCAACCAAGCACAGCGCACCCCGGTTCATACACATGCTACTCCGTACATGCATGGACAGCCGCCGCATCAAGGCTATGGACAGCCCAACATGCCTTACGGAGCCGGCTCGCCTGCGCGCGCTCACTACGGTGCCCCTGGACCTCAGCCGACTCCCTATGGAGCTCACCACGCTGCTGCACCAGTTGCACATGGCGCAGCCCCGAATCAGCCGCCTGTGCAACTTCCTGGACAGGTAAGTCAGACCAGGTCGATGTCAGGCCAAAGTCGAGTGCTATGGCGGAGCCGCAACGGTTGCACCACGATATTGGTGTAAGTTGCAGTAGCCACACGCTCGAGGCAGGCACACCATCGCATCCATCCCTATTTTTTTTTCTGCGAATCGTGCTGACTCTATCTCTTGAAGCCACTCACGCAGCAGATCTTCATCCCGAACGACATGGTCGGCGCAATTATCGGTAAGGGTGGTGCAAAGATCAACGAGATTCGGCAATTGAGTGGCAGTGTCATCAAGATCAACGAGCCTACTGACAACAGCAACGAGCGCCTCGTCACTATCACCGGCACCCAAGAATGCAATCAGATGGCCTTGTATATGCTGTATTCACGACTCGGTGAGTTGCCTGGATCGCGCCAAGGAAACTTCGGAATGCTAACATGACGCAGAGTCGGAGAAGCATCGCATCTGAGCGCGAAGCTCATTCTCTACCGTTCGCTCAACCACCAACGGTATATCGGTATTAGATTGAACGCGCCTTTCCACCCGGCTCTCCCAATTCTGAATGCATTCGGCCGCACGGCGTATACGGTTAGGGATCTCGGCTTCACGATTTGTATTCTACAAAACATACATAAGTTTCATGGAGACCGTTCGGCAAGTATGCGCGAAGCAGGTGGTCTTGGATTCTAGACTTCGAAGGGGTGGGGTATGCGATGCTGCCTTGCCAGTATCTGCCCTGGGAAGCTATGAGTCGGGCGATTAGTGACTCATAGGTTGGCCCGCTACTTTCCTCGGTAATTTGACAAAAAGCTTTCTAACAAATTTCATATGACAAACTTCACTCTGGTCCCTTTTGCGCTGCGTTTGAAGGTGGTGTGTTGGCGTGCTTTCCGCTTCCGGCACCATGTTTGCTTGCGCGGAAACAAAGAATTGTCAGTGGTTAGGCTGCGCGCGTCCGCCACGCAGTGTCTGAGGCTCCATTTTGGATATGTATATTTGGAGGTGCATTCCAAGTATGACTCCACCTCAAAGGCTAACGCATGCGGCGAGCTCTATCAGAACATCAAATGAGGACGGGAGGCCTGCAATTCTTCACCCTAGAATAGCATCTTGAGCGCAACTCGTGCGTTCTAGCTACCCGCTCTCATCACTGTCGTTCCTGTCGCCGCCGTGGGTTCGTATTTTTATGAAGGTCCGGGAAAGAGTGATTTGCGGCCAGGATAGAGGAAGAGAAGGATGACGCGCGACGACGACGACAATAATAGAATGGCTCGCATTCCCGCAACCCTCCCGCCACCTTATACGACGACTGGCACGCGGGCCGCTTCGCTGAGGTACGTACATGACACAAACACGCAAGGGAGCGAGACGCCATTCCATGCAAGATGCTGTATCTGGGATCTACTTCTTTAACACCATCCACGTTACGCAATAGACACAGTAACAAATGCTAACAGCAACCCCAGAACCAATGCCTCCGACTTCAGCACCACGGCCGAAATCCTCGTCGGCCCCGATCGCACGCGCTACCTCATCCACACCTCCCTCCTGACCAAGCAATCTCCTTACTTCCGCGCCGCCCTCACCTCCTCCTTCCTCGAAGCATCTACGCAATCCATCTCCCTCCCGGACATCCACCCAGAAACCTTCACCCTCCTCGTCGAGTGGCTCTACAACGCGACCCTCAAACCACTCCCCTTCAAAGAAGACAAGCCAGCCTATTACACCCTGCTACACTTGTACATCCTCGCGGACCGGCTGTGCTTCGAGGGCCTGCGCAACCACATTGTCGACGCGATATCCGACCTCGCGGAGTCGACGAACTCGGTGCTGACGCCGAGCGATACGCGATTGCTATACGAAGGCGTGCGGGAGGATGCGAAGATACGGGAGCTTGTGCTCGACCTGTTCGCGTTCAAGAAGACGGACAAGCTGATCGATACGCATCCGGATCGCTGGCACGCAGGCTTTCTCCGCGACCTCATCGTGCGGCTAAAGCGGCCCTGCAAGCAGGCCATGCAGCGCCACACCCAGCGTATGTGGCTGCCCAAGAGCTGGGAGTCGACGCGCGCGTGCGACAACTGCCGCGTTATCCTGCCACCGCTACAGGGCGCGATCGCGTGCGACGAATGCTGTTGCGCGTGGTGCATACCGTGTGCCGGGGAGGGCGTTGCGGTGGCGAGTTGGGAGGATGGGCGGCCGTCGATGAGCTACGGCGCGGAGGCGGGGAAGAAGGCGTATGGGGCGCCGAGGAAGTGGGAGAGTTGTAGGCCGTGGAAGGGGAGTCGGTGTATGGTTTATCATGAGCATCGCGAGACGGAGGCGTGTTGGGAGGTGTTTATGGGGAGGTGACTGTATGGTTCTGACGGTGCGGATGCGGATGCGGAGAAGGGCGCGAGGCAAATGAAGAGGAGGTTAGTTTGGTGGGCGGGGTGGCTGTAGGGGAAGGTGCAATGGAGCGGAACAGGGAGAGACCATATATCAGAGTCGTTGTCGTCATTTTGGATTTGGGCGAATGTATCATAGCGCTTCGCGTTTCGGTTGTTTTGGTCTCAGTACGAACTCGCGATTCAGCAAACATCACCTGAGGCTTAGTTTCTGCATGCTATCAGTAGGTGCTGTCTGCACTAGAGTGGACGAATCGAGGGAGACTTGAGACCAACCGCTAATAATGACAAGGTGAGGATGGCAGTTGCCGAGTGCTTGGAATCAGAGTGGAAACACGCTCTTGCGCTATTTCGATACTTGGGTAATACGGTCCTACCCGCTAGACCTCATGTTGGAAACCTCTCCAAATATCTATTTTACACAGCCATTAGACGCCCAAACCTCCAAGAAGTTACTAGAGGACGAGAGATAATACAAAGGAGAAGAGTCTCCAAGAACCATTAGCACCTAACATGGCATCTTACTCAACGAAGCCCTTGACGTCTACAAGAGTGTTAGCATGGGAAGCTAATCTATGGGATGGATGAACTTACTATTCAACCACCTAATGTACTCCTTCTGCTCCTTGTGGTCAATGTAATCGGGGATGAACAGCGCCATACGGGTGTTGATGCCACGCTCCTCAAGGTACTTCTCGAGCAGGATCTGGAGGTCCTCGTCCAAGTTGCTGAATGGAGGGCCAGTGTACAGCGTCCGCCGTTGCCAGTCCTTCTCTGCGGTCGCAGGGTCGGCGAGGTCGGACGACGGGAAGTACCAGAGGTCCTCAATTAAGAAGTCGCCGTCCTGAGCAGTAGCCTCGATCGCAAGGGCACCCTTGCCGGGCCGCTCGATACGGATGGTGGCATGGGCGGGGAAACCTTGCTGCTGGCCTCCCTCATCGTACTCGTCATCCAGCTCCTCGCGGTCCGCCGGCGCAATCTGGTCCTCGGGCGCGACGCGAATATTGCCATCCTGTGTTTTCCCCTGGTTGATTGCGCCCTTAGTGTTGGCTCCGCCGGACTGGGTGTCGCCGATGACATCGTCAACATCGTTGTCGTACATGGCAGAGTCGGTCATCTCTTCACTGGGGGCGTTGCTGTTCAGGTCGGCGGTGGTGAATGTGATGCGGATCTTCTCGTCACCGAAGGTTCGGGTCAGGATGACTTCCTGGTGGCCGGGCTTGTCCTCGATCTGGGAGCCGTTAGCTCTGGGCTTAGAGATCCGGGGACGGAGAGTATTGCAGTACCTCGTAGGGGCTGTTCTCGAGATATTCCTTGATGTTGGCAGAAAGATCCTCGTCCTCCTTCATATCCTCCTCCATGGTGATCTCATTCTGAAGCTTTGCGACGAGCTCCTCTTTGACTGCGGCCGGGTCAGCGAATGCTCCATGACTATCCGTCCATACAATTCGTACCATCTGATTCTTGTCTCCGCACAGCCGAGAGGTGGAAAGAAGCTGCAAGACGGGGAACTGACTGCGCCCACGACGGCTGGAGCGCTGCGACTGGCCTGAATAGGGAGAGTTGCGGGCGGATAGCTTTCGTAGATAGACGTGCGGCAGACCGCGGAGCGGAGCGGGCAAGGTTTCGCAGGGCAAGCATGGCGGATGTGGAAGGGGGTATCTCAATGAAATCGGAAAGTAATCGAAAGGAAGGATTGAGGATGAATAGAGGAGTTGTGATGGGACTTCTCGAAAAGTTTCGATGGTCTGAGCTCCGCTGCCAATGATTTCGTCAGAATCACGTGCATCGCGGCGGAGACTTAAGCTCCGAATAATTTCATGCACAGCTCCGCCGCTATCGGCTTGTGACGACTCTCGGAGCTTTACAGCTTTCTCCTGGGTGACCGCTCCAAGTACTTATACCGGCGCATGGGATTGGAGCTTCTTCTGACTTTGGAGTTTTGTTTTCCAGTCCCTTCCGGCCTGTCCATTTCCCGCGAAGAAGCTCCGAGTCATTCAGTTCACGAGCACCGATTGAAGCACGAGATACCGCGGGAGCTCCGTTCCACGCGTAGAAGTTCGGTTTCTTTCGTGAAGAAAGCCCATAGTGCTCAATCGCCATGGCTGCGACAACAACAGAGAAGAAGAAGAAGGTATTGCGCGCAAGCAGAAACCAGAGTGACGACAGTAACTGAAATGCGATAGCCGAGTGCTCTGCGGTCAATCATAGCGGGCGCAACAGCTGGAGCAGTGGAGATTTGTAACTATCCCTCGAAGTCATGCTTCTAACCATAACTGACTATCACTGCAGCAATAACATACCCCGCCGAATGTACACGATCAAGACCTCTTCCTCCACCGTGAATCCCATTCCTGACCAACATACACAGTCGCGAAGACCAGATCCCAACTCAACCGAAGATTACCAGACGGAAAGAAGCTCCCATGGCCGCCATTCGGCAAGCAATGGTACGCTGGCTGCACAACGCTGATAATCGGGAACTCGCTGAAGGCTGGGATACGTACGCGACCTGCGATCCAATAGCTAGAATCCACCTCTGACACGGACACAGGATTCGTCGCATTCGACATGTACAAAGCGCTCCTCATGGACGCTGAAGGCAGAGTCTCGGGCCCCGCAACCGTAATAGCAGGCTTCGGAGCCGGCGCCACTGAATCACTCCTCGCCGTGACACCCTTCGAGAGCATAAAGACGCAACTCATCGACGACCGTAAATCTGCAAATCCCCGCATGCGAGGCTTCCTCCACGGCTCGAAGATAATAGCGCGGGAGAAGGGCATACGGGGTTTCTTCCAAGGCTTTGTTCCGACAACTGCGCGACAAGCTGCCAATTCTGCGGTGCGCTTCTCCAGCTATACCGCACTAAGGCAGATGGCACAATCGTATGTAGCGCCCGGCGAGAAGCTCGGTGCTGTAAGCACTTTCGGACTAGGCGGGATGGCGGGCATAATAACGGTATACACCACGATGCCCATCGACACAATTAAAACGCGGATGCAGTCGATAGAAGCACGGAGCCTCTACAAGAACAGCTTCCACTGCACCGCTAAGATATTCAAGGAAGAAGGTCTTCTTACGTTCTGGTCTGGTGCGCTCCCACGGCTGGGGCGGCTCATTCTCAGCGGCGGTATTGTGTTTACCATGTAAGTATTTACCCCATTCTGTTCGATGTCCGCGCCATTGCTCACATAATCGCAGGTACGAGAAATCAATGGAGTTCATGGAGAAGATGGATCCGGAGGGTCGATATATATGATGTCGGACTCTCGGTCCTCCGTACTCGTTGGCCGCTCACCATTTTCGAGCCGAACCACTACGTTTTACGAGCCAAGCGGAGCTGAGGCAGGTTACCAAGGGAGCATAATCTAGGGTACGTGGTATTGTAAGATATATCGTAAATCATACAACAGGCTGGAAGAGAAGGAAAGGGGATATCCAACGCTATAACCCCGGGCGATCAATAAGCAAATACCCTGCATAGTTCATATTTGCCTCCGATCTTGAGGACTGCCTTGATTAGATACCGCCCGATTCCAAAGGCTTTTTCCCACCACCAGCTATCTAGCCCTGTACAGGCATTCGTACCAACAGACTATTTTCTCCATCCGCCGTAGCCTTCCTCCTTGCGCACGAAAAAGTCTTACTGATGCATCCCTCCTTCCTGCGACAGCCACTGCAAATCCGAGGGCTCGAATTGCGGGAAGGTAAATGGCGGGATGAACATTTGGTCTTCACCAACTGATGCGCTGCCGAAGAGTTGTTCCCATTCGTTCTATCACGCATGCGTTAGCCTCGTTCACACAAATCAAACTCCTTGCTCGACTCACCCAGTCAATATCATTAATCGCAGCATCCATAGGACTACCACCAATCCCACTGCCGCTTCCGCTCCCTCCGCCCATACCAACCATTGCTGGATTGTTGCTGGTGTCACTACCTCCGCCGGGAGTCATACTCGCAAGGCCTGGCGGTGGGACGGTGGGCGCAAAGCCGCCGAAGCTGTAGGGTGTTTGCGTGGTTGACATGGGTGGTGGTGGTGCGGCGTTGTTAGTGGTCGCCATGTCGAAGGAGCCCCAGTCTACACTGGGAATTGCGCCTAGAGGTCCTTTCATTGGGAGCGAGGTCTGCAGGTAGTGCTGTTGCTGTGGTTGTTGATGCTGAGGATGGGATGAGTAGGATTGCTGTCCTTGCCCGCTGCTACTCATGGTGAAGGTGCTGGTCCCTGATTGCATCGAACTGCTTCGTTCACGCTCCTCCCGGCCTATGGCTTGCTCCTGCTGCTGCGGCTTCTTGCTTGTAGCTAGCTCCCGCGGTCCAGCATGCGGCATATTGGACGGAGCGCGCATACGTCGTATTGTGGCGTACGTTCCAGTCCGCTCAACTAACTCACGCAGCAACATTCTTGCCTTCTCAGAAGGGGGAAGAGCGGCAGGAAGATCGAACGCAAAGTCCATGCATCGCCAAATACGCGCCTCGATCGCCGGGTCTGGGGTAGTCACATACATCTCGTTGAGCAGGAGCAGCGCAGTGTGGTACTGATGCAGAGCGCCCACGTACCACGACCATTGCGCCAAGGCGGGTTGTTGTTCGATGGTCATGCTGTGCTCGAGGATCATGATGCAGCAGGAGATCATGATCTGGCGGAGCCGCTCCGGCATCTTGCGTTTATCGTTTGAGGCGAAGGTGTGCAGAACCATAATGTAGAGTCGAGTGCTTAGAATGCCGTACATTTCCATCGCGACGACGTGCTGCGGGTTACTTTTGCTCATCATGGGAAGGTAGGTCCTCTCCATTGCGGCTTTGAATCCTTGGATCCGGCTGAGAAGCGAGGTTATCGTGACTTTCTTTTCGCCCTTCTCGACTTTTCGCTGCAACTTTGGTCGCTCGATCCACATCAGCCGTATCATTTCGTAGCACTCAAAGCGCATCCGCGTTATGGTCATGTCGGTAAAAGACGTGCTGTCCTTCATCATGTACACACCTATTGAGGCGGCGGCATCGAGGTCCTCATCGTTGACATTGAGAGGGAACCGAGTATCATATTCTTCACGGCGGATCTGGGGCCGTGGTCCGGTTGCCTCGCATGTGCGAATGTCTAAGAAGCAAATCTGGTACCAGATCAGGCGGCGAATGTGGATTTCAATAGGGTCGGTTGAATAGCTGATGGGATCGCGGTGTAGCCCCATGCACTCAGCAAGACGTATGCATGTGCCTGTGAGGGCGGAGTGTGCGCGAGACACTTCGGCGCGGCAGAGAGGAAGCTAGGTGGTTGTGGTGAGCAGGATGTAGTCAGGGGTTGTTATCACGGATTCTCCGGTAAATGCCGGCACGTGGAGAGAGTAGGGAGCTAGGAAGTAGTCTGACACGAAGACAGAGAAAGTACTCTTACCAGATACATGACGAATGCCTGAAGTGTCTCCAGCTTAGTGGTTCGTAGGAAGTTGGCCCGTGCCAATGCGGACTCCGTTCCCTGCCTGAAATTATCGACTAGGCTTTGCTTGTCGACACCAAAATCTTGTTGTACTCTCTCCTCAGACATAGAGACAATCGCGCTCAGAAGCGCCGCGAAAAGCACAGCTTGGAACGATATTCGGGGCTCGATCCCAGCGCCGATATTCCTCCAGAGTGTGTCGTATTGGCGTTCGAACGATGGTCTGTGAACTGTTCGAATTATGGCATGGACCGCTTGCCAGTAATGCGCCAACAGTTTGTCAACAAGGACTTTTGAAGGCAGATATGTCATCATCGAAGTCTTCTCAACGCCCGGGGCGAAGAAGAAACTCGACGAAGGAGCGACATAGTCTGACGAAGGAGACATCCATGAGCCCGGCGACTGGTTTGAAAATGGATTCCGGTCGTCGCTATTGGGCACTTCTTTGAGGGCTTGAGCAAGCTGTATCTTTGTTAGTCTTGCGTCCTTTCTAAAGCGCTTCAGGATACCCCATACCTCTTCAGAAAATCGAGGCCTGACCAGGCCGCCGATCCTCTCAGTGATCCTCAATCTTCCCATTGAGATACCGAGGTCGACAATGTCATCATTCCCCTCATTCTCGTAATACATGGCATCCTCTGTTACGAGATCTGTGGACTCCAGACCCTTTGCATCCTCTTCCTCCTCCTGGTCGCTGTGGCCCGCTTCTTGACCTGGTAACGTAGGCGCTGATGAACTCGGAGAAGATTTCGACTTGGAGCTCTCTCGTCGTCCTCTTGCTACGTCCTCTTCCAAAGTCCTCTCCAGCATGCCCATCTTCTCCTTGACCTCGGCCAGTTTAGCCTGCGCGTCAGGATCTAGTCCCTGCGCGATGAACACACAGAGACGGGAAAACTTAGTACAATTGGTACATGGGTTCTGCTTGTCGCACTTGAGCTTGCGCCGGCGGCACTCCAAGCAGGAGGTGATCAGGCGGTTCCTCCGGCGGATCCGAGGCTGCTCCTTGTGCGCCTTCTTCTCGCCTGTCGTGGCTGGTGAAGCAGCGATTGGGGTCCCCTGGGGCGGAGATGTCGTCGGAAGCAAATCGGACATTTTCCCGAGTGCAGATTCTCGTCGCAGCCACGGCTACGCAGAGCGACGTGTTGGGCGCAATCCTTACGGACGTAGGAGCAGCGAGGAGCAACCCTATTAATAAGTCCGTGGAATGGTCGGTAAGTGGGACTAACGATGAGATATATAGCGTCGGAGGCCCTCACTGCTCTTCCAAATACCCAGCTCAGCACGACGTAGGCTCAGTCCCGATAATGTCGATACAGGTAAGGTGGTGGCGCCGGCAGGCAGCAACGGCTTCCGACTGCGAAGCTGCACAGTTTCCTATAGCTGTACGGTCTTGGTAGTGACGCGGCTGACGTTTGCTACAGATGAGGATCGTCCGATTATTCGTTGATGGCCGTCCGCAGTGATGGTTTTCGGGGTCGTTGGAGTCGTTCTCTCCGCCAAGTATTGTCCGAATTGGGATGGCGATGCGAGCAACGCCTGAGGCTATCGTCGAACTTGGCCCCTTCCTTTGTCAGCGACGCGCAGCTTACCTTATACGTCTCCTTCAGGCCTTTTACCTACCGGCGGCTGTCTTTGCGCTTCTCCCTCGACTCTGGGGAGCGGTCTGGATAGATTGCGCTTGCGGTGCGGTACGCCCGGGCTCGCCGGACAAAGACACCGTCTCCTCTTCATCGTCTCCTCGGGCACGCAGCCTTCTCGCCGTTCCTAGCACAAGGGACGTAGCACCAATATTGTGCCCGAAGCCGCGATAGGCACGGCTTCCCTGAGAGCAACCTTCAAGCAAACTTCACCCGTCGCTGACCGCACCTTCGTAGCGATGATGGTTTGAGCGCCCTTGGATGATCGAACGGTAGACCGCTTGACTGCCAATCAACAGTGTCGCAGCTCTCCGCGTTCGGCGACAATGGATTGCCGCGTCGAACGAATGTGTAGAGCAACAGGACTCGTCAAGGGCTTCGACAGTGCTTGCGCAAGCTGTTGTTTCACGAAGGCATCATGTCCCATCCCAACGCTACCCCACAATCTATCCGATGGCTTCGCTTGACGTCTCTGTATGCATGCGATCTATCGTTCACCAACGCCAAACGAAGACGACTTCTGCCATGTTCTGGCGTTCAAGTCTTCGGCGGGTGTCCAGGATGAACCGTATTCATCGATTGGCGGGGGAAAAGAGATGGGACTAGACGCTGGAACTTGACCTTCACAGCTCAAAGGCACGCAATTCAAGGAAACGCAGGTGTGCTGTGGTACAGTGAAAAGAGCACGCATGCCGCGGCGTGGATGTACGAGCAGCTAAACAGGTGCGATCGTCTCTCAAGTATTACATTCACGCCGTCTTCCCCGTTGCAACGTGCGAGCCGCGCAAGCTCAGGTGTCAAATGATGAGCGGGCCACGTACGGCCATCGAAATTGGCAGATAATTCATCATCATTTCCTCTTCGGGCGTCGTCAGATTGAAATCCCGCTCTCCAAGCTCCGCTCATACTTACGCTTCCGACCGCGGACAGCTGTCACGGATCAAAAGGGCAATCCCACGGTGACAGCCACTGATGATTCCATATCAAACTTACATCTGTCCCCCGAAGGCTTCCGGATCAGATCGGCAAAGAACGCTTCAGGGAGCATCGGTCCGAAAGCATTCGAGGGCTGTAAGGCATAGCAATGGGGGCACATCCGTAATTCCCGACCGTCAGCCGGCTCGCAACCTGGACACTCCGCCCCGAAGGAACTGCGAAGCGTTGAGTCGCATGTTCCGACAGTTCTCCTGGCATCGTCAGCGTATGCCCCACCATGGAGGTGGGGTAGCTCCGGCTGCTCACATCATGCGGAATCTCACGAAACTCCACCACCCCATTTCTGAACTCTCGTCTTATATATTCGTACTTCCAGGCTCCCAATCACTCTATCTTTATCCGTACTTGCAAGAGAACCTCCAACATGTCTGAGCAAGCCACTGAAGTAGCATACCTATCCATAGTTCCCGGCACCGACCTCTCCACCGGCGATAACAAGGACATATGGGAGGCTACGTTAGGTACAATCACCTCCCAACCAGGCTGCAAGTCTTTATTTTGGGGTCGGCAGGTAGAGCACCCGGATGTGGTTCAACTGGTGATTGGTACGTCCTTCCACGCTCTCCTCTGCCACCTACACATCTCATGACAAATCACTATACATTCTCGCTGGATTCCTACTAATAGCGCGCTCCAGACTGGGAAAGTTTCGAGTCTCACAAACAGTTCATGGCCTCCACCGACTACAAACCGTTCCTCGAGCGCGTAAAGCCGCTACTCACCGGTCCGCCCAAGCTCTTCCACGTCAAGCTTCCCCCTCAGATGCCCTTCTCGCAACCCGGCTCCGCGCCTGCAACAGAGTGCCTCTCTATATACTTCGAGCCGGACCACTCCACCTCGGAGTACGACGACAACTTTGCGAAGTTCATTGAGGCGGTGGGCAAGGTTCCGAACGAGACACAGGGTCTGACCGGAGGCTGGGGCATCGAGGAGCAGAAGCACGAGAAGCTCGGCAAGGAGGGAGAAGAAGGCCCAGCGAAATTATTCGGCGCGTTTATTGGCTGGCCGAGCGTCGAGAGCCACATGAAGTTTCGGGAGCATGAGAAGTTCCCCGAGGTTGTCAAATACCTGAGGGATGGGGCAAAGGCGATCGCCGTGCACCATGTGCATTTCCGGAAGTTCTAGACGGTGCCGTCAAACAGCACATCAAGCGATGCCTACGGATACACTACGAAAGGCAATACTTGGTGCCCCTTCGCGAAGAAAAGAGAAGCCAAGTACAAAGGATAGACTTGTTCCCAATCCATCCAGAAACTTCCTCAATCCAATTTGCTACGCAAATATGTTTGCCCTGCCCTGCGAGAGCCTTCATACCCCACCGTCCGCATCTTGATAGCATATCTCCCATCGCTCTCCCAACCCCCTCCAAGTCCAACACCATGAGTCTACCGTGTACATACAAAGACTCCATCCTCTGTAAGACCCCCTCCTTCTCCCCCTCGCCCGCCCACACTTTCCTCTATTACTAACCTTGCCGCCAGCGAACGCAAAAGCACTGTACGGACGACACCGCGACTACGACGTCGTCACCGCCGCGAACAGCGACAACCAGAATAAGCAAACGAACGCCTCTCTCGTCGAATACGTCTCTCCGGGAGATACACGGGCGGAGAGACTTGGCTTCAGAGTCATAAGAGATCAAGTAGCGTCCGGCTGGGATGATGACTTGGCGCTGGAGAGGTTGCTGCACATGCTGAAGCGGGATCTGTACAAGGAGCTGGTGGAGAGGGACTGAGGTGGATGTGATGGGGGTTAACGGCAAGGCAGGGGTTGAGCTTATGGCATGGTACCGTGAGAAGTGAATAGACATGTTGTTTCTGGTTGGTTGGAGGGGTGGAGATATCCAGGCTACCTGGGTAGTCTACTGCCAATCCTGACTTAGGAGACTCCCATATCCGCGGGAAGGCACCCCTTCACTAGCCGTACGTAAGTGGTCCCGAATGGTGGATTGTAAGGCAGACCTTTTGCCGGTGTAATGGCACTATGCATTGACAAGACGCTCAGTAGACTTGTGCAGCAGATAGGCGTATACTTTATCCCTGGGATGAAAAGCCTTTGAATGTAGATCTATACAACTGCAAGAAAGTGGCAATGGCACCGGGCCAAAAGTCCAAAAGAAAAAAAGGGGGAAAAACAACAAGAAGAAACCGCAAACCCCCTACCTCAAGCTCACGTCCACCCGCTCCGCCCGCCCCGCCCCATCCACCACCTCACCTCACCTCACACTCTTCCTAACCTTCCACATACTATGCATCCTCCTCGCCTGCCCATCCGAAAACCCCGTCCAACAACTCGTCGGCGTATAATCTACCACGCGTCAGCCCAGTCCACCAAAAACCCCGCTCCCCCACCTCCCCCCAACAAGATCAAATCACTCACTCATATAATTATGCACCGGATCGCTGCCCTTCCCAGGACACGTACTAACCCTCCCACACCCCAGCCCCTTCGGCCTCAAATGGATCGGCGTATCCTTAACGCGATCACCATGCCCCGTCGTGCACGTCGGATTTACCACGCCCTCCTGGAACGTATGCAGCAAGCCGAGCCAATGCCCAATCTCGTGGATCACGACGCGGCCATTGGACCGCGGCGGCAGGGTGTCCCAGTTGAAGCGGCAGCCGTCGTTGGGGAAGGCTGGGCCCGGGTTGGGCACGGGGAAGGTGCAGTCGCCGGCGACGTTGCCGGGCATGTCCTTCACGATGTACAGATTCAGCGCGTCGTAGCCGCCCTGGCGCAGCTGGGTGCCTAGTCTGCTGATTGGCTCGCCGGCGGTGATGATGGCAAGGTCTTTGCTGAGCGTGTGCGTTGTGCCGGCGTGGGTGAAGTGTAGGCCGCGCTTGGCGAAGGCGGCGTTGATGACGTGCATTTGCTGGGTGATGCTTTCGTCCTGGGTGGGTCCATGATGTTAGCTACGAGTTACTACTTTGACCGACTCCACGGTTTGAGAAGGGGGAGAGATGGGAGGAGAGACAAACCGAAACCCATCCATCTTCTACTTTCTTCCCCGCGGCAATGACGTGGATATATGTTTCGATCTCGACGTCTGCTCTGGGCACGAGTGCGGTCCCGTCCCCTTCCTCAGCTTCTAATTGCTCAGTCAGTTGGAGGAAAGCGTCGTCGGGCTGCTGGCAGTTTTTCAGTTCTCTGGTGCTGTTTCCGCCGAGATGTGTGGTCTGGCGGGGGAACACCATAGCGGAGGATGCGCTTAGAAGCGCGTTGAGAAGAAGGAGGGGTTTCATCTCGGAGTGGTTCGAAGCGAAGGAAAGAGTTCGGTAAGGACAGTGGACTGGACGGTGGAAGGAGTGTGTGTGGATGTGGATGCGCTGCTTGCTTGATGGTCTATCTCCATTGCGTTGAAGGGAGGTTTATATGCTCGCGAGCATTGTAGGGTTCAGGACTGCCACCCGGAGTTGACCTTCTCCTACCCTCCGCTCAATTTCCTCCTCTTCCGCGTACATAGAGTCCGTACAAGGCGACTCGTAGACACCAATACTACTGCTCTGGTGTCCAGGGCCTTGCAATGTCGCCGATGTATGAGCGCCTGGAGGCCTCTGCATTCGAACCGCCATGTCCGTCACATATCAGCGAGAACAGATCCCAAAGCCAACCCGCCCAGCGCACCCAAAGTCCAACAGCCGTCCCCAAGATAGAGCAGTTGTTCCATCGCGAAACAATGCCACAACCTTCAAACAAACTATTTAAGAAAATGTCCGTAGCGTCCGTTCAGGCCCAAGACAGCCTAGTACGTGGATGGTGGCCTGAAAGCTGTGATTACCTTTTTGAGCAGCCTTGCATGATGAGGCTGAACATTAGTGCTATATTTATCTGTTTCTCAATCATAGGGATAGTGGTGTGTAGGCAAGTGATTACCTGAGTCCGAAAGTGCGGAAATGGCTGTTGTCTTTCCCTGGGCCGGTGTTCCCATCTTGATCGGCTCAGCTGGGGAGCGCGGAGAAGGATGTGCGAAGTGTCAAGGTGGAGCTGAGCAACTTTTGACACAGCAAGTTCTGTGATAGTGTAGGGTGTGGCTACGGCCCGGTACTGCGCTGTATCTGCTGGTCAATCTCACTATTAGCAGGACTCGTGAGCTTGAGGGGAGTAACTTACCTCGACCCGTAACACCTCTCCGCCCAAACAACTAACTCTACTCTTCACGTTGCAGAAGCTAATAGGTTACCATTGTCTATACTCTATTCTTTTCCTGTTGTTGCCCATGCCATGCATGCTATGAAAAAGCCTCCTTTTTGCGCCCCCACGAGGGCTGGGCTGGACGAAAAACACTGTACACGTGCGGAGGCACAACACACCTCAGATAAAGAAAGGCTACCTACTACTTTCCCACTTCATATCGTGGATTGCTACCTTGCGATCATATGATCCCGCGCAGGACCGACGCCAATCCACTTCACCTTGACGCCCACGAAGTTCTCGATGAACTCGACGTACTTTCTCGCTTGAACGGGGAGGTCGTAGAAGCTCTTCGCGCCAGTTGTAGGCTTCTTCCAGCCAGGCAAGGTCTCGTAGTGCACGTCGACGTTGGATAGCATCTCGGGATTCGCGGGGAGACCGTCAAGCTTCTGGCCACCATAAGAGTAAGATGTCGCGACCTTGAGCTCATCAAAGTCGTCTAGAACATCGAGTTTCGTGAGATTGATTGCCGTGTAGTCGTTACAAGCGTGTGAGTGCTTGATTACGACAAGATCGAGCCAGCCACAGCGCCGCTTACGTCCGGTGGTAACGCCGACCTCGTGGCCGACTTGCTGGAGCTTCTCGCCTACTTCGTTGAGTTGTTCTGTCGGGAAGGGGCCCCTAAAAGCCGTCAGGTGCGCACGCTGTACGGAGAAAGGAAGCCTTACGATCCGACCCGTGTAGTGTATGCCTTGACCACGCCGATGACCTCCTTGAGTGATCGCCATCCCAGACTCAGACCCGTAAGGACGCCTCCCATACCGGTGTTCGACGAGGTAACAAAGGGGTATGTTCCGTAGTCGACGTCCAGCATTATCGCGTTGGCGCCCTCGACAAGGATCTTTGAGCCCTTCTCTTTCGCGGACGCGAGGAGCGGAACCTGGTCGATCACGTAGTCCTGGAGCTTAACGCGGTATTCCTAAAATGCTCGTATAAGCGGCGCACCGTGTCATTGTGCCGTGTGCTCTTGCCTTGAACTTCGCAATCTCCTCCTCCGGGTCATACTTCAACAGGTCTCCGAACCGTTTCTGGTATCCCATTACCAATCTCCTGAGCTTCTTCTCGAAGATCTCCTCGTCAAAGATGTCGCACATGCGCACACCGCTGCGCGTCATCTTGGTGCTGTACGTTGGGCCTTGTGCAAGTCAGTGCCCTGTTTTCCCGTAGCTCCCGAGAGATTTGACTGACCAATGCCCTTCTTCGTAGTACCTGTCCCCAAAAGCCGTCAGTCTCTCTCCGCTCAACCATATAGATGGACGCCCGACCTATGAAGCTCCCTCCCAACTCCACTTCCTCCAGCCCATCCACCAGCTGATGGATATCAAACACCACATGCGCACGATCAGAGATGAACACCCTGCCCTCAGTCTTCAGCCCCTTCTGATCCAGCGCCTCCAGTTCTTTGAAGAAGCTCGGGATATGCACCACGCAGCCACTCCCAATGACATTCACACAAGCCGGATTGACGAGCCCAGACGGCAGGATGTGGAAATCGTACGTGACGCCGTTCGCGACGATGGTGTGGCCGGCATTGTTACCGCCCTGCGCGCGACAGCAGAGCTGCGACTCGTGGGCAAGGATATCGGCGAGCTTTCCTTTGCCTTCGTCGCCCCACTGGGCGCCGAGGACGACGGTGACGGACATGTTCCGCTGGGAGGGAAGGGAGACGGGAGAACGGGGGAGGAGCAGCAGCGCGGCCGGCAGGCTGTATTTCAATTGCTCATGGAAATGCGGCGACGCGGACTTGGCCGAAAGCGCGCCTTTTTTTTCACCGTCAGCCTTGTGTCCAATTAGAATGTTTTCGCGACGATGGATGTCGCGAGACCGTTGACCGGGTATCGGAGGAGGGTGAGGTATGACACGAAGGGGAGAATTTTTGCACTCACGGTAAGCAGGTGATTTCTAGCTGTCGATGTGGTACGGGGGTACCTTTGAGAAAGCAATTGAGTATGCAAAGGCTGCTATTGAGGACCCAGGACGTTGTTGAGGCGTCAGAGGCAGCGCCTTTCTCCCGACTGCCCCGCGATCTGACTGCCCCGCTACCGAACGCAGCATGCAAGACCGATTTCGCAATGCCGCCCGCAGTAGCCGCGGCAGCCAATCAGGGCGCGGGAAATAGCCCTACATTGGATCTCTGCTCCCATCCATCCTTCCCCCATGGCAGCTGCAATCACACGGCGCCTTGAGACGTTCGACAACAAGTCTTCCTTGAATATGAAATATGAAATATGAAAGTGTTGATGTCCCTGAGGATGCTCACTGCATATGGACCCCTTATGACCATGAAAGATGACTTTCTTTGACCTGTACACTGGAAACCGAACACCGAATCTACCCATGCCACCGCTCTTATATCTCCATCATCACCCTTGATCCCCCCTCTACAGCGCAACCGCCATAACCCCCGCCAACACCGCAGTCCCCACGACCGCCCACCCCATCCTATCCCCCAACCCCAAGCCCGCCGCACCCCCAGGACTCGCAACCGGCGTACTACTACTCCCATTCCCGGGCGTCGCACTCGGGCTCCTCGGCGGCGGGAAGCTCTGCGTCGGCGTCCCCGTCAAATTCTGCACCCTAAAGTAATTCGCGGCAACCGGCTCCAGCAGCCCAGCCGCCGCCACAAACGCACTCGTGTCAAAGAACACCCTGCTCTGCAGGACGTCGGCGAACTGGCTGGGCACGCTGAAGTTCGCGGGCTGCGCGAAGAGCAGGATGGTGTAGGCGTGCGGGGTGTCGCCGACGGGCGGCGAGGGCTGGCGGTACGACGCTTCGCCGGGGGAGGGGATCGAGAGCGTGGTGTTGTCGTTGCTGGAGGAGGAGAGGGTGACGTTGGAGACGAGCCAGTGGAGCAATTGCACTCGCGTCCCGTTCCGCGGAACGTCCATGTCGACCATCATCACTACGGCTTTGCCGGCAGATGTCCATACTGGCGTTGTGATGTTCGGTGGGCTCGCTGTGTCTGTTCGTTCCCGTCGATCAGCTCGATTGCTCTATAGAACACGGTATGGAAAAGGAAGGAAGCTCACCAGGTCGCGGGATCAGCTCGCCAGCCGGAGACACATTATTCGTGCCGAAAGTGAGTGTGAGGTTTGCATTGGCGGTTTCTTGGATAGGAAAGCCAGGCGCGACCACCGCGGTCGCCACACCCAGCAGCGCAAGCAGCGCGACGAAGCTCCAATTGACCATTTTATCGTTTGAGCAATAAGGGGGATGGATAGCAGTGAGCTTCCCAGAGGTGTTGGAGCTGCATTGATATAGCGCGACGTGATATTCTTGACCTGCTGTCACAGCGTTTCAGGCCCGGCTTAGGAAACGTCATCGACTCCGCGCGGAGGGGGGCCTTCGGATCGGCATTCGAGCGAGACCGGAGAGAAGGCCTGGGACGCCGTTTTTCCATCGCATTTCGTGGAGCATGGTGCCTGTCATCGAGAGAAGCAGGTTGCAATGGTGGAGGGAAGTCGTGATGGTCGGATCTGAGTTTCCGAGACACGGATGTTCGTGTTACGCGACCGCCTGCATCTCATCGTCTGATCATCTGATCGCATTACATCACGCACGGCGATGGGAAACCGGCCTACTTCATACCCCCGAAGGTATGGGGCTTCGATAATTGCAGCAAGAAGCTCTTCAGCGAGCAAAGAAAGATCAATTGAAGCTCAATGGCTCTCCAACCCTATACTCCGAAAACGACGATGAGTACTCCGATCACCAACACTCCTATCCGACAATAATACAGCATTGACATAAGAAAAGCTTTTGAAGAAGTCATCTAGCACCCGTCGTCCTCGGTCCGTTACTAGTCTCCTAGGTAGTAACTTCAGCAACCCTCATCTCCTCAATGCTCTCACGTGCGTCGCCCTTCGGCAGATCCCTCCTCACCACATCCTCCTCCTCTACTAACGTCTCGCTATCCGCCCTCCTCCTCTCTACCTTCACCGGTGTGACAACCTGACAAGTCGCCCGTCTATTCGCCTGATCATACAAGTTCGGCGTCGATGGGCTAAGCTGTATCGACCCGCGTTTTGCCAATGAAAGGCGTACCCTTGATGCCCTCCGACTCTTCGGGCTCGACGGCGCCGCCGATATCGTTGTTGTAATCGTATTGATGGGTGTGATGGCCGCCATTTGCTCGGTCGTTGCGTAGTAGTTCGCCGGTGCGGTGTTTCTCCGAGAGAGAAGATGCTGTTTCTTGAGCGTGCCGGCTGGAGAAGCGGAGGGGGAGCGGTTTCTCGGGTCTAGGGGGGACGAGATGACGGTCTGCGTCGTGGGTGTGAAGAGCGCTCCTGGTTGGGGAGGAGGAGGCGGTGATGTGGCCGAAGAATTCGTCGTCGGTCGAGTGTTCGGAGTCGCAATTGGAGCTTTCTTGCCGTCCCGCTTCCATTTCTCCCTCCACCTCCTCAATGTATTCCTAAACCCACCACTCCTCCCAATCGTCCCATCATTCGCAGTCTGTGTTTGCGTTTCCATCGTTCATGCCAACCTCAAACAGGTCTTGCTCAATTCAACCCATTTCGCACGGACAGAAAACCAGCCGTAGTCCCGCCAGCGAAGAGAAAGCGAAAGCGGGCCTACGCCGCATTATCAACGACTTAGGATATCCGCCCCAGGGGATCGTTTAACTCTCGGGGAACTTAGGTTCCTGGGGCGTGGCGCCACGACCCGTTAATGCAGGGGCCCAGGGCCGCTGGGGCCACTCGGTTAAACGCTTCTGGAAGTTTTTGGAGTCTGGGGCGTTCGGTCTGGGTACGTGCATGCCGAAATGGTCTGAGGCGGGCATTGGCAAATGCAGACGCGGGACGTGGGAACAAATTGGTTGGGGCGCTGAAGGCAATCAAGCGGAAAAATGAACAGGCAAGACGCGTGTAGATCGCTAATGAATTCCACAAGTTGCAGCGGTTGATTGGGTGTAGAGAAGAAAAGGCGCAGGAGGAATCCAGCCATTTTTGACAGCAGTTTATTATTCACGGGTGAGGGTGACGAAATGCATTGCTTGCATGCTCGCGTGCGGAGGCCCTGTGCAAGCTTGCCGACTTGGGCTATCGACGTCCGGAAGGATGCTTGTGCCACTGTAAGCGGCCTCCGGAGAGGCTGGCTTCATGGTGTAAAAGCAGTTGGATATTGAACGGGAGTCCGTTCTGGATATGCATCGTTGTGGCATGCGCAGATCTCTCCCTTGTCTATCGAGAGGTGCGTCTGTAGAGCCTTCCTACGCTCTGCATCGCTCCGATTGCGTGGTTCTCGAACCTCTCGTCCGAATGCGTTGAGCATCCGGGCACCATCTACAGCCCTCCTCTTAATTGATCAATCTCATCGTGAGTTCGACGCTGCAAGCCATTAGTCTCTTCATTTAGAAAGGATAAACGGTATACTTACGTAGCGAAAGTACCCGCACTGACAGGCATAGCCCTGAGTAGCGTCGGTCCAATACCTTTCCAAAAACCTCCCATACCCTCGGCCCTCCACGTCTTCGCGAAGCAGTCCCTCATAGTCTTGTATTTTTGGTTCTCGTGGAAGCCATCGCTCTGCATCTTGCTCTTCACCACATCAAAGGGATAACTAGCAATCCAGAGTGCTTCGCCGGCAAGACCGCCGTAGAAGGCGACTTTGAGGGTGCTGACATCGTCGCGCTTGATGCCGTTCCGTTTAGCATCCGCGTTCATGAGGTACTCAAAGGTGGTAAACCAGACGCCGTAAGCTTGTGCCTCACGGAGAAAGGTGACGGCTGTACCGCGGTAGAGGCCGGCTAAGACTCCCTCGTGTGCGGAAAGCTTCCGCATGCAGTCAATCGGGCCGGTGTAGAGACGGTTTGCGCCATGAGGTTGAGTTTGTAACCGGATACGAATATGTTCGATGGGACTGGAGAGGGCGGTATTCGCTATTCCGGCAAAGGCCCCGGATGCGTAGTACTGCCCGTAAGAGAGCTCGTGGGTATTCTTCTTCAGCGTGTTCTGTGTTTCGAAAGCTCGACGAGCCCAATGGAATGCGCCGAATTGAACAGAGACCTACGCAGACTGTAAGAAGAAGTCAAGTCGCGCAATTGGATTACTCACGCAAGCACCGATCCCCACTAGCGGAGTTAGAGTGCCCTTGTAGAAAGCTAGAGCCCCCTCGTTCTTGTAGATCTTGCTCGCCGCATCCAGAGCACTTGAGTAATGTTGCGTAGTCTGTAACCTGACCTTGACAATATCAAACGGTTGACCTATTCGCCATCAGCTCACGCTCGTTCACCCGACATCGGAGTCCAGCGCGTTTGCGGCGTATACAAACGAGGAGTCAAAGCCACCACGAGAGGCGAAAATGTCAAGAACAACTCGAATCCCGAAGTCCAACGAGCGAAGGAGCTCATCTAGGCGCCAGGCCATCGAAGAGATTTCAGAGGTAAACATACCTAGGAGCACCTGCGCAACACCCCCCACAGCACCCGCAAACAGATCCTTCAGCGTCCTCTTGAGTCCATGCTCCGGGAGCTCTAGCTCTTTCTCAACGCCCATCTTTCGCCCTCAATCCCCCAAATCCGCAGCTCTTCACCGCCCGTCTCTCCTTCTCTTATCAGCGCACGAGCCCAACGGCGGGGCAGCGCAGGGACAATGGACAGTGATCAATCCGCAATTGCTGGGAGCTCTGGGAATGAGTCTCGTCGAACAGTTCAGGTGTAGAGTTGAGAGAAGAATGAGAATATGGTGTAGAAGATTGAGAGCAGTTGGCAATGTTTCGAGGAACCAGTTGACGAAGCTGCAATTTCTTTGGTTGACGTGCTAGCGCCAAGCCGCACTTGCATGCCGTCATGCGGGTGATAGCCGATGCAGAGCGCTTTCCAAGCCTCTTTTTAGACATGTATTCCAGCTTAATGTATCAGAGTGTCTCTAAACGAACCATAAACTGGACTCAGGTCAAAGATCGCAGTAGGGAATATACATTACTTTACTAGCTATGTACAAGAAGCCAAAGAAACAGCCAAACCTGCGACAATCCAAGAACGACAGTAGGCATAACGATGCCAGGGATATCCAAAATACTTGTACAACGGGAGCATGCATGAACGAACAAGCATGCATCCCTTTTGAACACCCGCAATCCAATGTAAAAGCAAACTCATACTCCCTAACCCGCAGATAGAGTATCCAAAACAGGTATTGCCGAAGCAGAAAAGCTCTCCTAGAACACACATTCAACATGCAGGTCATCGACCCATGCAACCATGTCCCCTGGTCTTACAAACCTCGACTGCTGACTTCGATGTCCTTCCCGCGTTTTTGGAGGTATCTGCCGATTACCAGCACCGCAGCTTCCTCCAAAAGCTCCCTCTCGTGAACCCGTCGCCCTTCTCGTTCGCTGCGGTCGAATAAGAGGCATCCTTTTCGTTCATGGGAGGCAGGGCAGCGGTTCGAATCGGGTGCGCCGCAGCACCACCAGAAGCATGTAATTGGCGGGCCTCGACGACACGACGGACGAGCACTATGCAACGTGTCAGCCCAAGAATTTCCCAAAATGCTCTCCTCTATGTCAAATACTCACGCGCAAAAGTCTCCTCAATGTTTACCATCTCTCTCGCACTCGTCTCCATGAATCCACACCTGTGTCTCCTCGCCCACTCCAGCCCCTGCGGCGACTTAATCTGCCGCGCAGCCTGCAAATCGCACTTATTGCCAGCTACAATCTTCACCGGCGGCACGGCGCCGTTGTCTATCCGGTTTTCCTCTTCCATGTCGATCATCTCGGTGAAGTATTCCAGGCCATCGAGCGAGTGCGGGTTCGTTATGTCGTAGACGAGCAGAAAGGCATCGGATTTGAGGTTCGAGGCGGCCCATAGCCCGCGGTATTCTTCTTGTCCCGCCGTGTCGGTGAGCATGAGGAAGTAGTTTTGGCCGTCGATGGTGCGCGTTACGGAGTAGGAGTCTTCTGCGAGGGGGGTTAGTGTATGCGTTGATGTCTGAAGCCGGCGCATGGGTGGTCGCATGTCCGCAATGTTGCTCCAGAAAGCAATTGGTACAGCTCCGGTCGCATCACGAGTCGCAACCTGGGTATTCGTAATGGACGGCACACGCACCTATCGTTGGATCATACCTAGGCAACCCCAAAGTCAGCGCATCCGCTCTTACTCCTACCACACAATTGCCAAACTTGCACTTACTCATGTGTCCACTGACTCCTAACCAGCCTGAGCGTAATCGAAGACTTGCCTGTCCTACGCATCAGCGCCTCCTTCAACCCTCCAGTCAAAACACCCCCACGTACCGCATCCCCCATCGCCGCACACCGTAATCGTTATCCTATTATTCTCGTCCATGTCGCTGCCTCCTCACCCTCGTCGCGGTAACAAAAGGAAGGCAGACTCGTTCAGGTCGTGCGCGGTCGCGTTGCTCAGCTCCGTGTCCGGTAGGGTAGCGCGTGCCGATGGTCGGTATCGGAGCGCACAGCGTCGATATCGGAGAGCGATCGAAAATCTTGGTCGACGTCAGGAGGGAACGTTAGCGCAGAAGAGAGCGTGTCCGGCAAGCGGCAGATAAAACTCAAGAGGGAAAGGGAAAGGGAACGTTAGTGCAGAAACGAAAGGAAGGCGTGGTCTGTGGTAGCAGACGGGTCGTTGCGACGGGACGGGTCAACCCTTGCGCCTTTCCATCGTGCACCTCGCCGCTCGCTTGAAGAACAACTTTAATTTCGCCAATACGTGCCCTATCTGCGCCGCCCGCAGCGCCTTTATCTGAAACACATTTGACTCGAGCCCTCTTCCTACATTCGTCCACCGAGCCGATGGGCATCGATTCGCATCTTCGCCCAACCCAAATAACCTTCAAAGACGTTTCAACAACGGCAAGGCTACCTATCAACAAGCCCAAAACAGCGCCCCTTGCCCGCCCAACGCAGGGGCCAAACGGACTTCAGACGTCTGCAAGTGCCGTCGTTCACGCAAGATGATATGCGCCAAGCCCATGCTCGTCACTCCAATCGCGTGCACCTCTCCATGCCACATCGTATCATTTCGCTATTCCCTGAGCTCGCTCATATTTCCTATTAAGAAAACGTCCCCACAGGAGCATTTCTGCGTCGTAGTGTGTGGATGGCGGGAGTTGGAGTCATCAAAAAATGATATAAAAATGCGTCTAAGCATCCTAGCTAACTGCTCAACGCCTTCCGCTTTGCAATCATCGGCAATGCCTAGATATATACAATAGCTAAGAAACGCCTCTGCGCCGCAAATCCGGGGTCATTTACGCCCTTTTCTCTCACGCCCCACATAGCTAAAATTAGGTATACTGTAGATCGGGGAACATCTTCGCTGTCAAGCCTCCCATGACATTCCCCAGTACCTCATGTCCTAGTGAGATTTCGTGATTAAGTATGCTGAAAGACACGTGTAAAGTGCGCAGGAAGCCGCCTGACGTCAAAGGCAATTTGGGGTGCAGGGGAGGAGATAACAGATCCGTCGTTCTATCGTAGATCGTGACTACGGGTCTCGTTAAAGAATCTGGCGAGAAGATAGAGGGAGAGATGAAAAGGGATATGAGAAATTGCGCAGAGGGTATCGTTCGTAGAGAAGGCCAAGGACTCGGAGCTATGAGCAGATCGGGAATGAGCGCTCAAACTGAGAGGTCCATCAAGGATTCTTTCAGTCGGGCTCAATGCCTTCATCGATCTTGGGAGGTATACCATATCCTTGAGACGCCGCTGCTTCCATTCGCGCCACTTTTGCAACATGAGGATCGTGACTGGTGTTTTGTGATGGGCTCTTGCTAGGTTGCGCACGCATCGAAGGGGTCGATGACTGTTGCCCTGTCTCTGGCATGACGTTGGGGAGGATAGTTGGGTGGGTTTGAATGTGACGAGGTGAGACACTCTTCTTGCTCTTGTCGCTTGCTGAATGCTGGGACGAGGTTCTTGGGGACACACGACCTTGCTATAAGGGAAAGGTCAGCCATTACTCTAAATTGATATGATTCACGGACATGAGCAGGGAGAAGGGACAGCGGAGCTTACCTGCTTAGCCCACCGCAACCCACAAGAATTGCACAAGTCTCTGTTCCCGGACGGACCTCTTCTCCATTCCGGCGTTGTCCTCGTGTGACAGTTCGCACAATCCTTCTGCAGCTGACCCGCGCCCTTTCTCCGCTTCCTCTTCTTTTTCGCAGCCAACAGACTCTGAACTTCTTCTGCAAGATACCTGTTCCGCTTCTCCATTTGCCGTAGCTCATATTGCCAGCTTGTGCTCCTCGTTGTCTTGAGCTCATCGAATACGTTATCATCCGAGGCTAGCGTATGGTCCTGGTGCCCGATCTGAAGACCGTTTGAGCCAGCAAAGGTCGCTGCGGATTCTTCCGTCGTCGCGAATCGTGGATCGGTCGTAGTCGTACGTGGGGTTGTTGAGCCAGTGTTTCCGGACATGGATGCGTGAGCCGGCGAGGTCCCAGACTGCACTGACGGTAGGGAATGGTGCAAGTCCCCGGAATTGCGTTCTTTCTGCGTGTACATGGACGGTCGTTGAGCCGCACTGTTCCTTGAATACTTGAGCAGTCGGGTTTGTCCAAGGAGGAAAGTCGGCTTGTGCCCCTCTGTGGCGTCACCAGGATATATGGTTGTGAAAGCCTGGAGTACTTGGCCTCGTTTGTTGATCATCTCATGCTTAACTTCGCCTTTCCTTCCGGTCCTTGCAAGCTCGAGTATTCTCCCAAACTGTTGCTTTGATTCTTGTCGCATGAGGGCTTGAATGCTGGTCCCTACCATGTCTTCCGGTTGCTTATCTAGCAATGAGCGGACATTGGAAGACACGAACAAGAACATCCCGGAAGTCGACATCTTCGTCCACAGTTCGTTATCTCCAATACCACCTGACGCGCGAACGATAGCCTTGCTGAGAGTGTATACGGGCCGCTCTCGTCCGACTAGAATGATGCATTTGCGCCCTTTGCCTTGTTCTGTGTGTAAGGAACCATGGCCTTCGAACCACATGTAGCCGCTCTTCTTCCGCCTTATCCTAAACACTACGTTGACGGATGAGCCATTACCCGTCTCTTTCAGTTCCCGGGTAACGGGGACAATGTCACTAGGATGGCACACCGACGATAGAGCTGTACCAACCAGCTCGCTCGGATCGTATTCCAAAATCCTGTTACTAGATGGTGAGAGATATAGGAACAGTCCTTTCAGTGAAAGCACGTGGACAACATCGTCGGTATTTTCGAGGAGAACTTTGTCCCAGACGCGCCTCGTAATTTCGGAATCGCCAGTGGAACCGTAAGTGGCGAGTACGTTGGACACTTCATCCTTGGAGATAGTCTGACCTTGTTCGGGTTGCGGTCTATGGTCTGTGAAGACGTAGCTCGGCATGGATATGCCGCGTTGGTAATTCACGCGATAGGACCCATCTATTCACATTTAGCATCACGACGCGGGTTGTTCTTGAGTACACATACCTGGATTCTTGTTGGTCATGGACCCTGGCTGCTCCACGAGATCGACCTGGAACCCAACAAAGAACTTGATGTTTCCATTAGGTTCCCAGGATATAGGGATCATAGTCAGAAGATTCATGAATGGCTGACCACCACGACGGTAGTTGATCAAGCTAATCTGCGCTTCTTGCCTGGTTTTGATCATGTTCTTCAGGTACAGGACCGAATCGTCGTCAACGTATCTTCGCTTAATGCCGGGCTCGACCTTGCCGTCGGGAGATTGAAGGAATCGGCAGTTTCTGCCGAGAATCATGTGCTTGCTGTAACCAGTAAGTCGCTCAAAATTCTCCGAGCAGTATACGATGGGTACGTCATCCATTTCGGCATCGCAAACGACGAAAGCACATGACAAGTCTACAGAGCCGATGTCGATCTGAGGATTTGGTCTCGTTGCCACTCGCATCTACTCACAGTATCAGTCATATCCCCGAACAGCCGTCTTGATTAACGTACAAGCACGCCAAGCATATCGAAGCCAGTGGACGAATAGGCATTCTTGAACTGTGTGTTCACGTGAGGATTCGAGTGCATGGTAGAGGGAAAGCCTCCCGGAGGTGTGGTCCACGGGAACTTGATGGGGCTAAACGCTTCTGGAGCGATGTTTTGCCCTGTAGGTAGTGCTATTGGCTCCTGTGCTTTGAGTGAGGCGCTGCTCATCTGTGTCGGGACGCTATTCGACGAGGTCTGGTTTTCGCTCTTGGGGCGAGAGTTGGATCGTACACTACTCTGCTCCTGGCTGCCAGCCCGGGTAGGTACCCCCGATCGGACGTCGGGCGTCGTGCTGGAAGACGCACTTCTAAACTGATCCGGGGGCTGCATAGAGGGGCTGGGATCCGGCGGTGGTGGAGGGCTAACAAAGTCCTGGTTGACGGGAGAATCCATCATGGGGGTTGCAAACTGGGCGTTGGAGAACAGATTCATATCCGTCGGGATCATGTTCAGCGAGTCGTTCATGTCCATGGACATGGACATGGCGTTTGGGTACGGTGTTGTCATGTCCATGTCCAGCGAAGCGTTTGGGTGCAGCGGAGAGGCATAGGAAGATGCAGGGTCGGCCATATTCGAGAATGCGGGGTTTTGGTTTGGAAACTGCGTGTTTATCGCGAGGTCGCGGGGCGGGATCCTGTCGTTTTGCATGTCGGCGGTCGTTCGGGGGAAGGTGCCGCTGCGCATGACGCCGTCCATGCCAGTTCCGGCCGACAGGTCGAACCGGAAGTCGTCCATGTCGTTGCTGCCGGGGTCGCCAAAGTTCATCATGGACAAGCGCCTCGAGTCTGGGCTGCCCATGGCCATCTGTGCACCGCCGTACACGGGCATGCTCCGCCTCCTGCTTGCTTTTTCATTCTGGGAGACGATATCGTCGAGCGACTGGCCGTCGACCAGGTCGAAAGCGCTGATGCCATCGGCGGACAGGTCCATCATGCTATGCCCATTGTTCGCGGGCTGAAAGGGCCGCTGCGGGTAGGGGTACCCGTTCATGGCGAGTGGAGGCGTCCTGAGAGGCCTCGGCACAACTCAGGGAAAAGTCTGGACGATGGAGGCAGGCATCTGCTGGCCGGCATGGAGAGTCGCAGCGCCCAAGGGCGTGGGCGGGAACGAGACGGTATCGAGGGCGGGCTTGGAGAGCAGTCGGTGTGTTGCGGCGGCGGGGGGACAAGGAGGAGCAACAGCTAGCATAAAAGGCGGCGGAACGAATTCGCCTGCAGCTCAATCCAGCTAGGCCGGCGAGTGGCAACAGTCTGTTCAGGTGCGCGCGGCTAGCTGGGGGGATGCGGGAGGAGGAGGAGGAGGTTCCTCAAGAACCAAGAGGAGCGGGCGGGCGTGGAAAATGGACTAAGGGCCACTCGCCCAGGCTGGCGGCTCGCGGTCCGCGAGAAAAGGAAAACTCGCAAGCAGCAGCGCGTCAAGGCAGAGGGCAGAAGGCAGCGAGAGGAGCTGTTCGAACGGCGCAGGTGGGGCGCGGCTAGGCGAATGCCATGCCATTGTGCATTTGTCCGTCCAGCAAATTCGATCCGACACCAAAACGGCTTGCTTGCCGGGTTGAAGCGTGACGCAGGGAAACAGGGACCACGCCATGGGCCGCGGGATTATCTCAGCCTCATGCAGCAAACGATGTTGACGTTGCTTAGACGACCCTGTCTGGTTCCCGGATCACGGCAGTGTGGCAGGCTGGGACGGAGCCTCTCACATCGAGCGCAAACCAGCGGGCATAATCCCCTTCGTACCGTGGGCACTCGCACCTGCGTGCTTGGCGGCGCGTTCCGTGCCAAGGCCCGCGCCGACTTTTCGTGAGCGCCTCTCCTCCAGCAGCATCGAGGAATACACCACCGCCATGATTATACGGCACCTTGTTGCGCGCAATGGTAGCATCTATCCCCTTGGACTCTAGATACCCAGCTAATGGCTCCCCCAGGCCCTCGAGCCGCCGCGCGCATGTCCGTCCAGTGCCCCAGGCGCTTTCTATCAGCCGCGGTCGACTCGATCGAAGCATCCGCCGACAACAGCTTAAAGCAGCTCCAATCTCTCGAGGCCCAGCTCAATTCCCAGTCTGCCCAGCCAATACCCTCCGCCAACCCCGAAACGCATGTGACGTCCCCTTCAGCACTATCAAACTCCGTCGCAGAGCAGTACTACATATACAAGCAGCAGCGTGAGCGAGACCGTTGAGCCCCGATGGAGCTCTTTTGACACACCACAGAAAAGCAGATTGGGAAGCTAGGCTCAGACATCACCCCCCACTACCAGCCACACACGCTCCTGAACAATCCCCCTTCGCCTGCCGACGTCACCCTCGAGCTCCTCCTTGCGTCTGAAGCCCACCAAGGCCATGCCACCTCGCTCTGGAACCCCGCAAACGCCCGCTACATCCACGGCATAAGACAAGGCATCCACATAATTTCTCTCGAGGTCACCGCCGCCCATCTGCGACGTGCTGCCAAGGTGGTTCAGGAGGTGTCAAGAAGAGGTGGCATGGTGCTGTTCGTTGGGACGCGCGATGGGCAAGACAGGGCTGTTGTACGAGCGGCGCAGCTGGCGAAGGGATACCACCTGTTTGAGCGTTGGATACCCGGCTCCATCACGAACGGACAGCAGATCCTCGGCCGGTGCCGGACAAAAGTCGTGAACGAGAAAGATGAAGAGATCCCTGGGTTTGAAGAACAGCTATATGAAAGGCCGGTGCTGAAGCCTGACCTAGTCGTCTGCCTCAACCCACTGGAGAACTACGTCCTGCTGCACGAGTGCGCCCTGAACAACATTCCCACTATTGGTGTCATTGACACGAATGCCGATCCTACATGGGTTACATATCCTATCCCTGCGAACGATGACAGGCATGGTTCCCCTCCACAATATCAAAGGAACTTTCCAAGCTAACTTTGGCAGTCTCCGTTGCATCCAAGTCATTGCCGGCGTCCTAGGCCGCGCCGGTGAAGCAGGCCAGAAGCAACGTCTCGCCGCCGCAGAAAGAGGCGAGATCACTTATCGCCCGGCCAAGAACCTCCACATGCCCGAGGAACAAGAAGCAGCAGAGAAGACACCCCTCGAAGTCCAGCAGCAAATCGCTAAGAATCTCGAAGAAGACGAGAGTCTGGAGGACGCAGACGAGATGGGAGAAAAACTCGACGAAGCGAAGAACCGCGAACGCAGTGGGAGAAGCATCAAGAAAATTGACTGAAGCGGTGTATATAAGTAAAGACTAGGATGTAAATGTATGTACAATACCATATTGGAGCATTGCAGCAGTCGCCGATTCTGCATTGCTGCGCTGCCAAATCCGCGCACGCTCGTCTCCTAGTTCATCTCTTCGTCAGCAAGTCACTCGGTTTTTCTCAGTGCCCGTCCCCACAAGTGATCTTCACCATCTGCCCCACACCCCCGATCGCCCTTCATCCCACAAAATGCTTACAGTACCACGCGATGCCACGGTCCATACGTAAAGCTACCATGCTCGTTTCTTCTCCCGACCGTCGTCGGCTCTCGAGACGCACGGCCCACGCCCCGAACGGACATTTTCCCTGCATTTCTTATTCATCGGGCAGGTACTGTGGTATAAACAGGGGCCTTATGACCTGTGCGTGTGGAGATTCCCCCAGCTTATGCAATCAACGATCATACATACATATATCGAGATCTAAGAAGTGGGCTGGCGGAAATACGACGAGCGCGGGTCAGCCAGCTTACAAAGCGCGGAATAGCTGTTGAGCGCAGCGTCTATGGTGAACCCCTACCCAGCTCGTGGTTGCATCTGAACAGAAGGGCACGTGATGGAATAGACTAAGAATTACTCGAGGCGCTCTCTAAGCCAAAGGTCGAGCGCTTCACTTCTAGATGAGTAGTAACCGATATGAATATCTTCCCGTCCGCTCTCGGGACTCATGTGCAAACCCGCTCTGCCAAAAATGCCGTTTCCTCATTATCATACCCCGTTCCCATGTACGCATGCATAGCCACGCTTAATCGAGATCATCCTCGCTCGTCTGCGGCACTCTGGCCGTCTCCTGCTGAGCCGCCGCCGGAGGGGCAAGATCCTTCTTCGCCTTGGGGTAAAAATTCAGCAAGCCGCCCTCCTCAATCATGCCTATCCTGTCGTACAGGGATCGTGCTCTGAGGTAAGGATCTAGCTTCCAATAATTCTGCCTCAGCTCTTCAGCAATAGTATCCCGTTCTTTTCTCCTTTCCTCCAGGCCCTCCGTCACCCCGGCCCCGTTGACCCACTCCAAAATCGTGGTCTCGTATCTCTTCACCATCTCTATCCTCTCGCTTTGCAGTGCCTCTCTTGGCTCTTCTTCTGCCATCTTCGCGTTCTCTCCTGCGATCGGTTCCACGTATGAGTACTCCCACTTCTCGTCTCCGCCGAGCTCAGCCGGTATCTGCGAGCGCGGCACGAACTTCTCGAGCTCGTCGACGTTCCTGGCGAAGTGGACTTTTCCGGCGACCACGGGGTCTAGCCAGCCGCGGATGATGTTCCAGATAGCGTTGAATATCCAGGGTGCTTTATACACGAGGACTGTGCCGAGGGACTCTGGGTAGTTTGCTTCAAAGCATTTTATCATGAACTTTACTGGCGAATAGTCCATGTTCGCCATTGAGAAGTCCGTCATGTCGAAGACGATGGTCTGGGAAGAATTGATCAGCGGGTGTACTTCACAGACCACAGCATTACGGAAGACTTACCGCGGTGTCGACAGGTGGCCTTAGCAGCATCCTAGCCGTCTCGATCGTGTAAACCGTGAATCTTTCAAGACTGGCTTCGGTCTGCTCGCCCGCCCTATGTAACCGCGCGCGGACAACGCACATTGGCCTGCCTTCGCCGTCAAGCCCATGAAGGTAGCTCTTTCCCATTCTTAACTGCGCCAGGAAATCTTCCCCCTCTTTCTTCGCTTTAGCGTCCCCACTCTTGCTATCTTGCAGAGCTGCTTCTTCGCCCTTCTTCACGATATCGTCATCGACATGCATTTGCTCCAACCGCCAGTGCATGGTCGATATCATCATCACCAGCGCCTTGTCCACGTCCCATTTCCGTGCGCGCAAGAAACGGAGGAGAAGCCCGTCCGGATGGTCATGCTTGACCATGGTCCAAAACGCCTGTCGCAGATCCTCAGGTGCGGTATTTGCTATCGCGGCCCTGAAGTCCTTCGTCTGGCCGTGCTTGTCGTCTTCGTCCGCTATCGACAACGAGCTGATATCTGAGGGCGTCGGTGTTGCAGTCCCAGACGTAGTAGTTGATTCAGAATCAGTACCTTTGTCACCCTTCTTCCGCCTGAAAACGTGAAGACGGCTTTTCTTCTCTTTCTTGCCGTCCTTTTCCGATATTTCGCTTGCCGCAATGGAAGATGGCGTTTCGGTGCCATTAATCTCGACCATAGGGGGCTCATATGTCCCGAATATTCTCATTGTCATTGCCCACATTTCGCGCAACTTCACTTCTTGTTCGGGTGTGAGCGTGCCGGGCCGCCCGGCGGGCATGTTCGGAGGCATGACGAGGTAGGAATCTGTAAAATCCGAGTAATTGAACGTCGCGCGTTTCTCAATATCCTCTTCTGGGGTGTTTGTGACGAGAGGAAAGAGTAGCGCGCTGCCAACCGCAATGCCCAAAATGACTACAGCCGCGAATAGTCCTGACCCGCTCTTCTTATGGAACGGCGCTGCACTGTTAGGCGCGCAACGGTGTACTCGGCGATGAGACGGGGACCGGTAGACGTTGGCTGTGAAACGTAACTGAGACTGCCCTGTAAAATGTCCGGATGGTCGATACTTGGAGGAAGCCGATGCTAAGCTGTGAGATACTTCTCTAATTGTACGGGCGCGGAAGCACATATAGGAAGGGAGAAGAAGAGAAGCGCGGCTGAGGCCCAAGACGTCAGCGTGAATGCGCGCCGCTTATGGAAGGCACAGCTCCGTCGCCTTTAGTAACAGCTTCCAAGGTCGGGCTGAGATGCCGGGACAGGGCGGAGGGGCGGAGTAACCGGTAGGCCCGTATGCGGTGGCCGAACAGCGAGGCGGCGCGTTTGAAGCTGGCGACGAACTTGCGTAACCGGAAATGCATGCGACGGCCCGCCAGCAACTATCCGAAGCGTGCTGTGCGAGCGCTGGGTGAAGAAATACGTACTTCATTGGGCACGAGGGCGTCCTTCGTCTTTGGACGGGCGCTCTTGGCGTAGCCCCTCCATCAAAACATTGGGAAACGCGCGCCGATGAACCACAAATCTCCCACATTATTGTCACTCCCAATTGACAACTTGACAATCCGAGTACGAGATTCGTCTCTCTGCTCAATCCCACGCGTTGGCACTCCTCGTATCGGAGTCAATCGACTTCCTCGCGCGAGCAACCCCCGGACCCGACAGCGCACAGTACCCGACGCCATAAACAACCCTCACGTCCACGATGACATCCACAACACCCACGGCTGAACCCCCCTCCTACCACCGGCGCACACGCTCCAAATCCCCGCGCTCCCGACCTACCACTCCTCTCCGCCCCTCCTCGCGCAGCTCGCTCCGCGACAGCGCGCAACGCGGTCGCGGTCCTTACGCCCACTCGACCAACCCACTCGAAGACCTGCAAGATGGATTCGGAGAACTTAGCGACGCAATGGCAGATCTGGAGCAGAACTTCATGCAGCTGCAGCTGATGCACGAGAGCTTGGCGCGGTTTTCAGAGAGCTTTGCGAGTTTTCTGTATGGGCTGAACATGAATGCTTTCTGTGTGGACTTCCCCGAGGTAAGCGCGGGCGCGATGAATTAGGAGCATTATTGCTGTGTGGGAGAAAAAAAACTAACGTTGGATAGGCACCGGTTTCAGAGTCCTTCAAGCGACCACAGAATAATCCGGAGTATGCCAACCTAAACCGCTCTCAAGGCCCTGAGCCGGATATCGAAGCTACTTTCCTCACCACTGACACATCATTCGTCGAGAACCCGCCTAGCAGCAAAGCAACTTCGAAGTTCCAGACACCGGTAACGCCAGCGCCAGCATCAAAGACGTCTGGGGCAGCGAGGGGTCGAGGTGGTATATCGCGAGTAGGAAGGGGAGGAGGGATCCCGACGCGTGGTGGCGCAACTAGAGGTACGAGAGGGGGAAGTGGGATTGCGAGAGGTGCAGGAAGAGGTAGAGGAGCCCGGTAAGGATCGGGGTATGTTGGGGGGTTGTAGCTATTTGAGAGTATGTCTGTATGGCCGGTTGTGAGTGTACGAATATATTTAATAGAGCCCAGCGAGAGGACCCTAGAAACTTCGCCGCATGCAATATCACTCGGAGGGTCGAAATTAACTCTTCGAATCGTAACGAGCGTATTCTCATTCGCATCACACATTAGAGCATCGACCGTTCTTTCAATCCAACCAAGTCCATCCAACTCAACCGTCAACTATCACAGCACCAGCGTCCTTGCGGCCTGGCTCCCTCAAATCCTATCCTCTCCTCATGTTATTACCTTCCATTACCACTACTCGACACAAAAAATGCAAATGCAGCAATCCAGGCCGTATCGCCTTCCGTGAGGCGAGGGGGTATCACTGCGGTGGTGGTATCATTAAATCTCAAAGTCGTAATGCCATGAAGGAATGAAGCGAAAATAAGGGGGCAACTCCTCGCAATGCTTGAAGACGAAGGAGTAGGAAACGTGGCGCTAAAGGTCGTGCAGCAGTCAAGCTGCGCACTGAGGATCTCCGATGGGTCGCACTGAGAGTGCATGTTCGCTCATGCCAGCACACCGGCGCTGGTCTTCGCGCAGACGCTGGAGTTCTCCTTCCGTACCGCCCAGCCTTTGATGGCGACCGTGAAGGTAGTCCATGCCATGATGAGAGCGGTGAGGCCCATAGTAACGGTAAAGGTGAACATGGCGTCAAGGTCGTAGGATTCAAGGGCGGCGACGGTGTCCTTGTTGCTCACCATGAACGTGATGCCGCCAGCAATGAGGCAGAAGGAAGTGATGAGCTCGGTCGGCGGGCGCGACGGGAGATAGGACGTCGGAGGCGAGATGTACAAGGTGATGTAGGTGAGCGCACGCGCAAGAGCAAAGCCCATGAACATGCCTCCCCACTGCGTGTGAATCATGGTAGAGAGCTGCGACGCTTGATGGTGGGAGCTCATCATCTTGCCAAGGAGGAGGATAATGAGGCCGGGTATCGGGTTCATGGAGCAGCGGTACTGTCGCGGTGGCTGCCATGTCTCATCGTGATGCTGTGACAGCGGTTGGCTAGAAACGACTGCGTTGTTGAGCAGATTCCGCATCTTCTGTGATTCGATAATCATGCCCAACTAGGAAGGCACAGTCAGTGAATGTTGCACCAAAAGGAGGAAAGAACTCTCAACTTACCAAACCGCCACCAAAGAACATCACCGAGATGGAAACATGCTCCAGATCTTGCGCCGTCCAGGCGTCGCCCCATGCTGCCAAATGTTCCAGGAAGACGTTAGTGCAGCCGTAGAGCCAGATGACAAAGGATTCGGTGAACTCGGCAGATGGTATAGCCGCCCGCCGACGACCCGCCACCTCCTTGGGCGGTTTCACATTCCAAGCCCAACCGAAATCAGCGAATGTGCCCATCCATCGACCGAGTGTAAGTAAACCGTATCCGAAGAAGATTCCGCCTTTGATGTAGTGTGCTAGCACATTGAAGACAGCACCTCCGTGCTGGACGGAGAGTCAGTTCACATTCACCTGCACGTTGACCTGAAATTACTTACGCCGATGCCTCCATACACAACGGTGCCGGTGCAAATGGCCACAAATCCGAGAACCAGGATCGTGCGATCGATTAAGACGTAAAGGAAGCGAAGGTACTTTAGCGGTCGGCCCACGGCAAACCGTGCCACGTTGCGCGACATGAATCTGTCCACGGCAGTGCCTCGCAGGAAGCCACGTTTCTCAGAGTCATCATCAAAGGCTTCCTCGTCATCATGCGTGTACCTGCGCGTCGGACCAGTGAACTGTTGGTCTTCCGATTCCACGCTAGGGGATCTAGAGTGGCTGTACAGTGACGCCGAATTTCGCTCAGTGCCTTGACCCGAGTCGTTTGACCACCTGGACGGTTCCGGAAGTTGCGCATCTTGCACGCGCTGGTATTGGGCCATGTTTGCCGCATTCAAGGGTTGGCCGGCATGGTTCTCCAAAGTGGGCGCCTTCGTCCGTGCCGTGTAGAGCTGGATGAGAGCCATCATGGTCCAGGCGGAGGCAACCCAGGTTATTATCCATCCGATCTTGCTATGTGCATTGTTCTCATATAGCTCCGGAGTCTGGTGGTTATAGACGACACCCAAGAGAAGTGCGAACGCATTAACGACGAGGAAGACGAACTGAGACGAGACGGCGAGGCGCGAACGGGCGATGCTCAGCATCACACCTTGACATGGTTAGCCTGGACCTCCAAGATGAGAAGGTCTACTACCCACCGATTGGCAGAATCACCACCCAGGCAAGCATCTCTAACGCAATGTGCCAGTACATTAAGGTGGAATGTTCGGAAAGGCTCCAGTAGCTCCGCGGCCGGCCGTCGTCCTGTACCTGCGGTCGCGGAGCATCGCCTATGTCCATATGACCTTCGCCGTGGTCATTGCCATGAGCGGCTACCAGGGGCAGGACCTCTAGTAGCAGTGCTGCAGTGACCAGAGTAAGAGCCCGAGGCTTCATATATACTGCCGGAATATGCGGATTAGGTCTGGGGGATGAGAAGGATGTTGTCCTAGGAGTGAGAGCGAGAGCCGAGAGAGAAGGCGTTATACGCGCTTATCCGAGAGCTTCTCAGGTGAGGAATTGGCGGGCAGGTCAAAGGATGGGA
This sequence comes from Trematosphaeria pertusa, assembly GCF_010094035.1. NCBI lineage: Eukaryota > Fungi > Ascomycota > Dothideomycetes > Pleosporales > Trematosphaeriaceae > Trematosphaeria > Trematosphaeria pertusa. Next base: position 2,367,924 of record NW_022987215.1, on the reverse strand, counting down.
GGAGATGAGGCAGCCCACAAAGAAGAGCTATGGCAGTGCCACGAGCGTGGGGCGCAGCTGTTTAAGGATGTTATGCATGCCGGAATTATCGGAGAGCAGATGGAGGCCGGCATCTAGGCACATCACGAGAGAAGTTTGTCAGCACCGTGTTGCGATGTTTCGATCCGCGACTTCCTCAAATTCTTGTGACGGCGTGCGAGCTGTGGGTCCGGCTTGGCGCGGCGGCACGACGAGGTAATCAGCCTTAGCCTTCCGCCGGCCACCACCGCCTCGCCGGCACCCTATCCTAACGTCTACGGGCTTCTTGCCGATGCTAGGAGGTATGGAGAGCGATCCAGGATCTTGCGATTTGTTGTCTCGACAGGTCAACAACATCCGCATGCGGCGTCACGCCACGAAGGGTGCTACACACCGACACAAAGAAGGCGGGGAAGGGCGCATCTGGCACGCATCGCATCGGCCTCGGGCCTCGATTTCTGAAGCTTCTTGTCCTTCTTGTCCTTCTGCGCTAATTGTCTCGGTCGCTTCCCGTCAGGCAACACTTGCGAGGCAAAGCCTTGCGCTCTCAGGCGTTATTTGCGATCCCGATCCCGCTCTGCCCGCGATATCTCCAGCTTGTCCGAGCTGCAGCCCCTCCACTCAACTCGTTTCGTCAATGATCGACGTCATCTGTTGGCCTGTGATTTGGCGTTTAAGCTTTGTAGCGGCTTGGCAATCTGCAGAATCCCCGGACGGACGTTCATATGCAGGGCGCCTACTGATCGCGGCTTACATGCGCTGATTAAATTCGGCTGCCGGCGATAAGTCCTATCCGCCAGCTTCCGGACGATGCGTCACGTTGACGCTCTCACGCACATAAGAAAGCGTCCCCAACTCCAGACGAAAACAAAACGGGAAATTCGATTCGAACTCAGAAGCGAGAAACGAGACGTCGTCGCGAGCTCACCTGGGCTTGTTTCAGTCATGTCTGGAAACATCGCAAGAAACACCAAATACCGAGACCTCGTACGAGGCTGTGGAATGCATACTGTGGTATTGCGTTTCAGGGTTCTCATTGAGTCATCGTTCCAAAGAAAAAAAGCCTCGCAAATGTAACAGCTTGGATTAGCGCCGCAGCCCTTGCAGGTTGTCTCCATCGTTCAACCTCACTTCGGTTGCCTGGCCGGCATCGCCAACTGGCTTGCCGGCTCTTAGGGCTGACAGCTGTCACTCTGTCTTCTGGAATCCTATAGCTCATGCGACTGCAACCGTCGTTCCTGTCAGCAATATCGTCCCTTTCTACGGAAAGGCACCACGATCATAAAAAGCATGTCGACCCTTTTCCACCTTCGACTTGTTCGAATCGAAGTATGCGACCCACCTGCAGCCATGCTTGCCGGGATTTCGCAAATCGGTTTCCGTTCGCGCCGAACTTCGCTCCCGTAAAAGGTGCGGATCACGGACCAGTCGCTTTCCCGCCGCTTATCAGCGTTGGGTCATGCGACCGTCAGCTCGACATTATATGAGTTGGTTGCATTCGGAACTACCCCGCCTCAACCCGCGGAATGGGTTTTGCAGTCATTCCGGAGCCTCGGCGCGGACTGTCGGTCTTTTGACACCAAGAGCGCCAGCTTCATTTAGCCTTCGTTGCAAAAGGAAGCGGCCCGCCAAAAAGAAGTCTCGATATGTTCCTATCTGTCGAGCCGTGCCGCAAGTCTCCACTAACAGGCTGACGGGCATAATACTATACTTCTAGAGGTTGAGAGACAGACCACTTTAACCTTTTGGGGGATTCCTGCAGTAATTTCCGTCTCTCACAGAGACCTGCATTCCGTCTAACAGTGTCGATCGCAAATACCGCACAGACTCGGTATTCCGAGTACAATTTCTTCTCATTTTCCATGAGCCACTCGCAAATTATTCCTGCAGACGGTGAGAGCTCTCAGCCCACTTTCAAGACCACCTTCCCTTTAGCATGTCCTCCTTCAAGTCTCTCAAAGGCTTTCCCCCACTGTTCCAGTTCATAAACGCTATCCACCACCGCCCTGGCCTTTCCTTGTTCAATCAAACTTGTTACCTCTACCAGTTGGTTTCCATTCGCTTTCACAATGAACCACACTCCTTCAACGTCTTCCGCTGTGCCGTCTGCGGGCCTTTTCGGATCCGGTGGCTCAGCAACACTAATCACTTTTCCTCCTCTTCTCGCACATTTCCAAGAAGCTGACAGAGTCTGGCCACCGATGCAGTCGAGAATGACGTCGAAGCCGCGGGATTCTCTGCCTTGAGTGACCCACTCGAGCAAGTCGGTCTTGGTATAGTCGATGACTGTGTCCGCTCCCAGGCCCTTGACGAAGTCGATGTTGGCTGTGCTGCATGTACCGACCACCTCCGCGCCCGCTTCATGGGCGAGTTGTACTCCCCAGATGCCCACTCCTCCCGATGCTGCTGTCACTAGGACTCTTTTTCCCGAGTTCTCCCCTTGCTCTGGCGAATTCAATCCGCCATGAATGAACAAAGCTTGATATGCGCTCAACGCACTCAGGGGTACACTAGCAGCCTCTCCCCAATTCAGGTTCTTTGGCTTCAAGCTGAGCTCCTTCTCAGTCGCAAGGCTGAGCTCGCGTGCGTTGCCTTTCCATGTAAATGTAGTGAGCGCGTATACCTCGTCGCCAGGCTTGAATGCGTATTCCCCTGGTGCAATGGGGGTCGACACTACTTCCCCAGCAACGTCAAAGCCGGGGACGGGTATGTCTGGGAGGAGTGGCTCCGGCCATGTGAGCTCTCCTCTGGTAAGTGCTGTCGCTTTTACGCGGATGGTGTAGCACTCTGGGTATTCGGCGGGGTTTGGTTCAGGATGATTCGTGTCGTAGGTGAGGGTCTTCGGCGTGCCTGTTCGTATAAGGGCGCGCATTTTGGCAAGGCTTCTCTAGGGCGTTACGATTGCCCTGGTTGATGGCTTGTCGATCATCTACTGTGGTGCGTGAATCGCGCAATTTATACCTCACTTCCAATGCCCATGAAAGCCGTGATTCTCCTCTACAGCTTTGTGCTGAGTAACCCGCTCAGGCGTTCTACTGCATCGTACTCGTGCATCTCCGCGCTTCGCGGTCGGTCAGTCGGCAATTCGGTCTCCCAGCAGGGCGTTGAAGGCTGGAAGAGGCAGGTACAGCCAGGTTTCGCTGTGCAAAACGCGAAACAAGCTTTTTGTACGTTGTTTCTCCTTAACGGCCCGTTCGGCGCAGGCTCACTTCATCCCTGAAAATGTGGGCCGTTCCTGATGTGGGGATGAGCGAGGTGTTCGGGCAGCTTCCCCGCTTGCGTCATAACGAACCGCACATTTCGACGTCGTGACGCCGCGGCCATTACGATGACGGAATTGAGGGGCTCCTCGTGCCCGGCCACCTCTTACTTCCTTTTTCTTTATCACGGCAAACTCGACTTTCGACGTATCTGAGAAAGAAGATTACTGGAACTGAGCGAGACGCAAGCATGGGAGCAGATCATCCAGACGCAGACTTGCATCCCGAGGCTACGGGCCTCGCGGCGATGACCGTTAAGGTAAGGGGGCCGGTGCCCGCCCTGTTATTGTCCATGGTTGCTGACATTAACAGGCACACTCGGCCGAACATTCGCTGAAGCTGTACTCGGGCTGGTTCTGCCCGTTCGTCCAGCGCGCGTGGATCGCCCTGGAAGAGAAGGGCATCCAGTACCAGTACATCGAGGTCAATCCGTACCACAAGCCGAAATCGCTGCTCGACCTCAACCCGCGCGGTCTCGTCCCGACGCTTCAGTACCAGGGCAAGCCGCTTTACGAGAGCACAGTCCTTTGCGAGTTCTTCGAGGAAGCGTTCCCAAATCATAGCCCCCGTCTTATGCCTGAGGATCCGTACGATCGAGCGAGGACGAGGATCTGGACCGACTTTGTCACGAGCAGGATTATACCGAGCTTCCACCGTTTTCTGCAGCACCAGGGCGCGGAGGGGTTGAAGGAGAAACAACGGGAGTTTCTGGGGTATATTAAGCAGTTTACGAGGGAGATGCATGCTGAGGGTCCTTTCTTCATGGGCGAGGAGTTCGGTCTCATTGACATCGTCATCGCGCCGTGGGCTATTCGCCTGTGGGTGTTTGATCACTTCAAAGGTGGGCTGGGGATCCCGGAGAAGGGCCAAGGAGGCGAGGATGAGCAGGTCTGGGAGAGGTGGAGGAAGTGGCTAGAGGCTGTGGAGAAGAGGCGGAGCGTTAAGGAGACAATGAGCGATCGGGAGCATTATTTGCCTATTTACCAGGGGTATGCGGATGATAAGGCGCAGAGTGAGCTGGCGAAGGCTACGAGAGCAGGGAGGGGTGTGCCGTAAATCCAGCTTCGTCAGTTTAGCTCCAACTTGGCGAGCTTTGACGTCCTTCGTACTGAATTACTACGGAGCCTGACCCGAGATGCCATTTCCTAGACTGCTATAAGCTAACAGCTAAGCTAGGCTCGAGATTTCGAGGTGCTTCCAAATACATCTGCAAAATAGACTGCCCATAACAAAGGCGAGCGGTGGCCATAGTCCCAAGTACCAAGAGAAGCAGTTCATATAGCCAATCATATGGCCTAGCAAGCTGTCGTGGCACACTACATGCTCACATTTTCTAGCGAACATTGCCTAGAAAAACGTGGCCAAGTCGTTCTTCTTTGCCTAGGAGCTTCCGGGGACGCTTGCCTAGCTTGACGTTGACAGAGCCGCGATGTCCTCGACCTGGTTCTTTTCGTGGTATTGCTCCGGCGATTCCTCCCATGGTCGATTCTTCGGGAAAGGCCGTTTTCGCACAATGGCCTCCAATGCGTCTGCGATGAGCTCCGGCGTATGGAGTTTAACACTGCCCGCCCAGCCCTTGGAGTCATGGGCACAATATACCCAGAAGTCTACTATGAGGCGCCTCGCGGGCGAATTTGCTAGTGTTCCCTGGTAGAGGATGTTCATGGCCGTATGAGAAGGACAGTCGCCAAACTTGACAGTACACGCTATCATGCAGTCGATGATGGTGTCTTTGAATTGGTTGTCTATCACCTTCTCGCCGAAAACGTATGCCCTCGCTAGAAAAATCTGGGTCTCGTCCATTAGGTCATGGTTATCGTCAATCTTCGTCATGTCCTCATCCTCGCAATCAGCCTTGAAAGTTCCGTTTGCAAGCGAGTGTTCATCCGGGGTAGGAAGAGTTCGAAAGTATAGCCAGTTCGCATACGCCTTGACGACTGCCGGATGATCGTCTGTAAGGTCCATGGTGTCAGGATCGGGCCTTGACTCCGCCCATTCGGATTTGGTAGCCTTCTTGAAGAACTCGGACGTCGCGCAGAGTATCTTCTCGTGCACTTTGATAGTGTCTTGGCCCACGGACAACTTGATGATGCGGTCACTGAGACTGTGCTAATTAGTTCTCTAGGAACTTGGAGAGAGATTCCTGCGTCAATGAACTCACTCTACTGCGCTTGCCCATGGGACACGGGCGCCTGCGGGCTTCGAAATCTTCTCGATTGATGTTGTGTCGTGACTTGCCATGGTAGACTCGCACTGCTCTTGTTCTCGGGGGTTGTGGGATGCGGGAGGGACTTAAATGGGTGCGGGTTTGCGAAGAGCGTTCAGGAAAGCGATTTGGCACGGAGCACCACTGGCGTCGCTGTGAAAGTGGGCTTTCCCATATGTGGAACTCATTCACCCTGCGGATTCGTTCCCTTAAGACCTAGCTGAAGAGCAGACACTGCCTGGCTTTCTAGTCTTTGCTCATTATCTGGCCTCCGCTTCGGATGCGGTGAAGAATTTGGGAAAGTAAGCCATATCCATTGCAACCCCCCAAACTGAAAAGCTAATTTCCGACAATGTCCCATCTGTCTTGCTTTTGCTTATACACGTAGCGGTACATATACCAGCGTTGCTCATTTCCAGCCCTGGAAAGCCGCTCGTGGGGGCCTTTAGCAAACGCCTACCTCAAAGACTGCTTCCCCATGCCGTCATGTGTTCAGCTCAACACGTTTCACACATCCATCGTCGTCTACTCAAGGTGCATCACTCCGTACGCCCTACTAGTTACTTAATGCGGGGCTTTTGCTCTGTCCATGGTGTTCTGCTCCGCTGAAAATTTGCACCCGACTGCTTTCACACTTCTCGCGCTGCTCCTCGCGCACTTCTATAGCTTCTTCTCTTTACTACCCACTGCTTCTATACCAGCAACTCAGCACCATGGATACCTCGTCGAGACCCCCGAAGCCTGACCCACGCCTCCCAGAGACGGAAGCCATGGAGTAAGCCAGCAGTTCCCTTTGCTACTGGCCGCGGCAATGCTAATAGCTCACAGCCTCGAGGACTGCATTGTGAAGTTGAGCATCGGTCCCAGCAGTGTTACCGTCCTCGTCCACAAGAACGTCCTCACCAAGAGCTCGGCCTTCTTCCAGAGGGAAGCAAAGCGGGAATTGACCGGCATGAAGGACGAGCAGGAGACCATCATACTCCCGGACGAGGACCCCCACATCGTGAAGGGCTACATCCACTGGCTGTACTCCGGAAAGTTCCCCATGCCCGCCGTCGATAAAGGTGCTCCGCACTTCCGCCGGCTGTCGTACGCGTATATCTTCGGCGATCGGCGAATGGACCCAAAGTTCAAGAACGCCATCATCGATGCCTTCGTCGCTACCGCCGCCGAATTCTGCAGCTACCCTTCAGCGACCACGATGGCGATTGTGTACGAGGAGACTCCGGAGGGGTGCCCGGCTCGACAACTACTGGCCGACTTCATCGCCTACCGTGCTAAGAACACTCCGGACTGGAACACTGAGATGGGGCGGTACGACAAGGCGATGTTGGTCGATATTGCGAGGGCTATGATCCGAGTTCGTCCTCAAGTGGATTTCCTTCCGGCGCAGATGCTGAACCAGGCATATTACGAGAAGGAGAACTAGTTATGTAAGCTCTTATGAAGACAATGCAATGAATATTGCACCTTATGGAAGGCACTGAAGCTCCCAGTCCCGATGCTCTGCTACGGTGCCGCAATCCACGAATATGACTAGTAAAGGTGCGCAAAACAAGACGATAGCGCCTTCCTCCTTTTTTCGGCATTTTAGAAAAGGCGGATCCTGGATTATTTACAAAACGAACAAAACAACCTTGCCTATGATGTCTCGAGGATACAAAGTACTTTTCGACGCTCTCCCCTCCCTATTTTAGTGCAATTTCGCAAAAAAAAACGGCTTTCAACCCAGCTCCCCCCTTCTTTTCCCTCACGCTTATTTCCTTCCGCCACTTACACCTTCTTACATCCCATAATCCTGTAGCTGCCTATCCCCTCATTCGCGTTCAGATAAATCCTCTTATTCTTCCCATCACAAAACTGGCCCACACGGCGCTCCCCGCCGTCCAGTCTCCTACAGTAATGATTAACCCCATTACTGCTACCGTAGAGATGAAGGCAGCACCCAGTGTTCCTGTTCTCGTTGGGTAGCCAGACCAGGTAGCCCGGGGCTGGGACCTTTGCGGGCCGGTTCGAGTACTCAACGCGGAAATCTTGACATGCGTCCAGATTGGTGCTTCCCGCTCGGTGGTATTTTGGGACACCGGCGCTGTTGAGGGGCCCCCAGTTTAGTGACCAGGGGGAGACGAGCGGGGCGCTGGCGAGGAGGAGAAAGCTAGATAGCTTCATGGGTTAGAGACCTTGCTTGTTAATGAAGTACAAGCAAAGGATATGCTAGTTTTACCTGATCAACTATGGTTGTGAGTGGAGGGAGTGAGATCGATATCGAAGAAGCTGTTTCAGGGCGGATTGGAATGTGGGTTCCCGGGTTCTGGATAGAACATCAGTTCAGTCGGATCACTGCCTCCTCAAATATCTCCGTGCACTGTGAGGCTGGCTCCTCTGCTCCGAACTTTAAATACGCCCGAGCAGTTAGTGGAAGCAAGCCTTCAGCTCATGTCTGCATCTTGCCCATCCCAATGGCCGAATTGAGGTTGCTCTCGTATCGCCCAAGGCGCCATGAGCAGACATGTTAGCTTGCTAAGGACCAGGAAAGCGCAATTTAGCGAGTTCGGAAGACCTCAGAAGATACCGAGTCAAAGTCATAAGGGTGGTGAGTTGTACGTCAGGATATCTGTGTGTCAGGCCATCTGGGCGTGGCTCCCTCATCGCTGCCTCGTTGGGCGACTGTGGCTTAGCCGCAAGCTCTATCGAGAGCGTGCACGCGAAAGAATGGGCTACGACGTTCTGGGAGCTGTAGTGATAAATATGTCTTTGCTGGCACTCAGGTGATGTTCATCCCCCACTCGTGTGATGTGCCCTCGAATCAGCCTCATCACTACCCGGCCCTAACGGGCTAAAGCAACGCCACAAAGCCTCGCTAACAGTCCTTGGTCCAGGCACCTATCTGATGACCTCCTGGCGTGAAGGCGAGATCGATGGAGCTTGGAGATCGCTCGAAAGTGGAAGGCGCAGTGGTACTCGAGAGGTGTTTGTCCTTACTAGCCTTCGTCCTGTTCATAATACCGTCTCTTACTCTCTCCTCTTCCCACCGATACATTGCAACTCCTTTTATTGACCGCCGCTGCTCTGAACTGAACAACATGCTTCAGCATATCCACCAACGCCTCCTGACAATACCCCTCGATCTCGTCCTCTCAGACCGGATGGCAGCCCGCCCCAAACATCACGAAGCCCCTCACTAACCTTATCGCCGGACTCCCTACGCACAAGTTCCTTATAATTTATATTGACCGCTTGTGACCACGGAGACTCTTCTGTGCTCGTCATACGCTCGCTCATGGTATCCATGACTGCGATTTTGAAAGCAGTATCAAGAATCTTTCACCAACGACGTAGAGTGTGGCTGGGAAGACCATGTCGACTTTGGTTGTAGGGGCTTGGTGGCATTAGAGGGTGGTGCGGGACTGGGGCAGCCAGTAGATTTATGTTTCGACGATGGGGAGGAAGTCATCGCTTAGGATAATGGTATCGGGATCTGGAGAAGATGAGGCCCATTCGGATTCTGTGGCCTTTTTGGAGAACTCGGAGGACGAAAGGAGAAGATTCTGCGGCACTGTGAGAGTATATTCCTCGCCGAGAGATAGGTAAATTATTTCGGATTCTGATAGCGCAAAGTTAGACTCGAGGGGTTGATCGGGCAAGGTTGCCTCCTGTTTTACAGTAGCCGAGTACATGGTCGTTTTCATGGGCTGTGGTTTGCATAGGCTGTGGTCTGAGGACTTAGAGAGATTCAATCCTATAGGAAAGTAAAGAGGCGGACAAGAGGTGAAACTAGACCAGCTGGTTAAATCTTAAATGAACCGTGCTTAGGCCGGCCAGTTGTACTAGTATAACAGCACCTTTTTCTTGCGCACTTGTCCCTTCTCTCTATCCTCTTCATCCGATAATAGCGTGGCCACAACTATGACGTCCTCAACTAGGATTCGACGCAAGCAGTCGGCTGCGACACAAACCGGCCCCGAGGCAGAGCTTCTAGAGTAAGACATTAAGCTACGACATTCCCTCCATCAAACGGAAGCTGATTAGTACAGTCCGTCCGACAACATTATGAAGCTGGCTGTGGGCACAGACAAGACCATCCTCAACGTGCATCAGAAAATCCTGTGCACAAGTTCGAAGTTCTTCCAGAATGCGTCGAAGCCGGAATGGGCGTCTTCACGATCCGCGCCTGACACCATCGACCTGACTGACGAGTCCTTGGGAATTGTTAAATCATACGTCCGCTGGCTGTACCTTGGAGTCCTTCCAAAACCAGGGGGTTCGCTGGATTTAGACTTCAACAACTTGACGAACGCGTACTTGTTCGGGGAGAGGATGATGGATATAAAATACAAGAACGCCGTCCTTGATCAGCTCATAGCTGTTGTTGAGGACACTGGCAAGTTCTTGGATGCTGAGGGCATGAATAAATTTTACGAGGGCACTCTACCTGGATCTCCTGCCAGGCGCCTCATAGTTGACTTCTGCGCAGACCAAGCTGAAGCCGCGCCATCTTGGATGACTAATATCCCGGACTTTGAGCCAGAGCTTCTTGTAGACGTCTTGCAGGGGATGTTAAGGGCGCGGCCTCCTCCAATTAGACAGGCTTGGAAGAGGGACAACCAAACGTACCACGAGAAGGAAGCATAAGCATTTCTCTTTTCCAGGCGAGAAAGTTTGGCGACGGTCTTGTGTATGCGAGGCTTTCCCGCGGCTCAGTCGAATCACATGAGTGTTCGGGTGGATGAGGCTGCTTGAAATTTGCGACCGTGATCACGGGTTCGCCTTCGCAAAGGCAATCAATGTTGGAGATGCGCTTAAGGCATTCTTGACCTCTCGATCCTATCTTAGCCGTTAGCCTCTAGTAGTCTAGCAAATGGCATTCAAGAATGGGTCTCAAACTGACTTAGGTCCTGGGGAAATGTCTCTTTCACTAGATTAAACTTCGTATGTCCCCTAGGCGCTAGCCGATTCGAATTTGAGTGCACGTATGGTGCTTTTCCCACGGAGCTTGAGCACTTCCCCACACGTATATACTTTTGATTCTGAACACATACTTCGAAAACTCCTCATCCCTAACTTTGATACTTGGCACACCAGCAAGATGAACGGTACATCGAACTCGGGCCTACCTGTCCTCATTGGGACTTCCGAGGCCATGAAGTAAGTTTCTCGAACTCTTGGGCAACTGTTGCGATGTGGTGATGGTCGAAGGCGGCTCCAGTATGCCTTCAACACCCATAGCTGTGTCCAAGGGAAGCCGACTCGAACATGATCGTGCTACCGGCCGAGAACCCCCAAGTCGTCAAGGCATACGTCCACTGGCTATATGCATCCAGCCTTCCCATGCTGACCGAAACGGGCGATGCAACGTTCGAGCTCCTTGCTCAGGCCTACGTCTTCGGTGATGGTAGGATGGACGCAAAGTTCTGCAACGCAGTCATCCACAGCTCCGTCTCCGCGACGATCGAGCATAAGTGCTTGACGGCCGATGAGGCGTTCAAGATTGTCTTTGAGGGGTCAGCGCCTGGCTGCGGTGGTCGGCGCATCTTGGTGGAATTCATCGCTGCTCAAATTCAGGACGGCCCGGAGTTGGATCAGCAGATAGAGAGCGATACGGGGGAGATGATGACGGACGTCATGAAGGCGATCACCCGGCTTCGTCCTCAGCAGAAGACGTATCCGTGGATCCTCTCGACTGATACGTACCTCGAGAAACTGACTTAGTCATGTTAATATTCCAGCTTATTTGAAGATCGAAGCTAACCTTGACGCCCTAGGCTGGGGTGCTACTGGCGGGGTTGCGAAGTGTTTGCGACGCTCCCTTTTGGGGGCGTAATGCGTATTAAATCTACATTCAATAATTAAGGGACGGCCGTGGTAGACGGGTGTAAATAGACCGATGGTAAATGATGACCTTCCAAATATCCAAAGGCTTTTCTGCTCAATTAGGACTCTCTCGTGGCAAGCAGGTTTGATGGTGGTCGGGTGCGGCACATACTTCGGCGACTGACTAAGCTAAATGAGGTGACTGAAGAATGTTTGGATTGATGCCTGTGACTTGATCATAAGTTCGTCTCTGCCATTGGCAATCAATCTAGAACTCATACTTAAAGGTTCCGGGATCCCATCTCAGCTTAGCTATTCCCTCGCAAAGGCTGCGAGGGAAAACCAACACAGTGCTAAAATACAATCTCGTGGAGCAATGATAGTTTCACTCGGGTTGAGTTGTCGCTCTTTCCTTCCCAAGCATCAGGCTTGACTCAGGGTCCCGGCCGTCCTGCGATGGTTTCACTTTAGGACTTAGAATTTTTGCCCACATATAATTTCGCATCCAAAGACTTACCTCAACTTTTAACATCCGTCTCGAACATCCGTTAGCCCACACGATGAACGGCATATCGGCCTCGAATCAAGTTCCCTTCAACGTCATCTGGGACTCGGAGGCCGTTATGGAGTAAGCTACATCTCTCTCCGCCACCGCTGGCCATAGTCGACACAGACAAAGCTAACAACTTTCAGCCCCGCAGACACAATCATTAAGCTCAACGTCGGCGAGGCCCGCACCGAGTTCAACGTCCACGAGAGTATCCTAATTGCGAGTTCTGGAGACCTCAGGAACCAGATGAAGCCAGAGTGGATCCAGCAGCGCAAGGAGCGCAACATCATTGTCCTGCCCAGTGACGACCCCGAGATCGTAAGAGCCTACGTCCGATGGCTCTACAACCCTTCGAGGATTCCACTGCCGGATGACCGTCAGAGCGCTTCGGGCTACGTGCGCCTCGCCAAGATGTACGTCTTCGGCGAGGCGAGGATCGACGTCAAGTTCAAGAACGCGGTGATCGAGGCTTTCATCCTAGCAACTCCCAAGTACCAGTGTTATCCGCCGGCGGAAGCGTTGCGTGTCGTCTACAAGGGAACGTCTCCCGGATCCGGTGCTCGACGCTTACTGGCCGACTTCATAGCTTACAACGCCAAGGAGGATGACCCCGAGTGGAACCAGGAGATGGAGTCGTACAAGGGCGAGATGTGGATGGACGTTATGAAGGCGATGACTCGACTGCGCAAGCCGGAGCCAGGTTATCCTTGGATGATATCAAGTGCGCCTTACCGGCAGGACGAGTCCTAGGTTGGGAACCTTTGGGCGGTGGACTACTTGAGGATCAAGGAACTTATTCGGTCTTAGATCTCTTCTGGGAGCGGTTAGATGCATCGGACCTACGTGGACATAGAAGCAGGGTCTTGTGGATGGGTGTACATAGACGGATGGTAGATGGGACCTTCCAGACAGGCGAATGGCATTTGAACCTTTACAACTCCTAATTTCCTGGGCTGAAGGCCTTCGCGTAGCGCAACAGAGGACCGGGGAAATGCCGATTGTGTGCTGCGAACCCCCGGGATGCGTATCCCAGGTAAGGTATGCATGCATCTGAGGAAGACGAGAGGTTTGCGAAAGGAATGTACGGAGGCCCACGAGGGGTAATCCACCATTGGCACTCCCATTCGTGACGACCCCGAAAACTTAGGGTGAGAGATATTAGGTCCAGTAGCACCGGGACCTTGAGCTTAGGTTCCGGTATCATCTTACTCCACGGAGCTTGATGCGTGCTAGAACTCCTTGTCCCGGCTATGGCTGCCAGTGATATCGCGGTGGATACTCGTGCCGCTTCCAGTGTTGCAGGTACCTCCTCCTCTAGACTAGAGAGACCCAAGATGTGTTTTTCGCTCTTCATATAGCAGGATTACTTCCTACCCACTTTACTAGACCAGTGGACGCGATATCCGGTATTGAAGAGCTCCGGAAGGTAGCTTTGCAGTTAGTCATGAAATGGAACAATGGTATACACCGGTATGTAGATGTAGGAAAGCGAATTCAACAGGGTATCATTTTTTGTGAGCACGACTCCAGATCCCCTCAGGCCGCTGCCGCTTCTTGTTGCTGCTGTGCCGCTGTCTGCATTTGTATGATCTACGGATGCTATTAGACCGACGAAAGGATATTCGTGGAAGCGGACGCAGGAGACTTACGTCCATCTTGATCTTCTCACTCTTGTCCTGAACGTCCTTAATCTGCGACTCGATCCGCTTGCTAGTCGTTGTCAGCCTAAGGCCGCCCTTATACAACTCGGAACTCCCATTCTCACATCTCCTTGTCGATGTACTCCAATCGCGCGTTTACCGCCATGACAGCCTCCGTCTTATCCTGCTTCAGGAGCACCGGGCCGATCTGCTTGTAGATGTTCGCATCGTCGGCGAGGAGGTCGAATTCCTGCAGTTCCCCATTAGCCATGGCGATGCGATCTGGCTTCGTTCAAGCCAACCTTCTTCACGGTAGTGTTCTCCTGCTGCTGCGATTCTAGCTTCTGGCGTGCTTCCACCGCGGTGGAAAGCTCTGGACGTCATTAGCGGGTATCACAAATGCTTTCGGGATTGCACTACCTCCTTGCAGCTTCTGGTAGTCGTCGGAAAGATCCTGCAGCTTCTTCTGCACCTCACTCATCGCTCCGTAATGCTGACCGAAGCGTTCAGAAAGGGTTGCAACAAAGTCCGTGAGCTCCACGGCGGGAAGTCGACTTCGCTCTTTTTCCGGCCTAGCGCGAACGCGGGGCGTAGCGCGCACGTGATGTCGATAGTGACGGCACCTAGCAACCGCCGCCAAGGAAACACTCATCGACCACCACTCCCGATCCTACTGTGCCCGCGCCTTGTCCCGCATCTCACACTTCTCTGCCAGCTTTCAACCGTACTTTCTGCCCTTCTAGTGCTCGTATACACCGCCAACTTCGCTCGATCGCCGAGTACCTGCCCCGCTCCCACCTCCGCAGTAGCCCATTCAACCCCAACCCAACGCGAGCACGATTCCTTTGTATACATCACAGTATCCGGAGCGGCATTGTTCGCTCAGGGACTCACGATGAGTAACGTGGACTTCCTGGGCCGCGCCATTGAGACAGTCAAAAAGGCGATCGAGACAGACACAGCGGGCGAATATGAGAAAGCATACCAGATGTACTATAGTGCTCGTGAGTCGGGGCGTACGTACTGCATACAATAAACATAGGCTAACATAATTCAGTCGAGCTGTTCATGCTCGCCCTAAAATGTACGCTCCGCTCTCCACCTTCAGCGCGCCAAGCTCCGCCGTTCGCACAAATCCGAGAACTCGACTGACAATGAGTAGGGGAGAAGAATCAGAAGTCGAAGGACATGATCCGGGCCAAGGTGGCAGAGTATATGGAGCGCGCTGAGAAGCTCAAGCAACACTTAAACCAGACCGACGCGGGCAACCGCAAAAAACCCTCCGCTATGGGCGCAAATGGCAAGGCAGCAGGAGGCAGCGGCAGAGGCGCGAAGTATGTTTCTTCTCTCCTACCCTTGGTAGTATTATTGCTAAGACTAACACGGCGCTTTAGGGACGACGATGAAGAAGAACAAGACGCCGACTCCAAGAAGCTCCGCGGCGCACTCGCAGGCGCTATCCTCTCCGAGAAGCCCAACATTCGATGGGAAGACGTAGCGGGTCTGGACCAAGCGAAGGAGGCGCTGAAAGAAGCCGTCATATTACCCATCAAGTTTCCACACCTGTTTACCGGTAAGCGACAACCGTGGAAGGGTATATTACTGTATGGCCCGCCCGGTACGGGTAAGAGTTATCTGGCAAAGGCAGTGGCCACGGAGGCAAACAGCACTTTCTTCAGCGTATCAAGTTCAGATTTGGTGAGCAAGTGGATGGGCGAGTCTGAACGGTAAGAACCTGCCCTATGCTTTGGCAAAAAATGGTTCTGATGTCTAACAGGTTGGTAAAACAACTATTCGCCATGGCGCGCGAAAACAAGCCCTCTATCATATTCATCGATGAGATCGACGCTCTATGCGGACCCCGAGGCGAAGGCGAATCGGAAGCATCCCGACGTATCAAGACCGAGCTGCTGGTGCAAATGGACGGTGTGGGCAAGGACTCTCGTGGCGTACTCATCCTTGGCGCGACCAACATCCCATGGCAACTCGACGCAGCCATTCGACGTCGTTTCCAGCGAAGAGTGCACATCAGCTTGCCGGATTTTCCCGCACGGATGAAGATGTTTGAACTAGCGGTGGGGAGCACACCCTGCGAGCTAACTCAGGCCGACTATCGAAAGCTGGCGGAGATGAGCGACGGCTACTCTGGCTCTGATATTGCAATCGCTGTGCAGGATGCGCTGATGCAACCTGTACGATTGATCCAAACCGCAACACATTACAAGCCAGTACGTGTTTGCCACATCTTCTACGCACGCTCAAACATTTCGCAATACTAATGCTGCCTAGATTACGGTAGACGGCGTACAGAAATGGACCCCCTGCTCACCTGGCGACCCTCTAGCAAAGGAAATGTCCTGGACTGAACTGGACGGCGAACAGCTAGTGGAGCCGCCCCTCCGCGTCAAGGACTTCATGAAGGCAATCAAGGCCTCGAGACCGACGGTTAGCAAAGACGATCTCAACCGAAACGCACAATGGACGGCAGAGTTTGGTAGTGAGGGAGCGTAGTGGGAGAAGGCATGGTCGGGGGCATTTTCGCGTTTTCTTGGAGTTCCTCGTTGGCATAGCGGACCTTTGTGCTTATAGGGGACTACTCGGCGTCGAGGGTTCTGTTCAGCGACTCGATATGTGAGTCATTTGGAGCCAATATATCAGCAGTCCGCATGTGGATGCATCTTCAGCAAGTCTTTTATTTTCATTGCATCCCTCTATCTCATCTGGCAAAACCTCTCAGCGTACTACGCCCGCCCAGGAAAGGTATGCCGAAAGCGATGCGCCGCTTGCTGTTTCCCACCTTCACTATCCAAGTAAGCGATGCCTCCTCAGTACTTGACTTGCTTCATTGACTGAATATAGGAGAATATTGAAGATCCCCACGTGCATGTTTTGCATGTATGCACCTTAGACTATTCTCGATGTTGGACGTACGACGAGATACCGATTACCAGGTTCTTCAATATGTGAGTAGATAAGCTTCCTCCGCTGTTGCGGCTCATCTGTATAGCCGGTAACGAGCAACAAGTATGCCCTTCCCTTCGCGACAGCCGAATTGCAGCCAACTCTATAGATATCGTGAGATGGAAAACAAATCCTAGGTGAAGCCACACAAAGTCCCGCGGAAAGCCTTTCCATATGCCAGTGTTGGATCCTCGCCGCTATTCTCAAATTCTTAACTGCGACTCCTCAAACATCCGCATCTTTGCTCAAACCTTCTCCGGCTCGTTCAACTCACTCCGCTCCGTCGGCGTGAGCGTTCTCGGCCGAAACGGTCCTCGACGGCATCTCCATCGGCGGCGGTGACATCTGCACTTGCGAGGACCTCGTAGTCGTCGGCGACATGAGCGCAGCGTACTGCATAGCTAAGCACACCATTAGTCTCGCTAGGTCATCAAAATACATTCGATACGCGCACCTTTCATATCGCCTAGTCCTGTCTGGATCCCATCCCACAACATCTTCATCGCCGTACACATATCCTTGCACCTGCACCCCTCGTACAGCGCCGTCCAGGCCTTGCTGTCGCCAGGATTAGGGTACAGAATGAGAGTTGCTTGGTAGGCGCCGCCGTAGGTCGAGGTGATGACGTCGAGGGTGGCGGAGCGGTGGGTGAGGCCTCGCGCGGCGAAGAGGGCGCGGGCGTCGGCTGCAGAAGCATTAGTGCGTGGAGCTCATATACGAAGGATTTTCGAGGTGGACGTACTCAGGATCATGTCCTTTACGTCCTTGATGTAGGCAAGGGCTTCGCGCTGCTGGCGGACGTCTTCGGGGGACATGGTGGGCGCGGGTTGGGATTGGGATAGGAGATTGGAAACGCGGAATGGAAGGTCGAAGATTTGCGAGGACGGAAGCTGGAGAGGAGGAGAATGGAGATGGTGCGCTGGAGCGCAGCAAAAGGTGGTTGACGGTTAGCGCCGTCCTCGAGCTCGCGGTGAAAGAGAAATCGTTCACTTCAATTCCTCGCTAGCGGCGCGTAAACGTCCCGAAACCAGCTTGCCAGGCTACTAGGTCGTCGCAGAGTCGCAGGCTCAGATGTCGGTGGGGTGGTGGGTCTGCCACTGGCAGGCGTTAAAACCTTCCGTCGCTTGACGCTGCCTATACCGAACCGTGGATACCTGACCGTGGATCCATGGTCTACCAACTCGCTTCCGCCTGCGGAGGGTGGAACACAGCCTCTTTTTTTTTTCTAGTACTGCATATGGAGTATTGTTGCATCTTCAGTTTGACGGGAGAGGTCAGTGAATGCTGAGGTCAAGATGCGCAGTGCGGACACAGGTAACACTGGCGAGACCTTTCACTGTTCAATACGCCTCCTCTGCGTTGACATCCTTGTTACATTTGTTCCTCTTCCTACCCTCAAACATGTACTCTCAATGATACTAAGTCAGATATTCCACTCGCAGAAGGGGGTTGGGAGGCGAGCAGTTAGGAGGCATTGCCAGTTATTAATCCTAATGAATGCGGTGTGTAGCATGGTTGGAGGAATCGCTCTGAGATACGATTCAGCATCCTAAACTGGAGCATGCTGAGTAATTTCTCATTCGCAGAACTTGGGATAAAGAAGAATTGCGACAGTACTCTCACTGGATTAAACGTACCATCACCGTAAAAGGAGTGAAGATTTCTATGTCTTATATTGAGTGTAATTCCAAATCAGACCTTTCTAGCCGTGAACACTTCAAAGCCTTGCTCATCTTTCCACAGTGATGTCCTCCAATCTCCTCTCTGGCTCCTTGCTCCTCTACGGCTCAGACATCGTGGTGTCGGACTAGTCATCCCCACAGTAAGCGAAGCGACGCGGGTGGGAACGAATTGAAGAAGGATGGCAACACTGGTTCATGTGGCTGTGGAAGACGGCGTCGCCAGGAGCATCTTCGTACTACCCTAGCATTGCATATGCGCGTGGGTAGTTTGGCTCGGCATGTTATCTATGTACTTTTAGGGCATGTGGCGGTCCTGCCGGTGGAGCGTACAGCAAGTCACGGTTGAGCTGCTCAAGATCGTAAGGGTTGAGTGATCTTTCCCGATAGCCTTGGGCATGTTGTTTAGCTGGAAGCGGTTGTCCGTAGAATCCCCCACGGGTCGTGACGAATTTGAGCGCGAGCTGCAGCATACCAGTCCCGAGCGGCAGGAGCATAAGCTTCTCGAGCGGGAAACATACCACGCTGTCCTAGAACATCGGCTAGCCGGACCCGTGGCTGGAATTCCGGTGCATATGGCGGTGTCAAGTTAGCCGATCCCCCGTAGGACGTGCTTCCCATCGACGCAGGCTCGTGGAACTCCTCAAATTCGTCATCAACAACCGCGGCGCGCAAGCGCGGAGGCGAACTGGGCTTCTGACGCCGTACGCCATCGCGTATCGCGATCGGTTCTCCAACCGCAACATCTCCAAGGAGCCTATACGCTTCTTCATAGACGAACTCAAGCAGGTCGTGCATAGCGCCAATCTCTGAATCCATCCTCCCGCTTCGGCACAAGACCTTGCGATCGCCTAGACCCGGGCTTGTCATGGGGACGACGAGTACCTGGAGCGTGTTGTTGCGCCTATCGCGGCAAGTTGTCAGCTTGAGTGCCCTTGGAGCCGTGTGGCAGACAAATTCGGCGTGCGCTGCCAGAGTTAGTGGACGAATGCATGGTGTAGTATGGCAGTGGGACGGAGGATCCTCGATTCAAGATGCTCGGGGCTGAGAGTGGACGTCTTGACCGTTTTGAAGTGATGGTGCGAGAGAGACGAGGGTCAGAACTGTTGTGGTTATAGGGGTATCATGGGGATTGACTCTTTGTGTGATTGTTACTCTGAGGCATGCTGACCGCAATAGGTACAAATTATGCTTTGTTGCTGAAGCTCTCAATCCATTGTGTTGTTATCCTTTTAAGAATGTTCTTGGAGATGTTGCGGCTGGATGGCCGTGATCCAATGTTTGACATCCTTCTCTTCCCAGAAGTTACCCAACGTAGCTAGAAGGAGTAACATGTAATTTCTGACAGGCGGGAAAGGTGCAGTGGCTTCCGTAAGAGAAAACGGCACGACTCCGAGATATGGGTCCTAACGCCACTTAAGATCGCATCATGCGGTAAAAAGCTCTGTACCAGCGGTGGCATTGAGCATTCTGCAAGCGCCAAATACTGAACCTCTTCCCTGAGCGAGCCCTTTATCCAGAATTAGCCATTGTCTAACATGACCTAACACCCTCACCCGTGGCGAGCTTGTGGAGGCTGCCGATAGGGCCTATATCCTCTCTGTGGCGGCTCGGCCGGCATCCGGTATGCCTTATAGGCAAGTCGAGGTACAGGAGGCACCGGAGGTACTGGCTCTGCGAATCCTTGCGATCGTAGGTACTCCGTGGTAGCATGGTGAGATGTCGAGCGATCGCGAGAGGCATCTGGAATGATTTCTGGCGTGGAACGGGAGTGAGAGAGAGCTTTGCGGGGCACAGTCACAGTTCGCCGCTTCGCAGAAGCTTCCTGGTGTTCCGTCAGGTGCTGAGGAGAGTGACAAGCCTTGGGCGTCTGGTCGCCGTCCGCTTGAGTATGCCGATATCCGATCTTCTCGCCTGGTGCGCTCGACTGCAAGTAGTAGGCCATCTCCTTTTCCATTTCTGCAAGGAGAGAGTGCATGGCCTCGACTAAGCGCCCATGCGATCCCCCTTTGCGAAGGAGTGTTCCCTCTGTAGAGCCGCTAGGACCGGAATATGCTATTAGCGCGGCTCGAAATATGTCGCCCGCTGCGGAAACTTCACGGGAAGTTACCACGGTGTATCCATGATGAATTACGCGAGGCGACGCTCCATGAAGAACCGGAGCATTGTCTGCTATAGTCAGCTTTAGTATTGCCATTGCACATATCTACTCACGAAGGATTCTGGCGCGCAGGTTATCATACTCTGCGATTTCTACACGCGACATAGTGAGCCGTGGATGCTTTGCTATGTTTCGAGTGCAATTGAAGTATTCGGGCTAGAGCGGAAAAAATCTGCGCCGGAAATGGCCGAGCGGAGGTGAAAGTGCGAACGCACAGCACCAGGCGTTGTTGAGACAACGGGCAAACGAAGGAGATGCACCGCTACCAATGACGACTGTTGAGCGACGAGGGCAAGGTAAGTCATAGGGTTATATGGATGAGGATGGTCTGGAGATACTGCCTATCATGCTTGAGTGTGATATCGCAAGCCGTAGGGTACAGGAGTGGATGTCGTCTGAAAATTGGATGAACTCCTAGTTACGATGGCGTAAGGAAGACAGCTGCCTTCTCATTAGTGGCCGTCCGCAGATTCCTCCTTTGCCTTCCATCAACGAAATGGCAAGAGCATCTGAACTCCTTCATGGCGAGGTCGCGGCAGTGGTCAGGGCCGGAAGGGAGCGAAGGGAGCGAAGGGAGGGACCATAATAGGATAGGGATTGCATTACTCCTATGATCACCGCGTTATAGATCGCACGCATCGTAGGTTACGTATTAGAGATAAAGAATTGAATGCCTTGATGGAAGGACAGAGGTTTCCTCTGCGAGCCGCCGACGTCCAAGGTCTGGAGCTGCACCGAAAATCCACCAATCCACATTCAGCCTAGCCTCTCTAATCCCTGCCATCCGATCTCTGCACGTTAATCTTTCCACACCTCCTGCACCTTCTTCAAGAGGTCCTCCATGGCCTGATTCAAGCTCAATTTAATGCCACTCCGACTCAGCACCTTGTGCTCCACGTCGACCTTTCCAGTGCCTTTATGCGTTTCGTCGTAGCCGACCAGAATGACGCGATATTCGCCGCGACTCCGGGTGCGGCTGCTGGTGACGATGTCATAGGTCCGCGGCCTCCCGTTGATCGAGCCGCCGTGCAGGAGCTTCGCGTTCGCTGCGTGGGTTAGAAGGGGATGACGTCAGGGGCCGAACAGCGTTGATGACATACAAAGGATAAGAGATTTGATATGGAAGAAGACGTCAAGCGAGTCTCTCGTGTTTTGCGTGTTTGCGGACATGGCGACGGAAATAGATCTGAAAGTGTGGGTTCGGCTTTGAGGAAGAGAAGGGAGGTACTGGCGTGAAGCGTCGCTGCTTGGGAGGGATATATCTCTGCGCTTGTATGACGCAAAGGGCGGAGGCTCAATGGCGCATCTCAACCTGTTTTCGAGTTCTTTCAGGGTCCTGTCGACGCCTCCTACCAGTCGGGAGCTCCCAGCATCTTGAGGCTGGTTCTGGGAGATCTGCTTCTTTGTCTACAATCCGCTCGGAAGCCTCCGCACAGATGGTGCGCAACCGACCTAGTATCATGGAGCTAAGAGCGAGCCTCCATTTCTCATGCGCAGGCAAAAAGTCACCGTTGCACTGCATTTCACGAGTCAGAAACACCCTCTCAGTATGTCCTAGGAACATGCTTTGATTTCCCTCTTTTCTCTCGCAACCAATGTCGACTGAGACGTGGCGGCGTTACCATCCTCCATGTACATCCCCCGCCCTGGCTGGCTTCAGCAGTCTATCAATAATCTAACCAGCCTGCTTGTTCCGATCGTGGCCGCTTGTTGTTGAAGTCTCCACGCGGACCTTTCGGAGCGTCCTGGTACCGGCGGTGGAGAGTCTGGGTATCATCAACCGGGCCAGAATCCTTCACGGCGGACTTGTACTCGGCGAGCTCGAACTTGCCACTGTCGCCCCTAAAGCCCTGTTGACCGTAGAGCTGGTCACCGACGTCGAACTTCGCTGCTTACGATCAGCGGGCGGGTAAGGGTTGAAGAGCTTCGCCCTGGGCCTTACCGAACAGAAGCCCGGTATCCCTATGTAGGCCATCTACGATCGCGCGAGTAGCGGCCAGAGGGCAGGCAGCGACCTCCTTGCGCAGGATCTTGGACGCGCCGTCATAGGAGCAGACGAGGACTGCGCCATGCTTGCCCTCTTCTTCGTTGTAGCACGTAACGACATCTATAGATCTATCAGCGGGACCTCCGACAGATTACAGACAGAGGGAGCATGCCGAAGAATTTACTGCGCTCGCTGCCGTAGAGGAGGCGCGCGTTGCCGAGGGCCAGGTTCTTGAGGTTCAGAGCTTGCTCCACCTTGCGCTGTCAGTTGAATGAACCGGCAGGAAGCTGGTATGCATGCCTTGGCCGGATCGTTCAGCCAGCTATCCGGTTCGACGGTCTTGCCATTCTCCATAGCCTTGCAGATCATCAAGGCATTTGCGTTCATCATGCCGCTTGGTTCGGAGGGCTTGGGAAAACGGATAGAGTGGTGTTTTTGCTGTTGGGGTCCGGCGGTTGTGAAAGAGCGTCTCGCACCAATGAGGATTGCCAGCGGCTGGTAGTGAGGTGGAAGAAAGAGGAAGTATAGAGGGACGGGTTGGGGGTTATATACCTGACCTCTCCGAGTTCGGTGAGGCGGCGGGGGGGGGCCATCGAGTAAAAGACGGTGAGCTCGTCGAGCGCTCTATCACGCAAACTTGGCCATCCGAGACTTGAGATGACGCGATCTCTCACTTCCGCGCGTTCGAGCGTGTTTGACAAATGAGAGAGGCCGTCGTCTAGATCCCAAACGTGAGCGTTAGCAGGATGCTGTCCAACTTAGGGCGGAATGCCCTGAAAGAAGCTGGCTCGCGGTCACAGCTGGTAAGAGGCCTTCGGATACCCAAAGCGGGGTCAAGGGAAAGGACTTTATACCTTGAAGGACTCACGTTGTTGTGCATGTGCTCAGTCATCAGACCAGGTCATGAAGTTATATTGATTGTGCATGCTGATCAATGGCGTAGACACAAACAGCATTGCCGACAGCGACAATCACCAACCCATCATCGCGCCAACGGCCTCATCTCGACACGCCAATGCCGAGTCTATCCCAGGACTCGCGAGAACCCCAAAGCCCCATCAACTATGATAATTCGCGCCCTAGAACGTACCGCCGACTCGAAGATCAAGCGATCTAGTCTCGCCTCTCATTCATACCTCGCAATTCGACTTGCTTTTCACCCTCCTGGTCATTGTCTGGATCGGCGTCGCCATTAAGTGCATAGCCTCCACCTGGTCTTTGGCGGTGGTCTTGAGTACGATCTCACCTTGCTTCAAAATCCTCCCTAAGCCGGATATCTACTTCGGTCCCTATGCCACTCACAGAAGTCCATGAGGTCAAAGGGCTGAACGATGTTCTTGTATTGGTTCACGCACGGTAGATCTCTCACCGCGAACTCAAGAGTGTTTGGGAGTATGACGGTACATGGTTTACAATATACTACTGATACAGAGTGTAGTTTGGCCGCATCCTTTCCTGAATCGAATCGTTCTGCTAACGAGGTGACGTAGTTCGCATCATTTTCTCTTGATTGCGCTGACCAGGTCATCACTGCGACGGTCACGCAAAGACTCCCCCAAGAATTCTGGCGCCTGGACCATTCTGCAAACGCTTCGGTTGAAGCATGCCTATGTTTCATAGAGCGGCGTTGGTTGCCTAGCACATTGTCGAAAGATTGAACCTATCATACGTGCGGGACCCATGCGGTCACCTCACCGAGCTGCTCTTCGCCGACCTCTTATTGTTAGAACGCGATAAGATTATGGCAAGTCTTCTTCGCCATTTAGGGTGTTCATCCGCCGCATTACTCCCACCAGATAGGCCTCCAGTTGTTTTAGCCCCTAATGATTCCTTCACCGGGCGCAGAAAACCACGTTTTTATTCAACACTGACAGCAACTTGTTGAGAATGGTGCACCCGACGCTATGCGATCGCGTCCTGTCATAGTGATGCCTGCGGTATTTGCGCGTGGTCATCTTGTGCAGCGTCAAGCCACCGATGCACCGCCACTCCATCCATCATGCGCCACCCGCTGCAAATTACGCGCCTGGGCGTGACCGGTGAGAGTGCGCTCCTCAGCTGACGGCAATGCCTCGAACTCCCACATTTTCAAACAAGACATAAAAACTATTTTGCTTCGCCGCTGGCTGGAGTTTTCCTCTACATACCCAGCATCACTCTTCCTCGTTTCGAAGAACCGTATGGCATCGAAAGAAGAAGCGCTAGCCGCCTTTGCAAGCGAGAAACTCGTCTCATCGCATTCTTTCAACTTCATCGAAGGATGGATTGGTTCCGATCACCAGTTGCACACTCGAAAAGGCGAGGTGGCGTTCGATGATCTCCCTGACTTCCTCAACGGCAGCAAAATTACCGAGAAGCCACAAGAGCCAGGGAATTCTCACCGTTTTCGCGTCCTCTCCTTTCCGCGTCTGGAGAATGGCCGCCTAAAGATTGCATTTCCAAGAGAGACATACCAGCAGATTAAGCGCAGCTGGCGCCTGCACGACTTCACCCTGGAAGCCTTCCTCAACAACAATGGCATCCTATGCAGCTTCAACACTAAGGAAACCAAAAGCATTCTCATGAAGGTCACGGCCTCGCGATCTGTAGGGTTTGATACTGTCTCTATCGTACATCACCGCCCGCAAAACGTCACGTACGTGCTGTACCACAGCCTTGAAGACGAGGCGGGTATCTTCAACTCCCTGCTCGCGCATCCGGAGCGCTGCCTCCAGCCGGCTTTCTTCGCTGCGGTTCTTTACCGATGCCATCAACAGCGCGTGGAGCGCTTCCGCAATAAGCTCGATGACGAGATTGTTGCCATAGAGCGTGGCACCAAGCTCGGTGGACCTGGAAGACTATTCGGCCATCGCTACAAGCACGAGGAGCCGACTGTGAAGGTCGATTGCGACAGCACCACACAGAAACTGAGCTATGTGCAGACGGAGCTTGCAGTCGGCAGCCACACCGCGCGATCAAGCCTCAAATGTGGAGAGTGGCTTGTCAAACTTGCAGAGGATGATCATGCTGAATGGAAGAAAGCTGCGGGGACGCTTGAGGCAGGCAAAACCGAGCTGGAGATATTATCGGCGGACAATACAAGGAAGACTCTCGACGAAGCAGAATACGTGCGACGGCGTGCGGAAACCGTCCAGTCTCAGCTCGAAGCGGTAGGCGACCGCGTCCGAAGCCAAACAGCCTTCGTAAGTTCACCTCCCCCCCTTCTGCTCTCCCGCCTCCTACTATACTAAACTCTTCCTAGCTCCTCAACACAGCCGCTCAAACGCAATCCGACTACTCCGCCACCATCGCCCTCGAAACGCGCCGCGATAGTTCAGCTATGAAGACCATCGCCATCATGACCATTCTCTTCCTGCCCGGCACCTTTGTCGCTACCTTGTTCGGCATGGATATGTTTAGTTGGGGGAGTGAGGAAGGCGTTGGGGACCCTAAGGTGAGCAGGTTCTTCTGGGTATATTGGATTATTAGTGTGCCGTTGACGTTGTTCGTTGTGGTTACTTGGTTGCTGTGGACTAGGAGGGATTTGGGGCGGTGGGGGAGGGTGAAGAGTTGGAAGGACCTGGAATAGGGATAGGAGACCTTTGGGAAGGTTACGGAGGAACCCGTGACCGAGATATGAGGAGGGTCTGGAGTATATCAAGATAGCCCTTACGATAACATGAATATCCCGTTCCGTTCCTCCAGCGTCATCGGCATACTCTCTGCGAGATCCTCCGAGATGCGCGCACGGAACACCGTGCCGGAGAGAATTTCCCCACGTCCTGCACGGATGACCGATGACCGCTTTCCCTACTTACCTCACCTGCAAGCTAGCACGACCAGGTAAACATCCGTTTCTTAGCGTGCATTCTTTTTACAGACGATCTCGTACGTCGCCGACAGCGCCACTAAGATGCGACTCCCAGGCGTCCCACGGGGCGTCAGGACCGGTTAGGTGCGCTAGATATCTGATGTCAGCGCAGTCTTATATACCCATACAGAGGGGATTAAATAACACTAAATGCCGTGAATTGCAGGCCGGCGATTGGGGTAACTCAGGTGGAAAATTGAGGCAGAATCATACCGTAGGGCATCCAGCATCATACCCGGGCCTGCTTGGACTAGTAAAAGGACTACATGTATAGCAGCCTCCCCACCCATACTTCTTTCTTCCGATTTTCCACTAGCATCCAACTTATCTTTAAGTCCAAGACTAAATCCCTATCGCTACGATGGCCCAACCGAACAACAGCAGCAAAGATCTCCGTCCCATCTTCGTCTTTGACACAATGCGTGCAAGGTCCCACCTCTTCTTCCGCTATTTGTCGACAAGCCCGGAGCTAAAGGCCGTCTACCACCCGATACTCATGGCCGCCTTCCTGGGACCGGAACGCTGGGCGCAGCATAGCCGCAACTCGTCTGCAAGGACTAAAGAGCTGATGGAGGATATGTTGCCGTTTATCGGCGAGGAAACGTACGAGAGCGAGCAGAAGAGGTTCCTGGCCGATGTTGAGGGGGCGCGGAAAGAGGTAAGTTGAGTGTTGCAGGACTGCGCCCGGAAAGCTAGTAGAAGACCGACAGGCTCCCAAATGGAGTCCCCAAATCCAGCTTTGATCGAGCCCTTACGGTGCAGGAACAATGGGCTGACGAGCGTGTTTCGCAGGGCAAAATCGCCTTCGCAAACGAGCACATCTTCAACGTCCTGAAGCAGCCCATCGTCCACGGCATGAACCGGGACCCCACCTACTCCCTCACCGCCCTCGGTCCCAACCCAACATACATCCCAGACCCAATCTTCGCCGCCCTCAGACCCATGATCCTAATCCGGCACCCGGTGCCTCACATCAACTCCACCTATCGCAGCGTCATCGACATAGGCATGCAGATCCGCACCGGCGACGAGGACTTGGACATCCTCGTCTCGCACCGCTATTTCCGCTACTTGTTCGACATGTTCCGCGCGCAGGGGCGGCAGCCTGTAGTCGTTGACTCGGAGGATTTGCTGTGGAGGACCGGGGAGGTTACGGAGAGGATATGTGAGGAGTTGGGGGTGGATAGGGAGGGGTTGAGGGAGACGTGGACGCCTACGCCTGAGGAGGAGAGGCCGACGCATCCGATTTTGGCGCCGTTTACGATTACGATTCATGCGAGTAAGGGGATTGAGAGGCCGGAGAAGGTGGGTGCAGTTTCTTTCCCTTTGCTATTCTTCTTTTGAGACTGGGTGCTGATGATGCTGCTTCTAGCCTGATGATAAGGATTTGGGGAGGGCGTATGAGAAGTGGGTGGAGAGGTACGGCAAGGAAAGTGCAGACCACCTCAAGCATCTCGTGGAAGAGAACATGCCGCACTACGAGTATTTGAGTCAGTTCAAAGTCTGAGGCAGAGCTAGAAAGGATCGCGGCAGAGGAAGAGCATCTAGCCCCGATGGGTTGAGTGGAATCATGCTTGTAGAAATCTTTGTAGCAAAGCCCCTGACAAGCTTGTCCAATTCGAAAGCGGTTTCCCCTCATGAGGGAAGTTGGTGTCAGAGATCCATAGTTGATGTTCCATCGCTTCAGACGGATGAGTCAGCCCAAGCCTACTGGCGATCGTACGAGCTACACTCAACCACACCATCAACAACGTAATTCATGTATCAATTGCTCGTGTGACCTCTTTCCGCATCAATTCACATTATCAACCCCTTCCCTATCTCCTCCCAATCAGAACTGGCCTCAACAAGTGTCGTGTGCCGACTTACCTGTTCCTCTGCGTGCCAATACATCGCACCAGCTGCACGACACAAAAGCTCATGCCACATCGGCGCCTCAACCTGGAAAGCACCGCAAAGAAAATCTTTTCCCAACTAAGCACGCCCTCCCAAGCGCGCCAAGTCCGCTCTTGGGCAGCCATTCCGCCACATGGCTGCGTTCCGCTCCGGGTTCCTCGTCGCGTCGTTTCCCAACGTGGGTCATCCTCGCGATCTGATTGGTCGCGTTACACCTCAAACATGCCCCCACACATCGCGAACCTGCAGCTTCAGACCCTTGGGCTCGTGCGTTCTCGATCTAGGCTTGCAGAATGCTTCGGTACATGTCGTACTTTGGGATCTTGTGCTTTGCAGTTAACGAAAGGCGGGCGAGGGAAATGTCACCATAGCGGGGGCAAGTAAGAGATGCGGGCGAGCTGATTTGGCACAGTAGCACGCGAGCATGGGTGGAACGGCGGTACTTCGTGTGTGAGGCGCCGCAGAGATGCCTCGGAGAAGAGAGGGAAGGTGTTACGGGAGTGGGTCTGGGGTCTTCATAAACCCTTCAATCCCCCCGTTTTAGCGTTGCCTTCTCTTCAGGAAGGGTGATCTGTTGAGAGGGTACTACTTCGTAGCTGGGACCTCGCTGAATCCTAGGCACACGATCACTATGTCTCGAGTCGTGCACAAGTCAGTCTCTCCTTGATTCTACCTCGACGGTTTCCCAATGCTGACCTAATGGCAGGACCGCCGGCGGTAACGCTGCTTTCCACAACTTCCACAATGACTACGCACATATTGCCGATCCGAACGAGCGGCGACGTCTTGCTCTCGCTGAAATCGATAAGGCACCGTTCGGTTGGTATCATGTTCGCGCTATCGTGGTAGCCGGAATTGGCTTCTTTACTGGTATGTTCTGCAACGTACTACAATGATGAGGCATAGCTGACGGTGGTCATAGATGCCTACGATCTCTTCGCTGTCAACATGGTCACTTCCATGCTGGGAGTAGTCTTCTGGCAAAACGCCACCCACTCCCCTGGAAAGATCCCTTCAAACGCCGACACCGCCATCAAGGTCGCAACATCAACCGGTACCGTCATCGGTCAGGTCGGGTTCGGTATTATGGCAGATATCGTAGGACGCAAGAAGATGTACGGTCTCGAGCTCATCCTCATTATCTTCGCCACACTCGCTCAGGCACTCTCTGCTCACTCACCGGCTTGCTCCATCGTCGGCGTCATCGTTTTTTGGCGAGTACTAATGGGTATTGGTATTGGCGGTGACTACCCGTTGAGTTCGATCATTACCTCGGAATTCGCGACGACGAAATGGCGAGGCGCTATGATGGGCTCTGTGTTCGCCATGCAGGGTATCGGCCAGTTTGCTGCTGCTATGGTCGCTCTGATCGTCACGCAGGGGTACAAGGATTCTTTAATGCAAGCAAAGACCGTCGACCAGTGCGATGGTGCTTGCGGACTAGCTGTCGATAAAATGTGGCGCGTGGTCATCGGCTTCGGTGCCGTTCCCGGCTGCATCGCCCTCTACTACCGCCTCACGATTCCGGAGACCCCTCGGTATACATTCGACGTGGACCGCGACATCGTCCAAGCTGGCTCGGATGTGAAAGCGTTCAAAGCCGGCGCACCGAAGGGCCACCCTGACGAGATCACTCGTGTTCGCGCCAAGGAGAATGATGCCGCCCAGCTCGAGATCCCTAAGGCGTCTTGGGCCGATTTCTTCTCCTGGATCCGCAAGTGGAAGAATGGCAAAGTCCTACTCGGTACTGCTGGTTCTTGGTTCCTGCTCGACGTAGCCTTCTATGGTAAGTCAGGCCCGAATTGCCTTCATTAGGGGGAGCCATCTGCTCACACTTCATAGGTCTCGGTCTCAACAACTCCATCATCCTCACACAAATAGGCTACGCCAAAGGCGAGAACGTCTACAGGATCTTCTTCAACCAAGCCGTCGGCAATCTAATAATAACCTGTGCGGGTGCTATCCCCGGATACTGGGTACGCCAACCCCGTGCTACAAATTATCGCAGTGAGCATATGCTAACCGCAGCGCGTCCAGGTAACCGTCGCAACGGTAGACACAATCGGCCGCAAACCCATCCAGCTCGTCGGCTTCGTCATCCTCACCGCAATCTTCGTCGCAATCGGCTTCGCCTACCACATCCTGTCCGGCAAAGCCCTCCTCGCCCTCTACGTCCTCGCGCAGTTCTTCTTCAACTTCGGTCCCAATGCGACAACCTTCATCGTACCCGGCGAGTGCTACCCCACGCGCTACCGGTCCTCTGCCCACGGCCTCTCCGCCGCGAGCGGCAAAGTCGGCGCAATCATCGCCCAAGTCCTGATCGGCCCGCTGCGCACCCGCGGCGCGAAGCCCGGCTCGAGCGACTCGCCCTGGCTCAACCACGTCATGCAGATCTATAGCGTGTTCATGTTCGCGGGCATCTTCACGACTTTGCTGATCCCCGAGACCAAGAGGAAGACGCTGGAGCAGCTGGCGGGCGAGGTCGAGGGCACGCCCGAGTACGACCCTGAAAACGTGCGGAGGCGCGATTTCGAGAAGGCCGTCGAGGTTGCGCAGGATGCTGCAAAGATGGCTTGAGCTGTTGGACAAGTACACCTTGGAAATCAAGTGTGGAAGCGACATGCGTGTGAGGCGAACTACTCTAGAAGGAGGGGCGGGCGCATGTTGCGAATGAGATAGATAGAAATCGGATACCCATGTTTATTTATGTTTAACAAGAAGTCAGCAAATGCTAAGGTTTCAAGCGCTAAACCATGTATTAGTGAATGTTTTGGATGTCGTAACGTTCTCTGTTGTGCGTGGAAGTGAATGAAGCGCACGGGCCACTATGATGAAGATGAAAGTGAAGGTGAAAGTTCACCGTGCTATTGTAGTGCAGTAATCGACGGAAAAAAGACAACTTGCCCTTTTAGGAAGGTTGGGCTCCGGATAAAAATTCGCGCATGCTCCGTATCAAGTCAATATTTTACCAGAACAGGCACCCGCGCTCGCCCTCTATATCTCTAGTTGTCTCCAAGAGCTCTTTTAATACCTAAGAATTGTGTGCAAGGACTTGAAACTAAGAGTCCTTCTGTTGCGTTTAGCGTACTATGCATATCATCTGAGCGGTCTGCGATCGCTTTTGGCAACTTCTCTTTGATCAAGCTCGCGGACAGGTAATTATCGCTCAGTGAGATGCATTCCAGTAAAGACGAAGAAGTAGGTGTTTATGTATGGAAGAAAAATGCCCAAGCCGAGCCCATCCTATCCTATTCTACGCACGAACCATGCGTTCCAAAAATGCCAGGGGGATGCAGAAACAAAAACACTAGATATCGCAAAGGAAATAAATGCCGTACCAAGATGGTCTCGCAGGGTGAACCGAACTAAGCCAAAGATTAAAAAAACAACGCAAAATTTCGCGCAAGTATAATTATGCCTCCACTTTGCTCGTGTTCTGCTGTCGCAAGAAGCCCTCTACAGATGGCTCATCCTGCTCATCAATCTTCCTATCGAGCTCCTTCTCTTCGGGGCTTTTGACGCGCTTTGGAGTTTTCTCCTCGGCCTTTTCTTCAGACTTCTCCCCGCTTCCGCTGACGAGACTTGTTACGGTGCTGGCGGCTGTGCCGACTGTCGAGGATACGGCGGCGGTAGCCTGCGCGGCTACTTGCTTTGCTTGGTCGATGTAGCCCGGAGCAGGCGGCTCCTCGGGCTTCACGGAAACGTCCTTGGGTGCTTGGCCTACCGTGCTAGGCTCCATGGTCACGGTCTTGTCGCCGTGGCCATGGTCGTTGACGGCCGCGTGCGGTGTGCCGTCGGACAGTTGACCGGAAGCGTGCGTCATGTGCTGCTGTTCGTAGCGGGTATCGGAAGTGCCCTCGCGGAGAGGTAGTGCGGTCTCGTCGCGCTTGTCCGCCCTGGACTCCGCCCTCGACGCTGTGGTAGAGGTTGCCGGGGTTGTTGAAGATGTAGCCTGCGATTCTGGCGCAGGGGTAGCCGACGGGGTTGGTGTATCAGATGGCGGGGTCATGATGTCGAGATTGTTCTCGTCAGTGTCCGGTGGCTGAGTATCAGTACCGACTCCCAGCATTGCGAGCTCGGCCTCGTCGACCGGTGTATTGACAACAGCTGGACCGATGACTTTCGGAAGCACGGGGTTCGGGATGGTGAAAATGGTCTTTCTCCTCGGCTCGCCCTTCTCGCTACCCACCGCTACGGCCTTAATGACGCCGTTCTCGCCATCTTCCCACCTTATGGGTCCGATCGGCAGCGTGTTCTTGCCCTTCTGAGTTGAGGGGTTCTCCCACTGGATTGCTGCTTCTATCTCTGGTTCCAGATTGGGCATGTTGCCGAACTCAAAGTCAAGTTCTCCGCCATATTTCTTGGGGATGTTTTCGGGATCGATGTACTGGGAGAGTGTCGGGTAGACGTTGGAGGGAGAAAGGATGAAGATCTTGGAGACTGTAATCGGGTCAAACCAGCGCTTAATCCAGCCCCAAACGGTAGGAAAGAAGGCAGGCGCGCCGATGATGAATATCCTGTCCAGAGTCTCTGGATAATGTGCGGTTGCCAGCTGCGATGCATCTTGCATATGGTTCTTCAGGTTCCAGAACTGCTTCAGCCCCACACCGCTGATGTCCACAATATTGTTACTCTGCGATACAGGCGTCTCCGGATGCTTTCGGTCTATGGCGGAGCATAGGGGAAGTACAAATCTCGTCAGCGACTCGTACAGCGCGAACAGGCGGAGGTTCTTGGTAGCGGCTTTGGGAGACGTTGTTCGAGCTTTAGCAAGCTCCTTCTCGTAGGCTGATATGTTCTTCGAGTTGAGAGGCGCGACTTCGAATAGGAAGAGAGGAATTCCGCGCTTGTCGCGTCGACCGAGCCATTGGGGATACTGCGCGCAGCTGTCAGCGGTAGCTCCTTGTAGTGCCGAACATGGGTCGCAGTACCAAACGGCGCGTCTGCTCGAACTCTTCCACCTCGATTGTGTTGAATAGTTCGTCCAGCCCTTGATCTTTTCGCCAGTCTTCGGTGTCCTTGAACTGCTTGAAGGCCTCTTGGGGAACGAAACGTCGCGCGCGCAGGAACCGTCTGTGTATGATCAGTACCCCGCCCGTACCAAAGTTACAGAGCCTTACAGCAGCGTCTCGTCGTCATGGCTTGCTGGAGCCCCGCTGAATAGGTTTGGCGGTGTATAGTAGCCTGCCTGCTCGCATATTTTCTTGAATTCGTCGAGCTGCACTTGTTGATTCTCGCTGAGATGCGAGTAGTGGCCGGACGGGTACTGAAAGGACTCGACGCGCTTGAGGTCGGCCATGGTCGCCTGTAATAGAAATTATGCGATGTATTAGGAGGAGAGTAGAGACTCCAGGGGCGATGAGACTGGCTATAGAGTCTCTAGGGCGTCATGCTGTTGGTCTATTAGGCCTGCGGCGGATCGCAGTGATGCAATTAGTCTTAGCGCACCAGCCCGAGGCTGCGGCGTCGGTGTCTCGAAAAGTGCGGACTCTGCTTACGCCGATCGGACGAATGACTTCAGCTCAGTGAGCGGAATAGCTCGCGATACTGAAAGCGAGCAAGTCCCGTTATTCAAATGAGACATGAGAAGCGCCATGCTCACCCAAAGCGCCCTTTTGCCTCCGCGAAGAAGCTGGGAGCATTTCCGCACCGTTCCGAGGGCTTGCCAAGATGTAGCTGATTCGTTAGGCAGATTATACAGTACGGCCGAATGAATCATCGAGGTGAGCCTTCTTTTTGGTGCTGTTGAGGGAGTAAATCTTTGGACGCAGAAAACCCCTCTTAAGTGTGAGGCCATTATTTAAGGCACTATGCTTAGAAAGACTATCAGATTTGGTTCCAGATGTGCAGTATCGCGGTATCAGTTGCCGAGGCTGATTATGTCACCACTGACGACATCCCTCGACCATTGAGAATTCGATGACCGCGGCGATGAACTGCCGTCATTCACGCCTCAGCGTGCAACTATATTCTTAGAGGCGCTGCTCACTGAGAACACAGCATCAACGGCTTCAAACGACGATTCCGCCAGCGCCATGGCACCCTCCTTCACGACGCTGCCCACCGAGATCCTCGAGACCATATTCCTGCATCTCGACCCGCAGTCGCTTGTCTCGGTCTCGCAGACAAACAAATTCGTCAAGAAGATCACGAGCGAGCGGTCCATCATATGGCGCCATTTCTGCAAAACGCACTTCAATTCATGGGCGCCGCGCCACAACTTTACCGCCAAATTCGCCGGTCCGCTCTCTGACGTCGACTGGCGCGCCCTCTTTCTTTACCGCATCAACGTCAAGCGGGAGACGTTGCGGAAACTCGACCACATCCTAGGCACTCAACAGGGTCGCATACGGTACATCAATGAGATTGCGGACTTTGGCTATGATGCAAAAGAGACATTACTCAAGGAATGCGCATGTCCAGATGACGCGGAAGACGTGCTGGCGAGGCGGTATTATGCCAATGCTATACTGGAACGGATTCAGCGCGAGATGGCCATCAATGTTTGGAAAGACTTGTACAGCGGCAAGGACATCCCTATTGAAAAAGCTCTGGGCGCATACGACATGTTCGCCAGGACAGGCGGAGATGTAGATTTCGATGCCATAACCGAGGATCTAGACCGGATTCAGCAGGCGGTGTTGGAGCACCATCCCGACTTCAGAGATATGAGCACACGGACGAAGGCATCCACGTTAGCTAGCTCGCTCCGTGAACAAGGCTTTGAAGGCGTTCCGGATGCTGCCCGCAGCGCTCTACGAAACTCCTTCATTGGATTAGTGCTGCGCTCGCCGACCCATGATTCTCTCCCGCTGATTTCCGTGGCCATATACTGTGCCCTCGCACAGCGTCTCGGTCTGGATGCGCGTCCATGCGGCTTCCTCTTCCACGTGTACTGCTTGGTTTATGCACCTAAGGATTACACGCTAGATGGCGACTATAAGCCCACGAGCTCCTCAGACCTAGACTTCATGTACTTGGATCCATTCCGTTCCTCAGACGAGGTCCGTCAGGGCGACTTGCGACAAGTCCTGCGCGAAATGGGCGTCCCGTCCTCTGAGCACGCAAGCTTCCTCTCCGACACAAACACACGTGAGATGGTGCTCCGCACGGCACGCAACATCATGAACTCCGTGCAAACAATCCGCCAGACAGAAGCTGGTGTCTACGGCATTCACTCCACATGGCTCGACGCCTACCCAGACATGGACAACTCATTCTACGCCACCATCTGGGCAATGATGATGCTCGGCCCGCGGGAGGATGAAGCTGGCGGCCTATCTAACATCACCTCCCGTCGACGCCAATACCTGCCCTACCTGCTTGAGCACTTTCAAACGCACTATCCCTGGGATGTCACTCTCCTAGAACAATACGTGATCCCGCTGTTCTACAACCAGCCCGAGGGTCAGAGGCTGATGTCATTCGTGCACTCAATGCACACCTTGGACGGCATGCGCAACCCACAAAAACCCCGCCACTCTGGCAGAGAAGACGTGCCGTTCAAGGTTGGGCAGCTATTCGAGCACAAGCGGTATCACTACGAGGGTGTCATTACGGGCTGGGATGCGTCGTGCGAGGCGGGCGAAGACTGGATTCTCAACATGGGTGTTGACCGCTTGGCGCATGGGCGGAACCAGTCGTTTTACCATGTACTGTAAGTACCTGTTCACCCCCCTTCTTCGTTTTCCATCCTTTCAGCCAGCATCACCTTTCTCCCGGACTTATGCTAATGATGAGCAGCGTCTGCGACAAATCCGTCCGCTACGTAGCCGAAGAAAACATCCTCCCTGTTGACCCCTCCGTCAAGCCCTCAGAAGCCATGCTCAAGCTCGCCGGCCGCCACTTCAAGCGCTGGGACGACGAGAACCACGTCTTTGTGAGTAATGTCCGGGATGAGTATCCTGACGATTAGCTCACGCCTCCCGCGTCGCTGCAGACTGGATATGTAGGTGGAGCGAGTTTTACAGATGACTTCATCTTGTAGGATGAATGGAGCCTGTGTGGGGAGGGATGTCAGGGTGAACGGGTCAGGCGTGAGTCTAGGCAAAAGGCGTTCGATACCCACATTCGCTTCCAGAATCTATATTGCTATTAAAAATCAAACTCTTTTCCGTCCCTACATGCCTTCTCTCCGCCGTCGAGTACCTCTTCTACGCCTTCGACTGGCCCCGCCAACAGCAAACCTAGTGATACTAACATCTACTCTCTCTTACTTCACACCCTCTAGCTTGCCCTACCTTGCATGGCTTCCTGTAATGCACAGCCCTGATTCGCTGACCCGTTTCTTGTACCCGCGTTTCCGGTACCGCGTTTCTAGGCTGCCTCCGCTCCGGGGTTGCACTGCAATTCTTAGCGCGGACGAGCGGTCTGCACCTACACCTCATACGGAATAGTTCATTCCAAAGTGTTCAACACCTGGAATACTCGCCGATTGAATAACGTAAACGGAGTATATACAGTCTTTTCGAATCACGTCAACCCCACGCTAAGAGATGCCGTTGATAGAGCATTCCGGTGTTCATCGTTGAGCAAGGAATGCCGGCCACAGTGAGTGCGATGAGGTACCTACAAGAGAGTTGGCAAAAATAGGGGAGTGTACCAAGTGTGCGACAATGGGTATTCTCAGTTCATATTACACGCTGCGACAACGCCACATCTGTTGGATCCCAAAAGGATTTGGCGGGAAATAGAAAAAAAGAAACCAACAACCGTACCATTCAAACGCCCTGAAATGCTTTTCCCTATCCGCATCCCTTCTTTACCGCAAGCTTTCTCAATACGTCAATAGCTTCTGCGCCCCACCCCTACTCCCCCCGTCCACACCCTCAACCTGCTTCGCAAAGCTACACCACCGATCCTTAATACTCACAACCTCATATGTGCCCTCATCCTGCACGGCAATCTGCATACGATGCTCGTGGCTAATCTCCGTCCTAATCTCCAGCACCTTACTCTTCTTGCCGCGCACCGCATTCGTACTCCGCGTGTACGTAAACTCGAACGGCGCGGTGCCCCAGAATTCAAAGACTAGATCCGTGCCCCCGC
Source organism: Trematosphaeria pertusa (assembly GCF_010094035.1). Classification (NCBI taxonomy): domain Eukaryota; kingdom Fungi; phylum Ascomycota; class Dothideomycetes; order Pleosporales; family Trematosphaeriaceae; genus Trematosphaeria; species Trematosphaeria pertusa. The sequence goes on along the minus strand of NW_022987215.1, from coordinate 2,330,857 downwards.
CCTCGTGGATGTCGACTTCGGTGACTTCGCCGCCAGAGAGGCGGACGGAAGGGATGGGATGGATTTCCTTTGTCAAGTTGAGGCTGGCGAGACATTCGGAGGCGGAGTCGCGGAGGCCGGTTATGGTGAAGGTTCCGGGGAGTTCGGCGAGACGTCGGAAGGTGGTACCTGCATTGGAGGCTTTGCGTTCTTGGGCGTTGAAGGTGTAGTAAACGGTGAACGGGACCTGGCCGCCGAGCGCGAAGGAAAGGCGCTCGCCAACGCAAAAGTCTGTGCGGTCTTCTAGGGCGGTAGCAGTCGGCGCGTCGTGAACGCTAATCTGTACTCTCGGTCCACCAGGCGCGGGCTTGAAAGAGCAGTCTCGCGCGTCACGGATCTTGCGGATGGAAATAGCAGAGTGGCCGAGATGTAGTTTGCGGTGCTCAATCTTGAGGTCGTACTTATTGGTCGGGATGTTCTTGTGAATGCTGACTTCGGGTTTCGGCGTGCCGTAGTGCTTAATTTCGACTTCGAGATAGAATGGTGGGACGCCTTCCAGGGTCATGGGGATGACTTCTTCACCATCGGCTTCGCGTGAGCAGTAGCTGTACGTCTTGCCGGGATTGTTGAAGCGGGCGCTGGGGCGCGGGTTGACGGTTTGTTGCACTGTGAGGGGCGAGAAGTGCTTCTTGGAATGGTCGTAGCGGCTGTCGGCGAGCTTCATGAAGGTGTATTCGTATACACCAGACTTAGAAGTATCGGCGCGGATCGGCGCTATGGCGTTATGCACTCGGAGGTCCTTTTCGCTAACAGAGACAGTCTTTCCCTTCCTATCTTTATACTCTTGCCTGTAAGAGAGGTCGTAAGGCGCATTACCTATAGCTAGTCAGTGCAAGCTGTGCATGAAAGAAAGGGTTGGACTTACCAGTTAGAGACACGTCAAAGGAATCCTCGTCGCCCTCACAGACGGCGTCTTTGACGTACTTGCCATGCTCAAAGCGGATGGAAGAAGTCTCCGCAATGCTGATCTTCGGTCTGGGTATCCAGCCAACATTGAACTGGCTAGCTTCCTCCTCGACCAATCCCGGACACACAGAGTCGCGCACAGACAAGAGCTGATATGTACCTGCATCCTGCACGTTGAGGATTGAATTGGCGTCGCGAACCTCCACCTTCTGTTTCGCTCCCGAATCAAGATTCTCGAACTCCAAGCTCCACGGCCTGGTTCCAGTGAGGCGGAGAGGGAGACCCACTGTCCTCCCTTCAAGAGCCATAACAGCTTTCTTGCCCTCGATGTGGCCGAAGTACGCCTTCGGCCGCTCGTGGCGAACCTGAACTTTGACTTCCTCATCCTCAAGGAAGACTTTGCATCCCATCTTGTCGGTGACGCTGGTCAATGCCACAGAATATTCTCCGCCACTCCTCAGCTTCTGTGTCCTAATCATGTAGTGCTCTTCTTCAATGTCCACTGCGTGTCTTGTGCGCTTGCCGTTGTGCACGAGCTCATACTCCAGTTTCCATGGGCCTTCACCCTGCAGTGCTACATCAAAGTCGACAGAATCATCAATGCAGATTTGCTTGGGCCTCTTGCCTTCCACGAAATGTGCGGAAGCGGGTGGCTTAACGTCTTGCTGCAGTATGAGATTCTGCAGGGGCCGTTCCCTGTACACTGCGTCAGAGATGGTGTTGAAAGTGTACGTGTAGTGCCCAGCTTCGTCCGTCGGCGTAAGATCCATTGTGCCTCTAAGCGAGCCGAACTGCCTCGGGGGATGGTGGATTGGTTTTCGGTTATTTCTCTGCTCTGTATACGAGAGGTAGAAGGGAGGCGTTCCGATGAAGTCCAGGCCGACGCGAAGACCGATGGGGTTGCCCGCACACTTGTCGACAATATCTTCGCTAGACAACGATAGTTCTGGTTCTGGGGGATTCTGCAGCAAGCAAGATGTAGGCTCGAGCACCTCGCCTTCGCAGAATTCGGTCGAGATCGATTTGATGGTGTACAATCCGGGTGCAGCGATGAGCGGTTGCTCTCGGATGCTTCTCATGGTCTTCTTTTGGAGCTCTGCGCTGGGGCTATGATAACCCTCCGCAACGATGTCGGCCTCGTGCGTAAAGAGGTACGATATGGTATGCGCACCATCTATGGGCTTCTTTCCGGTTGAAAAGTACTCGACAGGAAGGCGCTTGCCCTCCCCTTTCGGGGCTTGCAAGGGATTCTGCGGGCCGCACCCTTTGAGAGAAGCTTTTGGACGTTCGTGCACGCGGAAGGATTGATGGAGACCTGTGGGCTTGGCTTTTGGTCGATCCTCCTCGTCCGTCGTAACGAAGGAAATGAAATTTCCAAGGGCGTCTCGTACTTCTTCCACTGCATACTCCCATCTGCCGCCCGTAGCAAGGATTTCATTCAATGGCACTGTTATCTTCTGTGAGCGTGCCCAGGAGATGTCCTCCTGTCCGCCTCGGATGAGCGCTTGCGACGTGGTTTTTGACAACGGCGAGTTGAAGTCGTCCGGCTGGAGGTTCTGGAACTCTGATCCACCACGCGGCCTATCGTCCACGGTCAACCGGTATTTGAGGTACAGAGGAGGAACTCCTTCAACCTCCAGCGCGACATTCGAGAGATCATTTCTGCAACGGTGGTCGCCAGTTGGTTTTACTCGCGCCTGCGGACATGTTGTGACGATCAGGCTCGATGCACGCGGCCGCACCTCCAGCTTTGACTGGTCCAGAACCTTTTTGAGAAGATATACACCTGTCTTCTTCACGGTGTACCGCAGTGTCAACGGGTCTGCAGGATCTGTTGTCTTCGCCAACTTCCGTGCCTTCCTCAACAGGCCCTTGAGCTCTCCCTTCTTGATTGTAATCGTCTCATTCTGGTTACTATCGATGTCGACGCGCTGGAGGTCGATTTCAATAGGCTCGGTCTGGTTAATGAGGATGGGAATATCCACGTGGGTGACGGAGGAATTAAGGCAGAAAGGCTCCTGGTTGGGGTTCAGAATCGCCGACCTAATCTGTTAGCAACGCCTGGATTGCATGGAAGTCCACATACCCTTCAGGGAGAATGTTGATGATCTTCTTCCCCAATATGAGAGATGCGTTGTGCAAGATGGGTCCGGGTTTAACGCTCCGCTCGCTGATAGCCATCTCGCTGTCCCACAAAAAGCCAGCGAGCGAGATCAGCCACGCTTGCAGGGGAAGACCAATCCGGAACATGAGGATGCCGTCCAAGGAAGCATGCAGAACAAACAGGAGGAAGGCCGTCGCATTGCTCCATTCCAGCCAGGGTATCTCCAGGAGCGGGACGCCAAAGATGAAGCACATATCCAAGAAGCACCATTTCAGACACAACACCAGCGACTCGTCCTCCTCAATTGCCAGCGTGTAGAAATCGTATAACCGCCACGCCCACAGGGCAACGTAGAATGCGAATACGTAGAAGCGCTGTTGCGCAGCGTCGAGGATGTCCGTCGGTATTAGAGGCCCCGAGCTCGCTGGTACGGTGGTTTTGGGTACATCGGGGAGTGGCGACCGCACGTTCGGACGGGTTGGAGTAGATCCATTGGGGCTCTTCACGCCGGGAGAGCGATTTGGTTGTTGCGGAGTCGCGGGAAACCCGCCGGGGCCTCGTCGAGGTGTGCTGTTCATGGCACCCAGTGGAAGCGGAGGATTGCGTTGTGGCCGGTCATGGGTTGCGAGAAACTGCGAACAGAGCAGGGGCGCAAGTAATGTCGCAGAAACGGGGGTGGGCGCTGAGGGGTGGGCGATGTTTCTGCGGTCAAACAAAACTTAGGCGCGTCGTGAATCGCGAGGTCATAGGGCTGGGCGCCGGCCAATCAGCGCCCGGCTGCCTAGGGAACGGCTGTGGCGCATATTACACAAACTCCATCACCGCCCTCTGCACGCTTTCACTTCCACCACTTTCACTCGCGTCCCGCAATCGCTCTCACGGAAACCTCGCTTAGTATTGTCGTGCCGCGCACAATAGCTTGAATAAGCGTCCTGTGTGCGCAAACTTTTCCAACCATGCTCCCTCGTCCTGATTTCCTCAATCCTCCACACAACCATCCTCAGACCTGAAGTCGAGCAATCTACATTTTCCCACTCTTCATCCAAAGCACTTTCTATCTATATACTCCCAATCAGTCACCATGGCCAAGAAGAACAGCCCGAAATCCAAGGCCAAGTCTATGCCTCCCCGAAAAGCGGTCGCCGGCGACCTCTCCAACGGAGGCAGTGCAGACGCGCCAATTGACATCTCATCAAGCCCCAAGAAAGAGGTAGCAGAGAAGGCTACTCGCTCCAAGGGATCTCCGGGACGCAAGAAGAAGGAGATGTCGCCGACTTCAAAGAAGCGAGCTCTTAAGGAGTCCGAGCTTGAGCAAGAGCAGGAGCCTACCAGCAAGAAGACCAAGGCGTCTCCAGCCCCCACCACCCCGAAAAAGGAGAAGAATGGTAGCCCAGCTACAGGCCGCTCGCCCAGCCCATCTGACCAGGCCGCAACCGTAGTCGACAAGGCCAACTGGCAAGGTTTCTGCGAGATCGAATCAGACCCAGCTTACTTCTCTGTCATCCTGCGCGAGATAGGCGTCCGCGGTATCACCGTGCGCGAGGTCCCCTTCCTTGACCCAGGCACCCTCAGTATGATCCCAAACCCAATCTTCGGCTTGATTCTGCTCTTCCGCCACCGAGAGTTCGATCTCGCCGCCCAGGAGAAAACCTGCCCGTCCAACGTCTGGTTCGCCAACCAAATGCCTGGTCAAAACAGCTGCGCGACCTTGGCCATGATCCACGCTCTCCTCAACGTCTCCAAGGAGGAGAATCCAGACGTCGACATCGGCGAGCACATGCGCCAATTCAAGCAGTTCACTTCAACCTTCACGCCCTTCCAGCGCGGCGAAGCCTTCGCCTCCTGGAACTACGTCAAGAAGATCCACAACTCCTTCGCCAAGGAAATGGACATCCTCGAAAACGACAAGCACCTCGCGCACAAAGTCAACAAGGCCAAAAAGGAAGGCAAACCCGCCAAGCCTGGCAAAGAGCGCCGCCACTCCGCCGACTCCAACGCGACCGATGACTCCGCCGACAGCTTCGAGGAGAACGCGCATCACTACATCGCTTTCGTCCCCATCGCCGGCTCCATCTGGAAGCTCGACGGCATGGACGCCCAGCCCACCCTCATGGGCAGCTACGACGCAGAGAACGGCGAGAACTGGCTCGACGCCATCAGCGACCGCATCATGGCGCTCATGGCCGCCGGCGACGACGACTACGGCGTCTACGCCATTGCGCAGTGTCCGCTCGCGCCTCTGCGCCGCCAGATCTGCGAGGGCCACAACACCTTCCGCCGCGTTGAGCGCCGCCTCGCGGCCATCAACACGGACTGGAAGTCGTTCGCGACCGAGGAGGAGACGCAGGAGCCGAGCAGCCCCAGCTTCCTGGCGGACATGGCGCCGGAGGAGCTGGCGGGGTTTCCGGTCCCGGAGGATGTCGAGGAGGAGATAGACGAGGAGGAGATGTCGGAGCTGGTTGTGCGCCGCACATGTCTGGTGCGCGAGATCACGGAGGCGACCATGCAGTACGTGGTCGAGGAGGCGCAGGTCAACCAGGAGAACCAGGCCGCTGAGGAGCGGAGGTGGGACTACGGTCCTGCCATCAAGAAGTGGATGGAGATGTTGGCGGAGAATGGGTTCTTGGAGGAGAACCTGCACCTGTTCCCCCTGGAGGACAGGAAGAAGAAGTGAAGTCACAAGGAGGTGGCATGAGTGGTTTGGGCCTGAGCGCCTTTAGATAGTCTGCTTGCTTACTATCTACTCTATACAAAAAATCATTGTGGCTTCGGCTTCGGTATCTTGAACGGATGCGCTTCCGTATTGAAGACGAAATCGTCCAGACTGATTGTGTTGGGCGGGCTGAAGATGAGGTAGAAATACTTGAGCGTTTCGGCCATCCAGAAACTCTGTTTCCATATCAGCAACAGTCGTATGCGAATTTGCTTTGAATAGGGTAAGCTTACCTCCATGGAATCCTGCCTGGGCGGCTTTTCCGCACTAACGTCCAACAGCGCCGAATTCCCAATATCCGTATCCGTGGCGCTCTGAATCGCCGTCCACATATCCCACGCGGCGGCCTGCCAGCTCTGCTCGCCGGTAATTCTGTACATTATGAACACGCTCTCGATCGCCTCCGGTCTCAGTATATACCGCCTATCATCAATTGACGTGAAGCCTTTTGGTAACCGCAGGTTTGCGATGTTCTTCAAGGGATCCTGGGTATTGTCTAGATCGGCCCTTTTCGCAACTTCCTCTTTCCACACCTGCTCGCTCCACGTGCACTCCGTCATGTTGGGGCACTTGTACAGGTGCGACACTTCGGGCATTATGCCTGCAGGCGAGGCTTTGTACGCCCAGACGCAGGTGTCGGTTAGTTTGCGGCCGACTGTGACGTGCTCAGGCTGCTCGAAGAGCTTCCCTCCAAGCGCAAACATGCCTCCTGCGTAGCAGGACAGATGCTGTAGTTCAGGGTTCAAATGCGCGGTGGAGCCTTCGGCGCGTACGAAGCCAGTACCTAACATGTCGGTGTTCTCGGGCGTCATGGGCCGGTAGAGCGTGTGCTTGATTGCGGTTTCCATGGCCTTCTCGTACAGCTTCTTATATACCGGCTCGAGGCCTCCGAGGAGAGCGAACGTCTTGGAGAAGTACTCGTACGTGCTGTCCGCCATCGAGGCAAGCGTGAAGCCAGAGTCCTTGGTCAGGTCGGGCTTCCTGGCGTTGACAACGATGGGCCACATGCCGGGCAGCTTTGTGCCCATTTGCTGCTTGTTTAGCAGCGCGGTGACGCGGTTGGCGGCATCGTACCATTTCGGGTCTCCGGTGAGCTGCGAAAGGCGCGTGAACTCCATGGTAAAAGATCCAAGTTCCGCGAGCAAGACGGTCTCATCAGCGGACTGCTTCTCCCCCTCGCCAGCGTTGTGGAAATCCCAGCGTGTAATGGGCATATGGTTCGGCGTGTCGAACGCATGATACAGCATCTCGCCAACCTCTTTCGCCTTCTTGAGCAGCCTCTCATCCCCACTCAATTCATATGCCGCCAATAGCCCACCCAAGTGCCTGATATTCGTCTCAAACATATTGACCTTCTCCAGCGGCGTGTATCCAAAATTGATCTTCTCGACATCCTTGATAGCGCTTGTGAATTCTTCCTTGAAGCCCATTATGTATAATGTATCCAGTGCATCGATCATCGTAGCTGCCCAGCCGCCGAACGGGTCCTCCGACCCGCCAGATATAGGCTTCAGTTCATCGTGCATCCACGCCTTCTTTCTGTAATTCCTCCAGCATTTCATAAACTGCTTCTTGACCTCTTCTTGCCTCGTCTCCCGTATGTTCTTCGATATGACGTCCTCGTCTTCGAACTTGTGCTGTATCCGTGGCAGAGGGGTCGGTTCGCTCGTAGGCAGCTGCGCCATTTCCGAAGTCGCAACGGGATAGTTCATAGCGACCTTGGCCCAGTCGTAGGACTTGAGCGGCGGTTTCTGTTTCGGTTTGTCCGGCTTCTTAGGCTCGCCTTTCTTGCCATCTTTCGGCGGTGGGCTAGTGTCGTACGGGAAGCTCAAAGAGTAGAGCATGTAAAGGAAAAAGGCTGCAATAGCCGTGTATAGGCCGTACCTCTTGATTAAGGCCATCGTGGAGGAGAATTAGAGTATAATGTACATGAAGAGAAGGGAAAGCACAGGGATGCGGGAGGCCGACGAGTGCGGCATCGAGAAGGTGAAATGGGCATAAGGCGCTGATGCACCGCCTGGATTTTTGGACCCTGCCAAGACGGGAAACATGGGAAAAGGTGGGAAAGTGGGCCCCTGAACGGCAGCACGAGCACTATCTCGACTCTTTGGATCTTGACAACACCACATTCTTTGATGGTGATACCGATACTCTGTGACACAGACTCGTGGTGCCCGACGACATGTCTCAGCAGTGGTAAATGGCGCTCAGTCGTGTCACTTTCAGCCAAGCCACGCTTACAGCAGCCTCGTCATTGTTTCTCCGCAGTGGACTCTAGATATGAATTTTCTATCCTCTTACTCCACTGGAGGTACCACTTTCTCCAACCATACGCACAGATCTCTCAACTCCACGCCGCTCATCACATGTCCCATACCTTCGTACTCTTTCACCGTCAATTTCTCCTCCTCGACGCCGCACTCCAGCACCTTATTTGCGCAGATTGTCAGATATCTTTTCGGCACCAGCATGTCCCTCGTGCCCCTTGCGAGGAAGACGCTAGTATGATCATTGGATGGCGCCGGCAGACCCACTTCATCCCTCAGTGCAGGTATCTTATCCGCCTGTGGCAGATAGCCGGACAGGCCGACTAACCAACCTAAGTGACCAGCATATTTGGTAGATGTCAGGCCGGTGAGCAGCGCCATTGCGTGACCTTGAGAGAAGCCGCCGAGGATGATTCGTTCTACCGGGATGCCCTCAAGTACCAGGCTGTCTACCAACGATACGATGTAGATCATGCTAGCTTTCATGCCCTCCTCGTCTTCCTCATCGTCGAGCTCAGGTCGTGTTGGCGGGAATGGCGAAAGTCTAGTCGGGGTGAACCAGGCCATTGTCATGGCGTCGCGATTCTCGAGCGCATTAGGGAGGACCCATTTCATGTAAGGTAGCTTCCCGGCGGCCTGAAATTGCTGTGCTATGTCTATGCTTGGGATTAGTTGTTCGAAGTTGCTAGTGAGAGCAACAGCCTATATACTGACTGGCGACCCCTGTTGCGTCATCTCCAAGACCGTGGATAAATATGAAGGCTGCGGACTTGGAGACGTGGCTCGGCGGCGCCAAGGGATGAAGGATGATCGGAGGCTTCTGTTCGGTAGACATTTGATCCACTGGAAATTCTCAGACAGACTGATCCAATGGCAAAGAGTGATTCGTCAACGCCTTTAGAAGGATAACCTGCGGCAGTGCCAGAGCAAAGCAAAAAGCGGGATGACCAACATTAGAGGTATACGCGTAGACAAGAAGCCCGGGCTGCATTATTTCGGCCGTTGTTGCCAGATAGTGCTAGCCACCGCTACCCCGCTCGCTTTCGGACATTCTGGTGAACGCGTCAGCACGTGATCGTGCATCTTCAAATTGATCGGAAGCTGCACCCTAGATTCTCAACACCAACATCAACACCATGCCGCACGTCGAAGTGCTCCCAAATTCAGCTGCATCCGTCGCTCCGGGATGGACGTATGTCGTTGACACCGGCTACGACCCTTCTAAAATCGCCATCAACCCGAAGAACAAAAAGCGCGTCGCAGCGCATCCCGGAGGTGCACGGGGCGAGCACGAGCTCACCTCGAGGCAACAGCTAGCTATCTCACGACGCATAGCGGAGCTGAATAAGGATAATGATCCCAAGCAGAACATACAGATACCGGGGAAGACGTGTACGTCGCATAATCGGTAAATTGCGACGTGGTTTGCTGACGAGCGCTCAAGCTACTCCGAAGACGCAGAACGCACGCAGAATTATACAATACCAGCGACAGATCAAACACTGGCTCGATGATGAGGAGGCACAGCTCTCTGCTCCCCCACCGAGGGGCGCGACGGCAGCGTCGCGAATAGCCGCACAACCATTGCGCAGATCAAGCACCATGCCTTCCATTCCTCCAACGCCTTCCGAAGCAACCCCAGGACCAGCGCCTTCGACAATACCGCGTCCAGTCCACAGAGAAACCGATGATGATATCCTGATGTCCATCGAGCGCTCTATGCCACCACCGCTGAACCCAGTCGAGCTTGAGGCTCTCCTCTCCGCACCTCCGCTCTCATACGCTGCATCACACGTCGGACCACCGCCTGCGAATGGCCCGCCGCCGCGACATTTCTGTGACAATTGTGGATATTGGGGCAAGATCAAGTGCTTGCGGTGCGGAGCTAGGGTTTGCGGTTTGGAGTGCAAAGACGCGCATGAGGCAACTCGCTGCTTAAAGTGGGCGTGATCGGGAATTGGTCCAGGATGGAATCCAATTCCGACGACTACAAGACTTGAAAAGGGGATAAGCAAAAGTATCAAGTGGCATTACTATCTTCGAGCGAAGGAAGCTTTTAAAGTTTCTTTTTGGCCAGATATCTATTCCTCGATTCGGTCCACCATCAGCCTATCCTGCTAGTACTGGAATGTCTGCCCTACCAGTTTCTCGCTGAGCTTCCACAGCTTCTCGACATCCTCCGGGTTCGTTGCAGTGGGTTTGACATTGTCGGACAGATTTCCGTCCTCGAGGTACGCGCCATTGTAGTCTAGAGCATCCGTCAGCAATGGTCCAAAATGTCATCGGAGCATGGTCCTACCCTCAAGCCTTGGGTCAAACGCTGCGACAACGTGCGTCGCTGAGCACTCATCGAGCGTTTTCAGATCGAAACTGGCGTCGTCTTCGCCGAGCGGATCGCCAATCTCCTTGTCTCGTGCCTTCAAGGCTGCAAAATCCGCCTCTCCCAGTCCAGGTCCCAGCGACGTCCCAAAGGTGACGCCAGGGTGAAGGGCATATGCGCGTAAGCCCTTCGACCCTAGCTTTTGCGCAAGAGCCTTCGTAAAGAGAATATTTGAGGCTTTGCTCTGCCCATAAGCCTGCCATTGGTCGTACGCCTTTCCGTCCTGAAAATTCCAATCATCAAACCGCACTGGGCCGAGCCGGTGGCCGTCGCTGCTCACGTTGACGATGCGTGGATTTTTCGAGGCTAAGATCTTCGACATGATCAGGTTCGTGAACAAAAAGTGGCCGATGTGGTTCGATCCAAACTGGTTCTCAATCCCTTCCTCCGTCGTCTTGTACGGTCCCGCCATGACACCCGCTGAATTCACAACGACATCGATATTCTCCGGATAAGCAAGGACCTCTTTCGCAGCTTCTCGGATCTGCTTTTGCGACGCCAGGTCCAAGGCTAGAACGCGCGTTTCTACGCCTGCGCTTGCGGGATCCGATTTTATCTTCTCAGCGGTGGCTTGGACTTTAGAAGGTGTGCGGCCTGCTAGGATGAGTAGGGTAGGCTTGTACTTTGCGATTGTTTCGACGAATTGGGCGCCCAACCCGCCAGGAGACACGCCCGTGGTTAGGACGACTTTGCCTGCTATGCTAGAGGCATTGTCGGCGGCGATGCCTGAAGCCGTAGCGTTCTGGCGGTTGTATGGAAGGGGTGATTGGGCTGCCATAGTGTAGTGGAGATTTGATGAAAGTTAAGAATGAAAAAGTCTCCGAAAGCTCGGAAAGGACTGCTATGGTGCAGGAACTGCGATCCTCATATATTCGACCCTGACCGAGCAGGTTTGTGAGGTCCTCTTACGCCCCACACATTCCGCAACGCCTAGCCGACGGATTTCGGAGCTTCACTAAACACCATTCTATCCAGGCAGCGGAACTCTGTCCAACGATGGAGGTAGACACGCCACTCTCGCGGATACGGAACATTTCGCATGTATGCCCGCGATCTGCACACGGTGATGTCACTAAACTCCGTCTAAGTCCGTCGAATGGGTTCACTCGTAGGCGGGTCATCAGACGCGCAACGTGTTGGCGCGTGAGGTTGGATTACAAGAAGCAGATGCATACCTTTAGCCAGGAGGATTGATATTGAAAAAAAGTCAAACAATCTGTTATCAGAGAGTGGAGATTGAGGTTGGCTTGCTGTGCTAGAGTGATACTGACGGGCGCCTTACTCAGCACATCCTTATCGATAACAGCATGAAGTACTACAACCAAACTTCCGCTTGCACACAATATCGCCACTATTCTCACCTCCGCACACGCAGCCTCCCAAACTCCTAAACCCGCAACTTCTAAGATGGTCCGCCACAAGAAAGACTTCAAATCAGGCAAAAAGTACACCAACCCGCCACGAACACGTCCGCCCCGCCCCGGCGACGAAGAAAATGGAGACGATGATACGTCCACCCCAGCCGCACCGAAAGCACCTAAGCCCGCATGTTGGGATCTCGGGCACTGCGACGCAAAGCGCTGCTCTGGGAAGCGCCTCATGCGTCTCGGGCTCCTACGAGAGCTCCACGTAGGGCAGAAATTCGCAGGCGTGGTTATCTCGCCCAAAGGCAAGAAGATTCTGAGCCGCGAGGATAACGAGCTGCTGGAGATGTACGGCGCGGCTGTCGTGGAAGCGAGCTGGAAGAGGATAGACGAGGTGCCGTTTGGGAAGATAGGTGGCAAGTGCGAGAGGTTGCTGCCGTATCTTGTGGCGGCGAATCCGACGAATTATGGGAAGCCGTGGCGGTTGAACTGTGTGGAGGCGCTGGCAGCGAGCTATTATATCTGCGGACACCCTGAGTGGGCCGAGGACATACTGAGCTCGTTCAGCTATGGTGAGGCGTTTCTGGACATTAACGCGGCGCTTCTGAAGAGGTACTCCGCGTGCCAGAATGAGGAGGAGATCAAGAAGGCGGAAGAGGTATGGTTGGCAAAGATTGAGAGGGAGTATGTGGATAATAGGGCCGAGAAGGAGGATGGGGGTGAAGAGGATGCTTGGGCAGGCGGGAACATGAATAGGAGGCAGATAGATTTCTCGGACGAGGAAGACGAAGACGGAGAGGACAAAGAAGGAGAAGAGAGCGAAGAGGAGATTGACCGCCGGAACCCGTACAACATTCCTGAACCCTCAGATGACGAAGAAGAGATGGCAGAACTACGTCGACGCGTTCTAGCTTCTAAGCCGTTCGTCAACCCAACGCCCAAAGCAGCGGATGACGAGAGGAAGCAGCCAGAGCGAATAGCACGGACGGAACCTATACCACCGAAGGATAAGGATGACGATGACGATGGATCTGGGTCTGCACCGGAACACGACGGGTTAGACGAGGAATTCGACAGCTTCATGGCTGCACAGCCGACCACCGACCGGACGGGGATCCAAGGGAAGCAGCGACAAAAGGCGATGGACAAGAAGGCGACTGCCACTTTTACTAGTGCGAGCTTAAAGGCGCCGAGCAGACGGCAGTAGCTTTTGGCCTACTCAAGCTTGCTGCTCTGCGAAGGGCACGGCGAACCTTGCCCATATACTATGACTCGCAGAACATAAGATGAGGGGGCCAAACACTTGGTCTCTACCTTTCTGAACATACGCATCAAGGCTATCGCATATGCAAGTTCACGGCTACTTTTAATGAATCTGTGACGTCGGCCTTGGCACTGATTCCTAATGAGACTGTGCCACATACCCTCCCTCTATATACATCAATTTAACCTAACTCCAATGAACTCCTGTGCCTCGCAACATCTTTGTAGATACTATCATCACGATGAGAATTTTCGCCTTTATAACGGCCGATATCACGCCCGAGGTACGTTCTCACGAAGCCCAATGCTCGCACTTGTAAACCTAGGCAGGTACCAAAAATACCAGTACTCACAGCATCAACTTCTAGGAATGGGCCGATTTTGCAACAACTGCCGCCGTTCCCCCTCAAATCCGATTCCCCGAACCCTTAGTCCCATACGTTCTCGTCCATTCCCCCTCGCAGCAAGATCTCACATCTGCGACCACTTCGATCAGCACCTCCATCACGACCTCCTTCAAAGGCACGCCATGGCTCGAAATCAAGGACATCTTCCTTACGCTCACCGCTCACCCAATCCACAACACGATATACACGGATTTCTTCCTCATTCTAGACGAGCAGTCGAAGAAAGACCGCAAGGTCATTCTTGTGCAATGCGAATTGGAGTACGCGGGGCCTGACGGCGCAGGGTACGCGGGTCCTAGCGATAAGGATGATATAGTGAAGTTCCTGGTGTGGAAGATGCACCGCGTGCCGTTTGAGATGGCGTGGCACACGTCCGACCTGTTGATGGAGCGTGATGGGCAGCTGGAGGAGCCGTGGCTGAAGGAGGTGGCTTGGGAGGAGCAGGAGAAGGAGGCTTGAGGAAGGCAATGGAATGGATGGGTGGGGATTGGGGGTGGTTTCGATGGCGTATGGTATGCCCTTTTTCGTTGGCTGGAAGTGCGGTTTGAAATGTGCATTTGGTACTTCGCGGGTGTTTTAAGCGGTCACCTTGCAGTTTGAATTTGGTGCTGCGCGCCTCTTACTCTGGGGGTTTTTCTTTTCACTTTCCAATGCCTCCTTTCATAAAAAAAATCACCGTGCTGCAATGCCAGAATATAGTAGTGCTGAACTTATCAAAGGAAAGTAAGACAAGAAAAGCCCACTCCACGCTGGAGCCTCCCCCATTCATCGAACCATTTGCAAAGATAGAGTAAATCCGAACCCCGCTTCATAGCGCGTTTCACGCAGCCCGTATTAAAAAAGGACAATTCTACTCAACTGCGATGCTTTTCTCCCGTACGTAGCGCTTGCCTTGACGATTTACTCAAGTAGTTCTTCGCGAATATGAGGAGAAAGGGGCATGGCGAGACAAAACGTATTTACTAGGACTTAGCTAGCTACACGGCGCGCGCTGACGAGAAGTTTGATAAAACGTGGACGTAGGCGATATGAGTGATCTGGAACAGGCCTGAAAAAGCATCCATGGAAGAACTGACGAGAACGTCATGCACCCGGCATCCTAGTAAAGAATATGACAGGTCATGACGGCTGAGGTACGCAGGAGGAACAGCGGCGAACTTGAAAGCCTCAAGATTATGCATTGCGAAGAAAACGCTAATCCCCGACGCCCGCGTGATTGTATGTATGATGAATGCCCCTGTTCTGAACGCCTAGAAATGCACCGCAAAATTTCACCAGAACACTACAGACACCAACCATACAACTCCCTATTTCCTAGTCCCTCAACCAACCCAACCTACACTCGCGCCCTCTCCCACAATCCCCTCTACTATTTATACACTAGAACCCCTCCAAACACTCCCCCACTACACTCTCCAACATCCTCAACCCATAAAACTCCGCCGCCCTCCCATAAACCCCCAACCTCTTCTTCATCTCCCCCTTCTGTCTCGTACCCACCCACTCACCCGCGCACGCACAATGCTCCATGAACTCATTACTCCGTAGCCTTCCACATTTCCCACACTTCAGATCCTGCGTCGTCCACTCGAGGACGAGTTTCTGCACCTCAGCGACCAGGTTTTCCTCAATGCGGAGCTTGTCGTAGGGCGAGGAGCAGGAGTCGCATTTCCATTTGGGTAAAGCGGCAGGGGTGGCGTCTGAGGATGGAGGCGGGAGCAGCGAGGAGTCCCGGCAGAGGTCCAGATCGCGCGTCGATGTGCACTCGTCGCAGATGACGCCGCGAACAAGGAGAGAGGCGCTGGGGTTTTGGAACGAGCCTTCGGCGCTGAATTCGCGGATGTCGAAGAGGTTCAGCAATTCCTTCCTTAGCAAGCGCACTTCGAGCGTGATTGCACGGTCTAGGCTGAGGACTTGCATGAGCGATTTGACGAGTTGGAGGGTGGCGTTTTGCAGGTCGAGGTGGCTGCCTGGGAGGGAGGGGAAGACGTAGTCGCCTGCTAGCTCGGGGTGCAAGATTTCTGTGTGCTGGCGCCGGAGGAGGGTGGATATTTGTTTGAATAGCGGTTTGGTGAAAGTCTTGGGTAGAATTTGCGTCATCTCGTTCGGGTCTATGGTTAAGGGGCGGAGCGGGATCTGCGTGAGCCGCGGCGTGCTGCCGTCCGCATTAGGAGGCGGACGTTTGCGAGCATGCATCAGCTCTATGAACTCGACGATCCAGTCATAGAAGACGGCCTGGAAAGTCGGCGGGAGAAATTGCGCGAGCTGCCAGTGCATGATACTTTCCAGCGTCTGATTCTCCTCTTCGACGATCTTCGGGCAGCCTATCCCACCGTAGTTGAATTCATCGTACCACACTAAGTAATCCCAATACTCTTTAATCTCCAGATCGAGGAAGTTGAAGAGCGGCTTGGCTTGGATGGTCTTCAAGATGTACTGGCTGTACGCGTACGCGTTTCCGACCTCAGCTTTGGTCGTTTGGAGCAGTAGGCGATTGGGTGACGCGAAGACGATGTGCGAGCCTACGCGCTTGAAGTCCGTCATGAGTTGCTGTAGCGCTTTCTTGGACATCATCTGCACGTAGTAGTGCAGGGAGCGGTCATACAGGAAGGAGCCTGGGCTGCTGACCCAGCGGACGAGGTGCTGGACCATGACGTCGGCCATGTAGTCACCATTGGCGGCCTGATTCCACCATGCTTTGACCATCTCGCGCAGAACGGTGATGCCTGCGGTGGCGAAAGCATTGTCGGAATAGATGACGTTGGTGCCGTCGTTGGCGGCGTCGTAGGAGGGTGCCGCGGGATTGAAGGAAACGGAGTCTGCGCCTTCGAGATCGTTGATCAGAGATGAGGAGAGGATGGTGTTGATAGCTAGGTGGCGGACGTTGAGGTCAATGCAGACGGATGAGTAGGTGCCTGGATTATTGATAGAAGGCATTTCGACCGTCTCCAATGGTGCAAGGATATCGTCTTTTTCGTAGCCAGCGTGGTCCGGTTTAGGCTGCGCTGACCACCAGAGAATAACCCTCTCCTTCTGAAGTCTCCTGGCATATGCCACGTCGATGAGGAACCGCGGATCGTTGCTCTCGAGATTGCAGAGTGGTATGTCCCCATATCGAGCGAGCTCCGTAAGGTGCGATACCCATGAGCCGAGATCAAGATAGTGACCCACCAAGCGTTTCGCGATGAATGACTGCCAACCCAGAGGTGGTAGTTGCTTGTCCGATTCGTCTGATTTCAGTGGGAGGACGGGGAGATCTTTGAGCAACGGAATGTCGTGGGACAGTAAGGCATGGTTTGGCGATTGGATGACCACAAGGACTGGCCCACCTTCTTCCGCCTTCATCTTCTTGATCGCATCGCCTATCTCGAGCAACGCCTTCCGCCGCGTTGTCACTGTCGTGGTGCGGAAGTGCACGTCATCTTGGTACTCCAAGGAGGTCTGCCACGGTTCGCCGCCATTATCCTCTAGCCGCCTCTGGAGTGCTTCGCTGTAAATGCGATCCACATTCGGCATTCCTTGAATATCCTTTGACTTATTCTGGATGATGATGTGCGCATAGCTCTTGGACGTGGAGAACAACGCATAGATGTTCCGATCTCCGCTGCTGACATGGTACAGGTAAAGATAGCTGATCGCCGCTTGTGAAAGGTACGGTTTCTGAGACGGTACCCTTCGCAGGGCAGACAAGTCAAAACCTTGCTCCAGACCCTTACCAAGGACGCCCTTCTGCGTCTCGTCGAAGGTGCAGATGCTGCCAAGCTCGAGAATTGCGCGCAGGTTCAGAGGAACTTGCTTTTCGTAGACGCCTTCCACGCTAGGATGGTTGAAAAGAGCAGCAATCTTCTTCGACTCGCGGACGTACGTCTCTTCGGACATCTGTAGCTTGAATAGATGTATGGAAGGGTGTCCATTCGGTAACGTATGGTTGATCAGCTTCTCCACGCTACACCCGCTAATGGACACATCGGGAAGGTCCTCGCTTCTCAGGTTTAAGTAAATCTGGCGCGGTACGATGATCTTTAGCGTGTGTATCTTCTTGTCGATAAGGACGAACGCCTTCACCTCTCCCGGCGTGTCTGTCGGACGAAGCTGGATGAGCTGCCATGTGCTGATAAAGAGCAGCTCGGCCTGGTTCCTGAAGAAGCTACCAATAGCATCAGAGGCATCGACAGGCTTCTCTCCAAACAGCTGTCGTCGACGTTTCCGAGCCTGCCTCTGGATCTTCCACTTCTGTTTCTGGT
The DNA here is from genome assembly GCF_010094035.1 of Trematosphaeria pertusa. Lineage (NCBI taxonomy): Eukaryota > Fungi > Ascomycota > Dothideomycetes > Pleosporales > Trematosphaeriaceae > Trematosphaeria > Trematosphaeria pertusa. Next base: position 2,313,170 of record NW_022987215.1, on the reverse strand, counting down.
ACATGAGCCATCCAGAGTAGTCTTCGGTGATCGAAGGCATAACTTTGGGAAGGGCGGCGTACGGATCTGTCTGAACGGGTACTGCTGGCTCGGGTTCCTTCCGCTTCGAGACCATCTTGGTGACGACGCCTCTTTTGACCTGCGATTTAGGAGATAGCTTCGATCCTCCAAAATCCTCCAGATCAACCGCTACCCTGTTGTTCAGAACATTTGTATCCGCGTCCGTGAGAGCTTTCTTGTCGAACATGTCCGTCATCTTCTTCTGCTGAAATTTGTCGTCCTTTTGCCGTATCCTTCGGTCAAGCCAATCCGGATGAGGCACCCTGGGGCAAGGATTCCGCACTTTCTGCAACGCCGCAGGAATGGTGATGAGCTTCTGGATGACAGATGCCAGACGCTCGCGATAGTAATCCCAGTCAAGGATCGTTCGAGGGTCCATATCCGCAGGGTCCTCTTTCAGCCACTTCCTCAGAAAGTAGCGTTTGACCGATTCTTCAGCGGAGAAGATAGCAATGGGGACGGCGCGCTCCGTGACCGGTGCATTCTTGGGACGAGCTGAGATGATGTACTTGCAGTTCAGCCCTTTATCCTTGACCATTTGTTCGCCCAAGAACTCAGCGAGACGTTTAGCGGTGGTGATAGCAGTGGACTTCTGCGCTCCGTACTCTTCCAGCGTCTTTGTCATGTTCTTATTCTCCACGATGAGATCGATCAGCTCCTCGTTGGCCAGGGTAGCTCCGCGAGTGTCGAGGATGTCGAGCCAACGGTTGGCGACATCTGCAACCGCGCCGTACGTCTCTGTGAGTGTGGTTCCCTCCAAGAAGAACTTGAATATCTGAGCTTGGAAGTTCTTGATGAGCTTCAGTTCACCACGCCGCTTCACCTCGAAACCTTTCAGCTCGGCTAAACTACCATCGTGGTTGAAGACCGCATATCGCTTCTTCAAGTTCTTGTCCTCCTCTTTCGAGGTGGGGAGGATCATAGCCTTATAAGGGCCATCGACTTCGAAGAAGATGGAATTGTCGCTGTGCTTCTCATATCGGAAAGTTCCGGAGTCTATCAACGTCTCGTATTGATGGTTCGTGAACTTGGCGTGAACCAGGTGGTTCAGCATGACGCAGGGGTACGAGATGGCGATCTTCTTCCCATTGTTCATCTTGAAGGCAAAGTTCTCCGGGAAAGTCGCAGGAAGGATACACCAGATACCATCAGTATCCAGTTCCAGCGGTCGTCCAATTCTCTCCACCAGCTGTCGAGCCATCTGAATAATCCTGGCGCCAGTCAAGCAAGTAACGCCGGCCATTTCCAAAGAATACCATCGGGAACCTTTTCGCATGACGTAGCCGTAGAAACTGTTCAAAATGACCTTGTGGGCGAGCTGCATAGAATCGAACAGAATGATCATTTTCTTGGCTTCATCAACCTCCGCGGCGGGAGCACCAGCGGACTTGAGCGCTTCTGTCTTGCCTTTCCACACCTTCTGCTTCCCCTTGTAGTCGTATCGACGGTCTCGGAAGTCTCTGACAGTGTTGATGTAGAAGGGATTCTCGCGCTGGCAGATGATGGCTTCTCGCTCTATAGTCTTAGCGTCGTGTATCTTGTGGTAGATCTTCTTGCTGTACTCGGCCAACCGTTTCTTGATCAGATTGGCTTGTTCCTCGGCTGACAGGTCTTGGAATGTTCTTGACGGTGCATTTGGATGCTTTCCGGGAAATCTCTCGTTCTCCAATGCATTACGAACCATGTTGTATTCGTCACGCTTCGCCGGGAGGAACTCTCCTCTCCAAGACCATGGCATCCTCCGATCGCACGTTTTTCCAGGGCGATTGAAATCGCACGCTGCGCAGTCTGATTCCTTGATCATGGAATCGGGCTGAAGGCGGTTCGTCGTCATGATGTTCGGATACATGGAAGCGACGTCCAAATGGTAGATCAAAGGCCTCTCGTTCCGGTTCGGCGTTGCTTTCAACTGCATCAGCTTCTCCGCAACCTGAGCCTTGACCTCATCGTAGTTCGCCACATCTTCCAGTTTTTTCTTTTCCTCCACCGTGATGCTGAACTTCAGCGCGGCGTCAAGATCGTTGAGGAGCTCGTCGATGGCTTTCGGGTCAACGGCGAAGTTGTATGGGATATCGCTGCGGAAAACTCCGGCTTCAATACTCTCGACATGTCCCCCGACGTAGGTCTCGGACTCCAGCAGGTGGCCTTCCCAGAACGCCTCTTTTGGAGTTTGATGCTTGTTTGGAAGCACGATGCCCTTCTGATATGCCTGGACCATGAGCAACATCTCGCAAAGAGTCCCCGTACCTTTCCGGAGTGTGTCGTCCGGTCCTAGCGGGAGAATAGTACACAAGGCGAAAATGAAGGGGTGCACATATTTCATATACAAGTAGTATGTAGCGACAGCATCTGAAACTGAATACTCTGCAAGTGTTTGGGGTCGCTCGCTCGCGTACCTATTTTTTGTTAGAATAGCTTTTCTAAGAGGCATGTAATACTCACGGTGTCATCAACTCGGGATCCAGCTCATCGGGATCATAGCCCAGCTTCGCCACTGTGACGGCTTTGAGACCGCGACTTCCTTGAGGGAGGTAACTGTCTCGATTGACCCATGCAAATGCATCCAGATGTGCGCAGTAATTGCACTGGTAGATGTCCTCACTGTTCTTTCGAAAGCCAATCTCCTGGTACATGTCGATACCCTGAACGCTCGCTCTCGCTTCAACAAATGGCCAATCGAAGAAGTCTCCGTTATAGGTCACCATAACCGTAGGTTTGGCTTCTTTGATATGCTCAAAGAACCGCTCTATCACCGCCTTCTCGTCTGGTTCATTGAAGATCATGAAGGGACCTTGGTATTCCGGCTTTGGCGTGTAGTCGAAGTCCTGGATGTCCTCCGATACGATCTCGCGGTTGGTGATCAGGAATCCTTGGCCTTCGATCATATAGGAAATCATCATGATCTGATCGATGATAGGGTCGGGAAATTTCAGGGGCAGTTTCGTCGTCTCGATATCGTACGCCATGACCACCGGATCCGCCGGTGTGAGACGGTCTTCTATGCAGGAGATGGATATTACGCCGTGCTTTGCTTCCACTGTGTACCACTTTCCAATTCGTATATCTAGTGTTGTCAGCACGAGCTTCCCAAGAACGATTTGCCAATTCACCTTTGTCGATAGCTACTCGTACATGGTAGGGAACGTCATATTCCCGGATATCTACAATGAAATCGCTGGCATCAATCGTGGCCGTAGGTCGTTTCTCATACTCTAGATCGTCATCGAAAATATCAAAGCCAGCATTCGTGCTGTATGCAGTTAGCACGCTCACCCTCCAACACTTTTCTGAATCACTTACCTGGCAACTTCGGCATATGTATCCATGGCATTAACATTCTTCTTGTTCTTCTCCACAATCGGGCTGACCACCTTCCTCACAGCCAGCAGGTCGCTCACATTAGCGAAACTCAGCTGCAAGAAAGTCCGCCGGTATCCCGTAAGATGATTCGGCATACTGAGGTCCTCCTTCTCCACCCTCTTTATGCTCTTGACGAGGCCCTCAAACGCTCTTCTACACCACTCCTCCACCTCTGGCTCTTTCCCCTTCTTCACAGCGAGCAGGAAGTAAGGATCGTACTCCAATGTCGCTTTGAACGTATCGCCGTCCTCGCCTATGAAGTAGTAGTCCACGCCCGCTTTCCCACCAGGCACGTTCTCATCCTCGACGGTTGTTGAATGCATGTTGCAGAGCCATCCTATTCGCTTCTTGCCGGACTCGTAGCGGGGAAAGCCCATGGACTCATCGATGCGATTTGCAAGACGTGTGGCTTCAATCTTTTCGTTCTGTGAGGTCGCTTCGGAGCTGCGCAGCGTAGAGGCGTCGACTGTCTTCGGCTTTCGAGGAGCGTATGAAGTATTGCTATGCTTGCCCACCCGGCGAAAGGGCTGGCCTGCTCGTCGAGGCGCCATGGTGTGAGGGAAGGGAGGTAAAGGTGGAATAAAGCGTGTTCTATGCAATTCGAGGTATCATTTGCGCGATCGAAGAACCGAAGGAACCCGGGTATCGAGAATTAGTGTCGTTGGTATGCGGTGGAAGATGTGGAGTTGAATTGAAGCGTGGGAACCTGGGACAGGAAAGCGCGTCGCGTGTTCGCGTACCGCGTCGTCCTCTCCCCTGTTAATTGATTTGTGGCTTGAGCTCCAGCCACGCACCGCCACGCGAAGTTGGGCCGAAAATAATCCATCCATGATGCGATCGTCCCCTTCGCGAATAATCGAACGATACATCCCACAGCGAATCCCTCCACGCTCCCTTAAGTTCCGGTCTGATACGTTTTCGGTCGAAGACCGCTCGGGAGAACCGTCCGTCTTCTTACACGCGTAAGAGGCTTCATCATCAAAGGCCTTCACAGTTGATTCTCCTCCCAATTCCACCAGGCCCAGAGCTCCGCAAGATCTATCACCACAATGGCGGACGACACAAGGCAGCCCTCCGACCAACCTCCTCGCCCCAAGGGCCCCGCAAATATCATGCCGGGCGGCACCGCCCACACCGCGGGCGGCGAGCGCGCCGACGCCCAAGGACCACGCTACATCGACGTAGTCCGGAGCCTGCCCGCAGACTACTATCTCCACTTCTACAAGCGGCCGTGCGTGCGAGACAGCCAATTGACGGGGATAGGCGCTGGCTTCGTGGGTGGAAGCGTTGCTGCAATAATGCGAAGTATGCTACCACCCCTCTTACGACCTCCGCTGGAGCTCAGATGCAGGAATAGATCAGATCGAAGAGGGCGGAGGCTAATGATACCGTAGAAAACGTACGAACCTGCTCCAACTACGCCGTAGCAACCTGGTGCGCCGCATCCTGCATCCACTACCAGATCTGCCAATACTACCGGTCGCGCGAGAAAGACGGCATGCGGCAAGCGCGGGAACTCATGGAGCGAAAACGCGCGACTATCGAAGCGAGGAAAGAAGCACGCAGAAGGGCAAGGGAAGAGCAGGAGCGTTTAGAGGAGGAGCGGAGGAAAGAGGAGGAGAGGAGAAAGTCGTGGGGGTACTGGATCAACAAGAATGTGAAGTTTTGGTAGAATGAATTGCCTGGGAGAGAAGGGTGATATTGCGGTAGAAAGCTATGTACAGAAACGTGTATGAAAAATTGTAGTATACGGAGTAACCCCCTGCGCTCCGAGCGTATCCAAGTTGAAGTAACCCCGTCGCTAAAGCGCAAAACATCATGATCATGGAGATTCCCGCAATGCGCCCTGCCCATGACCCCACGACCGTCCGGATGCCCGAGAGAGTACCCAATCGTTCGTATATCATAACAACATCGTAAACTCATTAAGGAATCGTCAGCGCTCCACCCAGTACTAGGATTACCTCCGCTTTCCGAATACTATATCGCGAACTTCACGGTCCTGCGAGCGCCACCCGCATCCATAGCAGGAACTTCTCTTTCCACAGTCGAATCCCGCGAGGCAGTACTCCCGATGCCTCTCCTGCGCCTTTCAGTCCTCTTGGCCCTCGCCTCCCGTGCCTCCCTCGCTTTCCACTCCAGGACCTGCTGCCTTCTCTTTTGCGCCCTTGCATAGGCAAGAGCGGGCGTCGGCTTAAATCCAATTCCATTTAAGCCAGTCCCGTCATCTTCAGGATCAATGGAGGGGTCGACAAGGTGGCCGGTGATTTCGTTGTCTTGCCACGTGAGCGCCGAAAGCGGGGGTGAAGGCGACTTCTTCCGTTGGCGGGGTTGCGATGCCGATGAGCGATTTTTTGATCTTGACCTTTGACCGGCGCTGGACGACTGTTGCATCGATATGCTGGAGGATGATGATGCGAAAACGGTGGGTTGCGCAAAAGAAACGATATCTGAAAATATGCGGGGCTGTTGTGTTCGTGCCTGAAGTGTCCCCAACGGGCTCCCCGACTTCGGCGTATTGCCAGCAATGGGGTCCTTGACATCGCGGTCATCCAAGGCCCTGAGCTGGGCCTTCACCACATCCTCATCCAACGATGTCCCGCTGTCCACTCTCATCGCCTCCAGCTTTGGCTTCTTCCGCACAACATCATCAGTGGGCGTAAGCGGCGACATTGGTATTGCCGAGATGGAGGTCAGTGTCATGCCACGCAGCTGGTCGGCGACTGCATTTCGGGGGCTGTCGGGTGTTGGACTGCCCCGTGGCGTTGTCGAGGACGGTGCTGGAGCGGGACGAAGGGCAGTGTTTAGGAGCGGGATAGGCGGCGGCTGATCGCGTTTGCGCTTCGGCGAGGGGTGGAACGCAGACAGCGTCGTGGGAGGCATGATACGCGCTGATGGCTGTTACATGAGGACGGTAATATTTGATCTGGTAAAAGGCTGGATGTAAGGTGCTGCGGTGTTGATGGGAAAGCGCAGACAAGCATGTTGCCATTTGGGGTGATCACCGTCTAGCGAATGTGGGGCTTGTGCTGCACGGGCCGCGTCGTAGGGCTGGACCCTGTTCGGATTGACATTCACATGACGGGAAGTATTTCACCGACCACTCAACCTTCACCAAGGCTGCCACGAATGCACCAGATCTAGTTCAGTTGAAAGCGTTTAGACGACGCGCTGATACAGGCTCGCCCATTGCTTTTTTCTCAATCGCGCACAGCCACCTTCACTGTTGCCTGAATTCGTGGCGCTCAATAACGGGATGCACCCCGTACTTTCATAGTCAACAGGCCCTTGAGGCCTCTTTCCTCCTCTTCAGTCCTCCCCTTCCTCCACACCACAATACCTCTTCCTCCTCTCAATCACCAAAATGCGACAGCAATCCCTCGAACAATCCTGGAAGTCGACCAGAGCCATGAACCGGCGTCTGCAACTCCGCCATGTCGCTGCAGAGACAGTATCTGTGTTGCCGGACCTCCTCGCTCAGCTCGCCGGCTTCGATGCCGCTGAGTCCACCTTGTACCATCTGAAGGACCTCGCGCCTCTTGATCCAAACGACTGTCCCGGAATCGCCTTCCCTAGTGGAAACCCGCTAGCAGGTCAAAAAGGAACGCGAATCCGAGTCTACAACAAGGATACTTTCGATACCGCGCTCCAGCTCCAACCGGGCACGAACTATACCACAGTTCACCCATCTCAGGGAGCGCCAGCTAGCTCAGATGGCCAGGAGAAGGCGGACGAGGGGGATACACCAGCGAAGATGACCGACTCCAACCCAGCGGATCCCTCCTCATCACCTCCCCAGCAACCACTCAAACCCGTATGCGTGCTCAATCTTGCCTCAGAAAAGCACGCCGGCGGCGGCTGGCTCAACGGCGCCCTCGCCCAAGAAGAAGCCCTCTGCTACCGCTCCTCTCTCTCCCTCTCCCTGCACAAAACTTACTACCCGCTCCCCACCCTCAGCGCCATCTTCTCCCCCTCTGTCCTGCTCCTCCGCACCTCGCTCTCCAGCGGCCACACCCTGCTGCACCCTTGGGACCCCGTCGCCTCCCTCCCCATTACCTCCGTGATCAGCGTCGCCGGCCTGCGCCACCCCGCGGTCACTTCCGAGGGAAAGTTCAAAGACGACGTGAACCGTGAGACGACGAAGTCCAAGATTAGACTAACGCTAAGGGTGGCGGCGAGGGAGGGGCACCGGAAGTTAGTGCTAGGCGCGCTGGGATGTGGCGTTTTTGGGAATCCATCCGGGGAGGTGGCCGAGTGCTTTCTGGAGGTGCTACGGGAGGAGGAGTTTCAGGGCGGATGGTGGGAGGATGTGGTGTTCGCGATCCTAGACAACGTGAGGGGCGCAGAGGGAGGGAAGGATGGGAGTGGGAATTATGGCGTGTTTTATAGGGCTCTGGATGGGCAGGTTGTGTAAGCCGTCCTGCGTTGGAACGACTACCACAGGTACGGCGGAATACCAGCTGGCCAGTTGGGGAGATGGGAAATATCCTACGGCCGACATTTTACGGACAGCCACTGCGTTGAAAATATTCTCACATCGGGCTAATATATTTAAGAAAAGACAAAGCTTATCATAGTAAAGAGGTATCGGCTCACCGGAGCCTTCGATGAATTTTTGATGCCAGAGGGTCTAGGAAGGTATCATAGTATGTACAAAGACTCCCCCATGCCCAGGATGACCAGTCCTGAAGACCGGCAATCGCTCATGACGTGAATGTCTTACTTCTCCCCGCACTCTCCTTCTGCGCCCTGGGCAGCCCCTTGGGCGCATCCGTGAGCTTTGAATAAGGATTGAAACCCTGATCCTTCTTCTTCTCTTTCTTATCCTTCTTCGTCTGTTTCTTTTCTGCGTCCCGGGCGTGTAGAACAGAGGGCGCATTCGCGTAATCGAATGGTTCGTCATCATAGTTTAGTCCTTCTGAAGCAGCAGCTTCTTGAGTCTTCCGCTCCTTCTTCGCCTTCCTGGCTGCTTTCTTGGCCTCCTTTTCTGTTCTCCAAGCAGCCACCGGGGTTTCTTCGAGCATGATCTCATCTTCTTGCATAGGATCCAGCTGAGGAGTAGACTCAGTCAAATCTTCTGCGGTCTCTGCACGCTTGCGCTTTCGTCCGCCGAGTTGCTTGACAACGAAGATGTCAGTACGCTCGTCCTCTGCTGGCCGCTCCTCCTTGGGGACGAAGGTATGCTCTGGCTTCTCGGTCATTGGGGTACCCCCTTCTGCGACTCCGTTCGTGTCAGCGAAAATTTCCGCAGTAAGCGGCGGCAAAGGCACTGCAAGGTTAATACTCAAGTTAGAAAGAGATCGTCGCTGTTCAACAGCTCCTGACCACAGCTTGCCCCAGAAGCTCGACCGAGAAGCACGGAGTGCAGGACTGTCTAGAGCCACAGGAAGGGGTACCTGTCGGACGATTGGTGCGAGAGGTGTGGGTGTCACTTGGACCGGTACAGTCTCAGGTTGTGCCCGTTCTTCCTTCCTGAGATCCGCAATCCTCTGAAGGGTCACGTAAAGATCAGGCCCATTTACGCCCTCCCCTTTCGCCTCTGCGATGAGTGTGACAAGCTCGTCCGCCCGCACGCGTAGGATATGCGATACATGCTGTACAGCATTGAACAGCGCCGCCTTATCCGAGGGGATCAATCGCGCGATGGAGAACACCGCGTGGTTGGGCATTATGAAGAGCGGGCTTTCATCCTCCTGGCGCGCCACGTCGTCTCTCCACTTGTGCACTGCCCTGAAAACCGCAAACTGTTCGGGCGTGAATTGCACCGGCGTTCTCGAGATAAGTCTATACCATCCCATCGGACCGAGACCAAGTTCTGTGTCGTATACGGGATGCTCGTATCGTTGCAGCGCCGTCTCCTTGGACTTGTTCAAGACGTCGAGAACTTTGTTCCTCTCCGGATCTCGGAAGTCCGACTTCTCAATGAGTTCATTCCGCATATTGTCGAATATGTAGAGCAGAAAATGGGTGTCTGCTCGCGCATATTCGAAGAGTTCTTTGGACAATGGCCTAAAACGCGTAAGCAGTCGGTTCGGGGATCTCCGATTGGGTGTAACTTACCGTGTCCGCCAATCTGCCAACTGATACTGTTTCTGCGCCTTGAAATTGACGAACTTGTCGAGAAGAAACGCCAGGCTTGCGCCTGGATATCCCAGTGTTCGAGCAGCATGATAGGTATCGAATAGTCCCACAATGTATAGTCCCAAGTCCCGTTGGAGCCATACTATGTCCATGTAGGAGCCGTGCAGTACCTTCACTATGTTTGGATCCGCGAAAACCTCGTTTAAGCATTCTAATCTCCGTCGCCAAGGTTTGAGAGTGTCAACTATCCAGTCCTTGTCGCGTGTGCTGATCTGCATTAATGATACGATACCAATGTAAGACCGGTTATCGTGATGCTCTAGATCGATGGCTATCTCTCTCGCAGTCTTTAATTCCGCAAGCATCATGGCCAAGGATTCCGGCGTGTCGACGAATGCGGCAGAGGTGGACTCAAAAGGCGGGTAGGGGTGCGGCTCGGTTTTCTCGTACATCGATGCGGGATATTCGTAGGATTCGACCTCGGTTTGGTAGGGATGGGAATATCTGTGCTATGTTTAGACTTAGGCCTTCCTGATATCAGAACAATATGCATACTGTTCGCGGCCGTTGCTGTCCTTGAATGTCTTCAAGCACACTTCAAGTGGGATTTTCGCATGCGGTTTCGACGACATCAGAGGCCGGAAACCACCAGTCTCTTTGTTCTTGGGAACATGCTCGAACGAAAGCTGAGGCTTCGGAATATGCTTCTGTGTGGCGAGATTGGGGCGGGGCTTCACAGCAATCGCGGCCTGGTAGCATGAGCAGATTTTCTCAAAAACGGGCGCCATTGATTCCTACCTGATCCGCGCCAGGACTCAAGCGCTTTATGACTCCAGTATACTCGTCCAGACTAGTGTCCGCCTTCTCAAGCAAGCTGTCGATGACATCAACAACCCCCCTCCAATTGCCGTCTATTGATTCGGCGTCGGGTAGCTTGGGACCTACAGCGTCCGAGCTCGCCGTAGCATTCTCGAAAAGACGCTCTGCCAGTTGGAGAAGCCGCGCATTTTGAGAGTCGAGCGCAGTAGCAATCTGTGGGTTGAGCGAGCGCTGGAAGGGTATGTCGGCGCCGCTGATGCGGGTCGCAGAGCGCGTGGTCGAAACGAGGGCGGCAGAGATGGTGTCCTGGAGCTCCTTGAATGAATCCATGGCTGATTTACCGGCGACCGACTACCATTGCGCGCTTCCGGAATTGAGGGTCAGTAGTCCGCCTCCTGCAAACGTGGGCGCGAGGTGAGGGTTTAAGACCGGGTTGCGATGCTTAAGAAAGAATTCGAAGTCACGAAGTCTTGGCATTTTCTTATCGATAAAAGCTCTCGGAAGTGACGACCTGCACTTTGCCATCCGGCTCACCAGGCTCCTGTTATCTCTAGAATCAGACAAACATGTCGGCATCACTAGCACCGGAGTGCAACGAGGTCAAAGAGTATGTGGGGATGCGCAGCTGAGGAACGCATAAGCTGATCGTCCGTCAGGCGGTATGACAGCTGTTTCCTGAAATGGTACAGCGAAAGTGAGGCCATGGCCTTCCCATATCATATCTCATCTGACTCTTCCTAGAGTTTCTGAGAGGGACCGCGAGGTCCGATGAGTGCGATCCGCTGTTCAAACAGTACGAACAGTGCCTATCCGTATGTATACCCTAACAGGAATAGACGTCTGGACTGACATCAGATGCAGAAAGCCCTAAAAGCCAAAGGCATCGATAATATGCTCAAGGAAGCACGCGAAGACAACCGGGAGAACGATGCTGAGCATATGCGACCTGTCAGTTGTCTTGTCCACGGTGATTTTGTTGATGCATCGAAGCTGATAGAAGGCGGCAGAAACGATAACTCCGTCCCATGTACTACATTCGAAAGGTGTCACTTTCTTCGTCTCCTTCATCCGTGCATTTTCGTGAGTATATATCCGGACTTTTTCTATGAGCTAGCGCTGAGCAGACTAACGCTGGGCTTACAGGTGCATAGCATAAGCGTTCACTATCGCGGGTATGGAGACCCGTATCCGCATCAGCATCTGCATCATCAGCAATTTTGTACTCTATTCAGCTGTATTATACGATCCATGTCTCCACATATGCCCGCGCGCCCCTTTTCGCCGGCGTCGGTTATGTTTTAGCTTGTCTGGAATGGAAGTTTAGACCCCCTAGTCCAGGGATTATGACATCAATCGGTTCCACTCCCTTAAATGCCGCCTGATCTTCTAACCTTCGCTTTCTTCATCCTGAGCAACGTAGCCCCATCCTCCCAGCACGTTTGTCGTGCCCTAACTCCACATTCGCAGTTCAATCATGTCTTCGATCCGTGTCGGTCTGCCAAAGGAGTTTATGCTCGCCCCTGCAACGGCAACATGGGCAGCTCCCTTTGCTGCTTACTACCTCTTTCTTCAGAATAGAGTTGTATACCATCGTCTCAAGACGGAAAAGTTCGTGTTCTTCTTGCTTCATCTGAAGTAAGAGTAACTTCTGACACGATTTCAGGTACATGGGCGACACAGCAAATGCCGCCGAGGGGACCAAAGATCCGCTCTACGTCGCTACTAGAGCTCAATTGAACTTTATCGAGAACGTTCCCATTGCTTTCCTCGTTGCTCTCCTCGCGGAGCTGAACGGAGCAAATAGGTAAATCCGAGTCGTTTCCACTCACTGTGAATGCTAATGCCTTCAGAAAATACATCAGCTACGGTCTAGCGGCTCTTCTGGCCTTCCGTGTCTCCCACGTAGAGCTTGGGATGATGAAAAAGGACAGCATCGGTCTTGGTAGACCTGCCGGCTACTATGGGACGCAGGCAGTTATTGCATCGCTGGCGGGATACGTTGCCTACCTTGTAAAGGACTACTGGATGTAGAGGAGGAGGTCGAGCTTAGAATGACAGAATCCTACTAGCAAATACGACGAAGAGAAGAAATATATGCTCCTTTCTCCCGAGGCCGAGGTCGCCTTCCTCGTCAAATTTCCGCTAGACCCTTTTTGGAAGTTTAGGGTTCCGAAGATTCCTCTCGCAAACCTCACGACTCGACCACTCTTCCGCCCTCCATCAGCGCGATCTCAGAATCATGTCCACTGTCGAAGGTTTCGTTGCCAATAACGATAGTCAGCTCGTCATTGACTTGGACGGTAACACCAACTCAACGAGCCGTCTTCTCTCTCGTCCGTTGAAACTTCTTTTCCCAAGTAGAGCCACGGTACACAGTAGTCGGAAAGCAGTCGCCCCACGTCTTCCAGCATACCGTCGAACCTTGATTATCAACTTAGCTAACGACTGTTCCTTTGAGGCCGCGTGCGTAGACAAGCCGCAATCTGCCAAGATATCTAGTAACAATGAACTGCCATTTCCGTCGCAACGCAATAAAGCCTGGGCACACCTCAGGACGTTTCATCATTTATTCTTATCTCTTCGATACTCCCCACTTGTCCACCTACCCTTCTCAAAAATGTTCGAGATTGGCGTCTGCCTTTCATCCCGGCTCCGTCTCTCCCCTGGTACCTCGAGCTCTTCGATCTCCATCTGCTTCGGATGCCTCTACTTCTCATGGACACCCACAGATACGTTGTCCGAGAAATCTCGAAAGAAATCCACTCCTTTTATGAGGGGAAGCGGCCGTTCCGAGTCTACCATGGGTCTACGCATTCCTCTCGCGCTATGCATGATCCGCGAGCGGTCGTCCACACAGCTGATCTGAGTCATATATTGGATATCAATACCAAGAGCAGGTTCGTTATGGCCGAGCCGAATGTACCTATGGACAGGCTCGTGAAGGAAGTGTTGAAGCATGGTTTAATACCCCCTGTGGTGCCTGCCTTCCCCGGAACCACTGTAGGAGGGACCTTCGCAGGTACGGCGGGGGGCAGCTCATCCTTCAAATACGGCTTCTTCGACCGGGCTGTGTCATGGATAGAGATCGTACTTCCGGACGGGAAGATCACGAGAGCCTCGCGAACGTGCAACCCGGAGCTCCTAACCGGTATGATTGGAACGTTGGGTACTATTGGCATCGCCACGCTCTTCCAGATCAAGTTGGTACCAGCAGCCGAATGGGTCGAATTGGCGTACCTACCAGTCGAATCTACGATCGAAGCTCACGATACGATTAACCGCTGCTCCCAAGACCAGGAGAACGATTTCGTAGAAGGTCTGGTCTACGGTCCGGAGGCTTCTACGTACGGAGTAGTTGCCGTTGGCAAACTCAGTACTATCAAAGACAACCCGCAATCTGGATTCAGTGGGGCTCGAGATGACTGGTTCTATGAGCATGCCCTCCAAGCGGTGGGCAAAACAGAAAGCGTGCCAATCATGGACTACCTCTTTCGATATGACCGCGGATCCTTCTGCCTGGGACGATATTGCTTTGGCAGAATTCCTTTGAACAAGTGGACGCGGTATCTCACAGACAGAGCCACACGCTCGCGCGCTCTGGCCCAGATGTCGCAGGCTATGCATTGGGCGGATCATTTCATCATACAGGACCTAGTCATCCCTCTAGAGTCGACTTACGCCATGCTACACTTCCTAGAGGAAGAATTGAAGATCTATCCCATCCGGCTGTGCCCTATCCGGCAATGGCCGGAGAGCAATGCCAGTATGTACCCCGACTAATCCGGCAGCCAACGAAAGTTAATTAGTAACCAGTCATGCGACCGAATCCCCGAAAGACAAGTCTCTTCATGGGCATAGGCATCCGCGGCTACACTCCGGATACGCTCCACAATCCCACTAAATTCAAAGAAAAGAACCGAGACATTGAAAGGACGGTGCACCGTCTGGGCGGTATCAAATGGCTGTACTCGCGCAATTACTACAGCGAAGAAGAGTTTTGGGATATCTACCCAAGGAAAGAGTATGGAGAGCTAAGGAAGAAGTATAAAGCGGAGTACATTGCAGATGTGTATGAGAAATCCAGGTCTAGTGACAGGCAGATCAGGGCTCCAAAGGTGAAGGGGTTTTGGAATAGCGTGCTCGCGAGGACGTCGGTGTTAGCTACGAAGCAAAGCCCAAAGCCGAATAGTCGTTAGACAGTGTAATTTGTATCTTACGCATGACTGCCATGGACTGTAACGCTCTTGCGACGGAGGCATTCATAGCTTGCCGGCTCATTACGGCTACCACATCCTCATCACCACCGTAGTCTAACTCAGAATATATCTACCTTCGGGTTCCGATAGCATTCCTGCTGGACAGTTTGCTTCTTGAATATTTGGAGGTGAAGATGGTGAAGATGGAGGAGACGGAATTCGGCACCGGTGCCTCAGCGACTTACGTAGTGACGCCAAGCTGTGGCTGTGAGCCCCACCAGAAATCAACCCAATACCCCGAGTATCCAGCACCACCAGCATTCATAGCTTTGCGCCCACCACTCTGCATTCCGAAATACCCAAATCAACAACATTATCCTCGTTCTGCACTTTTGCGCTCTTCTTGGCGGCGGCAATGGAGGCAGCGTCGGCGCGGATGGCCGCCCGAGACAGATATGGCGGATGGGGAGATGCGCCAACCTCACAGCTCCAGCGCTTCATATGTAGGAGCTCCAAAAATGGTCGGCCAGTCGGATACTGATTCTCTACCGTACAGTAAACGCCTGTGACCCCCAGAATTTCGAGCCCAACCTCGCGCTAAATCTCGAGATTACGGACCTGATCAATACGAAGAAGGGATCAGCGTAGGCACACGGGACCTCCCGCGCAAGGCACGGTAGCTAATTGCGTCCTACAGGCCTCGGGAAGCTGCAGTGACAATAGTGCACTACATCAACCACCGCAATCAGAACGTTGCCCTTCTCGCTCTCAACGTACGACCGCAAACCCCGCTTCTTCTAGGCACATAGCTCACGGTTTGATAGCTCCTCGACATTTGCGTTAAGAACTGCGGCTATCCTTTTCACCTTCAGATCAGCACCAAAGAATTCCTCAACGAGCTCGTCCGCCGCTTCCCCGAGCGGCCTCCGGTGCATGCGTCGCGTGTCCAGAACAGGATCCTCGAGCTTATCGAAGAATGGCGGCAGACAATATGCCAGACGTCGCGGTACAAGGAAGACCTGGGCTTTATAAGGGACATGCACAGGCTGCTGAGCTACAAGGGCTACATGTTCCCTGAGGTTCGGAAGGAAGATGCGGCCGTGCTAAACCCGAGCGATGTACGTTCACGAGGTGCAATTTGGAAGTTGGTATACTGATAGCATGGTAGAACCTTCGATCGGCAGAGGAAATGGAAGAGGAAGAGAGGGAAGCTCAGTCAGCCAAGCTCCAAGAACTGATTCGGCGCGGTGGTCCGCAAGACCTGCAGGAAGCAAACAAGCTAATGAAAGTCATGGCCGGATACGATACAAGGAATAAGACGGATTGGCGTGCGAAAGCCGCCGAGGAGGTCTCCAGGATTCAACAGAAAGCGAGAATACTCGAAGAGATGCTCCAGGGTTACAAACCCGGAGATCAGATAAAAGAAGGCGATGTCTTTGAGGTAATATTTGAAGGCGATGTCTTTGAGGTAATATTTGAAGGCGGTATCCTAGCGGACTTTAGTTGACCAGTTTTCAGGAGCTCGCGAATGCGTTACAGAGCGCCCAACCGAAGATCCAGAAGATGTGCGAAGAAGAATCAGAGGATCATGAGGCCGTAGCCAAGCTCTTTGAGATCAACGACAGCATACACCGAACGATAGAAAGATACAAGCTCTTCAAGAAAGGCGATATTGAGGGCGCAAACAAGATACCACAGGGTACACTTGGAAAGAGTGGTGCCGGCGTATCGAAAGGACCTGACGATTCGCTTAACCTGATCGATTTTGGGGACCCCGAACCCGCACCAGCAGCTAGGGAACCTCCCTCAGGAAGCACCGCACAACCAGCGCAAAAGGGCAATGCTTTGGAGGACGATCTGTTAGGATTATCATTAGGCGGTCCCAGCTTTGGTCAGACGGGCGGCATCTCCCTCGGCGGGCCTTCAATAGGCAGCTCGAATGGCTCAGGTAAGTACCCTAGCTTGCGTAATTCTACATGTGCTAAGTTCCGTCTAGTTCTCGGTCTGTCCGGTATGGCGGTTCCAAAATCCCCTCAACAGCAGCAAGCCGCTGTGCAATCGATCAACGACTTATTCGGAGCAGCCCCAAAATCAGGTCCGCCTTCCCAGGTTCCGTCTCCGCCTCCATCAGCATTTTCGCAACCTCCGCCTCAGCCGGCACGCTCGACCCCCGATCCCTTCGCTGCATTAGCCTCACCAGCACCCCGACAAGCTTCCCCGATGCACTTCCAGCATTCGATCAGGTCCCCAACGCCAAGTTCAGGAGTCGCCGACCTTCTCGGAGGCATCGCCCCTGCTCCCTCATCCAATTTAGCACAAAGTAGTGCAAGCGCTACAAATGACGATGATGAATGGACATTTGCATCCGCTGTACCAGACACCACCATGGAAGTAACAGTGACTAACACCAGCATCAATGTTGTTTTCACCGTTTCACGAGAGTCGGACACTGTTCTCCTGATCAAGTCGCGGGTGTCGAATAACACGCCCTTGCCAGTCTCAAATCTGACCTTCCAGGTCGCAGCTTCGAGAGTAAGCTCCTCTCCATGCAGACTTTTCTCCAAGCACTCGCTAACTCTGCGCAGGGCGCACAGCTACAATTAGAACCACAGTCCGGCGTCTCATTGTCCCCAAACCAACAGAACGGTATCACGCAGATGATCAGGCTCAATGGCGTCCAACGAGGTTCTGGCAACAACGTCAAGATGAGGTGGAAAGTGGCGTACACCTTGGGCGGCCAAACGAAGAACGACATGGGCGAGATTCCAAGTCTAGGCGTGTCATAACGACCAGCTGATTGAAGTAGGGAGAGGACCTGAGTGTTGGCTTCAACGTTCTTTGTGCATTTTCAGCGGCATGGTCGGATCGGAGTGGTTTGAAACGATCCAAGTGATTAGATTCCCGTGGTTGGCCAAAACACTGATACCTGCACTCCTTCGACGCCATCGCTCATAACTATTGCGCCAATCTCCAGTATTTCATAGCGTGTGAAAGATTACGCTCAGCGACGATGCTCTCTTGAGATCAATAGTGCAAGGTTAACTCCGCTTATATCCAACAGCGTGCGCCAGTGCCACCGTCCTGCCTTGGTTGTGCCTGCCGCTCTTCAAAGTTGTTTACACCTCACTTTCAGTAGCCGTTGCCAGCAGCATACCGCGCCTCCTCTAAAGCTTTCCCTCCAGCAAACCGAGTGTCAATGCGATATCGATCCATCGCTTCTTGCGAGCCGAAGAACTTGCCTACCTCTGACACAAGCCCACCCACTGCGACTGCTTCCTCTTTGGCACCGAGCGTCGCGTCCTGCAGAGAACGCGTCAGCGTCTTGAGCATTTGGGCCTGCAGGTCGATGCTCTGGAGGTGAGATTCAATAACAAAACCCAAGCTCTCAGTCACGTCCCCGAAGTCTGTTTCTGTGCTGGAGATGTGTCAGCTGATGCCTCTTGTCTCGTTGGGGGCCACTTACGCGTCTTCGGCATCATCAAAACTACCGAAACTATCATCAAGCAGGACCTGAGGAAGCGGTCCTATTTTGAGGTCCTTTGGCCTCGCTTTGCCACATGCTTCGCTTAAGTCTTCCACTCGACGGATCAAGCGATCCAGGATCCGCGATGCTGCTTCAGGGATCTGCGAATCCACCTTGACCTTGTCCTCGATGTTGGCGATATGACTCCAAATCTGCAGATCAAAAGCGACGCCCTTGACTTGCTCCGAGATCTTGGCAAAGGTTAGATCCTGCGGAGCGGCAGCTTCAACATCCAGGTACTTTGAGCAGGTCGTCTCGACGAAAGCGAGTTTGTCTTGGAGCTTCGAATACTTATATCGCAGCCGCGGATGCCCGGACGGCGACGTCGGGCTTGCCGTAGGACTCTTTTTTGGCGTCTCTTTCTCTTTCGCAGACGAGGGAGGGTCTTCCTGGTGTATCTCCACCTTGGGTATCTTGATGGTGGGCTTCCGTTCGCGTATCGGAAGCTCACCTGATACCACAGGCTTCCCAGCTAGCTCGTTTAACGCCTTCGGCTTGACTTCGCGCACATGGTAGTTGGGGGCCACTTCATCTTTCTTTTGGCTTCTCTCGGATGGCCGGGGTCTGCGCTGGGCTGCGTAGCCGACGTAGAGCAGGTCCGATCGCTCTTCTTGTCGCAATGAGTATCGACTGTTGTAGTATTCCTTCATCTCACGCTCACGCTCCCTTCTCTCTCGGTCGTCTTTCTCTTCAAGGTGGTCTGCATAGCCGCCAGACCGCGAGCGGTGCAGTTTGGGTGTTCGCTTAAACTCGACATCCTCAACTTCAAGGAATTCCGTAGAATTGTTCGGCATGATGGAAAATGGAATACGTGCGAAAGACGAAGAAAACGCTGGAAAGACAATACTCGAAGGTCAGTCTCATATATGGTTGGGTGTCAGGGCATTGCTGCGGGCGCCTGAGGCTGTGGGGGCTGAGTCGCATCAGGCCGTACCACCGTCCGCAAGGCAACTGTCCTGATGTCCAATCGCCCTACACCAGGGCTGATTATCAGCGTCAACATTTTCAGGTCAGGAGTCCGCCTCTTCCAGTTCATAAACTGCTTCAGCCTAATCCCTCCTGTCTGATTCACTCTCACTCCACTCTGCAAATCACGATCCCCCATCCTCTACGCATTACTCATCGTATTCCTCTATGGCCGAAGTCCTCGGCATCATCTCCGGCTTGTATGGGACAGGGCAGGCGCTTGGAAAATTCGCAAAGGAACTCCAGAACTGGCAGCTACTCTCCGAAAGGCTCTTCGACATAACGGAAGGACTTCACGTCGCAGAGTTAACGCTTGCCCATTGGCAACACAAGTACGACATCCAGGAGAGGCGGCATCCCATTTATACGGAAGTCCTTTTCGGACGAAAGGGCTGGGAGCGCATTCAAGGCACCCTCGGAAGCATTAAGATTACCTCCAGGACTATTCGCGATGACGTGGACTCCGTGGTTGGCCGAGCACTCAAAGCCAGCTCAATACCGGTTACCAGTTACGCCGATGCCTTGGACGACGAAGAGCTGGTAAAAGCCTGTCTGAGGAGGATCAGGAGGAACATGGCCTGGTCGAAGAAGTTCGTTTACAGTGTGCTCGGGAAAGCCGACGATCTAGAATTGCGGCTACGCCGACTGCATTGGAAGCTTTCTCTTCTTGAACGCCAGACGGAGCTGTACCTGGAGAAAGAACATCCCGAAGTCTACCAAACAATCAAGCGCCTGTCTGGTCGCCGGGTAATACTCAAAATCGACGACGGGCGTATGGACGCAATCCAACACAATATAGTCGATGCGCTCTCCGCCCGCAGAGACGCAGATCTACTTCATCGCGCTTCAGGCCATGGAAACCGCGTCCATCTTGGCCTGTCCGTCCCGCAAATTCATAAACGCGACTTCTCTTTCCTACTCTCACTCAACGGCCATACCCACGAGGTGCTCGTGCGTCCTGTTCGTATCAAAGCCATCTACGACCAGTCGCGCGTCCAGTCCGACATCTCCTCCGCCGCATCGTCTCTGATCCGGAACACGCATCAACCATGCTACTTACTCCCTTCGACCTCTCATTCCGCCGGGTTCGAGATCTCCATCCCCCCAACGGACATCCTAGCAGCCCTCGAGTACAAAGACTCCCTCTCCACCCTCATCCGAGCCCAAGACCCTCTCCTCAGCCAACAAGTCCTCTATCCCCAGGATCAATGCGCGCTAGCCGGCGGCATCGCCCAGGGCACTTTCCGCCTCATCGGCAGCCAGTGGCTACACTTCCTCGACTGCAAGAACATCCGCTGGCGCCGCAACGCCTCGGGCCAATGGACCACCATGATGGCGGCCGTCCCCGGCGACGGCTCCATCACGCGCACCCTGCGGCGCTGCCTCGACGCCGAGCAAGCGCGCCGCGTCCCGCGCGATCTCACCAAGCACATCCAGATCTTCCGCATTGGGCTCGTGCTCGCCGAGCTCGCGCTCAAAACGCCAATCAACTACATCGACTTCGACGCCGGCACGGCCACCGTCAAGATCCACATCCGCGGCCTGAACGAGGACGACGACGTCGTCGATGCGGAGGGCATCGCGGCGGAGGTCGAGAAGCAGACGAATATCCTGGTCGGCAATATGGTCTTCTTTTGCCTGTCGGTCCTGCAGGATAGGGATGTTATGGCGGATAGGAATGTGGAGAGCGGGTACTACAAGGATGTTGTGAGTCAGGCGGAGGAACTGAGGGGGTTCATTGAGAAGGAGAGGAGGAGGAGGATTGTTCCTGGGCCGTGACGGGACGGAATGGTAGTTGGATGAGCGATCGTCTCGTCCTTTAGTTAGCATCGGTAGAGTGGTTTTATCGCATATGCAAAGCGTGCGGCTATTCTTCCTCACAAGCCTAAAAAGTATTTCCTTCTACGCCAGTCAGTGTATGAGCAGTGTTCAGCGAGCTATAGCTCATTCATAGTCCGCGCTCCGAGAGCAACCTCACCACCCGCTAGCACTTTTCTTTTCACGATTCAGGCCCAACATCGATCAGCAGACCCTCCCCCAGCCTTCTTACATCCCTTCAGCCCTCAGCCTTCCTACATCCCTTCGGCCCTAATCGTCGTGGAATGAATCACACACAGATAGAGAGGCAAAACTACAAAGTGGCATGTTCACCGCGCCACACGTGTCGGAACGCAGTCAGTGGATGAAAGGAAGTCGTTCGGGTATGGCATTTCAGCTGATCTGATAGTGGAGTTATCCATCCCACGCTGGCTGTCCATGAAGCGAGCGAGCGAGCGATGTCGTGACTCGGCGGGTTCGGGTTCGGGTTCGGCCGAGGTAGATATCGGGCCCGCAAGCGGTTCGTGTCATGTCAGGTGATTTCGTTGCTTCGCTGGAGGGAGCAGAGCGGAGTGTTGTGGGGTGCGCGGTGCGTGGAAACAGGGAGGTTTCGAAGGGAATTTGGGGGATTTTGTGGATGGATGGATGGAGCGAGCAAGGCTGGCTGGCTGCCTGGTTGAAAGGCAGACGCATTTTGAATTTCTGGATCTGGAAGTGCGAGACCCTTCTCAGTGATACGGATGCCCGCCCCTCTTCTTGAGTGGAGATCGCGCGTTGGGTGTATGTATTGAGGTAGCAGTAGGCCCTGGCGTAGCGAACACTACCATGGCCCACCGCGATCGCTGCTCTCTGCCCTCTACGCAACGCCTTTATCACCTCTATATCCAAACCTCTATCCCGCCTTTAGCCCCTCTCTTAAGTAGCCAGCTTGAAATGCGGATGGTCGTCACCCAGGTTATCCGCATCGGGGTCCTCAAGCCTATGATCCCGCTCGCCCCTTGCCCTCTTCCTATTCTCGCTCTTCGCAAGCACATACAAAGCCGTGCACGCGCCGCCGCATATCCACAGCATGCCGAGCGAGACGCCGTATCCGGTCGGATACTTGGGGCTCTCGCTCGCGAGGAACACGTTCGAGGCGACGATGCCGCCGATGTTTCCGAGGCCGACCTGCATCGCCGAACTGACACTGCGCTTGTAGTGGCCCGACACGAGATTTGACATCCAGGCCAAAGTAATAGGCTGCGTGATGTATCCGCCGGGCACGATGAGGAAGAGTGCGAAGTACTTAACGCCCGAGGATAGATTGTTCTGCGCAAGCAGCAGGATATAGCCTGCGCTTGCGACAATCAGGCCAGCGATGCAGAACCAGTACCTGTGCCTGACGCGGTCGGAAGCCCACGCCGTGCAGAACGTGACCACGGTGGCGACGACGAAGATGGGGATGCTGCGGATCTGTGCGGCAGAGGAGGTGTAGCCGAGTTCCTTGACGATAGTCGGGATGAAGAAGGAACCCGCGTAACCCGTGTTTACGATGCCGAAGTACGCCAGGGTACCTAGATAGATCTTTGGGTCGCGGAAGACGCGACGGGCAGCGGCTTTATCGAAGCGGTTCATGACGGCATCGCCGCTGTCGTGGGACAGGCGGGCGATTAGGAGGGCGCGCTCGTCTTCTTTGAGGAATTTGGCGGTTTCGGGCCAGTCCGGGACCTGTAGGAAAGTCAGGAAATCATTTCGCAAGGGGGAATAAGGGACGAAGCTGGCTTACCCAGAATTTGGAGACTAAGCCAAAGACAACGGTAACCAGGCCCTCGATGATGAAGATCCAGCGCCAACCGCCATATCCGCGGATGCCATCCATCTTGGCGATGGCAAAGGCTAGTAACTGATGGCGTGGTTAGTGGAATGAATGATTTGGCTGGGGAGAGGTAGAATACGTACGCCACCGAAGGCGCCTGCGATAATACTAGCGGCGAAGAAGAGAGTCAGGCGCCACTGGAGTTCGTAGCGTTTGTAGTACCTGTGTTGGGGATACGGTCAGAACGACCTGCTCAACGAGTCTCGATTGATATAACACTTACATGCTAATGAGGTAGACGCAACCTGGTTGTGATTAGCTTTGCTTAACCAGTGTCAGGAAAAAATGGAGACGTACCTGGAAACAAGCCGGCCTCGAAGAAACCGATGAGAACACGCATGGCAACGAGTCCTGGATTCAGATTAGCTTAGTGACGCAGTCGGTTAGCTTATCAAGCCCCGACTGACCTTTAAAGTTGTTCACCAAGCCCATGCCTATTGTCGCTATGCCTGAGTCATGTGTTACTCGTTGTCCGGACATGTTCGCGCGCGAAGAACTGACCCCAAAGAACCATGATAAGAGACAACCAGGTCGAAGGAGCTAGTTTTTTCAGGACGAGGTTCGAGGGAACTTCAAACAGGATATACGGGACAACTAAAGGAGAATAGTGGCATTAGCGTAGTCCATCATGGAAGGGGCTTGGATCCTCGTTGTCTTGGATAAGGCTGGATTGCGAAGTGCCACCGGGGGTTATTTCAGACGGTAACCCGGGCACATTATCGAGAGAGGTGAGGGGAGGAGCGGGTTGTATCATACAAAAGATGAACAGGGCAATGTTGTAGTCGGAGCCGTGCATATCGAGCTCTTCCGTAAGCCCTTGGATCTTTGCATTGCCTAGCCATGCGTCAGTAGGCACCTAGGAGGCCTCAAGTGAGAGAATCATACCAATATTGGTTCGATCTAGGAAGGCCAGAAGGAACAGGACGAAGAGAGGCGGGAGGACGTAGAGGTCGCATTTCCGCAGCAGTTTCTTCTCTGCGACCGGGTCGATGCTCGCGCCCCGGGTGTCATTGATGACTTCGATCTTCTCGTCTGGTGGGAAGCTGGCTGCGTCTTTGATGTCTGCCATGGCGACGGTGGTCTCTGGGGGGGAAAGAGAGAGCGTTATCTTGATCCTTGCAGAAGGGCGCAGGTGAAGGTAAACTTCTTATACTCTGCACGCTCCATTACCACGTTGCCGGGCAGAGATACGGCCAATGATGCTGCAGGAGCACTACCCGACAATCCGCTCCGAACTACGTACCCGGCCGCTACCCCAGACCCCGGATTTGCGGGGAAGCGACGAAGACGCGCCTAGAGGAATTAATTCCGCCATTCATCCGCGTGCGAAAGACGCGTTGCGAGTAATGTAGCGGGCTGTTATCTTAAGACGCTTCAGTAAGTATTGGAGGGCGTGAAGGAGCGTCCACAGGCTGGGGGGATGGCGGTCTGCAACGCACTGGCCCTGGGCAGTCTACCAGGGTGCCGCTTCCGGGATACGGGCCTGTCCACATGCAAGTATGCAAGTCAGCCTGCGAGACCAGATGAATTGGATCGAAACGGATAAGGAGGAGGGCCGGTCGTTACAGAAGACGGAAAAGCGTGGGCGGATCGTGAGTGAGGCGTGATATGGAGCGGGCACGGTAGGCGGCCAATCAGACACGTCACATGTGTCTGCACCCCGACCCTGCGCCAACGTCAGTGCCAAGAGGACCGTCGCAAGGAGCAGTGAGGCTGCTGCTCGTAACTCAATTCGAGACAGCATCTGTATCTCTGCCCGCGTTCTTGAGGCTTCCAGAATCCCAGACGCAACCCCCTTTGGCTCCGCTGATCTTCGATGCCCGTGTGACTCGCCCTTGCATTCTTTGAGCGATCCTGGGCGCCGGGAGCGACGAGTGACGTAGCCCTGTAACTTCTCGTTTCTCGAGAACCGTACCACCTACGTCCACCCCTAAATCTCCTATCACCACGACTCTCAAAGAACACAACTCGAACAAGCACTCAGAAACCAAGTCGCCATGACTGCGAACCCGCCGACCCTTATCAACCTGCCTCCGCCGCAGTCGGATCCGACGACGCCCAACGACGCTCCGTAAGGCAGCCCTCCTACCGCAACTGTCCTTATGCATGAGATAACTGATACAACGCGCCTATAGGGGCACCCCAAACTCTGCGACCACGTCCATGTCCGAGCTCTCTACCGTCGCTATCAAGGACGGCCACCGCGGCCACTTTCCGCATCACCATCAGCCAGCCGAGGCCGAGCGCGCTGACCGTATTTCGCGCTTGGCAGGACTGGAGCGTGTAGCTGTCTCTGGGCGCAATCCGCACGGACTGGCCCCTGGCGCTGCAAACAATCCTCCGCCCGGCTACTTCGATGCGAACAACCAACCCCAGATCTTCCGCGAGCGCAGCACCGTCGGCAGCGCGAGCGCCACCGGAAGTGTGGGCGGCAGGACAACATGGGCTAGCGGTAGCGATGTGTACGACCCAGATCGGATGAGCGAGGACCAGGACCCCGAGACATCTAGCATGGGAGGCTTCAGTGACGAGGCGGCCTCCTTGGTCGGCTTCGGCGAGGGCGCGAGGACCCCAGCCCGACAGCACAGCCAGCTGGGAAGCCCGGCAATTGGCAAGGCAAGCGCGGTGCCTCAGTATCTGCGCGACCAACCGCCCGCTAGCCCGATGACTGGCGTGAGCATCCCGAGCAGCTCAGGCACGACGCAGACCACTTCAAGCGCAGAGCAACAGAAGCAGGAGACGAAGATGCTGGATGGCATGACCTATGATGAGGACGTCGTTGATACAACTAACCGCACGCCGCCATTGACTGGTCAGGGACCCGGAGGTGCTACCACTGCAGAGCAGGTCATCCGGGAGAGAATGCGTCAGCGTCAAGCCGGCCAAGCTGCGGCTCCGAGCCAGGAAGTCATGGAGGTCGAGCAGCATCGGGAGTATTAGCTGGGGGAAACTCATGTCGCTACCTCCACTGGGGTTGACTCTGGAGTTCGGATATGTTCCTTTAGTCTAGCGGGCTATGATGGCTATCCTTGGTTCCAAAAGGCGGCCGGGTCGCTCGATTGTTTGATATGGCTATTATCATGATATCAATGAATGCAAGAAGTCGAATTGGCGCGTTGGTGTCCAAGGAGAGGAATGGCCCTGAGGAATGAGTTGTTCGTCGGTCATTTCGCGCTAACCGCTTGTGGCTGCTAGCGTGCTTTTGCGGCTCGCTTGCGCCGCACTCACCAAATTCCGAGCTGCAAACCAACACCCAGCTCATCGTCAAATCGCCCAGCCAATTCGACACAAACCACCGTCGCCATGGCCAGTATGCTGCTTCCCGGTCCGCGGTAATGGGACAGATTCGCTGACGAAATTCGCAGAGTCAAAGAACTCGTCCCAGCACAACCAGTCGAAGAAAGCCCACAGGAACGGGTACGCATAACCCAGCGCCGCATCTCCACCGGCAGCGATATCATCTTACTCGCGCCGCTCTCCCCAATTCCCCGCGATAATACTGTTAGACATGGGATATATGGCTGCTAACTTGGGATATTCTACAGTATCAAGAAGCCTCTGACGCACCGATACCCGTCGCTCAAGGGTACCGACCCCAAGTTCCGGAGAAACCACAGGCATGCTCTTCACGGCACAATGAAGGCCCTGGTGCGTACTTGTTGCCGGTTCCGAGACATTGCACAAAGCTGACGGCCGTTGCAGAAGGAGGTCAAGGAGGGCAAGCGCGACGCGGCATGAGCGGAGGGCGACCACGAGCGAGCGAGCGACGAGGGCGGCTTTCCAGTTCTACCACGAGACATTTTGCTGGCGTCAATGGCATCCGGACTTTCTATGACGGCTCCGAGCTGATATCGGGACGCGGGTTCCTCACCATAGGCATGATGCGGCAATGAATAAGTCGAAAAGCCAGTTGGCTCGCTCAGTGATGCCAGCGTGGTGAACAATCGAGCACTGGTTCATCGTTTGTTGCGATCAACGGGTCCGTCTGCGATGACGAGGCTGCGGCCTCAAACGGCATTAGTGTGTACAGCACCAGAGCTTTCCCATGTTCGACCTGCTGAAGGATAATATTCGTGCCTAGATTGACACCCCATCATTACCAAACACCTGCCCTCTCTTCCGTGAGGTGCAGGTGCATGGAGATGGGGTTACATATTATGCCCTGAGTCTAGACTTTTGCTGTCATTCAGGAAGCTGACGGAACTGCCAACACGCGATCAGGCGCTCAAAGCACAGCGAGGCAGTGCCGGCCCGAAGCGTCATAGATCAATGCACAATTTTGTCAGCAGGCGAGGGCGTTTGCAGCTTGTCGCCGTTCAGGTGATGTCTCTTCATTCCACGTGCAGCTCTTTAAACCGGGCTGGGGAGCTCGGAGCTGTTGCGGTCCAACGTTCCAGCTTCGAGCACGTCGCGAAAGCCCGGCGGGGAACAAGCAGCACTCCAACTCCACCCAACCTCCTCAAACCCCACCCCACCACGTCCCACCCACACCTCTTCATCTCTCCGGAGGTGGTGCAAGAGCATCCGACGCAGCCAATTTTACCGACAACCCCCCTCATGCTCTTGCAGCGCTCACCCCGGACAGACTGAAGAAAGAGGAACCTGCGGGCCTCATTCCTGGCCAGAAACCAGCCTGCATTGCACAGCCTTAGCCTAGTTCTGAATCACTAAACGTACCTTTGACGCACGCTCCTAATTGCTGCCCTGCTTTTGCGCGTCGTCCCGCTTCTTTCGAAGCTCGCCGCTTCGCTTTCCTTCTTTCTCATTACTCTCCTCCTTGTCAAGCTCGCCGGAGCGACAACGCGTCCCAAGTCGCTCTTCCCAGGCGTCAGCAACAAGCACGCCGCCAACACGATGGCTACCCAAGCCCATTGCGCGTACTGCTTCGACACGCTCTCTGCCAGCCTGGAAAAGCGCCCGCCGCTCAACCTGCGCCAGTGCGAACTCCTCTGGAAGAGATACAACGCCGATCCCACCGCTGCGGACCCGAACGCACCCGAAGAAGACTTGGAGCCGCCCTCTGACTCGGAAGACTTCGACGAGAACTCGCCTCCCACTGCTGCTACTGCGAACGCGTCTTCGTATCGCCCGGCCGCGATATCCAGACTTCTTGCGCCCTCGCCGCAGAGTGCTAGCTCGAGCAGCGTGCAGAGCACGAGCTCGACGCCGAGCGGGGTTAGCGAGGCGAGCTCCGCGACGAGCAAGAGCAGTAGTCGGAGTAGCTTCTTCTCGCTCGGGAAGAGATTACACAAGGAGGCGGAGAAGGAGCGGGCTGAGGACGGGAGCCCGCTCTTCGTGACGTGGAATGTGATCTCGAGGAGCGGGGAGAAGCGGCTGCGTGGGTGCATCGGCACGTTCGAAGCGCAGGAGTTGGATGACGGGTTGAGATCCTATGCCCTGACTTCGTACGTTCCTTCCTCCCTTAGCTCTATTTCTACACGATATGCGACCGGCTCTGCAATGCAGGTTTGAAGAGCGATCCAGCTAACGCAAAGCCCTCAGTGCCTTCGAAGACACGCGCTTCCACCCCGTCTCCGCCCGCGAACTGCCCACCCTCGAATGCGGCGTTACGCTCCTCACGCACTTCGAATCCATCTCCGACCCACTCGACTGGGCCATCGGCACGCACGGCCTGCGCATCTCCTTCACCTACCACGGCCGCCGCTACGGCTCCACATACCTGCCCGACGTCGCGAAAGAGCAGGGCTGGACAAGGGAGGAGACCATGGTGAGCCTGATGCGGAAAGCGGGGTGGAGTGGACGCCGCGAAGACTGGAGGAAGGTAGAGTTGAACGTGGTGCGGTATCAGGGGCGGCAGGTCAGATTAGGGTACCGCGAGTGGAGGGAGTGGCGGGATTGGGTCGAGGAGGAGATGGAGGCGTAAAGGTTGGTAGGGGCTTAGTGGAGTTCAGGATATACGATGGCATGGGAATGGAATGATATCCACGATGGGCCTGGCGTCGTGGAGCGAGGGAATCTAATACGGGATCGGGATATATGGTACTGGTGTCATGACCAGGTATAGACGTCCCCAGGGACAACCAACAATCTACTCTTCAAACAAGACACCTCATGCACCTCTCACGCACTTCACAATTCTACTCGTCGAGTTTCTATTCCACGTTGCAAATCCACGCCTAGAGAAAGAAAAGCGTCACCATATGAACCGCACTCGTGACATACCTCGGAAAGTGCATTGCCACCTCAGGGACCCTTCAGCACATAATAAAGACTACGAGACTTGCTTGAGTTGGGCTTTCACTAGCTTTTAGCTCGCGACCAAGGTTGCACATAACACGTGAATATGTATATGTAAGTATACGAACTACAGTCGAGTAGATTGCCGTCTCTCTCAGTGAAGGGACCGCAGTCCCAGTATCCAATTCTCCGCATTTCTTCAGTCAGGCTTTCGTCCTATCTATCCTCCTCGTTCCGGGGTGTTGGCTAGTGGAGAACCGAACGCCCATCCATCCATCCATCCAGGATGATTCCAGCGTGCTTAAGACTCCTTACAACGGAATGCCAATGCTGCTCCAGCCGAGCGAACGGCTGCGCGCACGTATAAAAAAAAAAGGGCTGCGAAAAAGCCAAGAAAGAACGTAATAGCATTGCATGCATCAACTTAGCAGTTGCGCAAAGGCGGGGTATCTAGGAATAGAAATATAGGCCTGCGAGTAACAACGCACGATCAATCCAAAAAAAAGTACACAAAAGAGCAGCGAAAAAAAGGAAGATTGTGGAGCTATACATCGCGCCAGATACGCTCGCAGACGGGAAGAAGGATAATGGAAGAAGAGAAACTGGCGAGAAAGGACGTCCGCCCTTATCCATGCATTAGTTCCGGCAATTGTAGCACCTCGTACTGGAGGGAAGGTTGAACTAGGAGTGAGCAGACTGGTGCTGAAAGTAGACAAGAGCTAGCTCTTAGTATGAATTAGCGTCTGAACTCGTACGCGCGGGTAAGTCGACGTCGGACGTAGCGGTAGGCATACGTGTCCGCCTACGCGGTCGTTGGGCCGCTCCATAGTCTTCTGATTGTGGTGATGTCGGTGGCGAAGGAGCGTTGTAGGGCTGCGTGCCGGTGAGAAAGGCGTCTTCCACTCCCCCTGGAGATGTCTCGTGGTATCGACGACCGGATCGCGAAGTGGAGTACGAACTGTAAGGGTAGGTGTCGTGCTGCGGAGATCTGGATGGCGGAAACGGTGGCTCTGCAGGGATTCGGGTTCGTGATGGCGGAGATTTGCTCGAGGGCATTGCGTTTGTGGTCTTGGTGCTTCTCCGATGGGAGTCTGCGCTGTATCCGGTTTCAAATGGTCGAGGTAATGGTTTCCTTCTTGTTCTTGGTGAGTCTTTCTCAGTGACCTGAGGTTGTGAAACTGGCCTTCCCGAATGCTCTTGGCGGTCACGGCTGCTTCCTGATCGATTTGATCTCGAAGGTGAAGTTGTCTCGCCCCTCTGAGGTGATTCGCCGTTCAACAAGCCCTTCACGTTTGCTGAACGATTGACGTTTCTGTGAACTTTCTTGACGTCCGCCCCGTGCTTGACCATGATCTGGATCATGGCTTCAAGCTCTTGGGTCCGGGATTCCCTATCTTGTACGTCTTTTAAGTGTTCTAGCTGATACACCGCCAAGCCTAAGGCTGTAGAGCGATGCTTTCTATAGCGTGCTTCCATGTTGGCTCCCGCCTCCACCAGCTGCTGAACTACGGCCACAGAACCGCTCTTGATGGCAGTATGTAAAGGAGTATCATTCTCTTTGACTGACTGGCTAGGCGCTAAGAACGGGTTACTGAGTCGAGCTCGCATCTGTCGGGTAGCGTTCAAGTCGGCCCCTAAATCAGCAAGCAGTCCCGCGGTCTCTGCATCGCCCGAGATTCCGCAGTAGTGCAACGGCCTCAAGCCCCAATTATTCTGGACGTCTGGGTCTGCACCCATCTCTAGCAGATGAGCGGCAATTTCTGGCTTGCAGTCCTGGGTTGCGAAGTGCAGTGCAGCGCTACCGTTCCGGTCCTTAGCGTTGACATCAGCATTATAGTGAAGGAGGAGCTCGACCAGAGCTCGATCTCCAACCATCACTGCCTTGGTAAGTGGAGGACGGCCCTTTTCATCGCCCAAGTCTGCCCGCGGTGCATGCTCTAGGAGCATTTGTACAGTTTCCACCTTTTTGTTCTCGACGGCTCGGTACAAGGCAGTCTTCTTATTATCGTCTCGGAAATCGATGTTTGCGCCTGCAGCTAACAATTCTCGGCCCCTTTGCGTGTTTCCTTGGAAAGCGACATTTCCTAATTGCTGGGAGAGCCTTTTTTGGTTCCCGAGAGGCATTATAAATCGGCTGGAATGGTAGGAGTTGCTGTCCGCGCTACGCAGGGTAGATGATCCAATACTGGTCTTGCTATCGGCGACGGAAGGATCCTTCAGACTTCCCTCAATATCCCGCAATTCGGTGGCAGGCTCCCCGCTTCCTCTCGTCTTTGACATCATGCTTGCAAATGCAGCCTGGTATGCCTCACTGCTCGCCAGATCTGCCTCGTAACTGAGATCACCGATGGATGTGTCCGAGCTCCGTATCGTGGACGGTGGCCTTATGGAGGCATTGTCTCGCGCTGTATATATGGTGGCATCGTCCCGAGCCCGAGAGAGAATGGACCGTGTGACGGGATCCTGGCGAGCCTTCGTGCGCTCCTGCTGAGATCTGCATCGCATTAGTGAACTGGCGTAGCTAAGTCCTGACCAGAACATCATTACAAGCTGATAAGGGTCAGCAGCTGTTGCTGCGCCTCTAACTGCGTTTTGAGCCTCCCATGGTCCTCTCTGAGAAGGGATTCGTTCCAGATATGCTTTATCCTACGCAAGAAGCCCGTGTTCGGATTGCTCTTCGACGGATCGATATGTGCCCTTATCCGGACCAAGAGGCTATTACATTCCGCCAACGACAGACGCAAAGTGTTCGCTTCTTCGGCGTTAAGGGTCGCCGGGTTCTTGTCGAGCAAGGCCTGCAGTCGACCGGCGGTAGCATCCGTCATCTTTAATTGGACTAGCAAGGAGCGTACCACATTGGGCACGTCTTTGTATTTGGTGACGAGGGTGTGGATTTCGATGGCCGCACTCCCAGCCGCCCTGGCAATGGCTACGCAGCCAGTGGCCAACGACATTGGATCCATTTTCGTGTCCTGGCGGTAAGGCTTCGCAAGGCTGAGCCGACTTAATAGCAGCGTTTTGGAGAGGTGCTGGTGGTTAGGATGGCCTGGATGTCGAAGAATCTTTTGGGATGGGAAGCGCCCGGATACGCGCGGTGCGAGTGTTGCTATCGCAAGACGAGCTCTTGTGAGGTGGAGAAGAAGAGAACGAACCCCGCAGCAAGGCTGGATGATGTGGAAGTCGCGATCCTTCCCAGCTGCGCCTACAGGGCGCGCTAACCTAAAACGTAACCAAGCTGACATGCACCATGCAGTTAGATATCTATCCATGGATCGTGCCTTGTGTCTTCCCCGTGCTTGCGTTCCCCTACAGATGTCCATTAGCTCTCTCCTGCTTATGGTATTTGCGCGCCCGCGCTACATGCAACGCCCTTCAGTCGGGCCTCTAAATGCTACCCAACGCCTCGCTGTGCAAGACGAATATCATTCCCCCTTCATGATGTACATACCGTTAGTCGCTTGCGCGGCTAACTGCTTGGATCACTTCTTCGGCCGCATATCCAGCATCTCTAATGGTGCATTCCGCAATTCGACCACATGCCCCGGCTTCAAGGCCTCGGTATAGATATTTTCCACGCTATGGGGGTGAAAGATACCAGGTTGATTGCAGCTCAAGATTGCTTGCTTGCCTGGTGGATCCGTCAGGCGGAAGCAGCCCCAACTAGGCCGAGTGTTAGCCGCTGCTCGCTGCCGGAATTGCGGATGAAGAGGCTGAGGGATGAGATAGCATGGGCCTACATACCTAGGCTCCTTGCTCGGAGCACAGACGATCGCAATACTCTCCGGCATCATAACCTGATACCCAACATGCGTATGCAAATCCCTACTGCTCATGAAGCATGTCTGCGTAGGGTGTGTGTGAATCCAGCCCAGCACCATCAGCTCCTCCCTATCGCAATAGTCAAACAATTCCTGCTCGTTGACCGTCTCGCAGGTATCGCTTGTGCTTGTTTGTTCCGGGATTACTAGCCGTGTTATGAACAGGGCATTTGACTTCAGAATGCCGCAGAGAATACCGCAGGTTTCAAGATTCAGGCGCGTATTCTTCGATGCGGCGGATAAGAAGAGCGAGCGCAGCTGCGCGGGGAGGAAGATCGACCGCAGCGGCTCGCCATTTTCGAGGTAAGCGGAAGGCTTGAAGGTGAACTCATCGAGTTCGGTGGGCGGGGTGGCAGGGCGGGCCTCGGGAATTTTCCCTGGTATTGGGGGCGCGGAAGCCGTTGTTTCGGCGTATTTGCCTGGTATTGGTGGTGGCCTGGGTTGCTCGAAGATGGGGATGGACGTTGGCGGTTTGGGCGGTTTGGGTGGTAGAGCAGGGGGTAGTGGAGAGGAGTCGGAGGGACGGCGTAGGAGCTCCTTGGGTGGTCTGGCAGGTGCGGTGCCTTGAGTGGGTAATCTCAAGTCTGTGCCTGACCATCTCTCTTGGGCGGTGTGGTGCGGCACGGAGGGGTAGTGGTAGGCGGAGGGCGCATGTATGGACGTTGGACGCTATACCTGTCAGCATCGAACGCTCTACAAAGCGACCTCAGGAGACTTACCGAGAAGTTGGGCGGCTTATGCCCGTTCTGTTGCATGCGCGCAACCTCCTGGATCTGGCTCGAAAGCTCATTATCAATCTCACCGCTCTCCCTCTTCAGCTCTTTCTCCCAATCTACCCACACTCCCCCGGTCCTCCGCTCTTGCTCCTGCTCTTCCGAGACACCAGCCCGTCTAACACTCCTCCTTGCAGCATCCCTCCTTCGAACCTCCCTCTGCGCGAGCTTCGCCGCCAAAGTCTGATTGCCCTCGGCATCCAGCGTGGGTCGGTCATAGCTATTTCTCTTCGCAGCCGCTCGATCATTCAGGGACAGTCCATCTAACCCTTGACGAAGTCTCGGACCCTTTCCTTCTAATGATTGCAGTGCCTGCAACTGCGATTTGCGTCGCGCCTGATATTCCTCGTGCCTCTTCTTAATGCGCGGCCGGATTTCCTCGAGTTTCTTCAGATCGCTAGCGACGGCTGCTGTCGCAGCACTGAGCGCTTTGCGGTTCTCTGGTCTATTCTTCTCGGGGTGGTTCTGAAGGTGGTCGAGGACGAGATTTGCGTGCCGGTAGAGGAGGAGGTACGTTTGCGGGTCGTTGCCTTCTGCTTCGTAGACTTGCGCCTGTGTCGATGAGCGTGCGAAAGCTTGAGGTGACCGGGTGCCAAACCTCCTTCTGCATAGTACTGGCGGTGCGTAGCCAGTTCCTGAGGGGTATATAGACATTGTATTCATAGTTCTCAGCCTGGTCGGTGAGGTCCTGGACGCTCAGAGGAGCGCCGACGGATGCCATCGCGAAGCTAGGTGTATGTCGCGGGGCAAAGGTGGCAGGAAGGGTGAGGGGCGGGCGTTTGGCTAGGCCACGGTAGCCGTCACCGGTGAGGCAGCAAGCGGCGTTGTTTCATTTGTGTGAAGGGCAATTCACAGTTGTGATGGTTGTTTCGGGTGCCTGGGCTCTGTGATGTCTTCTGTCGCCGCCGCAGCCCGATTGGCATCACCGCGGGGCAGGCAAGCACGGTCCAGGATGTCAAGAGCAAAATTGGGCAGCACCCTTGGAATGATAATGCCTATGCCTGCAAGGAAAATAATGCTAGAAGCGTTCTGTTTCTTGGAAAGTGTGTATAGCAGCTCTTGCACTACAAAGTCAAGTCGTACACCTGGGTGGCCGCGCCGTCACGTGTTCAACCAGGCGAACTAGGACTCTCAATTGCAATACTTGAACTTGCGTAGCCGTCTAACATTGTGAATAGATATCAAAAGCTGGTAAAAGCAACAACCATCTAGCAAGACTTCTGCTTGGGGGTATCCATATCAAGATGTAGTAGCAGCAGCAGTCCATCATCTATCTCCAGAGTCCTGCGACAACTTCTCCCACTCACTATCCGTGCTCAATTCCCCCGTCGACTCTCCCATGCTCCTCCTCCTCTTGACGGCATCATCCACTATAGGCGCTAACTTCGTAGTCGCGCCCGTCGTGCTCGCCGCCGCCGGCCCAGCGCTCGTCTGAACCGGTGTGCTTCCCCTGCCACCACCACCAGCACCCTCCACGGGCGGCCTCTCCACAAACACCGTACTCTGCGTCTCGGGGCGCGGCGCACTCTTCGGCTTCGGCTTCGGCTTCGGCTTCACTCTCTGTTTCTCCTCCACCTCGGTCTCCACCTCGGTATCGTCCCCCGAGTCCATAGCCTCGACCTCGCTGCCCGCACCCCGCGTCTTCTTCTCCTTCTCCTTCTCGCGCCGCGCCTCGCGGATGCGCTTCGCCTCCTCCTCCTTCGCCTGCGCGGCGCGGATCTCGCCCGCGAACCAATTAATCGCCCACCAGAGGCCGGCGGTCAGACCAGAGAGGATGACAAAGTGTATGCTGTGGGTCGCGAGGAGGAGCGCGAAGAGCAGGAGCTGGAGGGCGGCGAAGGAGGCGTTTGTTGCGACGAGCAGGGTGGGCGTGGGGCCGGGCGTGAAGATGGATTGCCAGAGTTGCTCGAAGAAGGTGAGGAAGGACGCCATGCTTGATTCTCGTTGGCGCAGTGAAGTTGTGGTAAGTATGGTGGTTTCCGGAGGTTGGGCGTCGCTGCTTCGGGGAGCTACGAGCTTGTTATCGGTGACGTCTTGCGCAGCCCCGCGGGTGCCTAGCAATCAGGACAGCGTGTGCAGAATCGTTGATGCTACGTTGCGGAATCGCTGGTTTCTGCCTGCGAAGTCGTCGTAAGCTGTTTGGCGCGAAGATTGAGAGACGGGGGAGCGGAGTACGTGGGAGAAGAGCACTCCACGCTCCCTGACGTGTCTGGTGTTTCGCGGGGCTGGCTTCGTCGGCAACGCATTCCAAATGCCCGAGCGCGAGAGCCGCTCCTATTGGTGGGGCATGGTCACGTCCATGATTGTCATATTAAGTGGGCGAAATTCGGAGTCTGGCTCTCGTATATGAAATGTATTGACTCTTGAGCCGAGCATTACGATAGAGACACTGGATACCGCGCCAGACAGACAGGGAACCAGCATCTCCAACAGCTATCACACAGCAACACCATCCAGTCCAATCCGGCCACGCAAACCGTGAAGCAAATTGCTCCTGGTAAAGATTCCATCCGGGACACAGCGAAACCGTTCCTCATTGGTTCCGAAGACCGAATGCTCACATGACGACACACCCAGGTCCCGACCGGTAGCTCCTCCGGTATTCGCGGTAATGGTGAGTGCTCCTTCGACGTCTCCTCCTGCCATCGTAGCCATATAAACCATCATCCCATCCGCATCCATCGTCGTAAACGCCATCGCACATCAAGCGGCTGCTGCTCCCATACGGCCCAGAGAGCCTATAGTCGCCACACCAATCGCCGGGTATCATCGGACGCGGACCCCAGTGCTGCTGTTGGAGCTGCGCACCGCCCCAATATCCCGGAATCACCTCGCTGCCGCCCCAGTGACTTCTAATGAGTTGATTGCACCCCCAAGGACCTTGGATCATTTGCATAGTCTCCCCATCACAGAATCCGCCGTTGCACTGAGGGCAGGTCATCGGTGGTGCGATGAGAGTCTGGACAGTCTGTCGGCGAGGGCAATTGAGGAGGTCGCTGCAGAATCCGCAAGGTTGGCTCATGGAGATCCACGAATGACCGCAGGTTGCAGAATCGTACTGCGTACAGAGACACATATCAATCGAGCCTCGGGAGGAATAGCACAGCGTGCTGCCTGAATAGAGGGAAAATCTCGTGGATGCTCTTGGTGGTGCAGCTCTCCCACAATAGATGAAGGCAGTGTCGAGCCCTGGATAGTTGAACCTCTAGCTGTTTAGCGATAGAGACGATTGTGGTCCGGATAGGATATTGCGCCGTTATGGCGAAGTCCGGACGTTGGAAGAGAGGAAGCAGAGTCGTAGCGAACGACAAGTGGATGTTGAAGCTCCTATTCGTGGCTGGATGGGTTTTATATACCAGCTCCAAGATCGGCTATGCAGAGCACCGTGAACGCATTCACGTATCAAGATGCTTGGCAGATGCCTGGGTGGACTTCAATAGTCCTTGCATATTCAATATTGGCGACCCAGCCTCATGGACAAACCCCCGAAGCCGTGAAGCTACCGATACCCTGGGCGCGGAGCGTTGGCTGAGGTTTCAGAAGATTCAATTCTTCTGGGGGTTGAACTCAGGGTCATTCTCTTCTAGATCTTGCTTGCGAACCGCTTGCATGAGCTCATACAACTGGCCGATTTGTTGGTCTGTATTGAATGTTAAGGTGGTTGCTCTAAGAAGGGCGCTGTGAATTGCACGTAAACGGCGCTTACCACTCATCTTGTCAATCTTGGTCTTATCCATCTTCGCATCTTTCCAGGCGTCGCCCTCCAGCGTTTGGGCATACAGTTGCCATTCAGTGAGGAATCCGATCTGACAATCCGATTAGCCGACTTACCTCGCCGGGCACTCAGGACACTCACAATATGAACTGGATTGTCGATATCCTTGTGCGCTTTAAACTCAGATTTGACGTACATATCTCCGAGAAGGCGTTCTTCGCGGGGTAGTTTTCTCCGGTGGGCGCGCAGCAGACGTCGATATAAAGGGATCGGTGGTAGCAAAGCCATTGGAGCTGGTCGGAATGGCTTGGATGCGCCTGCATCCGTGGCGACAGCAAGGAGACGACTTGAGATCCTCATGATGATGACTGGCTATGCGAAGCGCTGCAGTGACGGATTGGAAGAGAGGAAAGATGCAATGGATTTCACGCGGCGAAAGTCATGATGACCTCGGTCCGCTTCTTATGTAAGCTAGTGGCGTCCATTCATTGGACAACTTCAACGTCGACTGACAATCCACATCAACCGACCGATCTCCACACCATGCTACCCACACCCTCAACATCCCACGTGTGTTTCGACCGCGTCTACGAGCCGGCGGAAGACTCGTTCCTGCTGCTTGACACTATCTCATCGTCCTCCGAGGCGGCGTTCCTGCGCGAGCGATTTCATGAAGCCTCAAGCACACCACCGTTGATTCTCGAGGTCGGCGTCGGATCCGGAGTCGTCCTAGCTTTCGCAGCTGCCAACGCGAGCAGCGTCCTTGGTCGCCATGATGTACTGACCCTCGGAACTGACATCAACAGCTTCGCCTGCAAAGCCGCGTCGCAGACTGTCGAATCCGCCATCAAGGACTTCGGTTGTAAGCCTTCCGTGTTCCTCGATATAGTGAACTGCGATCTGGCGTCCGCGGTCCGTTCACACTCCGTCGACGTCTTCATCTTCAATCCGCCATATGTGCCTGCCGAGCTTCCGGACCTCTCGCGTCACCAGAGCTTCAACACGCTCCCTGCGGGCAAAGAGTCGACCACTTTCGAGCAGGACTCATATCTTCTGGAGCTTTCGTACGCTGGTGGCGAAGACGGTATGGTGGTGGCGAATCGGATGTTGGAGCAAATACCGGAGATTCTGGATGAGGAGCGAGGAGTTGCGTATGTGCTTCTGTGCGCGCAGAACAAGCCGGAGGAAGTTAAGCGCCGGATTAGGGACTGGGGTCCGGGTTGGATGGTGGAGACTGTAGGCTCGAGCGGAAAGCAGGCTGGCTGGGAGAAGCTGCAGATCGTGAGGATATGGAAGACTGCAGCATAGGTCCGAAAAGAGATATGCTCAAGGTCCACTGTCGAAATCGAGGTCCGTAAGCGCTGCTTGGCCGCCGATCTGCTTCAGCAGATCTTTAGCCATCGGAGTCATGCTATTCAACAGTCTCTGCACCGTCGGTCGCCTGCCGGGAGTCGCTCTCAGGCATTGGGACATCCAGCCGTTGAGCTCGTCGCTGTATTGGTGGTTGTAGTCGGCTCTGTTTGGGTTGATGTACGGCGCGATACCGCGAGCGATCTGCTGTGTCGTGGACAGGTTGATGGGCGTGACTTCTCGCGGAACGCGGGTGGCATAGTAGCGCGCCGGAGGATTGTAGTTCTGTGCCGACGCTGGATGACCGTTGTTCTCGTTCCATCGCGCGATGGTGTATTGGGCAATGCTCTGTAGTGGCCCCTGGCCCGTCGCCAGAAAGTGGGTGCTCGCACCTAGAGCCCAGATGTCGGCAGCTCTTGTATTGATGACTGGGTTCTCCGGCGGCTGCCACTCGAACGTCCCACAGCGCGCAGGACGGCTGGCCTTCTGCCGCTGGTACAACAGCGCACAGCCGAAGTCTGCCAGCTTGAACGACGGATACGTCGTGCCGTTGTCGACGACTAGAATGTTGTTGGGCTTGATGTCTCGGTGGATCATGCAATGTCGCTCCTCACGCCTTGGTCCCAACTGGTTTTGGATGAACGCCAGTGCCTGGCTCATCTAGACGAAGAATCGCCAGATGAAGGACTCTGGCACTGGCTTGAGGTTCTTCTGGTCGAAGCACGCCGCTTTCCACGCCATGAGGTCACCGAGCGGAAGGTGCTCGAAGATTGCTGTGCCTTGGGCGGCATCGGGATCCGCAGGCGAAAAGAAGATGGGCTTCACGACCCGGTTGCAGTCCGGCAGCTGCGAAACAGCGCGGATCTCGAGCGGTCGCGGGTCGTTGGCGGAGTTGGGCGTCACCCGCATAACTTTCTTGACGACCAACCGCCCGCGGTTGGTCTTGCTCGCCAGGACAGATACCCGGTTGCTGATGGCTTTCTTCTCAGCCCAGTCCCGCGGCTTCCAGATGAACTCGGGCGTGCAGTTGGTGGTCTTGGAGCGCTTGCTGCGGCGACCAGCGCGCGCAGGAGGGGCAGTGGCTTTGCGCTTGGCCATGGTTGGGAGGAGAGAAGAGGAGAGGAGAATGGATGTCAAGACTCGGTGTACAGAAGTCAATCTGAGGGAGAATGAGGGATTCGGAAACTGGATTAGAAAAGGATCA
The DNA here is from genome assembly GCF_010094035.1 of Trematosphaeria pertusa. Lineage (NCBI taxonomy): Eukaryota > Fungi > Ascomycota > Dothideomycetes > Pleosporales > Trematosphaeriaceae > Trematosphaeria > Trematosphaeria pertusa. The sequence continues at coordinate 2,273,434 of NW_022987215.1, read as the reverse complement.
GCAGATGAGTCGTCGTTGGGAACTGATGCTCTACTATTGTCTCAATTGTCTGAATACACTCTACAATAGCTGGAGAGGGGTCGCCATGCACGGCAATCTTCCTTATACTAGCTAATAATTGTTCTGGAACACAATAGCTGAATAGCCGCTCAGGTGAAATGGAAGGGCGGCCTGGTGAAAAGGTGCTGAAGGCCTTCAGGAGGACCAGTCCGTACGCGGTCCTATCGGGGCTATCAGTCTCCTCTGTTCAGCACTTACTACCTCTCTAGGTGTGCATCGTACCTTTTCATATCCCCTTGAGCGTTACCAGGGGCCTCCCGGGCTACAGTGAATGTTGACTCACGTGACTCATCCCGGAACATTGTTGTTCCACTAGCGCAAGCTTGCCTAATTTCGAGGTAACTGGAGCTTCCCGCCCGCATTACCTCAACACCACAACGCACGCTCTCTATAGACCGCCGCGCGGGTATTCGAATTTTTTAATACTCGCATACGCTTCAAAACCGCAAGCATGAAGCTTGTCAGGTCAGTTGCCGTGTCGAAAATGCTGAGGAGAAGCTAACAGATGCATATAGGTTTCTCATGAAGTGCCAGAACGAGACTGTCACGGTCGAGCTCAAGAATGGTGGGTTAACCCTTAACTAATTTTCGTTTTGCGATTCAGGCGCCGCCGGTCTGCCAGCCGTGCGGTGCTCGAGCCGCTGCTTTTGCCCATCTCGGCTGCCAACGAGCTTGCGCATGAGCTTCCCTCACGCTCTGAGTCTTTTCTCGGGTAGGTAAAGTGTGTCTTAACTCCAAGCAGGCACAATCGTCAACGGTACCATCGCCTCCGTCTCCCCGCTGATGAACGTCGCGCTCCGAACCGTCAAGTACACCCCCAGGGGCCGCGACACAGTTACGCTCGACACCATGACCGTCCGCGGCTCAACAGTCCGATACATCATTCTGCCTGACTCGCTCCCGCTCGACACTCTACTCATCGACGACTCGCCGAAGCCGAAGAACAAGGCCAGGAAGGAGGCAGATCGCGGCCGTGGTGGTGGGGGTGGTGGCGGCAGGGGTGGAGGTATGAGAGGCGGTCGCGGACGGGGTCGCGGCGGCGGCAGGGGACGAGGACGAGGAATGTGAGAAACATAGCTGCAGAAGAGGTCAAGGACTATCTACCGCAGGTTGGAAAGGTGCAATGACGGTTTCTCTGTTCAGGCGACAAAAGCACAGGGTAGGGGGACTCCATTCACTTCAACTACCCAAGATTGATGTCTATTAGGGTCGCCCTTAGATTCAACATTGGCATGCGAAATGCGGACGCATGATGCGGCGTTTGGCAAAATTGGGCTTGTGGATAGGTGAAGTAAAGTTAAAGCGCCAATGAAGGTTTTGATACCCTAAGTTGCTGACAACTCCTTTTCACATATGCACGATACGTCATTTCTAGATACATTGGTTGCAACCGTCTACATTGACGTCGGGGCGTCTACGGCGTTTGTGCGAAGTTTAGCCGTTGCATCGACTTCTCCAAACTAGGTACCCCACCTTCGGCCTCAATTCCGCCTTCAACCATACAGTGACTCTTATCGTGCAATGAACCACACGGCATTTTTCGATCGCCGAACGCGCACCCCAGCTAGCGTTACCAAGATTGTGCCTACATCAGAACAAAGGCGCTGATTTGCATGCTTGAGAGCGGGGTCAGAAACTTCAGGGTCTGCAAGCACGCAATTGGAGCTAGATATCACAACAGGAAGGCTAATAGTGCAGATACCGAGCATCCATGGGGATAGATGCTTGGTGTTGTGTAATGAATTGGCAAGGGTAGGTATAAATATGTCTCCTCGCCTCTTTCCGTTTCCGCATCTGAAAACTCGCCGATAAGACTATTTCAAAGCTTGCGCCTCACTCTTTGCTGGTTATAGAGCATCTCAATTCCGATCGGTACTATCCTCATTGACCTGTCTGAATTGATTGTCCATCCCCTCACATTCCTCCACAATGGCACCGTCTCTCACCTCCCCGGCTCCTACCGCTCCACATGAGCTTCCACAAACATTTCCTAACCACAAAGCTCCCAAGAACATCTACCCCGATGGTATTAAGACTTCGGGTCAACACCCACCTATCTACGATCGACTGCACCCCTACGAGGACTTCCCCAAGGAGATAACAGGCCCCACCGTCTGGCACGCAGAAGACTACAAGAACAACCCCGAACGCTGGACGCATCAGTTCTCCGATTCCGAGCTCCAAGAAATATCCGATGCGGCCGATAAATTCATCGCGGCCGGCACGCCGCTTACGGGAATTGCGCAGTCCAACTTCCCACTTCCAGAATTTGGCAAGTTTCTTGGCGTGCTGAGAAAGGAGTTGATTGATGGGAAGGGATTCATCTTGTTCAAAGGATTGCCCGTGCAGGCGTGGGGTCTCCACAAATCTGCCGTCGCGTACATGGGCCTCGGGACCTACCTCGGCTACTTCGTCAGTCAGAACTCGCGAGGCCATGTGCTGGGCCACGTCAAAGACCTGGGCGAAGACGCTACGCAGATCGATAAAGTGCGTATCTATCGGACGAATGCGCGGCAGTTTTTCCACGCCGACGATGCGGATCTGGTGGGGTTGCTGTGCGTGGCGAAGGCGCTGGAGGGCGGGGAGAGCGATTTGGTGAGCAGCCATGCGGTGTGGAATGAGCTGCAGAGGCAGGAGCCGGAAGTCGCGAGGCTGTTGACGGAGCCGGTTTGGTATTTTGATCGCAAGGGGGAGAAGAGTAGAGGAGAGGAGGACTGGATTCGGACGAGTGTGTTTTATCTCGAGACTGGGGAGAATCCTAGGGTCTATTCGAAGTACGTGCCCCTTCTGAGATGGGAAGCTTCAGCAGAAGAAGTGTTAATGGGTGCAATAGATGGGACCCCTACTACATCCGCAGCCTAACCCGCTTCTCCGACGCCGGACTCATTCCTCCTCTCTCAGACGCGCAGAAACGCGCCGCCGACGTGCTCGAAGCTACGTGTGTGCGCCTCGCACTGCACATGATTCTCGACGTCGGTGATATACAGTTCCTGTCGAATAATCATGTCTTTCATGCGAGGACCGCATATAAAGACTACCCGCCGCCGGCGCCAAGAAGGCATCTTATGAGGCTGTGGTTGAGCACGCCGGAGGATGAGGGCGGGTGGAGGCTGCCGTTTCACGATAGTAGGGAGAAGAAGAGGGGCGGGATTCAGGTCGATGAGACGAAGCCGGTGGCGCCTTTGGATGCAGAGTAGGGACGTGAGGTTAGGTGTATGTTGTGACTTGAGAAGAATGGATGTGGGCATATAAGAATACATAGAAAGTTCGACTAAGCGCCTTGAACCATTGTAACTAAATCAACGGCACATTTAGGCATCTACAGATGCAGTGGCACTTTCCGGTTCCGAATGTGGATGGCACACTAAGCCTGTCATGGGATGGCGCACTAGCTAACCGAGCCTTGATGTTGTTTTGAGCCCTGATCACTTTTCCTTTTCCTCACCGTCAGCCTTGCTGCGTAGTCTACACATATATAATGGAGCGAACGCTAGTCTCCGTTGACGATGCTATACACACATTCTTGTCACGCTGCTGCGCCCTTCGACCATGGCGACGGAAAACAATTTCGACGCCCAACTGTTCTTTTCAGACATGATGGATGACCCAGCCCTGGGCCCTTGGAATCCGTATGCTTCGTTCGACATTGCGACCCCTCCGCTTGATTCATCGCAATTCTTCAATGGGGAAGACTGGCGGGCCCTCGGACGCGATGAGCAATCCGCATTTGCAACTCAGTTCGGTGGAACTCTATGCATAGATCCGTCGTGGATTACCGGCATCGGCTTGGAGAACCTTGCGATGGCCCCAGCGCTGTTGCCGGTGCCTGACGCTGGCATGGAGTTGACGGAGACGCTTAATCCGGACATCCTGGGATCAGCCTCAGCACTTGAGCCTGCCATTGCCGGCCCAGAGACTGACGCATCCGCCGCGGTCAATGCCTCCATCGACCCGACATCAGTCACGCCCGGAGGCGGGGATGGCAGTACTTTTGCGCCGCAGCACGATCCAGACACGGCGAAGGACGGCAACGCTACCGAATCCGCGCCTGGGACAGGAGCACCGCCGGGTAAAGGAGTGCCGCGGCCGCGAATTTCGAAGAAGATTCGAGCACTATTAAGGGAACATTTGGCAAAGACACCCTATCCCACGACTAAGGAATACCGTGCAATCGCTCACGAGGTGAAAGAGGACGTAAAGCGGGTGCGAAACTGGTTCAACAGAACCAGGGGCCGAGAACCAACCTCAAGTAGGCTTCCATTCCTGTAAAACGCTCACAGGTTCAAATGCTTACTCAGGTTAGTAGAGAATGGGCATGTTTCGAGCATTCTGCCGTCATCTCCTGCTAGATTGTCGGAGAAAAGCCTTGAGGAGCTAGACAAAAGCCCGGATCAAAATTTGCAGCCACCGATGGAGGCCTTCCTCGCAGAGCCTCTCCGCCCGGGATTTGGACTAATCGAGACCCCCGCAAGTTCTGGAAACGAAAGTGGTCATACGTCGGCCCTGGCTTCGCCTTCGCCCGTGAGGGGTGCGCGACCGCCTTCAGTTGTTTCCTCCGCAGCTTCGTCTAGCAATTCTGTGCAGTCTACTTATAGCATCAGCTCACATGGAAGTAACACGTCGTGCTTTGGGCGGGAACGCCGACGGGGGAGAAGAAAGCAGGGTTGGCGGTCCTCTCCATATCCGCCCTCGCAGAACCTAGAAACGGGATCTCTGGCTACCGGTCATAAATTTTTCTGTACCTTCCCCGACTGCAAAGGTTGGCCGACATTCTCGAGCAAGTATGAGTGGATGCGCCACGAAGCACCGCTGCATGTTCCCAGGGAAACTTGGACCTGTCTTCCTTGCAAGGAAGAGGATGTGGCCCTGTGCCCATTCTGTGGCGTCCTCAGCCCTAACGAAGAACACATGGCATTCCATAACTCCCAACGATGCCGTAGCCTGCCTAAGGCGGAGAGGACTTTTTTTAGGAAGGATCAGCTCGTTCAACATCTCCATGGAGTCCATTTCGCCTGTATGAAGCATGCTACTGACGAACGTGGTTGCCGAAGGACTGGCTTCGTCCGCCAAGACCGTACGCAAGATTTTGGATGCTTCCATCTCGCCAACAAGAGTCACAACCTTATGCCGCCGCTACAAGCAGACGATCCCGCATTACACTGCGGTTTCTGCGGTGCTACGTTGCCTGATTGGGAACAGCGCTGTGACCATGTCGCCTCCCATTTTGCGGAAGGGGAGTGGACTCGAGGGATGTGGTGGCCAGAGCGGCGTGAGACAGACATCAGGCATCTTGCCCTTTCTTGCTCCCAAGCATGGTCTTGTCGCTTCCTCAAGGAAATGGTTTTGCCCCTTCAATTTACAGTTGCTAGTGGTTGGTTCTGTTACCTCTGCGATCATTTTTGGGAGACGCGGAGCTCAATCGACTGGGAAGAACATACCAAAAGCCATCACAATGTCAGGGGATGCAGCCAGGGGATCTATCCTTCTTTTGATGCGTTCTATGAACATCTGAAAGAAGATCACGGTGCGGAATTGAACGGGACGTATCTACGTGTTATGCGTGTATATTCGAGCAACGGCTATGCGAGGAACTCTTGATCCCACCTCTCAAACGCGTGCAGGGGAAACAAGCCCCCAACTGCACTAGAATCAAGATTGGGCCCAGGCTCTGCCATGCCATTATTAACCAGGCGAGCATCACTCAATTAATCAAACACGTTAAACGTACCCAAATCCATCGGTTCATATGACGGCCTTCCGAACGCCTGGAGCCCAATAACTCATCTAAAATACCAAACTCCACCCGACCTTCCCCATCCCACACCCCTTTGTTAAAACCCAAACTTACTCTTCACAGCCCCCATAACCATGCCCCTCTTCTGCTTCGCCACAAACTTATTCACATCGTCCGCCCACCCCTTACTATTCTCACTCAAGTTATCCATGTTATCTCCCACCAGATTCAACTTCTCCGTCCTCTCATTCAGCTGCCTGGACGCCCAAGCGCCCCAGGTCTCGTTGGCTGGTGGCGGGCTAGCGGCGGACGAAGATGCTCCAGCGCGGCCAGCTTGACGAGCCTCGCGGCGGCGCAATTCCTCTTCCCCACGCGCCTGCGCAAGCATGCGCTTTGAGGGCGGGCGGTTGGGGCCGCCGATGAGGAGATCCATGTCTTGCGGCGTTACGTATTGGGTGCCCGAGATCCATTGCAGGTTTGAGATGGTGGGGCGGGGCGGGATAAGGAGCTCTGGGTTCATGAGGGTATCGCGGGTTTGGTCGCTGTATCTCACTCATTAGCATGTATTCTCCGGGCATGTGGCGGTGACAAGGGTGACTTACAGCTTCAAGCCCGTGCCGAAAACATTGATCAGAGCCATCTCAGCGGGGCCCTTCCAGCCAAGGATATCTCCCGTGCTGGTTATGACAGCCTCAGAGAACCGCCGCAGATCTAAGACGTCAGTTACCTTGACGGCTCCAATTTCCTTCAACGCAGGTATTGAGTATGCTCGTGCGCAACCGTCGCCATATAAGCCAAGAAGCGCGTATCCCAGGTCCTGGTACCGCACGATAGCGGCCGAATCGCACAGAAACTCGTCCCATGTCTTGTGCGCGCCTTTGCTTGTTGCTGGCTTGAATATCCTGGCACCTGACGCAGTTACCGCAAGTAGCACGCCGTTGACCTTGGCTCCGTTTCTCAGCCCTGACACCGCCGCCTGTGAGGCGTATGCCGGTCGGCCATTATCGGCGTGGAAAGGGCATATGCTGATGATGCGGTCGTCGAGCGAGCAAGCACCGGCGAAGCTTGCTGAGTATCGACCTCCGGCTTCTGGTAGAAGTTTGAAGGTTGCGAGATGGCCTAGGTTCGTTCCAACATGGAGTAGGATGCTTGAATAGTCATCTCCGTCCAACGTCATGACGCTGAACTCCATGCTGGTTACCCATTCGGGCTTGGATGCTGTTTGACTTGAACTGCGTCGGAAGCTGCCACGCTTATCTCCTTTGATGAAATCTGCAACGTTCGCGTGATAGATGATGGCTGGTCCTCTCTGATCGATGACTGCTAAGCTTCCACCTTCGAAACCAGCGGCGACAAAGCCGACGTCTGAATGCTTCAGGGCGGTCACTGGCCCATTGTTTTCACTAAGTAGAGTGAATGGTATCATACCTTCTTTGAGTGATGCTTCGGTCCGGTCGGCGATGTTCGTCAGCGCGTTTGGTGCGTTTTCGCCGGGCGGGATTTCTTGACCCGGGTGCTTGTTGATGCCCCATCGGAATACGGCGACCTCGCCGGACCTGAGCCCGACGGACAGCTCGGATGCGGCACCTGCGAAGGATATCCGGGTAACTTCTACATCTTCGTGTCGGCCTACTGCACGAGCAACATCAAGCTGAAGAAGCTCGCCATTCTCGATCTCGTCGGCGTGCCCAGCATCCCACAGCCTGACGGTGCCATCTGCGTGTGAAGTCTGAACGACGTTTCGATGTTCGAATCTCTTGAGAGGGTAGTCCGCTTCATGTCCGCCTGTGAGGAATTTCGGGCCATGCTGTCGTTTCTCGGTCATGCCCAGCCATCTTGTCCGCTCGACCGGAGCAAGGTTAGTGTAGTTCACGAACGGATGAACGAGGGTCAGCGAAAGGTGTAGCTGATTTGTGGGCGTGATGGGCATTCCGCTTGGGAATGATAATGTAATTATTTCCCCAGATGCGAGTACAGCTATAACGGCGATGGGATCCTGGCACCCGGCAAAGTGGGGGCTTCTACGTGGGAGGAGGCACAGGTCGATAACCTCCGCTCCTGGCGGACACGGCAGTATTCTCTGGCGCTTTGGATTCTCGAAGTGTTCCGAGAGGACTTGCCAGGACGCCGTGTTGTATATGGGCGTTCGACCCAACTCGAAGAAGGTCAGGCTCTTGGCAGTAATGGTGGATGGCTGGCCACCGGCAATGAGAAGTCCGGTATCGTCGGGATCCTCATTTGCACACCATGCGACCTTGAATATAGGGCTCTTGATGGCAAAAGTGCCTGGACCCGCGCCTGGACTGAAGGTGCCCGGACCAGGCTTGTCTACGTTCGTGTCCTGCAATGTCCTAGCCTGGATGATTCTGCCATCTTTCGCGTCCCAGATTACGAGACTGCTGTCTTCATGCCCGGTGAGGATGAAGGTGCCGGTGGGATGCCAGACGGCCTGAGTCAAAGGCGGACTCCGCTCTGTGAAGATGGACGCCGGATCCGAGTCTCCTCCGGGTGCTCCTTTCGGAAGCACATAGTTGAAGAACTTGACAGCCTTGTTCTGCTTGAACGAGTATACAGCCGCACCCGCATTGTAGCCAATGAGCAGTGTCCCGATGTCCCGGGGATGCAGCGACAGCGTCACCACGGAGGTCAACCTCGACCGTGGAAACTGCTCCCTCCACAGATTCGGTATCCTAAAGGCCGTCAGCTGCTCCCTGTCCAAGTCGTATGCCAGAACCTCCCCATGTTGTGTTCCCAGGAGCGCATAGTCGAGCGTCGGGTCGGTGTGGAGGGCGGTGATCCTTGCGGGCGGGGAATGCGCGTTCAGCAGCCGCTTCGTCTCGAGCGAGAATACCGACAAGTCGTTCTTCGAATCGACGCAGAGCAGCTTCTCGGCGCAAAACTGCAGTATCTTCACGGAGGCAGGGCGCGGCAGGTGGAAGACTACTTCGACGCGCCGCTGGCCGAAGACGTAGATTTGGCCGGGCCCGAACTTGCTTTCGTTGGTGCCGACGGCGAGGAGGGATTGCACGGGATCATATGCTACTTGCGAAATCTGGCTGTCGATGCCATAGTTCTTGATCTATCCTGCCGTTAGTATTGGGCTTCACAGAGCTCTGGGAGCTCGGAATGCGGCATTCGCGGGGTTGAGGAACATACATGGTCGAGGACAAAGAGATCAGGTCCCAGGCCAGCAGACAGGTCGTTGTGGACGCCGGCCTGCTTTCCGCGCAGTAGGTGTGCCATACTGTACTGGTAGTGTCATGTCTTTGTGGTGTGCAAGCTGGCTGACTGCAATTGTCTTGGGCCACGGCCGCCAGGAACGCGTCTGCAAGGACCAAGACCCCTGCCCCGGATGACGTAACGCGGGGGCAACTTTAAGCGAGCCTTCTGAGCCGCGATCCCGATTAGTACGATACACCAGACCTCGGGCACTGCAAAGGTCACTGAAAAACTCCGCGCCGTCCTTCTCACTACTTTCTATTCATCCTTACGGCGGTTTGTGTCTATGCGTCCCCACCAGTCTTCTACAGGAGCACGGAGGAGAAGGTGCTCTCTATAGCGACCCCGGACGACGAACTCCCGTCATCCCTCAAATTCATACCGCCCGTTGCCTTCGAATACGCCTCGGTTGCCGACGCGGAGAAAGTGCCACCGTAATAGGACCTAGTGTCTTTCTCAATCACCACATTATGGCACGGCACTCCTTCAGCCTTCAAGCTGCTAACATCCTCCCGACACCCGGCGTCCTCTCCATCCGATATCATACCAGGATTTTGAAAGGCTTATTTATCCCATCACCATCTCCCCGTAGGAGATCCTATTCACCTCCCCTTCGCATCCAGCCACTACTTCTACTTTGTCGAAAAGCTCCCCTTCCGAGTCCCCAATCCGCTTCAACTGCGGCTTCAAAACGAACTCCACGAAGCTTTCGCCGCCCACCCCGTCCGACTCGCCTGCATTCGCGATATCCTGCATGTTGATCACCAGCCTGCACCTCTGCATTCCGAACTCCAGCCACGTTCTTGCAGCCTTCTTCGAGACCTTTTCAATCGAATGCAGCATGCTATCATCCACCATGCAAACCTTTGCTAGGTGTTGCGCCAACACTTTTCTGATCCCATCAAGCGATTCCTTGTAGCCTTGTCGTAGCTTGGTCCGCGGATCATATTCTGATGTTGCGACTTCGAGAGCCTTGTAGGCCTCGCGAATTGGTACGTATCGAAATTTTTCCGACTCGAAGGTTGGCTTGGGCCAGACATGAAAGTCGCTCCTTGTCTCGCTAACTAAATAGTATAAGCCATCAGGTTAAGTCCGGCATTTGGGCGCTTACCAGGCGGGAACGCCGCGCTCCACTGCTCCTCCAAACGCCTTCCTTCTTCCCCCAACACTCGGAATGGGCTGCAGAAGATGTGCTCATAGAATGTGCTCCACATGGTGTCTTGTAAGATCAGCTTCCGCAACCTCTTTGGCGAAATTGACATTTGATTCATCGCCTCCTCAGTCCAATCCGAGTGGTTGAATGCCCAGGGTGTGCGAGCTAAAGCATCCACTTCCCGATTCAGCTCGGAAAGTTTCGCTTTCAACTCCCGATCCGAGATATATTCAACGCCCTGCGCGGTTTCTCTCTCAATAAGCGCCTTGTTCCTGGATTGGATATCCTTTTTCAGATAATCCAGCTGTTGGGTATGCGCTCGCCTCAGTTTGGAGATTCCATCCTCATGGCTTTTCCTCAACCTCTGCATCTCGGTTTTGAACCGCTCCTCGCGGCCCGCGGATTCTGTTACCATGCCGTCAATTTTCGATTTAAAGTCTTGCTCCATTTTCCAGTAGTACATGTTGAGCCGGTGAGTCTCAGCTTTGTGTTCCTTCTGTAACGCTTCTTGCTCGGAAGCATGCGTCCCTTGCAAAACCTGAATGTAATCCAGGTGGTCGTTTTTTGCTTTCTTCAGATCTTGGTTCAGCTGACTGTTCTCCCGCTTCACTCTTGTAGACTCTTGATTGCACTTGCGCAGCTCATCTGCTATGAGCTGGACATTTTGTGACGCGCTGAGGGCGCTGCTGTCCCACCTTTCGAACTTAGCATAAATGAGGTGGCTCCATTGATCCTCTCCCAGAAAGTCGATTGTCTGACGAACAACTTTTTCAATACTCCCTAACTGTTTTTTGGCCTCAGCTAGAGCGAGCTCTTTCTTCTCCGCTGCGTTGGTAGTTAGCGCGTTTGAGTGTCGCACAGGGTTCTCAAGACGAGAGGATGTCGTTCACCTTTGTCCTTCCAGAAGCGGGCCCAGTCTAACATGGTGCTCTCTCCGTACGCCAGTTACAAGGTCAATCAATCTCTGAGGAGAAACACCGAGGTAGCGAGCTTTACGGCTGGTCTGCGAACCGGTGGATAGCGTTCTTGGCATTCTCAGCCTGATGGGCGCGCCTGTGGGCTCAAAAGCAATGAGCTTATCGATGGCCTAGCCACCGCCATCTGGGGGGAATATGCACGGTAGCCAATCTTATCCTCTTTCAATTCACCGGAATGCATGTCGCTTCGGATGGGCGTGACGTGGGACGCTGTCAGCAGGCTTCATGCAAGCCGGCGAACGCCTGTCACTGCACGAAGCGAGCGTATGCCTGGCCCACAAGATACGCTAAATCACAACGCAGGTCGCTCGGAAGCCTAGGTCCTATACACAGCCGTCCCTAGGGCGAACATCAAAAGCGTCACTGTAATTCACAGTAGCGGTAGAGTCAGTCTGACCTCTACTGCTTCAAGATGAATAAGGCTCCCGGCTTGCCATACAGGAACACGCAGGATTTTGATAGATACAAAGCACGTCCACGAACACCGTCGATCTCGTCATCGACTACTCGAGCTCAGAGTCCTTTGCGCCCCGGCTTCGCGAAAGAATTCGACTCTGCGACCGTAGGCTTGGATTTCGACGAAGGCATCTCGCAAACCAATGGTCAGCAACGTATAGTCATTGCTATTGACTACGGAACCACTTTCTCTGGTATGTGCGATTACGTCGTAACGAGCACAGTGCGCTTGCTTCACAACCTCTAACTCTTTGTAGGTATTGGCTATGCGATTCCCGATGGAGACCACGCCGAGCTCTCTGACATTTCCATAATCAAAAATTGGGGGTTTGGCATGTTGAACTGCGGCGCCAAAATTCCAAGTGTGATATCGTACTCTCCGCAACTCTCAGAAGACGACCTACAATTTGGCACAAGTCTAAGTAAGGGCGCGGTGGCAATGGTCAATACCAAGTTGGAGCTGGATGTTCAAGACAGTCGCTTGGATGAATTAGATCTCATTGTGCAAGTGCTGGACGGCATGAAGAACCTGAGCTTCGAACATATCAAGCGCAGTAAAGGATACCCAAATTACACTTGGAAACAACCCGAGGAGATTGTCTCAGACTATCTCTCCAAGATGTTTCAGAGCTTCGAGAGAGCCACGGAGTATATAGATGAGTTGAAGGCTACCCTTCCAGTGGATATTGTTCTCACTGTCCCGGTGGTAAGTCTGGAGCTCATCACTTCGCCAAACAACTGACGCTTGGATTAAGAAATGGTCCTTCCGGGCAAGGAATTCGACGCTCAGAGCAGTTAGGAAAGCCGGATTCAACAACACGACGTTTCCACATCTCAACAGGTATATCATGGCGACAGAGCCCGAGGTGGCTGCCTTGTACACGGCACGGTACTTCACGCTGAATGAGGCGGAGACCATGAGGAAGAATGATTGTTTTGTGCTCTGCGACGCTGGAGGTGGGACCGTCGATGTCGTCTCCTATAAAGTCAAGCAAGTTCACCCTACGCTGCAGTTGCAAATCATGACTATACCCACAGGTCGGACACCTTTCAGGTACGGGAGAAGTATTTGGCTTACATACTGCAGGTGCGAAGTGTGGCTCGAGCTTCATAAACAAGAAGTTCAAAGACTGGCTTCGCCGTATATTGGGGGCGAGGAACTACAGCATCTTGGATCCGAAGGGAGAAAGCCAGATGATCAGCGCGCATGCCATGGAGGGAGAAGAGATGAGGGCTGTGATGAAAGATTTTGAAGACCACAAGAAGGCGTTTACGCAACAGTCTGGCGACATGCATTTCGATCTCCCTCCTCCCTTCCAGGACAAGCTAAACATCCCCGGTAAAGTGGATCGTGGCGAACTCACCATCACCAAGTAAGTCCGAGTATAGAATAACCCATAGGTTCGGAGCTAACCAACATAGTGCTGACATGCGCTCCTTCTTTGATGAATCAGTCGATGAGACCATTGAATTAATTCAGGGTCAAATACAACAAGTCGAATCTAAGAATAGCCGGATCAAGGTAATGCGCGTCCCACTCGCGCTTAGAATATCGCTCAAATCACTGGCAGACAATCTACTTAACCGGCGGTTATGCTGAATCGAAGTACCTCCAAGAGGAGCTGGCGTACTCGTTGCGCTTGCGTAACGTCAAGCTACGAAGACCTGAAACGTCGTAAGTGACTCCCCTATCTACTAGCAAGATGCTCTAACCTTGCTCGAAGGTGGTCAGCCGTCATCCAAGGTGCCGTACTTCACGGAATTGAAGTGGATAGTTACCAAAACCCTTCAATTATGGTGCCATGCCCGCGGAGCTATGGCATCAAGGTCAACTCTCCATTCTCCAAAAAACTCCATGACGGAAAAGGGATATACACCGACCCGCTAACCGGCCAAGTCATGGCGAGCCAGCGATTGAATTGGCTTGTCCATAAAGGCGACCTCCTCATGGCCAACGAAACGCGGGAGATTGAGACGGAGCTAGTAGGAGTCTTCCGGGCGAACGATAGCCGATGCTTTCCTGTGTCTGTTTTGGAATACCTTGATGACGATGTGCCCAACCGGTATCAGACTGCTCATGAAGGTACGTTTTCCGTCCTTTATTTTCACGGAAAGGTCGAAAGAGAAACTTATGATTGAGCAGAACTTGTCGAGGTCATGAGGCTGAAGGCTGACTTCACGCGTTCTCCACTGGAGAGATTCGGGAGGAAGGAGAATGTCGCTTCTGGCGTGGTGTATTACGAAGCCAATTTCACCAGTAAGCTGAGATTGGAGGGTATGTCAATCATTGGGGAGGTCTGGTGGTATGACCAATTAATTGATACTAAGAGAATCGACAACATCGATAAGATTTCTAGTGTGTAATAGAAATGGAGATATCAGACGGATTTCGCTTCACACTTCTCAAGCTAGATTGTGCAAATGTAGAGTAGACAACAGGAACAAGGCCGAGCTTCAGCCTTGCGGGTCGGCCTGCGACAACAACTGCCGATAACTTCTGATGTCAGAGTCAGTATCTGACTTCTAACGCCACCATTCCATTTCCGGCGATGTTTAACTCTTATGCATGGGGAGCCTGCAAGCGTCTTCACGCAGCCCGCCCCGACCTTGTTTCTGCAAGTTCGGAGTCAGGGCTTTAGACGAGTACTCATGTGCGCCTAGTGCCCTTTCCGGCGACCTTTCGCGACCTTCCGGTGAACTCAAGTCTCGCAATGCATGAAAGCCCGTCCAGTAAACTCGGCCACGTCAATCCCGCAACTTTCTTTTCCTGATTCATTCTGCGAATACGGGGTCCGTCAGTTCTTTCAGCCGACCCCGACCTTCTTGGGCGAAAGAAGGCACTGAGATCTAACTGCTGCGTTCCCCATCCCCGCCCGGTACCCAGCCTTCTAAGGAGAGTAACCACAACCCACTGCCACAGAGCCTCCCACTTCATTGCAAGAGCAATCATCCCTCAACCACACCACATCAAACCAAACCAGAAAAAAATGGGCTTCCTCCCCTCCAAAGACAAGTTCCGCGCGCTCGACTTCACCAACAAAAAGAAGCTGCGCGCCCTCGAAGAAGAAAAGCAACAACTCCAGCGCGAGCTCACCCTGCGCGCAAACCGCCAAAGCCAGCAAGCCAACCAGGCCTACATCAACCAGCAGCATGAGGAAGCGCGCCGCAAGCGCGAGCGCGCGCAGCACAACGCCAAAATGCGCCGCCTCAAAGAGGCATCCCCCGAGACGCTGCGTTCGCTGCGCGAGCTCATTCGCACGCGGTACCAACTCGACGTGGAGATTTGGAATCTGCGCGGCGTGCGCAGACCGGATCGCTGCATCGCGGAACGGAAGATGGAGAAGGCGGACGCGGTTATGGAGGAGATTCTGGGCATGGTGGCCGTGTGGGGGGATAATGCGGATGGGCTTTGGGACGAAGATGAGTGGGAGAGAGTTAAGGAGATTCGGAAGAGACTGATGAGTGAGGGGAAGAGGGAGTGGGTGGGGAACCCGCCGTGGGCGGAGAGACGGTGATGGCGTATAGGTATCTGGGTTAAAGAATATGGAAGCAGATGTCTGGTGGGGGGCTTTTTTTTCCGAACATTGCGTAGATTCCAGAATCCTTTTCCAAACAACTAGTTAGCCCATCTATCCGCCTTCGCCTAACGCGCCTGCCGCCTTCCTCACCTTGATCCGCCCATTCGCTACAAACGCGATATAATCCTCTGTCGGTAGCCCCTCAGAAATAACTTCATGGGTAGCCATATACTCAAAGTCTAAGGCCGAAGCCAGCCGGTCCCTCACCGCCTTCTTCAGACTGCGAATCCCCAGCTCGGGATCATAGTCCTTAGTTAGAATCTTACAAACGCTCGCATCGGAGCGAATTTTCAAGCGGATGTTGCCCAGCAAGCGCTCTTGGGGACCCGGTGTTGTGTTAATCGGGTGCCGCACTTCGGAGATGAGTTCGAGGAGATATTTGTGGGCGCCGACGCACGTCTCGGGTTCTGAGAAGGGGAGGAAGGGGACGAAGGCTGAGATGCGGCCTGTCAAGGGTGGCTATCCGCGTTAGTGTTTGATGCGTGTGTTGGGGAATGTGGGCGCTTACTTTGAAAACCGACATGAAGTCTTCTTTCATGGTGGAAGTCAACTGCTCTAAAAGCTCCTCACGTGTTGCAGCATCATCCCCGTCGAAGATAGCTTCGTTGTTACTACAAAACCCCACGATTCTCTTGTCAATGGCGTTCGTCGCCAGAATCCATATTGTCTTAGAGCAATCGATCGTCTTCAGGTTACGTCGATCCTGGTATTCACCTTGGATGTATTAGAGTTCACTCTTAGTGACGGGCGCATATCACCTACCTTTGTCGAACGGTATCAGCAGCGCGTTCCATATATCAGCTGTCGTCTTCTCGAATTCGTCCAGGAACACAAGGCACTTCTGCCCACTTTTGGAAGCGAGGAAGTTATTCAGCGGCGTGCCTTCTTCAGCCCCAATATACGGCTTCCGCGGCCCAAAGAGCTCGTTTTCTCGAGCCACAATCGTGCAATCGCTTACGTGAAGCTCCAGGGATAGGAGCGACCCAAGGCGCCGTGCGAGCTCTGTTTTGCCGTGTCCGCTGGGGCCTGCAAAAACAAGCACGAGTGGCTGTTGATGCTGGCGAAGCATATAGTGGAGGAAGTGACGTGTGAGAAGCTCCGTCGCTGCACTTTGTCCTATTAGGAAATACGGTACGGCGAATAGATCGGTCGAGTTGTGCCGGGCAGCAACCCATTTTTGGCGCTCTGTTGGCTTTATGAGCTTAGAAGAGCGATAGAGGTGGTATCTTTGTGTTATATTGAGCGTTTCTGCGAGCAGCTTCCGATGACTGAGGGGTTTGCACCATGCTGTCTCGCTATCGGCATCTTGTTCTAAAGGCTCTTCGACAATTTCGTTTAAGGAAAGGTCTTGGTCGAATGGATCGTAGAATCGTTGTGGAATGACGCTCGCACGCGCACTAAGACTAAGCAGGGTTGCTACCACTGCGGTGGTCTCATGCTCGATGGTTTTGCTGTTAACAATGGCGAAGGCCAGAAGGGGTAGCGGAGGCTCGCCATATGTAGCATTGGCGTCGCCGCCGAACCGTTCAAAGATTCGAATATAGGCGTCGTTGTTTGCTGCAGCGACGTAAAACATTGCTGGAAAACCCTCAATCTCATCATTTATCCGGTTTCGTACTAATCGAGCATCGGTCTGGTGAAAGTGCTGTAAGTAGGTCCTGACTTGGTCGGGGCGAGTACCATGTTGTATCGCTGCGATAACGTCTCGGGTCGAAAAATTAGAGAGACCATCAACGCCTCCTGGTTGGAGTGTGGTCGGTGGAGGGAGAGAGGGCAAGTGGAAATCCCAGGTCGAGCTATCCGCAGCTATGATATTGGCATCGCTCTTCCTCTCTGTATCCGTGCTAGGAGACTGCTTCGGGGTTGGCTCTTTGGATGCTGTCGAGGTCGACTCCGAGGTTGATTGAACTGGTTCTTTTTCCGGTTCGTCAACTTTCATGTCGCTCTCTGAAGATGCCGGTGTATCCAGGTTTGGAGACTGCGGTTCGGGATGTCTCAGGTGCTTCGGTAGACAGTCTCCCCATCCGCTTCTTACAGGCTCCCAGTCATCGAGTGGCTGGGCCTCTGATGCTCGCTCACCGCTACCAGGCCCGGAAACCGTCAAGGACTTATCAGAATTCTCGCCGCGGGCCTGTGAAGAGGTGTCGTCATCCTTCGATGGTGTTGTCGGTAGAGAATTAGTAGCGGTTGGGGGGTTGGTTGTGATAGACCTGCTGGGGGTGCGATGCGACTTCAGCAACCGGATAGCTTTTGTGGTATCATTCTCAGTTCTCTAAGAACAAGATCAGATCGCGGACGGCCTCGCTCATTGGTGGCGCGGAGGCCATCGTACCTGGAGATATAGCCTAGCTTGCGTTTTGCGGCAGCCCGTTGCTAATATCACGACTTTTATGGCTTCAGCCGAAGGCCCCATCGATAGCGCCGACATGAAGGTAATCCCACATCGGCTGCGCTGCGGCGCAAGTTCCTTCTCGAGCAAATCTCACTGGGAAGGGTCGTATATTGCGCGTAGCTCTCTCCTCTCCCTACGTAGTGGAACCCAGGAAGGGCTTCAACCAAGGCCTCGCTCACCGGAAAGGCTCACTGGGCAAGATCATTGCCTATGGCATGAGAGCCTAGGTTTCGGGCCGGAGTCCAGAAGCGGAAGTGTTATCTGCAGATGCGTTACGGATCTGCACGACAGGCAACGAGGCCGACGAATCTAGATCATCCACGTTATACCATTGTGAGACAACCCAGAGAAAAAGAAAGGAGGAAAGGCAGCCTCACCTGGGCCTCGTCGTTTGATTGAACCGGAAAGTGCCGGCTTGCGCCACCTACCAACCCCATCCAGCCTTGCTACCCCCCGCATCTCCATGGTGTGAGTGACAAGAAAATTGCTTTACATAGGCCTTAGGTAATGAACAGTAGTATGTTCACGTTCAGCCGCGCCTTCCAATTCACAAGGCTAGAACCCGCCGAAGACGTCAGCGAGGCTATCCTATCACCGCGCTCGCGTGTCAAACCCCACACCGACAGCGAAGATGGACTACAACTTCGGGGGGCAGATGATGCAAGTCGTTGAGCGAGAGAAAACTCTGGACCATGATCATGCCGATGAGCAGGAGCAGCAGCCTGGAATCAACGCCTCGCACGTTGAAATGCTAGAGTTGGAAATCGAGGAACTGACATCCACGCTGGAAAAAGAAAGGGCGAAGTTTAAAGAGCTTGAAGCTGGCTGGCGCGAACGGAATCTTGACCCGCAGACGGAACATATTGGCGTCAACCTTACCCATGTAGAGATGCTTGAGCTGGAAATCGCAGAGTTAGCATCGGACTTGGAAGAGAAAAGAAAGGAGTTAGGAGACCAGGAAGCCACCTGTGCGAAGCACTTACGCGAGCTGGAGGACATGTCGACGCAGCTATTAAATTGCCAAACGAATCTTCAAGAGGCGGAAAGAAAGCTAGAAAGTGCAGCCACAGAGACCGAAGAGAGAAACAACGAGCTCACCAGTGCCAAACAAGAGCTTCTGCAGTGCAGGCAGCAATTCGAGCATGCCGGGTGGGAGAAGCAATTCGAAGCAGAAGCCGAATACGCTTCCACCACGGTCCCGATCGCCGAGCTAGATTCAATCCGCCAACAGCTCGACGAACGAACATGCCAGTTCATTGAGCTCCAGGAGCGCTATGAGCTCCTCCAAAAGAACTCAACCACCAAACATTTAAGGGCGCAAGTCAAATCACTGGAGGCCGAGCTCCAAAACAGCCGCGCCGAAGCCATCCAAAAATCCACAGAACTCGACGTCCTGCGCAACTACTACAAAACCGTTGAAAAGCGGAAAGCCCAAACAGAACGCGAGACCAGAGAGACAGAAAAGCACCTCGAACTCAAGATCTCAACGATTGGAAAGTTAACGGGCGAGAAAGAAGAATTGGAAGCAAAAGTGCGGAGGATACCCGGGCTGGCGATGCAGATATCGAAACTAGAAGTAGCTATGGGCAAACTGGAGGCCCAACGAGAAGCCTCCGAGCAGGAGAAAACAAAGCTCGCCCAGCACATCTCCGCCCTTGAATCTACGAACAAGGACCTGGATGGTGCAAACTCAAAGCTCGAGAAGAAGAACAAGAAACTGAAAGACCAAATTCAAACCCTCGAGACCAAAGTCTCGCATCTAGAGCAGGTGCGTGCGCACATCGGCATAGTCTTCTGCGTCGACCTCAGCGGTTCTCTATCCGGCGACCTCGAACAGCTCGCTAAAACCGCGTTTAGGCAAATTATTAATGCCCTTCTTTCCAAAACCAAAAGAAACGTCCACATCGGTGTCGTCGTCCACGCAAGCAGCATCAGCATTGCACGCCACATGAGCTCGGTCGACGCCTCAACAGCCAGCATCCTAGACTTCATACCCGGCGGCGGGACGGAAGATTACCGCGCAGCATTCGTGCACGTCGTCTCGCTATTATCGACGTTCACGGCGGAGAATCCTGGGGCTGAGAAGTGTGTTGTAATGATTGGGGACGGAGAGGATGTAGGATCCAGGGGAGATGTTAGTACGTTGGTGGCTCAGGGCGTGAAATGCCATAATGTGGTGATTGGGAAAGAGTATGGTGGGCATTTTAGTACGTTGGTGGCTGGGGGATTGGGTTCGGCTACGTCGGCGTACTCGCACGCTACGGGTGGTGAGAATCTGAGGTATGATGGGGGCTCGGGATCCGTGGCCGTGTTGGAGGGAGCGGTCTCTGATATGCTTTTCGCTGGATGCAGGTGATGCCCTAGGAGTTATGTTGCATATCCCACGAAGGAATTCTTCACAAACAGTGATGATGTCACGCTACGGCACTTACGTAAGCGAGCGAAACTTACATCTCCAAAAGATATCTACATTTTCTTCCGCGCCACTCGTTCTAGACAGACCCTACAATGTAAATGCTGCCAGTCATTCCCAAGGCCATTCAACCTCAGTGCGCCAATACGCCTACCCACTGTACCTAGATGTGGGGACAAGATGAAAAGAAGAGTATGTTTCGCATCCTTCTCATGTAGCTTCTCTAACCAAAGCGATACAGGCATCGAATGGTGGCAAAGTCATCTACTGGTCGTAATTCACACTGATGGCATCGTGCTCCTTATCTGTGTAACGGCATTAGTCGCAGTCTAGTACAATTCGGGCGCGGAATGGCGTTTCAACGGACCTTTCAACGTGAGAGTGTATCTGATCCAAGCACTCTCGTAGGTAGCCTCAATGTTGAATGTGAAAGAGAAGTACCAATGACCCCCCATTCTCTTCTTTTTGCTGCTGAATAGTTTGCGTCCTAGATGAACACGATCCATGTCCACATCTAGTTGCGCGACCCGCTTGGTGTTGCTGTTCCTGTAGCGTGGAGCACTGCGGTCGACGGAATTATGGAAAATCTCAATTCGTGTGCCAGCGGGCATGCCACTCCGGACGGGGAAGTCGATATAGCACTCAATGTTTGAAGGACGATCCTCTGGATATGACTGGCCCTGTGAAGCCGCAAAGTCAGTATGGGCTCAATTTCCGCCTCATGGACTCAGATGCTGACCTTCTCGATGAACCATATCATGCGCTTGACCACGTCGCACCGCCACTTCTCATACCAAAACCTGAATTGATGGTCAGAGCGCCTTTGCGTAGGACGGCTGGTTCAACTCACTTTTTGCTTTCATCATCAATGCCAGGCTGGAAGGCTGTTATCAACTCTGTCCCGTAATGTTTCCTTGCCACTCGTTCGGATATATTCACTCTGGCCAGCCTCGGACTCGCCCGTGTCAGTCCAATCATGGCTGCGCCTTGTACCACTGCTGTCCAACCGTTACTTGGCTGTAGTACTCTGATCGAAGAACCGGCGGCAGCGCTGACGCGGTCCTTGAGATATTGGCTTTGGCCGAACCCTCCAACGAGCAGAACTGCAGCCACGCCTGTGCCGGCCAAAGATATCTGTTCTTGAACGAGCCCGAGGACATCCTTGATAATGGGTTCAAAGACCTCCTTCTGCATGTCGTCTTGAGGGATGCGAAATCGGCTCCGGCGTATGTTGCGGCTCGGGTCGTTGGGAAGCTCCACTCTAAGGGACATCGGCTCCCCATTTGGTATGAACGTTTTCTTATACTGACGAGGTTAGACTTCGATGCATGCGGATTGCAGATGCTCACTTACATCCTCGAATGCGTTATTTGCTTCAACTAGTCGGTCAGCCGTCCAATAGCTCTCTCCCAGTTTTTGCTTCAGGTATCGCCGGAAACGCTTGTTCAGCATAGACGAGCCACACTTCGCGCCGGTACCTTCGGTCGCTTCCCGGACTTGTAGACTTGGAGTGAGCTGCAGTATCTTGTACGATATGAGGTCGACAGTTCCACCGCCGGCATCACATACGACGAATGTGCCCCCTACATTCAACCTCGACTGACCGAGGTTGTTCAGCGTGTAAATGGCTGCGGCTTCCTATTATGCATTAGAATGTCTCCTCTCTGGTCGCAGGACACGTGTTTACCGGCTCTGAAACGAGGTGTATCTTCCTGCCTCTCGCAGCCTTGAAGCCTGCCCTTACCGCTGCTGTCTCGGTTTTCTGTTTGGCAGAGTTCGACCAGATAGCCGGAACTGTCAGTACAAAGTCCATGGGAGTACTGTCCACGACGCTCGACGATAATCTCTCTCTCAGGAACGATATCAAATGCTTGTATAAATACGACAAGTATAGCTGCGTAAGCTCTTCTGGGGGATGAGCATCAGCAGAATTGGACGTAGGATCATCGAGCTTGCTACCAGTTGTCAGTGTTCGCGTCCTAGAGCGTCACTGTGCGAAGAATCTCACAGCTTGAAATATTTGTTGCGTTTTGCTGTCTTGGGTATTTGGAAGCCCCATTGGAACCCGCTGGCTACGGTTCGCAACTCGGTAGGGACCTTGGGACTTGTGGTGGAGGATGCATGCGTAGGCCATTTGTCAATCACGTAGGGGTCAGCCTGGGCAAGGTAAGTGAATATCTCTCCCGAGTACTGTATGCATCAGAGGCGATAGAGAAGCTTACCCTACTAGTCTCTGCCCAGGCAAGCCCAGAAAACGTTGTCCCAAAATCTATGGAAACGATGATTCGGCGCGAATCCGACATTGTGATGGTTCAGAAGTTTCGATATTCAAACAAGGAGAACAAAATGCTGTAAGTACAATCTCATTTGACCTTTCGAGGAGGCTGGTGGTGCGCCCCAAAAGATATCAGGGGGAGACTTGACTACCTGTGCAGAGCCTCATGCATAGCAGGGCTCGGTCATCCCAAGGCCAGCGGATTACCGATCCGATGCTGGCGATGCCTTCAGCCTGCCTTGCCATGATCATGTCCTTCAGCCCCCACAGACAGGCTGCAGCCTCCATGAATAGACAAAGAGTGTGGAACATAATTGGGCAGGCTGGAGTCGTACTGCAGCTACAGATTGTGGCCTGAGTAGCTCATGACTCCCCAGCCTCCACGACAAATTCATCTCACGACATTCGGGGCCAAACCGCCTATCACTTCCTATCCTACTGCATCGCACCCAGCTTTCAATAGCGCCTATCTTCAGGCAGCAGCAAAATTGACAGTGCATGCAGGCGCCACTAGTCCTTCACTTCTTGGCAGCCTTGTTGCTTCGCCTGGGCACTTGTTCAAGGCGGTCTCAGCCGCATAGCCTTGTGCGAGATACTGGTCGGACGAAAATCGTCTTACCTCTGTCGACATTACTGACCCTCAAGGTGTTCAGCATAATCCCGGAATTAAATGGCCTCGGTAATGAGCGGGTGGGGCAATGTGTAAGAACCGGAGCGGAGGAGTCCCGTTTCTAACGCAGGCGCAGGAACGTATATTCCTCAGAGAGCCCTCGGCAAGCTACCGTGCCAGGTGCGTTCGATTTCGCCAAACCTCCACCAGACGGAATCCGTAATCCAGAAGAACCAGAGAGCGACTCAGATGTACCGATGAGCAACCCCTTTGAACCTACAGATACCGATGATCCGTCGCCTCCCACCAGACCTCCTGATACAGAAAGCTTCGGTATGAAGGCCGAAATATCAATACGACAGCAAATCTTGGAGGAACTTGAGGCGCTGAGAAAAGAGAGAGACCACTTGGAGAGCGAGCTCGGCGAAGCGAAGACCTGGAACCAAGATATGGACGACATGCTTGACGAGAGGCAGAAAGAGCTTCAGCGCGAAGAGAAAAAGCGAGCACATGCGGAGCGGCAGCTGCAAGAATGCCGGAAGGAGCTACGTGATCACAAGACACAGGCAACGCGCGTGCAGCGCGAGCTCGAACAAAGCACGCATCAACTGAGTAAAAAGCTCGAGGAGAAGCAGAAAAGCGAGCAGAGAACCCTGAAGCAGCTCAACCAAGCCCGAGACCACATTTTTAAACTCCAGCCTCGGCGCATGGATATCACTGAAACCGAGGCCCAAGAACAATTCGAGGACTTGTACAATAGAATTCACAGATGGG
Organism: Trematosphaeria pertusa; assembly: GCF_010094035.1. Classification (NCBI taxonomy): domain Eukaryota; kingdom Fungi; phylum Ascomycota; class Dothideomycetes; order Pleosporales; family Trematosphaeriaceae; genus Trematosphaeria; species Trematosphaeria pertusa. Next base: position 2,249,793 of record NW_022987215.1, on the reverse strand, counting down.
TCACGAATCGTCTCGAGGGCATTCTCGATGAATTGGAGAGTGGTCAGTTACGGAACCGGCCTTTTGCAAAGCCCGGGGCGAAGCGATTCCTGGGCTTAAACAGCGCGCGTGCGACGCAAAATATGTGGTGCGATCAATCCGACGAGTTCATCGTGATAGCAGCTATTATGCGGTTCCTCTGCCGGGCGTTCTTCAACCAGAGCTTTTACTGTCCGCTGCGAAGGCAGGGCGAGGAAAGCGATGCCGCGCATACCATCGACCGAATCGAAGCGGCTATGAGAGGTGTTCCGAGGGGTACGCTATCATATGTTGTCGCTCGAGGTCCATACTAACGGTGATAGACGCCGCGAACTGTCGCGACTGGCGTGTCGAAGCACTGACAGCCCTCGTCCACGAGCCCGGCTTCATCGAGCACCGTGCAAACCACGACCGCCAGAAAACAGAGGAACTCCTAACTGTACTACAGCCTCTGGTTCCGAGGACGGATGTCCAGGAACTCCGCGAATCGATTGGGAAGAACATTGTGCGACCGGCTATGGACCTAGCCCACCGCTTCCAATTGGCAGCAACTATTTTCTCGGTCCGATGGACGCAATTCGATGACGACCTCCACTGCGGAACGATCACTTCGGCTCGATACGACATGTCCTGCTTCACATCTCTGAATGTCTTCCTAGGCGGGAAAATTGTCGAACCCGCACCCGGGGGACATGCCTCAGAAAACAGTCTACATATGATGACGTACCTCTTCGACGTCGCGCCAGGCTTGTATTCGCAGGCCGTTGATAGCAAGAACCCGACCAGTCTAAGGAATATATGCAAGCCGAAGGTGCTTGTCACGGTCGGGGAGGGAGCCCTTGTTCCTCCGAATGAGGGCCCAACGCTCTTGCAGTGGATCCAGTCGGAGTCTGAACGGGACGAGACAGCGCCTGTGGGCGCTTTGAAGGACGTGAGAGTGGATGAAGAGAAGAGGCATGGGAAGAGGAAGTTGGGGAAGCCGGACAGGAGTAAATGGGGTTTTATGGGAGGCTCACGGAGGGGTGCGGGATAGAGTGTTTTGTGGCGATGAGTAGGCCACATGGATTCCGTTCAACTTAAAAGCGATGTCATTTCCGCTCTTTTCTTGAGATTTCCATCGTTGCGGCGTTTATGAATCAAAGAATGGCCCCATAGTGAGCTTTCATCACAATGCATCGGCTTGTGCGGGACTCAGAACCTTAACGTAAAGACGAGGCGAAAGCATCGCCAGTCAGCAATAGATGTCGCTACCTGCATACTAAGCTCTCTAAGCCCCAAGTAATCTACCACAACCGCCAAAAATTGCTAGACCTAGCTCTAGTCTTCGCCCTCACCCACCCCTCAACCGAGTACGCTCGCCCCCGCTCATTCCGTCCTTCCCTCAAGCTTTGAGACCTCGCCGGCATTCTCCCAGAAGACGTGCCCGGCCTCCCATCATCATCCGGCCGATCCCTGACTCTCCGCTGCTCGCTCATCTCCTCATAGGAGCTCGCCTGCCTCCTCACCGGCCCACTACTTCTCCCTCTTCCCACTCCATCCCCAGTGCCCTTCCGCTCCTCGCCCGCGTCCGCAGCGGCGCTCGGCTTCAGCGGATAAACATGCGTCCCCGCGGTCGGCTGCCCATCCGGCGGCACATACTGCCGCACAAAATAATCCACATACTCATCCGTCATGCCCAGCATGCGCGCATCGCGAATCCCGCTATTGATCCGCTTCACATACTCCTGCTTCGGCGCGCCCTCGCGCACAAACTCCGGGCTCAAGTACACCAGCACGCCCTCCTTCGCGGTGCCGCGGAACTCGCGCGCCGTGCCGCCCTCCTTCAGCGCGTCGGTGAGGATGCGCGCCGGCCCGCCCTTCTCCACGATCCACGCGATCGGCCGCCGGTACAGCGCCTTGGGCGCGCGGTGCACCAGCACGCTGCGGTACTCTTTCCTGTAGCAGGGCGCTTCGATGGTTGCAGCGCCGCCGCCGCGCGCGGAGGAGCAGTCGGCGGGGAGCACGCATGTTTTGGCGACGCCTTCGGATTTGTCGAGGCGGCGCTCGTCGGCGGCGTCGATTTCGTAGACCAGCCCTTCGACCCAGAAGCCGTGGCAGGGCACTACGTTGGCGTAGCCGCGCTGGTTGATCTGCCAGCGGAAGTGCTTGAGGGTTGCGCGCCCGATGTATTTGCTGTTGGGGCAGCGCGTTGCCATTTGCTGGAGCGCGAGGTTGCTGCCGAAGGCGAAGTAGTAGGTGCGGATGGGTTGGGGACGGGGCCGGGGCGGCAGCTCAAGGGGGGCAAAATTCGACATTTCTGAGACGGCGTGAAAGCGAGAGACGGGAAATGGTGAGCGTGAGATGTGTGAGAGGCCGGGAGGAACTCTGGATGCAGACTTTCAGCCTTGCGGCTCAAAAGATGGGACTTGCTTTTTGTTCGTCCGGCTGCCACGTAAGCTCAGCTCAGCTGTGGTGGCTGCGAGTCGAACCATGCAGCCAGCCTGCATATGTAGGAAGATAATCATGCGACGGGTACAGCCGCACGTGTAGTGGTGCCTTATACGAAATTCGCCGGAAAAGGAAAAGAAGGCAACCAATGAGTGTAGGCAGCACCTCAAGTAGGCTGAGATGAAACCAAGATAGCATCGACCTGGGCGCTTGCATATCAGCTTGCTCGAGCTCGACGGGGGCGGATGGCTATGCAGGACTGTGTGAGAGAACGCACGGATAGAGGGACTTTTCTTCCTATAGAGTGGCTTATGAGCCTGAGGCAGAGCTGCGGGAAGGGCGGACGGTTGACTGAAGAGATAAGGAAGGCTACACTTACAATCATCCTCATTATCACATCGATCATTACCACGGAAGGCTTCCCGCCGATCCCCTAGTTTCCGTGTCCAAAACATCCCCTCCCAAGCACCAACCATGCCCTACTCCAGTTACAACTTCGGCATAGAAATCGAAACCGTCGTGCGGCCATACGCCCGCCGGCCCAACTTCACAAACCAAGACTGGTACAAGCAGCTCGCCCAGCGGCTGGAAAACCGCAACATCCCCGCCGCGCCCGATCTGCACTCGCGCTACTCCACGCACCCCGAGTACTACAGCAGCAGATGGTTCATCACGCGCGACGGCTCGCTGCAAAGGGCCCACGAGGAGTTCGGTAACAAGTTCCCACCCCCACTGACTCCTATCACAAGCCCGCTAACAAATCCGTGAACTACACAGTTAGCATGGAGATCGTCTCGCCCGTGCTAAACACCAGCCGCGCCATCTCCAAAACGCTCTCCGAGTTCTGGGAAGCCATGAGCATCAGCTTCGAAGTGCAGAAGGAGAAATCCTGCGGCGGCCACGTGCACGTCACCCCTCCCTCCTCGACGTCGCGCTTCTCGCTCCTCGAGCTCAAGAAAGTCGCCTTCGCCTCCGTCGTCTACGAGCCCTGCGTGCACGCCATCCTGCCCGCGTGCCGGCGCAACAACCGCTACTGCGCGCTGAACTCGCTGCCGAACGGGACGCACGGCCTGGGCCGGGCGTGCGCGGCCGGGCTGTCCGCGAGCGTGTTGCGGAGCGTGAGGAGTAGCCTACAGGGGGTTTCCAGTGCGGCGGGGCTGCTGGCGTACATGCAGGCGTCACGGTATGTGATCTGGAACTTTGCGAATATATGCCCTCGGGAAGCGGGGGGCTCGTGCTCGGGGACGCTGGAGTTTCGGGGCGGCAGCCAGTTTCTGAACATGAAGACGACGCTGAAGTGGATTGCCTTTGTGGTGGCGTTTATCCATATGGCGCTGGACGAGGTGAGTGCTTCGCTTACTGCCTGACGTACTCCGACGTGGACCGGCTCTTCAGCTACTAAATCTTGGTCAGAACCTCCTAGAAGGCGGTGCATTCAACTACGTGTCTGCCTCGGACTCCGAATTCGACGCTCATATGAAGACGTGGTGGAAGTCCATCCGACGAACCGCCGCAAAGCTCAAAGTAATGCGGCATCTGCCGGAGAACTGGAAGCAGATGCGGATTGGTTAGGGAGACAAGAGAGAGCATCTGGAGAGGACCAGAGAGTTTGTAAGAATGCCTGTGTAGAGGAAAATATTCGATAGTGTTCTGTTGGCCGCTTAGCTTTTTGCCGTGAGAGTTAGTAGCAACCTAATTTCTGTTAGACTGGATCAGCTTCATTCCCGGGAGGGGCGTATTACGTAGAACTCACCATGACATTACCATACCAACTCTTCTTTTGCCCTGGACCATCCTCTTTTATCGCGCGCAGTCAGCCACGCGAACTAAGAATTGATAAAGCACTCTACTCTGGTATTACAGTACTCACTGTTTCTGCCTAGCCTATTTTCGAATGCGCAAAATCCGCCATCTTTACGACAGGTACTAGTACAAGAATACCTTCCGCCAAGGACGGAAGGCCAGTAACTAACCTCGCACCCATACCATCCATGCCCAAGGGGAAGCGTACCGATAAGAAACGCCTTGAATATGATCTATGGTATCCAAACCATACCGTCCAAACGCCTCGGCACCTGCTCATTATTTTCCTCGCAGCTTTATGTCATCATAGAAGCTCCGTTCGGCTGCTGTTGTCCGCCATACTGACCATTAGGAGGCTGCGGCGTGCCCGATCCCTGCCTGTTAAAACTATTCTGGGCCGCTAGACGAGCCTGCGACTGCGCAACAGCTTGTGCCTGTTGTCTGTCTATCATCATCTGTTGAGTGTTCGAGGATAGAGCATTATATCCCCCAGCTGCGGCCGACACAGGAGTTTGAGGCTGCGGGTTGCCATACTGTGACGGGGGATAGTAGGTACTTCGTATTTGGCCACCAGGAGCGCCAAATCCTGGCCGCGAGCCATAGCTCGGTTGAGTAGCCGCGGGTGCGGCTTTGAGTGGCGATGCAGTACGAGCGTGGGGACTCTGAGCTGCGCTGTACATTGGAGCCACATTCTGGGGCCGTTGATAGAAGCCGTTTTGTGACTGTTGCGGATATCGACCCTGAGAAGGTGTTTGAGAAGTGGACCCGAAGTATTGCGACGCGGCAGCTCCGGTGCCGTAGTTGCTCGGTTGCGCAGATCGCTGGGAGTAGTATTGGCCAGGAGTCGCCGCCTGACTATATGTTGTCCGCGACGTCTGCTGGCCGTATGCCTGGGTCGTAGGGAAGCTTGGTCTAGCGGTGCTGGAATAGGATGTGGTGGGAGTCTGATAGGCTTGAGTGGGTCCGGAAGACGAACGCTGATAATGGACGGACGGAGATCGATGGACTGATTGCTGTTGTGGAAAGTATGACTGGGAGGCTTGCACCGGGCGTGCACTAGAATGAATCGCGGAAGTGGGGCGAGTATATTGCGTGCTGGACGGCGGATAATGAGAGTGCGCCCCTGACCCGGTTGATGTCATCCGTGGAAGACTTGGAGGAGCAACCGCGGTTGCCGAAGAGGCTTTGGCAAGCCTGGAAAGGTGATCTTCTTCCAGAACACCTTTAATTTCCTTGTTCTCGATGAGGATCGTTCGGCTGATATTGAGTTCCTCCAGCTGGTCACCGTTGAGCTTCGCAACCGCATACGGCGGGAGCTGGGATATCATCAACGTTAACTGAGACTTTAGCATTTGGTAAACGTCAATTTCTTCAGAGGATGGCGTCGAAGGGCTACCAGCAAGCGACGCTAGCGATGAATTCTGGATCACAGGTGTGCGAGGATTGGTGGCCAGGGAGGAATTCCGTATCCTCTGGTGGGACGCTAGCGTTTCGAGAAGCTCCGATATTTCCTTCAGCACTTCATCAGTGTTCTTCTCAAGTTCGGTCTTCTCCTTAGGCTCCTCAAGCAAGCCTTCTTGGATCGGTTCGAATTTCTCGGCCGCTGCCTTGAAAACCTCCTCTTCGTCCTCAGCAACCTCATTGGCATCCACTTCTGAAGCGCCCTCTTCACCGAGCAAGGCTGGATCGATGGGAAACACTTCGTTGAAGCGCTTTTCGCCGACCTTCTGCCACCACACCATGTTCTTAGTTTCTTCTGGAATGATGGCAGTAGAATCGTCCCGTGTAGGGGCAAAGCTAGAGTATGCGCTGCGGAACAATGCATCTTCCTTTGCTTGTTTGATTGCCGTAAGCGTGGTCTGAGACGGCGGCTGTTGTGCTTCGCCAGTGCTGAGTGCCCGCTGCCTGCTTTTCTGTTTCGCGGTCGGCGAGGTCGGGTCCTTTGGCATGTCGACTCCACCATAGCCTAACCAGATCCCGGCGGCCAAATTCTGATTCGCGTACGAGTGCGAGCTCTTACGGTTGGGTTTTGGAGGCTCCGGGGGTGCGAAGGTGACGGTGCTTCCCTTCGTAGTAAGAGGCTTTGCAAGTTTGGGAGGGCTAAGCTGCGGCAAATGCGCGGGGGCTTTGAATAGCTTCCCAATGGTCGCATTTTCCTTGCTCTTCTCATCGGTGCTATCCGGCAGAGGGAAGACCTGGGTCGTCGATATGATGTTTGGCAGAGCTGACTCGCGCAGCGGTAACGTCACCTTCACGGATGTGTCGAGGGTCGAAACTTTGTGGGATGGCGAGACAACGCGGGGCTGCTGTAAGCTAGAGAAAAGCTGTTTCGGGCCCTGGGCGTTTCCAAAGATGGTGAGGACAGTCCGACTTTCGGGTTCCTCTTCCTCCTCCTTCTTGACCTTGACCATCTCTTCCTCCTCGCGCACCGCATCCTCGGGAGTGCGTTCTGATGCCTCTTTCTTCGCAGCTACATGCGCTCTTCGAACTTCCTCTCTGGTTATCAGACTCTTCAGCATCTTCCGGAACGCGAGCACCCTAACCTCCTGTGGGGACGGTTTGCCTGAGGGCTCGGTGGTACCGATGCTTGCGAGTATGTCTGCTGTTGCACTCTCGACATCCTTCTCCAGGGCCTCCAGCGACTCATAGGAGCCATTGTGCGCGAGGTCGAAGATGGTAGACGGGCCGGCGGGGGGCGTCAGCTTTGTGCGTTTGGAGTCGGCTTCGCCTGAGGACGCTCGAGTGGCGGAGGAAGTGATCGGATGAGCGAGGATGGGGGGTTGAATATCGTAGCTGCGTCAGGTTAGCAACAGGAATCCGAAGCCTGCGCCGGGGTGCGGATGAAGAGCGGTAGGGAGAGATAAGAATCAATACATGTAGAGCATTTCCAAAGCATGCGATATGAGCGCCCCGTACCTTTTCAGAACTGCGAGGATATCCTCCACAACGGGCTGCAGCGAGTGCGCATCGCCATTCAGCAGTTTCGCTGGCGCGGCGGTAGACGCGCCGTTGGGAAGGTTTGCGTCGGTGTCGGTGCGTTTCCGCTTCGCGAGCGAGGGCGACGAGGGTGCGGGGGGCAGCGACGGCGGGGTGAGGGCGCCGTTGGTTGCGGTCGCGGCCATGGTGACGGCGGGTTAGGGTCGCGATGCGGGAGCGATGCCGTCGAGACGTGCAACGCGCTCAGGGCGGCCAGAGTTCTGCTCAGGCGCTCGCTTTCACCATGCGGGCCGGGGCGGCGCGGGCGGAGGAACACTGCAAAGCCGGAGTGCGACCGAAGACAAATTGGCTGCTCGACTGGATGCGCGCAGGCTTTGACGGGTGGGCAGCGCGATGTGATGTGGAATGCGCGGTTGGTGTGGTTGAGAAGTTCGATGAAGGAACGCGAGGTGCCAAGGGATCGAGGGATGCGCCCCAGTTCCACGCCTGGACACTCACCCAGGCACAACGCAGTGAACGCGAGCACAGTCACTCCCGTCGAGATGGGGATTGCAAGTGAGTCGATGATTGATTGCGGCCCCTGTCATGCGTCTTCTCGCACGCCACGACGGTGTTTCTGATTGCTGAGATGTGTGGAAGCCAAATCGGGCTAGACGTAATATATTCCCTACACAGCTTAGCGCCAGATGCAAAATTACGAGGCCAAACTTCTGCGCAAGCTGCCGCGAGACTGCAGGGCTGCGGCTTTTCATCGCAATTGCTCTTCACGCGTGCGTTCACGGCCGGGCTGCTGTCAATGAATGCCCTTGATTCTGTCCCTGGCAGCTCCAGGTAGCCCATACCGCTTCCTCCGCCACAACGCGCATACTCTGCTGCGCCTTCACTTAGTGAGTCCTGCAAAACCCGTAAAAGGGCCCCCGTCTGACCCCCTATAGCATCGGCCGGCCTTAATTGCGACTTCTTGCCTCCCACATTTCCGATCAAGATGCGCCCCTCGTACGCACTCGAAGTCGTATTTGACCACTTCACCGAGTCTGCACTCCGTACCCCGACTGCGCGGTAGCATTGAATCTCCGCCCGCGGGGCCCCTTGGCTTCTGCAGGCGACATTACTCCAGCGCCGAAGAGCTACCAGAGGATGCAACGGATATATTCGCTTCCATCCTCGGTGTAGGCGATGGCGGCGTGGATGACACGTTCCGAGAGCTGGCGGAAACGGAATATGGGAATGACATATCCTCTGCCCGGCCGCAGGCTTCCCGGGCCAGCAGGAAGGCCCAGCGGCAAAGCCAGCCAGCCCTTATATTGGAGTCTATACATAGCGAGGCACGAGCGTTGTACTACGAGCCCCCGCCCGAAAAGACGGATTTGTCCTACACCAATCCCAGGAGAAGGAAGCCTGGTGGTCTGCTACGGCGGAGTCGGGTCTCCCTTCCTACCGATGAGATGCTAGCGCGGAGGGAAGGCCCCATCTCGCTGTATTCTATCCTTGCTCGACACATCCGCGCCGTTACCCTAGCACCTGAAGCCGAGATAGAACCGGAGTTGACAAGTCAAGAAGAAGCCCTACTCAAGTCGAAAGGCTACTCGTTGAGAAGCGTGGAACAATGGACAACTCTGCTCCTGGATTCAAAGTCTCTTGTTGCGGCTGACATGTTCAAACCGGGAAATCCCACGCCGCCATTCTTTCTTGTGCTGCTGTTTCTCCGCCGAAAGCACATCAGAACGTTCGCTCTGGGGATAACCATGAGGCATATCGCCAATAGGTTGCAAGCTGAGCCCCTTCACTGGCCATCCTTAAAGCTGCTTGTTGTGCGGCTGCTTCGCCATGCGCGCACAGTCTGGCCCGAATCGATACCTTGGATTGCATCCCTCTTCTCTTCGGAGGCCCTGAGGATCTACGAGGAGGGAAAGAAGGAGGGGCGGCTAACGCAGAGGAAAGTCTCAGACCTCACGCACTTCAGCAACACGTTCCTTTCCCTGCTGTCTTTGCCTACGAGTCTAGATCCTGTAATCTCTTCGCTACACCAGGAGAAAGCACAGTTTCACGTGCTTGCTTTCATGGCTAGCTGCGAGCCGCCTTTGCTTGTAACAAAAACTGGATTTAGATCGACGGCAAGGAACCAGCTCGCGCACGCCAAAACGGCGCAAGAAAGGGAGTGGGCGGAACTAAAAGGGCCGTCTTGGCCGCCTTGGAAGGAGAACCGAAATGCTATGGACGAAGACAAAGACTATGATTTTGGTGCATCAAGAGCATCTCGCATCCTCCATCGCATGTTTGAGGCTGGCTACGGACCTGGTATCTGGGAAGAGGTTGCTGAATCGTATGCGGGTTGGGACACAGACCAGTCTCCGACGATCCAGACGCGAACATCTTTGCCCGCGTTCTCGACGCAATATAAGCACCGGGACCATCTGGATGGTCTGCTCTGGGCCGCTCGGGTTAGGGCAACACGGACGCGGAGGGAAGCATGGGCATGCTTCTTGGCACACGAAACCTCGGACGCGCCTGCCCACCTGGAAGTGTACCATGCGATGTTTGAGAAGCTTCATTCCTATGAAATCCCGGAGCAAGAGCCAGATGCCTCAGAATTATTTGAGACTAATGAACAGCAACCCCTCCCTGGAGATATGAAGGAAGTATTGTCGGATCCCAAGTCGCCCTTGCATCTGGTCCATTTGAGCGAGCCCATGCCCACATATGAACAGCTGTATCATAGGATGGTGGGAAAAGGACTCCGGCCCTATGGAAGATTCCTAGCCTTTCTTGTCGAGACGGTCCCCGATTTCTCCACGGTCTTGAGCGTATTAGAGTCCAGCAAAGACGATTTTGACGGAGGAGTACGCCACCTCCTGGAAGGTACTTTTTCGGATGAAGCCTCAATGCCACAGCTCCCTGGTTATTTCCTAGCCTCCTTCATCCGCTTCCTTTGCCGCTTCGGCCGCTTCTCCCAACCGCCTTCTGCCACACCGATTCCCATCTCACCAGGCGAGCACAACCTCAGATTCAAGATGGACCAGTCTTATCTTCTCGAATACGCATATGCCCTTTTGTTTCAGGCTCGCCCTCGGTATCGGCCAGCATGGACGGCCTACATGCAAAAACTGCACTTCGGTTCCTTCATCATGAGAGCGCGAGGGCACAGGAGGACAAGGCAAATGACGAGTAAATACGCGACAATGTTCTACCTGCTTGAGAAGATGGACGACATAGAGCTCGATCCCGATGACGCGCAGTTCCTGCTGGCCTGTAATATCGCTCGATACGAAGCACAATCCGCCTTTCGAGGCTCTCTTGATATTGAAGAGACACGCTATCTTCTCTCCACGGGACCGCGATCCCTGCGGACTTTGTTTCACACCTTAGTCGGCGCAAATACCGATCCAAATGACCCAATTCCAAGAAAGGAGACCAAACCTCTCCCACCACACATCCCTGGACCAGCGCAACTGCACGCATACGTCCGCGCCCTAGGCCTTTTCCGCGACTACGAGGGTCTATTCTCATTCGCGACCTGGGCAAAGACATACCACGCCGAAGTCAACGCTCGTGCACACGCCCAGCGTGGGGGTCGCAAAATTCTGTACCGAACATTCGTGGCGCTACGCGCTGCAATTGAAGGGGTCCTCGACAAGGAGCAGCAAGGTCAAGGCGCGACGACAGAGCTAGCGGAACTAATCAAGGCGCAGCTCGAGAGCGTGAAGGAATGGGGTTGGCCGCCCGATCACCATCTCGATATGTATCTCAAGGGGAAGTTGAGACATGCTGGGGGAAAAGGCTTTGCGTCGCGGCGATGAATGGTGTGTACAATACTGTGTGTAGAGAGAGGGAAGGCGAGCTGTTGATACCCCCACTGTGCGGATATATCTGGCTGTATATTTAGGCGTTGCGGTTATAGACCTCTTGTTATGCTTGAAATGTTTTGAGTCCACACGTGCGGAATTTGATAGTTCGCGGTCCCGCTCGAAGGGTTCGAATGTGCCTACCCTAGGTAGGTAGGTTGCGTCACCGCTCCTTCCTTGGGGAAGTTAAGGTTGTCTTGGCAACTCGAATGGACTTCAACTTCCCGCGTCTCTCGTGTCTCTTTTCTTTGCCCTCTACCTTCTCCAGTCCTCCCGCGAAGGGCGCCCAGGCCACAGTTCGGCAATAAGACGCCAACTCCCTCCAGCATGGCGCGTACACTCACCGATCTCCCTCCAGAGCTTTTGCTCAAGATCTGCATTTCGGTCAACAAAAAAGGCCTGAAAGCCCTTCGGCTCGTGGATCGCAAGCTGAACGGCGTTGTCGGCGAGCGGTTGTTTCGGCGGCTGAAGACGACCTTTCCTGAAGACGACAATCGTACGCTTGCACGCCTCGCTATGCTCCTTGCTAGCGACTGTGCAGATTACGTTAAGGAAATCAACCTTTCTCCGGACGTATGCAGCTATCTTCCCCCCGTGGAACATCACATTCTACCTGTAAGGCATTAGTTCCTGATCTTGTTAATGAATATACGCCGGTGCATTTCGAGCTAATGAATATAGGGATGGTTCAAGGTAGACTGTGCGGTCCTCAATGCGGCCGTCAATCTCAGCGCACGATTTCCGAAACTGGAGGACGTCTGCATATACGGCCGTTTCGGAATCAAGGACCGTGATTGGGCGTGGGAATATGGGACCATCACTGTCGACGGCATGATCGAGGCCATGTTCTCGAGCCTCTATCGACGAGCTACCTACCTTACGCCAGTCAGCGGGCTGTCCCTCAAGAGACTTCAGTGCGATCACGACCCGACGCTCGCCTTGAGCGTTGAATTTCTTACTGTTATGCGCAACATTGAGCGACTGAGGTTACACTTTGACCGCTTCGACGAATACCACTACCCGGGAGACAGGCTCAAAGATCGACCAGATATCAGTGATGCACATGACTTCGGCACACACTTTGCCACTACATGGCTGAGTCATAATCAGGGTAGCTTGACTCATCTCCATTTGAGCTTCCGTTACGGTGCCGGATTCTATCCCAAGATCGATCTGCGAGGCGTGCATTTCCCGAAGTTGAAGAGCCTGCGTCTGGTTGAGTTCCAGTTCTCGCATGACTGGCAGTGTGACTGGATCGTTTCCCATGGCGGACTTCTGGAGCTTTACCTGGTCGAATGTCCAATCCTGGTGACCCGAATAAGTGGGATGGAGCTCGACCACGAGGGTTATCCTATCTACGGACCGGCGTCGCTAGATGAATCAGAGACTACGTATGAGGGACGATGGTATAGATGGTATCACGCATTCAAAGGACGCTTACCAAAGCTCCGGAGATTTATTACCGACACAGAAGTCACACGTCAAGAGGAGAACTTCCAGGGCTGCTGCATAACTGGCATTACATTCGGCCTCAGCAGCAGCAGATATGAGAAATACAGGAAGGGTACCTGCGGTTCTGGAGAAAATCTGGACCATCTTAACATGTGGCTTCAAGGCTACGACGGCGGGGCGTTGGCTTCGTTGCTACGGCATACTGGACAATGGCGGTATATCGAAGGCTTGATCCAGAGACATGGTGCCTTTCCGGGATTTTGGAAGGCGCTGGAGGGAGAGATTCCTGACGAACTTCCTCAGATTCCTCCTCACATTGCGCGCCCCACGTTTCGAGAGGATTGGCGCTTCTTCGCCCGACGCCATAGTCTACCAGATGACGAGGATGAGCATTCGGACGAGTCGGACAGCGGACATAGCTGCTATCTCTTGGGGGACTAGAATGCTATTTTCGCTCCTTAGGGAGGGATTATGCGGACAAGATGGGACAGAATGAGCTGCTTGGGGCCGTCCTTCGGGGGCTTGAGGCTTATCTTGTATTTGTAGTGCTGACGGACCATATACCCTGAAAACTTGAGATCTCAAAATACCGAACTGATAGACTCCATATGAGCATCGTAGCCTGGGCTCCTTTTAGCCTCTCAATTCCTCGCTTTCGGATCTCCCTCTCTGAAACCTCTACTTCTTCTAGGATATTGTCGCTAACGAGGAAACATCTATTGTGATTCGAAGTATATTGCATTTATGTTTACCGTAAAACCGTGATGGAGGCAAGTAAGGCGTAGCCAACGATGATGTGTGATAATGAAGCTGTTGTGGTGGGAGAGCCTATCACCCTATGAGCTGACGCCGAGGGACAATTCTGTGGCTAGTGCGGTGGCGCAAAGAGTGGCTGTTGCTTATGTAATTTTCCCGCACTGAAATTCGTAAACTGCAACATCACAGAATTCTTGTCGCACATTCAACAAACCATCATGGGCGTCCCTTTCGACTTCGCGCCGGAGCGGCCAGAACACATCGATCAGATCCTCAATGGCCTCGACCGGTACAATCCTGAGACCACCGGGGTCTTCCAGGACTACGTCATGCAGCAGTGCGAGAACCAGACGTACGACTGCTACGCCAACCTGGCGCTGCTGAAGCTGTACGTTTCTTTACTTTGCCGCTTACTATTGGCTTTCAAGGTTTCGTGATGATCAAATACCACAACGTTTCCTATTAACCGAGGGGCCGGAGCTTGAATCACTCCTCCCGCTGAAGTGGAATTATTAGCTCTATCTGAAAGAGCCTTTCCTAGTTTCTCGTATCCGCAGTATGTTCTGTGCTGAATACTGACATGGATGCAACATAGGTATCAGTTCAACCCGCACCTCAACCGCGACGAAACCATCACCAACATCCTCGTCAAGGCCCTCACCGTCTTCCCAACCCCGGACTTCTCCCTCTGCCTCTCGCTCCTTCCCTGCCACACCCTCGCGCCCCTCCACACATCCTCACACACTCCCGCCGCCGGCGATGCACCGCTCTCCGAAGCCGTGCAGAAACTCAACGTCCTCAAGAATCTGCTTGAGGGTGCTGACTACGCCGCGTTCTGGTCGACGCTGGACTCAGACGACCTGTATGCAGACCTGGTGGCCGATGTCTCGGGATTTGAGGAGCTGATGCGGGTGCGCATCGCGGCGACAGTGAGCCAGTCGATACGGGAGGTGGACAGGAACATCCTGGAGAGCTGGTTGAATCTTCAAGGAAAGGAATTCGAACACTTCGTAGGCACAGTGTGTGGGTGGAATGTGGACGGGGATAAGATCAAGGTGCCCATCAATAAGGATAACGAGGCCAAGGGCACGGTGGTTCGGGAGAATGTCAAATTTGACCGTGAGTGGAATCCAAAGGATGCAGGGTGGGATTATTTGCTAACAGCATTTTCAGAATTTTCCAGAGTCATTCGGAGGGCATACGAGCAGCCTGCTTAACGAGTTCATATGCAGGACGAAACGCGATAGCCGAAGCATGATGGGCATGGTCAGGGACATGGCGTTTGGAGAGGTTCTGGCAACTGCATTGGAGGCATGCAAATGATGTGCCGGATATAATCGCAGGCAATAAGACATGAGTCTCTGCGACTCGGAATATACCCAATGAAAACTTGTGGTAACATCGTCCAGACAAGCATGCTTATTTTCTGTGGGACATCTAAACTCTCAGAAATCAGGCTCTACATTGAGAAGCCGTGCTTGCTTCGAATTACCGGATCGACATAGAACTCGAGCGTCTTTCCAAGATCCAACTGTGAGATTAGCCGTCACGTGAAAAGAGATCACCATGGTTAAGCCCTGGGTGGCTAAACGGGCAGCCCCAGTCGATCAACCTTCTACCTAAATTTGACTACATACTCACGATACCAGGCCTATCCCAGCGCCAATAGTCCCATAGCAAAAGATCCCGCTCACAAGCCGGATTTCGCGATTTAAACTCTCAGTTCCGCAATATTACCCCACCTTAGGCCGCTAGAATTGCCGTTCAAATGCGGGGGCGAGGTCCTAATGACTCTCGGTCCAGGGACGATCGCTGGTAAATTTCCCGAACCTGTCGAGCTAATGCTACTCCACCACTCATACTTCGGCCTTATGTTGACTGCTTCGCGCTGCATGCTTCTGTCTAAGAACTGTTCGAATCCTTCTCGCAGGTTACACTGCTTAGGCATAAGAGCTGCATATTGAGGGTGTAACGTTTGAGCACGGGACTATGTAAGTACTAAGCTACACTCATTAAATACGAGGTACAAGAAGGTACCCGCGTCCAGTATCGTTTCCGGTAGGAAATTGATCAAGCATTTAGGCGAAGTCGCTGACACGATGCAGCGCATAATATTGCTCTTGATGCTCGCTCAAGCACCCCTTCTCGCTTCGTCAATCCCTCTATTGTCTAACTCCACGACAACATTGCCATCCCCACTATCCACGACCCAATCGACGTGCGCTGGATCTGCACCGCCCACCAATGTACCTAGCACCACCTTCCCGGTCACCGTCCCTGCACAGCCTGGAGGAACTTCAGGCCCAGTCATTGGCCAGCCAGCATGGGACTACACGAATCTCAACCAAACCAACAATGGCCCCCTACATCTCTCCGTCTCAACCACGGGAGGGAATAAAAGCAGTCTACTTCTCTATGGTGTGATGTTGGAGGATATCGATCATAGCATCGACGGTGGCCTTTACGCGGAAACAATTCAGAATCGCGCGTTTCAGGACCGGACAATGGAGGGGTGGTATGCGGTCAATGGGGCTTGCATGGGGCTTACGACGGAGTTGCCGCTCTCGGACGCGCTGCCGAACTCGCTGAGAGTGGAGATGAAAGGGCCAGGAGAAGGCTTCGCGAACGAGGGATGGTGGGGTCTCTCGGTCCGTCCAGTAGCCTATAACATATCCTTCTGGGCACGAACATCCAGCGACGTGAAGAACTTCACCGTCAAAACAGCGCTCATCTCAGCCGCGGACCAAAGCCACGAATGGGTTTCCACCGAAGTCGCGCTCGCCGGCGGCCCGGACTGGACCTACTACACCGCTACCCTCACACCTGCCATCGCAGCCCCAGACACTAACAACCTCTTCGTTATAACATCGACCTCCTCCCAATCTGCAACAGTCCAGTTCAACCTCATATCCCTCTTCCCGCCGACCTATAACAACCGCACTAACGGAGTGCGCCCTGACCTCATGCAAAACCTCCTCGATCTGAACCTCAAGCACTGCCGCATCCCTGGTGGCAACAATCTGGAAGGCCAAACTGTAGCCCGCCGCTGGAAATGGAACGAAACGATCGGCCCGCTGACGACTCGCCCGGGCCGGCCGGGCGACTGGGGATACTACAATACGGATGGTATGGGGCTGTTCGAATGGTTGACATTCTGCGAGGATCTCGTAGGTGCTGATGGCGGGACAATTCTAGGCGTGTACGCGGGCTACTCGCTAGGCGGGGAGAGCGTGCCCGAGGAGGCCCTACAGCCGTTCATCGACGACATACTCCGCGAGCTAGAATACGTGCTCGGAGCCCCAGATTCCGCATACGGGAGTCTGCGAGTTCGAGATGGGCGAACCTCACCCTGGAACGTACAATACATCGAGATCGGCAACGAAGACTGGTTCTCCAACACATATGCCTACCGCTGGCCCGCCTTCTACCAGGCCCTCAAAGCCACATACCCAGACAAAACATTCATCGCAACAACCACAAAAGGCATCCAGCTCCCCGCAGGCGTCCAGTTCGACCAGCACTTCTACGGCGACAGCCGCAATTTCCTCGGCCTGTTTTCCGCATGGGATACCTGGCCGCGCGACAACGGCACCGACGTCATCGTCTCCGAGTACTCCGTCCAGCGCTTCGACAACCAGACCTTCTCGCCCTGGCCGTTCATGCAGGCCAGCGTCGCCGAGGCCGTCATGGGCCTCGGCATCGAGCGCAATTCCGACGTCGTTAAGACGCAGATGTATGCCCCGTTCCTCTCGAATCTGCACTATGACCGCGAGGGCAAGCCGCGGCTTATCTCGTTCGATGCGGATCCCGCGCAGACGGTGCTGTCGAGCAGCTACTGGGTGCTGAAACTGCTGGCCAGTACGCATCCGGCTGATGCGAGGGTGTTGGAGGTTGAGGGGAGCGTGCCGGTGCATCCGTTGTATTGGACGGCGAGTCTGGATGTGGGTACCGCGGCGGTGTATGTCAAGGTTGCGAATGCGGGGGAGGGCGAGCAGGTGGTGAGTACGAATTTACAGTGCGGGACGGCGAGTGTTGTGGAGGGGGAGAAGCTGGCGCGGAATACGCCGGAGGAGAAGGGGACTGTGGGGATTGAGGAGCTGGAGGTGGGTACGGGAGAGGATGGGGGGAGTCGGGTTACGATGCCGGGGTGGAGTGTGGCGGTTTTGACGTGTGGTGAGTAGATGTGGGTGGGGGTTTGTGTTGATTGCTTGATTTGTCTAATTTAGCTCGAAACAGGTCGTTCAGTTGCATATGCGCTCTCTATGGCTTACTTCCATCTGCTCTAGCCAGTTCAATGTGAACGGTGCCCAGGGAGCGTTCCGCTTTTGCAGTATTGAAGTGCCGTCTCTATACGTTTACCAGTGGCACTCTAAGTCAAGACCCTCCTCTGCCCTCACTCTGATCGCGCTGCAGCTGGCGTGGACGGCTGCCCGAGAGGCAACCTCCCAGAAGCCCCAGGAGCCAGACTGCGACAGCCTACTAGCCTCTAGGACAAACCCTTGAAAGTGACAGCAAAGACACCGTTCCTTCCTCAAGCAGCGCCTCTCAGAGACAAACCACTCAATGAAAAAAACCAAGGATGGCAGTGCCATTCACCAACTCGTCCAAATATCCCCGCCCGCTTTTCCCTGACTAGCCTCTTGTCAACCCAGCGCACAGTCAAGAGAGCGATCTAGCCAACAAGGTGCGTACTCGGGGGATCGAGTACCGGACAAAGCTCTTTCGAGCTCCCTGGGCCTTTGACAGCCCGTTAATTCGTGTACCCGTACAACCCGCAAGAGTCCTCCGAGGAGGCCTCAAGCTATACCAAAACCCTAGGGTGATCTGATGCATAGATAAGAGCCAGCACCAGAGCGTGCTGTCACGGTTGAGGAAGCGGCACAACTGGACTCTCTCCTGCAACGATCGGCCGGGCCTGCGAGGGCGACGACTGCTACCAAAGGTACGATGGCGGTTGGGTATTGTCCGGAGGGGTCGATTCGTTCCTCAAGAAGAGAAAGCGAATCTGCATCAAGCAGCGGACTCCGACACCACGTCGCTGGCCCGGAAACGCGCTGCGCGCAGGCAAGCGGCCGGGGCGAAGATGATGCCGGGGGGTCGCGATACGTCGTACGCCTGCGGAAGCCGCCGGGTTACAGATTCCTCCTATTTCCCATGTAAATCCCACCCCCTCCTGGGATGAGATCCAGAGTATGTAACACCGTACTTCCCCCCTGCTGATGCGCGACATGCGCCGGTCGGTGGCAAGTCCCACCTCCCTCGCCGTGCCGCTGGTGAACTCGAGGACTCGAACCTCTGGGCTATCGTGCGATGCCATCCACGGTTTTTTTCCGACTCCATTTTTCAAAACGACCGGGAGAGGGGACGGTCGGGTCTCTGCCTTTACGTTGTGCGAACGGAACGCACCTCAGGGTGATGAAGCCCCGCTACCTCCACTGCCTTGCTCGAGTGAGCGCGGCGAGATGGAGGGTAGCGTTGCGGGGTAGGCCTCGCAGAGCAAGAGGTGGTTGAGGAGAAAAGGTGAGAGGGTGGGCGGAGGCGAGATTAAATAGTCGGCCACCGGAGCTCGGCGCTCGAAGCTCCGGACGGGCGTTGCTAGGGCGACGGCTGGGAAAGAGCGCGTGGTGAAGTGCAGAGTTTTCGCGTTGGAGATGCGTGGTGAAGGTGAAGGAAGTGGCGGACGCGGGCGGTGTGGGACGCGGCGCGAATTTCGGGCAACAGTCAAAACAAACACGCCACCGAAGCGAAATGAGCCTCTCGAAATTGGCAGGAGCATGTAGAAGAAAGCGTAGAAGGGAGTTCCGATGATGGAGGGGCTCGGTGAGCTTAAGCATGTGGGCATAACAACCTGCTGAGGAGCGCTTCATCGCACACACTTTCTAGTGCCACGACCGGCTGCGGCGCTCCCCATTGTCTTATCACTTAAACCATCTTCTCCGCGTTCACAATCTCCGCTCTGCAGCTCCCCCGTCTAGCCTCGCTCCGCTCATCAACCTCAACGTCTGTCGTCGTCTCCGTATGCACATGTATGCCTCCCAGCTCCACGATATCCTCGTCGCTCTCCCGTCTCCTCTCCTGCCGCGCGGCTCTGCACTCCGTCGTCATGGAGCCAAGCGCCTTCTGGGGCTCCGCTACCACACTGCCGCCAGACCACGAGTTAAGTTGGCACGGGCCAATCAACACATTCCGGCTATTAGTGTTGTTGGCGATGCTGAACTGCGGCTGCGACGCGGTGGAGGTGGAGCTGGGATTGCGGTCGATTTGCGTGACCCAGTGGAGGACAAGCACGGAGAAGAGAATGTCGGCGTTGCAGCACATGAGGCAGATCCAGCCGGGCTCACCGCGGAGGACCATGAGGACTGTGAGGTTGATGACACTGGAGGTGAGGGTCGCGCAGCTGCCGACGAAGCTGCGGAAGGCCATTATGTGGAGGGGGGTGTTTTTGTTGTTTCGGTAGGAGTAGAGTTCTGCAGGGGTTAGCAGGCGATACAAGCGAAGTATTGACGACTTACTCCGCAAAGGAAGGATGAATAGCAGGGTGAGGTAGACCTGCACTTCTTATGAGCCGAGAGTGGTTATAGGCAAGCGGGTAGGATTACATTAACGACAACGTCGAACGAGATGAGCGGAAGCATAGCTTTCTGCTCCATGCCTATAATGCACACTCCATCCTCGTTGATGTATGCAATGCGGCTGTAATCTAGTCAGCTCAATCATCTGGCATATCCATGCCAACTTACAAGACAAAGTTCAAGATGACGACTATGACATAGGGCACTGTTCAAGGTCAGCACTCCGGCTGATATGTTGTAATGCCGCGCTCACAGATCATCCCGAAGCAGTTGAACAGCCAAAGCTTCGTCTTCAGGCGCGGCTGGCGGCTGCCGCGAACTATGTACTGGCCTTATCAGCGTCGCTCGAACCATAAATGGTACTTGGACTTACAGCTCGTTCGACGAGGAAGTAATAGATAAGGACTTTGGTGGTCATGTAGCAAAGCAGGCCTGTGAATCATCAGTGTCTGTTGGAGATGTCCACAGATACGGAGACCTACAAAGTAGAATGCCTACTTCGCAGATGCTGTGGGATGCGTTGATGCCGATGCCTTTTGTGAGAACAGCGGTGACGAAGACGAAGAGAGCCGAATCGATGTAAATGATAAGAGCAACTAGCCGGGATCAGCAATCGCTCCGAGGGGCAGCGTGTTAGTCCTTACGCCACGTTGCCAGAGGCAAAGCCTTCCACTTCGCAATATTCTGAGTTCGTCGGGCTGTAACCGCGTCAGTGGGCTGGAAGTTCCAGTTGGGAGGAAACACGTACTCAAGCAAACCGCTAGAATGCCAAATGTAACCATCTCGAGCATTATTGAGATGGTGTTCCCGGCAAGGGGCACCTGCAACATGTTAGGCATGCAGCCATCGCAACCTTGGTTGATGGAGCCCTACTTTGGCTGGTACAATGTGAGTGGCCATCCTGCCTCGTTCTAATCCCGTAGCATATAAAGACTATAGAATAATGGAAAACAAGGGAACAAGAGGAATGTAAGAGCAGCTGAAGGACTTATAACCTAGTCTTTGAGATAATGCCGGCAATTCGGTTCCTGATATAACGCATTCGTCCGCATTGGTAAAACAGGAAAACTCAAAGCAGCTCCTCTAAGGCAGCCATTACACTACATTTCAAGCCGGACCTTTCCTGAAACGATGTGACGCGTTTGGTGCCGCTTCCGGCTATGTCTTAGTTGTGGCGACTCGAGGTTGAGGCGATCCGAGCGTAGTCTAAGTAGTCGAATCCGGCTTGTAACAAGAAGCCACCGCTACGCTAAACTAGCAACTTTTTAATCAAGATCTTAGGGCGAACGTAAGGCTTGACAGACGTAAAGCCACATCTTATGGCACACAGTACGAGGTGGAGAACGCGGAGGAGCTGAAATATGGGTCGTCCGGGCGGCTCGTCGGGATCGACGCCATCGTGAACGTGGCTTACTGGAACTAACGGTTCGCATGGGTTTCCCGAGAGACGGTCCCTTGAACGCCGTACATGGGTGTTCTGCGCGTAGGAGGCAATGGTACGCATGGGTTCTGAGCATAGGAACTGATCCGAGGATTGATGCCAGTGATCAACGCCACGTATTAAGTCAGGGCTCGGGCGCTGAATTAAAGGGGCCACCTTCCTAAACGCTGCAGAGCGGCTCGGCAGAGTCCGTAGGCAGTTGACTTGACGCAAAGTAGCCGGGCGTTAGGTAGAGCTGAAGAGTATCCAGGCAATTGTGAAGCCAGCGATTTGAGCTATTAGGCGTTCCAGTTAAGAGTGGCTGTTGGCGTGTGAGAAAAAGAGGTGTGGTTTATCGAGCAGTCCAAACCCTCGTGCCATACAGCGGCTCAGGGGGGCCGTACAGTATGCGGCAGAATGACGACAGCTCTGAAACAGCAACGTAATCGCAAGTGAGACTTCTTTATTCGTTGGGAGTCTTGGATATCGGCGACGCTTTTTGGTGTTTGCATACGGAGTTGCGTCAAAGAATCTGGAACAACGCGAACAACGGTTTGCTAATCTAGCTTGGGGCCGTCTCCTGGGACGATGAAGGTTCAAGCGGAGCTAAGGGGGAACTAAGTAAATTCGCCATAGAATATGATGAGGTTTTTGGACATCGATGGTCGAAGCTCGATGAGATGAAGTGGATGGAGATGCCGGCTGGACGAGTCATTTAGAGGGGTTCAAGTCAGCGAGACTCGAGTTGAGGTGATTATGTAAGCCAGCCACTCCTTTGAGTCGGGACGTACGACGTCTCTCTCCCCACCTCACCCAACCCCCAACACAATCGCCAACAAATTCTCCATTTGATCTTTGTCATTTTTCAGGTCCTGCTATCCTCGAATTATGATGCACTTAACAGGTCGCGTAACCAAAGCATGTGACTCCACACAGCGAGGAATGTGGAAAGCGTTACGACCCGCACTTTCTTCAAGAGCAGTATGAAGATGAAGAGCTCGGAATTGAATCATAGGTTCAGAAGCACGATGACGGGGCGTCGGCTGCTCCGGGAAGCCAACATCCACTGTACCAAACGCATGATTCCACGCAAAGCCGTCAGTCGGGACGCGCTTCGGCGGAGTCGACGCCATTACCCCCGTCCTTCTCTTTCATGTAGCTGTCGAAGCCTGGCTTTGTACGATAAGCTGCCTCCAGAAGACTCGCCTCACCGCACTGTCCAATCTTGCGATGGAGATGCACAAAAGCGGCTGCATCGCGTCTTAAGTCATGTTCACCGTCGATGATTCTATCTGGTGAAATCCACCCTGTCCAGTAACGCACGTAACGCCCCAATGGCAGCTTCCCCTTGTATTCCTCCTTCAATCCATCACCATCATCCTTATAACGCAAGACGAAATGCCTCAATTCCGGAAGATCCTCATGGAATCTGTCGGCCACTTGGCTCCAGCGAAGGGGAGACGTGAATGTTCGCGGGTAGCTAAGCCGCCTGCCCCAAAGAGGGTATCCGTCATCGTCGGAATACCACCGCGTGTAAGTCTCGGTGGCGATGGTGCAATTGACCAGTTGCAGGCTCTTCAATGTGTCGCCGTATGCCGCAATACTTCTTATGAGTTCCGGGAACAATATGAAGTCCAACAGTTCCAACTCCCGCAGGCAAGCTGGTCGCACGTCGTCCAGATAGACTCTTGGAGAGAACCCTACATAGGGCTTGAACGAGAGAGAAAGCTTTTTGACCTCGGAAAACTTGGTTAGAAAACAGATATCCAAGCTCGCGAGGAAGTCGTGCACATCTCCGTTGACAGGAATGTCTACCAATCCAGGTTGAGACCGCCGGTTGAACGTATCCCAGGATGCAAACAGCACTTCAAGGGATTCGACATGCTTTGCAACCCGCTCGAAAGCCGTCGTCTCGAACAATTTAGGTATCCGGAGAGGCGGAACATCGATTAGCTGAAGCCTTCGTATATGATGTGCAGGTGTCGTCCAGCCGTGGTGCGCAATCGCCTGGAAGAGTTCGAAGAGCATGAAAAGCGATGGAGTGGTGTCCACGGTAGGACGCACCGCTGCTACGGCGAAGCGCGCACCGAACTAAGAAAGATTGAGGGCTAGGCTCTGGAGATTTGGGAACTGAAATGCCACATCGTACGCTCGGTCCACGCTGTTTTGAATCTCAGGATCGACCTGCTCGGTCCAGTAAGCTCCGCTACATTGATAGAGAGAGCTTCACTTACGCTTGTGCCTGGCTCCAAACGCGCCTCGAGACGCACATTACGCACGAGATCCTTCAGGTTTGCACTGTGAAGTATTTTCCTGAACCTGAGGGCACGAGGCGGACCATTGAAGATCGGGATCGTCAGCCCGTCCAAGAGGAGCTGAGAAGCGGCTGGAGCGACATGTTTGCAGGTTAGACGTAGTGCGCCGAGGTCGCTCTTTTCCAAGTCACGGACGATCTCTAAGAGGATCTCGTCAGGCATACCCGTCAAGGTCTTGGATGTCGCGGCAGTGGGCGCGGGATTCCGGTCAAGTCACGACTCGGGGTCTGGAGGCGCCATCGCTTCGACTTCCCCTCGCAGCTCGTGAAGCTGGCTCCTTCCGATGGCGATAGCAGCTAGAAGATATCGGCTGTGCTCGTATGGGTCATTTACTAACGCGAAGGTTGATTCCTAGCCCGTGGTGGGAGCACTCTAGCAAGTCGAACCGCGGGGCTTTAAAACCTTTGACCACGCCTCACCCAAAGCCTTTCGCTAACTCTATATTTCTCTAATATATCTTCCTGGAAAGCCCATGGTACGTCATTGGGCAGTGAAATTGAGAAAAAGCGAGCGATTCCCTCGAGGCTGTTCCGAGGTACTGTCTACTTATATTTCACTGGGACTATAGAGTTACCTTCGACTATCTTCCCCACTTAACTCAGTCAATTTATACATACGCTGACTCTACGCGCTCCCAATCGCTAGGTCTGCACCGAAGCCAACCGAATGGAAACTCGAGTCATGTCGTTTTTCCGAGTGTTCAAGTTCTTCATAGGATACAAGTCTCCACTCATTCCATATCTCCCAGATGAGATTCTTCTAGAAATATTTGGCTACTTGGACCACCCTTCCCTTCAGAATGTCCGACTCGTTAACAGAGCATTCTATGCCTCGGCGACTGAAATACTCTTCGCGGAGTTGAGGAGCTCTGTGCTCTCAAGTCCGTACGTGGTAGAGCGCGTCGAAAGCATCCAGAACGCGGGTGGCTTGTCGCAGCTTGTAAGGGCGGTCCGCTTAGTTCCTAACGGAGATCTTGTGTGGGAGGCCGATTCTCCAGTATGTTGAAGCCTGTCACCATCTGTTTGGACGAAAGCTGACTTGCCAAGATAGGGTTATCTATTTCGGATCGTGACCAAACAAATGACCTCGTGAAGTGTGCATACGAGGCCACCGTCGCCTTCCCAAATTTGCACACCATCGCAGTGGACTTATCCCATCTTGGCCCCGTCGATCACAAAACCCTCCTGAACCAGTTAGCCCCGCTAGAGCCCCCAATATGGGCGCTGAGCCAGCTATTCCGCTCGATATCCCGGAACAACGGCATCCCCTTAACCGAACCCAAAATCCGCAGCTTGGAGCTCACCAACGTTGCGCCAACGCTGTCACTCTACAAGAATTTCTACAGGACCGAGGATTTCAGAACGGTGATGAAGGGCATCAAGCATCTAAAACTGTCGATAAACGCCTGGGTAGTCGACCCACGCTGGGAGACGTTCGGTTGCGACTTCCCGTATACTTACGCCCCTCACGAGTTCATGAGCTTCTTCCCCAAAGCGTACCTGGACAACTCTAGTAACCTTCAAGAGTTAACCCTCCAGTTCAAGGAGTACGCTGGACTGTACCCGAAACTGGATCTGCGCGGCCTTTCCTGCCCTTCGCTTACCGTGCTAAAGTTGTGTAAGGTCGTTGTTCTCCCACGTCGCATCTTCGAGTGCATCCTGAGCCTGAGCAGGACGTTGAAGACCCTGTATCTCGTCAGCTGTCCTCTCCTGGTCGTATTGGAGACAACTATGGCGCTCGACAGGGAGCTGTATCCAGTTGCAGGCCAATCTACGAATTACGGCTCTACCTGCCCGAAGTACGTTACCCGCTGTCGATATCGAGATGTGTTCGACCGGCTGCGCGAAGGCCTGCCGAAGCTCACCGAGTTCATCGTAGGCGAGCTTGATGAAGATACACCGGACGCCACACCCGACTCCGAGCAAGACAACGCTAGCATTGCCACGACGGCTTCGAGCCAGCCGGCATATCAGCGCTGGATTTCTTCCGCAATTCCTCACATCCCCTTCACTGGCGCATTCCCCATCATAATACTCCTTGCCGTCTGGGACGTCGTCACCTCATCATTCAAGAAAAACCGTCCTCCCCCGCCAGCGACTCCGAGCCGACCAGCGCATCAACGCCCGCCTTCCCCCGCAACCTCTCACATTATCTTCGCCGTCGCGTTTCCCATCACAATCCTGCTCGCCTTCTGGGACACCGTCTTCTGCGCATTCAAGAACAACTGTCATCCTCTTCCTTATTCTCCTCCTCCTCTCCGCCCAACCGTAGCCGAAACCCTGCAGTCCCGTAGCTTCGACTGGAAAATCAGCGTCGGCCTGCGTCGAGAGCGGTATAAGATCTATTCCAAGGGCCACTATGAGGACCCGGGAGGCGAGTTCCACAATGCGAACCTGGGAGGCGATGCCGCGGCTTTGGTGCGACTGTGGAGGCATACGGGACAACGCGCCGAAGCTGAGGACGTGGAAGCTAAGTATGGCTTGGGGGCTGGCTATCGCGATTATTGGAGGGGAGAAGAGGTTGACGGCCTTGTTTGGGTAGTATAGAGCGGAATGGTAGGTGTAACCGGACCGTTTGTGTTTGCAGAGCTAAGCAAGGTCCACTATTTCGGCCCTAAACTTTTATGCAGATCAGGGCCCTCCCTCTCCGGCTTCAATTCAGATCTTCTCCCTCACTCCCAACAAAGCCCTCCCGAAAGCAGCTTCCATCTCATCATAGAACGCGTCCGCATCCTCGTCCCCAGCATCCTCCCTCGTGAACAGCAAAGTTCTCAATTCACGCGCTAGTCCCTTCAGCCCCCCAAGCCCCTCCGCAAACTCGTTCAAAACGCCCTCGAACCCGTCACCCACGATATCGCTCCTCTTCCTCTCCGCGCACTCCGCAAAACCCCCCTGGAACCATCCCCAAAGCCTACTCCCACCTGGCGGCATCTTCCCGTTCTTTGGACAAACCGCCACCCAAATCAGACAGTAGAACAGCGACTCCATGTCGTGCCGGTAGGTATGCGGTTTCGCGTCCAGCACACCGAGAGCCATGAACGCGCGCGTGCCTTTACGCTCGCCTGTCGCGGGGCTGGCCTCTAGACTTCTTGCTGCGTCCAAATCGATGAGAAAGCCGCGTGGAGCGCCGGCGGCGGGGCGGTCGGTGATCATGATGTTTCCGGGCGACACGTCTTGGTGCAGGATGCGGCCGTTCTGGTAGAGCGAGCGGTGGCCGCGGATGATGTCGATGAAGGCACAGAGGAGCTCGGAGATGGAGGAATAGGCTTCGATGGGACGGCCGACGGGGTGCACGGCTATGCAGCAGAATGTTAGGTCTGGGAATGAAGGTTCAGCGTTGGAGCTGATGGTCGTGCCTTTCGTCGCGGATGCGGGGGGTGGCCCTTCGATGTCAGAGCGTCGCTGCTCGTCATAGTCAGAGCTAGTGCTGAGCGAGAGTTCCGAGCAGAACGGGTGGGGAGGCTCTACTTACGTCCAATGGAAGGGGTACCGCCGATTCGAAACTTAAGCCTGCGTGCAGATCACAGATGGAAGTGATGTCTTGGTTGCCAAAAAGTTGGACAACGCCCCACACCTTCCTCTCCGCAATCTTACGCAAGATGTCCTCTTCAGGAGACTCTGCCTCTGTCCTCCACGTGAATTTAACGACCACCTGGCCCGCATCCGGACCTGTCCTTTCGGCACGATAGCACGTTGGGCCACTGTATACCACTCCTGGATGCGAACGAACCCGCTCTCGGAGGTTGAGCCGCTCGCAAATAGAGTCGTCCTTGCTCGTGAGCATGATGTACTTGCCTTCCCGATCGTTTTGAATGAACGTGTCCACACCTAGTTCCTCATCGCTCATCATTGCATAACCGGCAACGGCAACGAGGAAACGTCTCGGCTCCGTCCGGATATGGAACGGAACGCAACTGTATGCACCAGCGCGATCAAATACCCACAATGTGACCAGCAGTCCTGAAATATGGAAGCCATGGAGGACCCGCCGCGTCGGTTGGTTATTGAATACCCGCCACGCATAAGTGCAGAAATGTAGCATCTGCCGGCGATAGTCTGCGGGATCATCGGTGTCACACTGCCCTATGGCTTGAACATCTGCCCATTCATGCTGCGCCTTCGGCGTTTGCGAGCTGGTATGGACCAGGTAGAGGGTTGGAGTATCCAGCTCATCGAAACCGGATAGAGGGTGGCTGTTGCCGCGGCGATATTGACTGCGACCTGGAGGAAGCTTGTATTCAAACACTAAGGACTGTCCGAGGAAGAGATCGAGCACGTTTTGAACGAGCACATCGTCAAAAAGGATTGAGGATACGGCTGTGCCGATATCCTTCGCTAGCTGCTCAGCCAGGGGTGACCAGGGCTTGCCCTCGAAGTATTTCTCAGAGAAGCCTCTAACATTGCGAAAAATGTGGCCGTTGAGGTTTCTGAGCGTTGGCTGGTATTTCGAATCCGGGTCCTCTCTTTCCACCTCCTTATGCACCGTCGTCTTGCCCGGGCTCGAGGTTGAGGATGCGATGTGTCCTGTTTCAGCCTTGTCGTCCGATCTTGGCGTCTCGACATCCATGGTGTAATCGGAGGTGTAAACTTCGCACGTAATTCCACGCAGGTGGACAAGGGCAGTAATTCGAGTTGTGGGTGATGGTGGGGGTAAAAGTTCGAAGACAAGGCTGGGCGGGGAGGAGCGAGGTTCCAAGATTGGGCCCACGTCAAGCAAAGAGCCGCATCAGGCCTGCTGACTCGCCAAATCCGGCGACAACGTAAAATATCGCCTGGGCACTACAGAGTGCACAAGGCAGGTGCACAAATGCAGGTTGTTTGTGATTAATGTGCAGCGTCCTTCAAACCCCACCAATGTTGCTAAGCGAATCAGATCTATCAGCAGAGCTTTGCAAGGTCTCACAGGGCACACAATGCTAGACGACACGAGTACTTGGTGCCATTTTCCAACGTCCCTCACCACCTACAATAGCTAGTACACAAAATGAGGGCGGGGTCACGCATAGTGGGTGCATGAATATCGTCAAATGAGCACGTTGGGACAGATCCACGGGATTGGCCCTCTGAAGAATGCACCCTTTACGGCACCTTTCGCCCGGCATGTGTTACCGGAAGGCAAAACAAGGAGCCCTACGTGGATAAACGTCTGCTGGATAGGCTGGACCAAACAGCCGATCGAGGAACAGGCAATCTAGAGCCATGGGCGGCATCAGACAGCCGTAAGCTTTGCGAATAGAAAAGTCCCACAGCCCTCCCAAGCCAAAGCCTCCTCCTTGGTGAAAGCGGTTAAATGCATCTGATAGATTACAAATCTCATCGTGTGTTTGCTGTCAGCAGTGCGAGCTGAAGATTGGCA
Source organism: Trematosphaeria pertusa (assembly GCF_010094035.1). Classification (NCBI taxonomy): domain Eukaryota; kingdom Fungi; phylum Ascomycota; class Dothideomycetes; order Pleosporales; family Trematosphaeriaceae; genus Trematosphaeria; species Trematosphaeria pertusa. The sequence continues at coordinate 2,220,896 of NW_022987215.1, read as the reverse complement.
AGGCAAAGGACAGATGGTCGCCGGAAGTAGTAGGTCCAGGAGATAAGTTTTGTTCACCATGCAGCCGTCCAGCGGAGCCCAGGGTGGAGAAGGGCGATAAGGATGCTTGAGGCTCTGCCCCTACGAGACCCTTCTAGGAATATGCGGTCCGTCTGCTTCTGGGTATAAGAGCTCAGCTCTTCCACGACAGCGAAGCCAGCACGCACACTGACACACCGACCATAGCGACCCGGACACCCACGACCCCTGCGACATGGCTTCCACCAAAGACACCTTCGTCTCCTCTGCCACCTACAACAGTCTCCCGCACATATCCGATGTGGGTGATGCTCCGGAAAAGCACGCAGACGCCCTACGAGCCCTCCGTGCGCTTCTCAATGAGCACCATGTGCCACCAGGCATCAGCGTCCGACTCATCCACAAGCACTACGACACAGAGGACGGCGAAGTCATGGCCTTCAAGGAGGTCTCCGTTCCGTCACAAGGCAACGTGCTCACCATGGGACCCACGTTCCCTTCGTCAAGCCCACCACTCCGCGGCATCCACTTCTTCGTCGACGCGGACGGCGTCTTCCAGGCATACGAATACGCCAATATCGACGTCCCCGACATGTCCGCATACCAGACGTTCTTGGATGAGTTTGGGCGGCTGATCCTCGAACGTGGCCTGCAGCGCATCTTTGGGCTGAAGCTCGACTGCAAGCAGGAAGCTCTAGGCTGGACGGAGTTTGAGTTCCCGGGCAAGCGGAGCACGGTGATGATTCCGACGGGAATGCCAGTCCCGGACGAGGTCGAATACACGCTCAATGTGACGACCGAGTGGGGCAAGACGGATGACGAGGCCTTTGTGAAGAGGGGTTGCAGCCACTGCGATCATACCAGGACTTGCAGCAATCATAACCGTCCGCACTGTGGCGCTGAAGCACAGGAGTTGTCGGGCTTCTACCTCGGAGGGCGGAAGATCGACGCTGCTTCGCCAGTCTTCCCTATCATGAATGCTGTCGCTGCGGTGTGGTAGTAGGGGCGCGCTGTACTGGACACGGCACCTAGTGCCACTAGAGCAATGCGGTGAGGAGAAAGGGAGAGTTATGTTTTGTTGGTGGATGTTCGGCCCCTTGCTATTGGCCTTGGTAGTGCTTTAGGCTGCAATGAATTACTGCCTGTTACGCCGGTTCCCGTCGCACACGTTGACCCTCGGAATCCTGTTAAATCCATGAGAAACCAAGCCTACCTTATGAGGGATCCGAGAGAGCAACAACTCACCACCTTAAGCACCAATGCCAGGTCTAACTAGGGGATGTATAAGTCGTGCTCAAGTGTGCAGACGGCTCTGAGACAGAAGGTGGCGATTTGGAGAGCGAAGGGCGGGATTAAGAATGCGGTTGCGGAGGATTTGCCGAGGAGAGAGGATTTCATGTAGTATAAGTGCGTCGAATGAGGAGGCTACGGTTGCTAATCGTGCTAAATCTACGCGAAGGAGGGAGGTCGCGGTCTGATGTAGAAGAGAGGAGAGGAGGGTGAGGAGGGGAGGATGATAGGACGAGGGGCTTCCGGTGGTAGGGAGGATAAATGCTATATCAAGTATAAGTAGCTAGACTAATTCTAGCTGTCTAAGAACGTGCGATAGTTCTTAGATTGTAAAAACGCAGCACCTATAGAGATCATAACAGGGCCGTAAAGCTTGCAAGCAAGCCAGTCCCTCAGGAATACGTAACTCAGGAGCAGAAGGCCACATCCCACCCTTTGGCCGCATTCCGCTCCATCACGCCCATTCCTCTTGGCCACATGCGGGTTGCAAGATCAAGAGCCCCACTTCTTAGTGCTGTCCAATCTCCTCAAGCAACCTCACCAACGCCAGCAAGTCCTTCTCCTCGGCAGCTTTGTGAACGTCCTCCGCTTCGGCATCAACCACGATATTGCCGATCTTATACACCTTGTAGCGCCACACGATGATTGAAGTAGGTGGCCACGGCTTCCCCGACCGGACTGAAACCCCAAAGATCGCAAAGTTGAAGTCGTTCAGCTGCAGCTCCTTGCGGAACCGATCGAAGACTTGATGCCAGCGGAGGTGAGACTGGTATCCCTGGCGTGTATTGTGGTGCAAAAGCTGGCTGGAGATGGGATATCCGTCCGAGTCGACCTCTTGGCGGGTTGTGATCTTGACGATGATGGGGCAATTGATCATGTGGAGCTTCCGTAGGGTGCGTGCGTGCGACGTGATCCAGTCGATGAACGCCATGTCCTTGAACGCAATTCGATCCAGCTCTAGCTCGACCAGGCGTGGCTGCTTGAGGTCACCAAAGTCTAGTCGCGGATAAATGCCTGCGTAGTCCCCGAATCGGAGCGCAAGCGATTTACGTTTGTCGGAGCCGTGGTGGAGCCAACTGCGTGCGAAGCTCTGCATGTAGGCATGCGCCCCCGGCCGGTCCGGAAAATCCGAACCTAAAACGTCTACCGTGTCTTCCCTGTCTACGTACCACGGGTCGATTATTAGATGGATTTCTGATAAGTTCTCCATGACGTACGCGAAGGCGGACATATCTGTCAGGGGGTTCTCGATCGGCGGGATACGGACGAGCTTCAAGCGCTGCAAGTTGTTCTGTTTGCACATCTGCCGCGCGACGTAGAGAGACCTGAAGAGGAAGGAGAGCATTTCCCAGGGGTGGCCTTGGTTCTCACTAGGACCAGGAGCTGTGCGGAAATGCCCGAACCGCACTCGGCCTAGTTCAGCCAGCGAGACCTCGACCGATTTGACCTTCGTGAATCGCGCAAGTAGGTCGGATAAGCTTTCGAGTAAGCCGCGCTCGGCCTCATAGCCCTTCGTACAGGGCGACGAGTTATTTTAGTAACCTAGTGACTACATATAAGGAGTGGTAACTTACACGCGCGGAGTTGACCTTTGGACGTATTGACATCTGCTTCACTTCCTGCGCCAGATTTCTGCTGTCCGCGATATCCTTTAACTTGACGATGATTGAGTGGTCCACTTTGGTGACTGCAAGCGTCTCGAAAAGGCGTGAGGTTGCTGGAGGTCGAAGTTGTTTGCTCGTGAGTCTAAGAGACTTCGCGTCATTTAGCTGGACGGACCTGAGGACTTGAAGTAGGAGTTCGTCCGGGAGTTTCAGGAGGCCTCGACGCTCGTCCTTAGCCACGTTCTGGTGAGAAGGTTGGACAGCTTTGGCCATGGCGACGATTGCTTCGTGGGTCGGGTTGTGGTGGGAACTGGTTAGCAAGAACAGGCGATAGAGGCAGCTGTGAGATTTTAAGGTCGCATTTAGTGGCGGCTGGAGGGGCCCTCACGTGACGAGCGACTTCACCAACCGCTTTGGCCGCCTTGCTCCGCGAGGAATCCAGTGCTCGTGCTCTGTCGGCCGAGCGAGGATGCTATAGGGAAACTAGCGGAGGTAACTTCTGTGAAGCTTCGAGTCGAGCGCCGAAGAGCACAGTTGCTGGGGAAAATATCGGCGTAGCAAACACCGTGAAACACATTCACCCGTTGAGGTACAAAACTCTGTCATTGTTTTCCTTCTCTTCTCTCCACCTCGCGCCACAACCTCAAGCTAGCAATCAACGGTCCGAAGCCTAGCGAGGTACCGAGTTTTCGTGTCGCCGCTATACGAAGTTATCCTGCTCTTCACGTTAGTATATCGCTTTCCTCTTCTGTTGTATCTCCCCCTTCGACTCGCTGCGGCTAATAATCGACTCGACAGCTTTCCTCGACCAATACCAGCTTCTAATGTTTCCGGTCGCGCTTCGACACGTTGAGCGCGCCCTCCGTCGCCCTCCGGCTTCAAGGGCTACGGAGCAGATGCAGGCGTCGTCACTGGCGAGTAACGGCTACTCGAGCCCCAAGAGAGAGGAGCGCAATTCGGCGGGCGCCAGTTTCGCAAACCTCCCGCAGGAGCTACTCCTCAATATCTTCACGCGTCTCGACAAGCCAACTCTTATCAGCGCTTCAGTCACTTGCAAGACGTTCAATGGCCCTGCCACTGAGCTCATCTTCGCCGAAATGACGGCCTCTGTGCTTCTCGACGAGCGCTTCGCAAGCAGATTCAAGAATATCCAAGGCCGCAAGGATCTGGCACGCTACGTGAAGCTGATGCGGCTGGCTCCAGTCCTGGAGAGTGACTTCGATGTACGTTTCTGCCCACTTCCCTTTTCTGTAGTTGTTGTTGCTGACTTCCTGATAGACGTTCACTCATAACTACCATTATGCCATAGGTCGCCTTGGACATGCCTGCGATCTTGCGGCGCGTTTTCCGCGCCTCGAGACTCTCATCCTCGACGTCGGCGGCCTCGGTCCAGTCCCAGCAGCTCTTGCTCTGAGCGATCGGGCGGCGGATTCTCTGCCATTCCGCATAGTCTTCCAGCTATTCGAATCTCTTTTGGTTGAGGGTCGCTGCAACGTCGGCAAGAAGCTCACAACTTTGGAGTTGAAGAACATCCCGCCGTTGCACGAACCGGAGCTGACAGACTTCAACGTCTTCGCGAAGGTACTAGCAAGCGTTAGATGCTTGAAGCTCTCATACGACGGCTGGGTCACGGTGGTCTCCGATCTCGCCCTCGACTACCCGGCGAATGGTGAACCTCACACCTTCACGAAGGAATTGCCCAGAGTGCTACAGAAGGCGACCTCTATCGAAGACTTAGAGCTGCGCTTCAAGGACTACGTCGGCCTTTTCCCGAAGCTCGATTTGAGAAACCTTCGCTACAACTCCCTCAATTCTCTTACCCTGTGCAAGGTCGTCATGTGGGAGCACACAGTCGACGGAATCCTAGGCTTCGGCAAGACCCTCCAGAAATTGCGCCTGGTCGACACCCCTGTCATGGTCCAGATTCGGACATTTCGGGAGCTAGACGATGACAATTGCCCCGACTATTACTCTTTGGCGTTTGATGACGTCGAGGCGTTTGCGATTGGTAATCGACAATGGCACAAAGTATTCGACAAATTTCGCACAGGCCTTCCTCGACTAACAAAGTTTGAGTTCATGGAGGATGAACAGCAGTCGGAGGTGTACTTGTTCCCTAAGAGATACGGATGGTATGACTCCGGTATTGTCTTCGAGGTAGGCCCGCATGAGCATGAGCGGAGCCTTGGGGTGGACGCTGCGGCTCTGGCACATCTGCACCGAAAGACGGGAGAGCGGAAGAAGACTGTGGCCCTGAGACGGAAGTATCGCCGGGAGACGGGTTACGAGCCATACGAGGAGCAGCACGCCGACGAGATTGGCGACGCTGATAGGGGAGTTGTCGAGCAATGGGAGGCTTCTGGCGGCGACACTTCTGCTTCCGGAAACGGCTTCGACATTTCGGACGTCCCCGAATGGGAATTTCCTCAAGGGGAAGCTGCGATCGAGAATGGAGACGGTCCGGATGCCTCAGCCACTGGATCTCACACCGACACCGACACGGCAACAGTAGGTGTACCGAGCGAAGGTCTAGAAAGCGCCGAGAAGCCTCGATCTAGGGGCAATATCTTCAAGACTCTAAAGGCCTTGGTCTCCAAGTAGACATCTAGGAACGGCTTTTTTGAGGGTGAGGTTGCAGCAGGCTTGCAATTGGAGCGGAGTATGAGGGCGATCATTGAGCTGCGTTGTTAGGAGACGATCTGTGCGTATTGGTGGCGATTGGAGAGAGTCGCATTCGATACCGATCTCAGGATGATGCTAGCATATTACCGTTACTGGCCCTGACAACTTCTACTGAGGGGAGGGAAACGACTTACGCTTGCGTTACCGCATCTGCCATGCCCATAACTAGTACCAAATAAGAATCATCACGTCTTTGCTCTGCCGTAGACCACAATGTCGACTTGCGTCGGATAAGAATATTGACATTCCACAAAGTCCTACATAGTCGTGTATATATCCAAAATACTGCCCCAACGCCGAGCGCTTGGCAATAAGACCGAGAGCGCGGGAAAGTAGAAGCTCTAAATGCAAATGTACATAAAGGTGAAGCAAACGTCTATGCCGGAGTCTATTTGGCGAGGATGGGACCGCCCTTGCGAGCTTTCTCGGCAGCGAAGTCTGCCAACTTCTGCAGCTTCTCGGCACGGACTTGGCGGAAGTATCTGAAGAGGAGGACGAACGTGAGCTCGATCCTGTGGACTGTTAGCAACCGGGGCGCACAAGCTAAGGCCCGACGGGCTCGACATACCTCTCCTTGGTCATCATGAGGAAGCCTTGTACAAGCAAGCCTTTCATGATCTGAGGGCCAATGCCCTTGAACAAGCCCAGAAGGCCTTCATGCTGGACAATATACTGCATCACCTCACCGAACGTCTTGAAAGGCTTGCCATTCCTAGCTGCCGGGGGCTTCGACTGCAATCCGACCTTGGCGACGATCAGAGGTTGCGTTGCGATGGTGGCCAGTGCCTTCGACATTGCCCCAAGAACTACTTCGGGTTAGCAAGCTTGTTCTCTGTCCGCTGATGCTTGGTTACGCACCGAACGCTTCCCACGGCTTCAACGCCGTTCTGCCTGGGAACAGTGTATCTTTCAATCGCTGATAGGCTCCGTACGTGATTGCAGGATTCACCACGAGCACCAGACTGGCCTTCAGTCCTCTCCATAGCCCCGACCACCCATCTTCGCTATCAATGACCTCTTGGCCCGTGGCGATCAAGCCCTTGCGCTCGTGCTTGCTGACTGTCTGTTGCCGCGTCGTCACAACGGCAACCGGTATCGTGAAGATCTGGGCAATGGCTCCTGATACAGCACCCAAGGACAGCTCTGCGGCGGTACCCGGAGGGGTGCTGACAGTACGGTATGAGAGGTAGAGGGTGCGCACGATTGTGTACCAGTAGAAGTAGGCAAAGTTTGTAGACGCAACGCCAATCAAAGAGCCTGGCATGCCCGCATACAGTCCAGATATGCCCTCGGCTTTGACTATCTTTGTTATCGCGTCGATAGCGGAGGTGTAGTGCTCGTCGTCGGCGGGGTTGCTGTCGGCGGAGGACGGGGAGCGCTTCATTTGTACTTGTAGCCGCGTCTTCACACTGGGTCCCGCGTCAGTAAGTCTGCTATTATCTGGCGAAGGAAGTCGCGGCTTGGGCGACTGTCGAAAGAGGAACTCACATGTCCAGCGGGTAGACCAAAGCATTTGCTACGACAGCACCGGCCGAGCCTGCGATGGCATTGCCCCATGGCGGCAGCTTCTCGACCTTCGACTGGCCAGCCATCGTGAAAGCGCCGGAGGAGGTGGTAGATTCGAAGTTCTGGAGAGGTGTGACGGCGGACTAGCGGCGAATCTTGACGCAGCCGGTTGTAGGGTATCGCAATTAATTGAAATGCGGGAGCGCTATCTCATGGCCTCAACGAAAAGACGACAAGAGGGAAAGCGGAAAGAAAGAAAGATATGGGTGCTAGAAATGCGGAGAAGCGGGCTGGAGGCGTTCAGGCGCTTCTCAAGCCCGGCGTGGAGGAGCATTTTGCCCATGGCTGACGAGACCCGAGATAGGCCGAGGTTCACAGGCCCGAGAGGTCAAGATGACATCGGCAGCACGGCGGCCCGTGCTTTGCCCATTATTTCGGATCTGTGGATAAGTTCTTGGTCTCTTTCATCGGACAGCGTCGAAGACACTCTGGCGCGGAGGGAGTCGCGTCTTTGGTCCACGAGTGGGAGCCCTGGAGTGATTCCATGGGGCGTGATGCGGCAGTGTCGGCTCAGCAGCATGTGAGAGGCAGCTGCGATGCGCTTTCGGAAGGCACGTGTCTTGGCGCCGGTCGGTGGCGGCAGGCTTGGCTTGAGCCTCAACACCAAGAGCCCATCACCAAACCCACCAAAACAAAGCTGCGCCTCCGCCTTGCCACCACAACCACCATCGTTATGCACCCGTAGGGCCGCGCGCCGGCTTTACTGACTGACGCCCTATTTTACTGATCGTTCGTCTGCGCCATCGCCCCCTATGGCGGACAAGCCGACCCCAGGCGCGGCTTACAAAGCTGCTGCAAGCGTAGGTGACTGACATTGACACTTTTGGCCAAAACAGACTGCTTCGGGCCCGAACACGCCACGTCTCATTACGACAATCTACTTACCTTATCTGCAGAAATACCAGTCGCAGCTTCAAACCGCCGCAACCAAGGATGAAGCGCTCAAACTGGCTATCGGTATTGCTGAGAACCTTGTGAACGCTTTGAAGCTCTCCCCGACCCCGGACGAAAAGCAAGAGCTTAAGCGACAATGTGCAGCCATAATGGACGTCGCGGACCAGATCAAGAAGGCGAAAACTTGGACTCCGGCCAAACCCGCGCCACAGCACGAGAGCACGAAGAGCCAGGAGATAGGTCAGTGGGCTGCGGACGTCGCAAACTCTGCGGAGCCTTCTACCGGCCATGGCGAGCGTATTTCTCAGTCGAGCAACTCGCTCATCGACCTCTCTTCAAGTACGGCGCCTGTCGAGAACACTCGCCCATCATCAGGTAATACTTCCCCCTCCACTTTTTCTTTTACTGCCGATGTCGTCCATGGTGCAGCCCACCACAGAGGAGACTCGAAGGACGTTGTTTTTGGATTACCCATTCAGCTTTCGAAACATCGAGTCGCCCCACCGTTAGTAGTGCCAAACCCAGCTGCTGATACTCGACCCCAAGACAGTCAGCGCCTTGAAGGATGCGCGGGGTCAAATGCCAAACCATCGCCTATTATGGAAGGCGACGCTGCCCAAGCTCTAATGGTGCAAACAGATCATCTGCCCGACAAGGCCTACAACAAGACATCGGCCCCTACGACGCCTTCGCTCGCGCCGTACTCTCAGATTCGTACGCTAGCAGAGCCGATATCTACTCGGAGGCGCACTAGGAAGGAAGAAATCATCCTTCTCAAGGCATCCGTCGTCAATGGCTTCAAATGTCCTCCGTGGGACAAGAGCCCTTCGTCCACAGAGTTCGCCCTTGTCGACGGAAAGCTATTCGTGTAAGTCTAAACAAACGCCCCAGCTCTTTCTGTACTAACAGTAGCAGCGATACGCACGATCTCAGCCTGTCGGCCTACCAACAGCAATTCTTCCAAGGCTGGGTTCGCGCCAAGGAAGCTGTACCACCGCCTTCGATGTTCCCTGATAGAAATGGAATGGGCCCTCTGATGTCCACAGCACGATCCATTGATCTAGTTCAGGATGCAGCAACCGACTGCTCAGTGGTGGCTAGCCTCTGTGCTGGAATCGCCCGAGCCGAGCGCGGCCACGATCAGGTAGGTCCTTCCTGTGTTGGGTTCAGGCCATGCTAACCGGACAGATACTCTCTAACAAGATCTATCCTTTCGATAAAAACTTAGGCAAGCCTGTTATCTCCTCAAACGGCAAATATGTCGTTCGCCTAAACTTCAATGGTTGCTGGCGGAAAGTGATCATTGACGATCGCCTTCCGATGTCTAATGGTCATCGCTTACTCCACGTTATGGACCGGCGGCAGCCCGCCCTGCTCTGGCCAGCTCTCCTAGAGAAGGCCTATCTCAAAGTTCGAGGCGGTTACGACTTCCCCGGTAGCAATTCCTGCAGCGATCTCTGGACACTAACTGGCTGGATCCCGGAGCAAGTCCACTTGCAAGAGTACGTCCATATGCCCACCGTTTTGGAGGCCTTTGCTGACCTTGAGCCAGGACTGACACTGTTCCTGCGCAACTATGGGACCGAATCTATAAAGCCTTCTTGTATGGAGACGTTCTGGTCACGCTAGGCACGGGCAAGATGCCTAGCAGGCAAGAGCGCGAACTTGGACTTGAAGGCCAGCATAGCTATGTCGTCCTAGATATGAGGGAGACGGACCACGATCGATTGCTACTGGTGAAGAATCCTTGGGTGGAGGGCAAGGGATGGCGTGGGCCGCGCCCTCAGGCGGTGCCGATTCCCGACTCGTCTACATCCACTGGCGGCACCGGGGGCAGCATGGAAGCCTCCAATCGCGACAGTGTCCCGACCAAGGACCGACCACATCCGACTACCTTCTGGATTGGGCTAGAGCAGGTAATTCGACATTTCGAGAGCCTTTATCTTAACTGGAATCCCGGTCTATTCCGACACCGACAGGACATCCACTTCGAATGGAAGGTCAACGGCAATGAAACCGATAGCGGATGTATTGTGACGCATCCGCAATTCTCCTTCTGGTCCGAGCAAGGAGATATTGTTTGGTTTCTTCTGACCCGTCATTGGCGCGACTCGCCTGAAGAGACCAAGGATGAGTCGGATGCCTTCAATGACGGGAGCATCCGGCCAGATACTCAGATGAACGCTACAGGAGAGGCATCCAAGGGCTTCATGAGTATCTATGTATGCAATGGGCGTGGCCAACGGCTGTATATCAAAGACACGTACCTTGAAAGCAGCGATTACGTCACCACGCCACAATGCCTCCTTAGGTGGGATACGGATGCGAATTCCACGTACACCGTTGTCATAGACCAGGACGAGCTTCCTCCATCCTCTTATACCTTCTCGCTCTCCGCTTTCTCCACAAAGTCGCAAATCGTCCTGGAGCCTGCGGTTCAAAAGTATACCTTCCAAAAGGCAGTTCGGGGCGAGTGGACGAGGCAGACGGCCGGTGGTAGTACCAGTTCTGCTAAATACTTCGAAAACCCGCAATACACCTTGGAGGTTAAAGAAAAGGGTTCTCTGGCAATACTGCTTACGAGTGCGAATCACAAGAATCCGCTGCACGTCAAGCTTACGCTCGGATACGGCAAGAGGATGTACCGCCTCCAGAGCCGGGATGTTCTTGTTGATTCTGGGGATCACCGCTCTGGATGCGTGTTTGCAGAGATACAGGACCTCCAGCCCGGCTTGTACACCATCATTTGCTCGCTCTTCGAGGCTGGACAAACAAGCGACTACACTCTAAGGGTCGACAGTACTAGCAATGTTGTGCTAAACCAAATTCCCCGGGACGGCGCGGGCTTGATGTTGATGAAGCTGGCCCCAGCGTGTTTCGGGCCCGAGGTACAGAAGCTCGCAGCTCCCATTGTTGCCCACCGACTAGCCTCATACACGATTGTAGCGCGATTCGCGAAGGCAACGTCGCCGCGCTCGATGGGCATGCAGCCGCTCGCCCGCAGTCCGTTCCGGTTTAGCGTGGAGCTGGGAAGGGGCCCCGAGCGCAAGTTCATGATCGCTAGCGAGCGCGGAGAATACGCAGACTCAGCAACCGTTCGATCCGAGGCCGTGAACATCGACCCGGCCTTGTTCACTCAGGGGGAGCTGTGGCTTGTTCTGGACAGGCTCTCTGGCCCAGGCGGACCTGTCGAGGAGTGGTATGATGTGGAGGTTTACACCGACTTCCCTAATGCCTGCACGATTGGCGTTTGGCGTAACTGGAACGATTGACGACTTTGCGAAGCATCTCAGCAGCTGCGTTCCTGGGATTCATTTGGATCGGGATAGTAATGTGGCGTTTCGTGTAACTTGGAGCTAGAGTCAGTGTTGGTTCTCCAGTGGATAGATGTGGCGTCGGATCGTGGATATGCCTGCATGCCCTGTATGAGTAACGATAGTAGCACTGCACGTTGCAGTATGACCGTTGGTGTCACATGCGAACGTCAGCATTCGTGTCTGGTAGCCACGCGTAGATAAAAAGTAATTCCAGAACACAGCATCCGGCTTGTGAGCAGGTCTGCAGGTCACTTCACCGTGTACTGAGATGGTGTTCGTGTCCTGGCGCCCAGATTCGAGGGGCATATGCAAATGGGAAGGCTCCCTGACGCTTCGTGTCTGCAGTGATTGGATGCAGTTTCACCGCCCTCGAGCATCCTTGCAGCGTTTCAAGACGTGCATACTGCGATAGCGCTGATAGCCGAACACCTTTTTGTTCATATATCCCTTTCGTAGACGGGAGCTTGTTCAGGCCTGATTCCTTCTAGCGTTCTTCTCCATCTCGTCTTCGCGACCCCGCCAAAAGCACGATAAGGCTATCGAGGCCAATACGTCAGAGTCCGGGCGCCCTTTGCTTGGCGAGCGGTAACCTCTACCGCCCCAGGCTTGACTCCGCGCCTCAACACTGACATCGCGGCTCTGCTCTGGCCTTCAGGAACTGCGCTGTGCTTCTTGCTTCTAAGGATCCTCTCCGCAGAGCGAGAGCCGCCCTCGGCATCCCATGGCTGAACCGTCTGCAAATTCGCTCGCGGCCCGCACAGCCTCAACACCCAATTCCGCGGTCAACTCCAAAGAGCCTTCGAGAGCCTCCACGCCCGCAAATGCACCCGTCGAGAAGCCACCGGACGACAGCTCCAAGCTCAAAACCTTCTTGGGGGTCTTGAGGAGGTACGTTCCCGGCCAGCCCGGCGGAGCGGCAAGAACGCATTGCGCGCTGGATTCGAGGAACCAAGGCTAACACAAAGTTCACGACAGGTTCATTGGCGTTTCCGATCTCGCGGCCGTTCGATTCTCTCTCCCAGCTCAACTTATCGAGCCGATACCAAACTTGGGTATGTGCCTTGCCACCGAGCCCTGCCACGTTTTTCGCGTACGGCGCGCTACACCGGAATCTCTTCTGACAGAGAGCAGAGTACTGGCATTACTTGGATAGGCCAGATGCTTTCATAAGGTTAGCATACAGCGGATTCGGCACCATGGAAGGGCTGGCGCTAACCGGCGTAGCATCGGGGATTCAGACGAGCCGCTCGGGCGTATGCTTGGGACGTTGCGCTTCTGGTTTACAAAGGACTTGGTAGGCAATGTGTATTGAGGGCGAGATCATGGCACTGACGGACGGCAGAAATACGTCAAAGGCAAGCCGTGCAAGCCATATAACTCAACACTAGGCGAGTTTTTCAGGGTATGCATCAGCCCTATCGTATACGCCCAACTACTCCAGGCTGACTTGTAAAGTGTACATGGCAAATCGAAGACACACAACCGCCCCTCAAACATACCCACAATTCCCAGCCGTCTAGCAGTGCTACCAGCATTACCGGCGACAAGGTCGTCAAAGTCTCCTACCTCACCGAACAAACCTCCCACCACCCTCCCGTTTCCGCCTTCTACGTCGACTGCCCTGAGAAGGGAGTCATCGCAAGGGGATACGATCAGTTGAGTGCGAAGTTTACCGGAACAAATATTCGCGTCATTGCTGGGGCGCATAACTTGGGCATTTTCATAACGCTGCAGAATCGCGATAATGAGGAATACCAGCTGACGCACCCGGCGGCGTACCTGGGCGGGTTGCTGAGAGGTATGTGGGATCTACAACAGCGTCTTTGGGGATTGGGAACGCTAATGAACGACTAGGCTCGCTCAGTGTCTCCGTCGCCGACTCCTGCTACGTCACTTGCGCAAAGACCGGGATAAAAGTGATACTAGAATATTTAGAAGAAGGCTGGCTGGGAAGGACACAGAATAAGGTCCAGGGCGTCATATTCAAATACGACCCGGACAACGATACCAAGACGAGGATCAAGGATGTCTCGGACAAGGAGGTCCTCGGAAGGATAGAAGGCTGCTGGCAGGACAAGGTGTATTACACGCTTGGAAATGGACCCTTCGCAAAAACACCCGTACGTATAATCCGTATCACCCCGCGGGCAAGACTGCTAATGTGCCCTGGTAGGAGAAAATCCTTTTGATCGACCTCAACCCACTTCATCCCGTCCCAAAGAATGTTCCCTCGCTCGAAGAACAGCTCCCCAATGAATCGCGCAAGTTCTGGGACGGTGTCACCAACGCTATCGTCAACAAGCAGTACTCGCTCGCTACGACGCTCAAGCAAGACATCGAAGAAAACCAGCGGCGGAAGGCGGCAGAGAGGAAAGCCGAGGGCAGAGATTGGCAGCCCCGCTTTTTCGCCGGCGCCGTCACGCCCGTTGGGAAGCCCGATCTGACCCAGGACGGCGAAGAGGCGTTGAAGGGGTTGCATGAAGACCGATACGATCTCGCGCCGAACAAGGAGAACGGGGCTTTTTAGAAGGGCAAATGCATAGCGGATAGAGGAGTGGCAGCATGAATGCATATAGAGGAGTCTGGGTGCAGGGGCAACGGCAACGACACGCTCATTTGGTTATTATGGCTTTTAGGGTCGCGAGCTAGCGTCATTCATCCATCCATCTGTCGGTGTTGTGTTGGCGTGGTGGGGTCGGGTTGTGGCATATATACACGCGGAAAGCTCTGCTCTGCTTTGGCTCTGCTTTGCTAGATCTTGGTTTGCTCGACTTGACTAGTTGGGTGTTACTTTTGCATATTTGTTTCGGAATAGATGATTATGACTACCTATAGCGATAGTCAAACTTCTCTTAGATGCCTCGTTCCAGTTATAGTGGCTAACGTAAGTAACTACTACGTTTACCTAACTTAAAGTTAAGTATCTATACATTATGTTACGATCACGGATCGAACATGCCAAGGACTGCTCCAAAGGCAAGGACGGCCAAGGATAATCACGTAAGGGGGGATCCCGCCAAGGGTGGTGATCCCGGTCACGTGACAAGGGAGCACATGGGAGCACTCCTGTGGCTCCCATGGATCCCGTGGATCCCGCTGGGGAGCAGGGGGATCAGTGGGATCACGCCAAGGGGCACCTGTATATAACGAAGAGGAGCTCGCTCCTTATGGCTCCTCGTAGTTATTGATAAATTGCTACTGCGACTTGCGATTTATAGTCTCATTGCCTCCACCCCTTTGTCACTGAATAATCCCTGTCCGAAGCACACCCTCTGCATCACCTTACGAAAGCCAGCCTGTCTCAGTCAGAAGGACAGCTCGTAACACATTATTAGAGAATAATACCCGAAGTCGCGGGAAGCTACGAGAGCTTAATTATCGGAGACCGCACTGGCAGGTACGTACACTTTCAGCCTCATAGCCCCGCACCCGGATGGGATCTGGAATGTCCGCTGACTCTGAATTCTTCTAGCCCATCAAGCCCGAAATCTGCCGCATCCATAGTAACAAACGCTCTACATTGGCACAACGTCATCATGGTGAGCTAATTTCCATATGCTAGAAGCTATTCAGTGACGCTGATCGACAATATCAATCAAGGCTACGGCATCCGCCGGCCCAGGTCCGAACGAAGCCTACCTCAAGCTGATTGCCAATCCAGAGAACGCATCGCTCGAGTGAGTGCCAACTGCCTAGTCTCTTCGGGGCGACAATCGAATTCGTATTAACCGTCGATATTAAAGTATCATCGCCGTCCACGGTATGAACACCAGAAATGATCTTGATCACCCGAACAAGGCTTGGACCCATCAAGAGCCTGGTATCCCTCAAAAGTCCGGTACCCACTGGCTGCGAGATCTGCTCCCGTCGAGTGTCCCACATGCCCGTATAATGGCGTACCAATATAACGCCAACGTTGCGTTTGACTCGTCGACTGCTGGCGTTCAGGAGCAGGCTGAGAACTTGCTCCAACATATTTTGGTCGAAAGAGAGGTACGCCGATGAAACTATCTGACTTGGTTGTAAGATGTTGACTCGGTGCCTTCTGGTGATTTAGAAAGCTCATGCCCATTCGCGACCCATGGTTTTCATCGCCCATAGCTTGGGCGGTATCATCGTCAAACATGCGCTGGCCACAGCATACAACACATCCTCTGGGGAACGTGCCGCAATCTACGTTTTCACTTTTGCGCTGTTTCTCTTCGGCGTCCCTCACCGAGGATCGAGCGTTCCCCGACAGGCATGGGCATCCATTGCTACACGAATCTTCCAGCTCTGTGGCAACTCGATCAACGCCTCATTTCTAAACAGTGTGACGGAGGGCTCGAGCTACGCGGAGCAATTGGAAGACGGTTTTAAACCCCTACTCGGTTTCTACAATGTCTTCACTGTTTGTGAAACAAAAGGAGAGGGTGCCTTTGGCATCGTAGGTGGCTCTCGAATCCTTGAAAACCAGGTAGCTACTAACTCTAGAAGATCGTCCCGAAAGAGTCGGCTACCCTCGGCGCTTTTTCAGAGGATGTGTATTACCCAGATCGCAGTCACCGGACCATCTGCAAGTTCCGAGACTCAGACGATCCGGTGTGGCAGCACGTGTCCGAAATGCTCTCGCGAGCTGCTGAGCGGGCTGTCAGATCTACACATTACAGCTCAATCAGCGACACAAGGAAGGCGATGCTTTGTCGGCTGCCCACGCACCCTAGAGGCATAACCTCTCGCATCCCATTTATTGTGCTTGATTGCTCGCATACTCATGATATCCTCATTAGATACGCAAGTTGTTCGCCGACAAGCTACCCAATCCATTGACAAAGCCATTGAGCAAGCGCAGAACACCATCAAGCGACTCCAAACAGGCCATGAGACTACCAGAGAACTTGATCAACTTGTTCATGCTCAGACCGCCGAGATCTTTAGCTATGCCCTGTCCTGGGGCGTTATCATCTCATATATCCTGTCGATCATTTCCGGATCCTGGCTGCTGCTGTTCGTGGTGAGAGCAATCGTAAGTCTCCCAAGCCCTGTAGTCGTAACGCAGACGGTGGAGCAGGGCCTCGAACGCCAGCAAAAGATCGTCCATCTCACCAAGCAAGCCATCAAAGCCCTAGACTCCGAATGCCACTCCGCGGTACAGACATACAACACTCTCCAGGCTTTCTTGGTTCCAGGGATCAGCGTTGGCACCGTATCCGCAGCAAACCAGCTCGAGCGGGTGCGCCCTCTTCAACTGGACCTCGACAGGGAAATCGCACGAACCGTGCAAAAAGCACATAAACTGGCCCACCTGGATCTCCCAGAGTCGGAAAGAAGACTGAAGCTCGTCCACAAAACCGTGGACAAAGTGAAGAGCTTGGAAAATGCTGACTCGGCTACATTCTGGATGGAGATGTCCCCGTACGCGGAAAAGGAGGTGGAAGCGGAAAGGCAACACCTTGTGGAAAAGGGCGCTAAGGATGAAGATGTTTCTAGCTGCTTTTGCGTCATTCTTTGAGCGTGGACTTCATTGTAAGTTTCCCGCAGTTATGCCTAAGTAAATGCTGGATGGAGAGGCGTGTTTCTCTTATCGAGGGTCGAGGGTTCAGCTGCCGGATTTCGTCCTTTCCTTCTCTATTTCGATTTCCCTTTGATGACCTTACGGCTACCCTAAATGAGTTGTCTTAGTTCTGAGAATCTAGTTTACTTACTTAAATTTATTACTTCGTATATATATGTGTGTATGTGTAGCATACAGTAAGTAGAAAGGCCCTTTAGGGTGTGGAGTAGAGTGGTTGCTATGGTAGGTAAGTTAAATTGAGTCCGGCCGCGTGTTTGTATCTTCCTGAAGCACTTTTGAGGTTCTATAATGCGGTGATGGATCAAGACAGCGTCTTTCCGTAGCGGTCGACGGACGGGTCATACGTTGTGGGCTGGGGAGTGGATATGTGTGTGAGAAGGGGCAGGTGAGAGTAGGTAGGATAGATTGATTGAATACTGATAGAGCAGATGGCTGATATACGTAGAACCCCTCGGAGGTGCAAGGCCTTTGGCTTAAAGCCACCACCACCGCCCGTGAGAGTCGGCGTGACGAAGAGCCCTCTTTACACAGGATGAAGACCATGTTTCCCGCCCTCACTTACTCGCTTTATTCCTCGACAAAGTCGGCCACAGATCGCCAAACCGGCGGCCCCATCCCGCAACCACCCCCACCATCAACACAATCAGTGGAATCGACACCACCCAAAAGATCCAGAACCGCCCGTCGCCCGGCTTAAACCCATCCGACATCCCGAAAATAGCAGCCACAAACGTCCCCGGAAACACGACTGCGGCGAAGATCGCAAGACGCAGGTTGAACGCGCTATCGTCCAGGCTCTTCGCCGCCCCGCGCATGTTAACAATCTCATCCGCCGTCGAGCCCAGCGCGTCCGCGCGCGCTTTGTACAGCCTGAGCCGCGCGAGCAGGGCTTTGAAGTCGATCGTCGCGTCCCTCAGGGCTGACGGGAGACCATCGACGTAGGCATCATGCGGATTCAGGCGCTCGAGGGCGAGGTCGAGATCGTCCTCGAAGAACGCCAGGCGGCGGCGGAAGATGTTGAAGTACCAGATGGCCTCGTAGAGCCCGGCGATCTTGCGCTTCCACAGCGCGTGGTTGTTGGCGAACAGCTCGCTGACGTAGCGCGCGGGGTGGCGCTCCTCGTCGGCGACGAACTCGCCCTGGTTGAGCGTCAGCAGGATCAGCTCGAGCAGGTTGGTCCAGTGGTAGGCGGCGATTTTTAGCGCGTAGAATGAGGCGTTGCATGGGCTTTCTAGCGCGGAGAGTATCAGGGCGGAGTTGTCGTTTTGCGTCCAATACAGGATCGTTTCGTCGAAGAGGGAGGCTTTCTTGCGGTACACGGGCTTGCCGGTGCTGGAGCCGGCGGCGGTGAATTTTAGCGCCTGCGAGATGGGTAGGGGGTCTGGGTGCCCGAAGTGGAAGGGCCGGCTGGAGTGCAGGGCTGCTTCGTAGTGGAGGTCTTTCTGGTTCTTTGCGCGAGGCTGCTTCTTCAGGACGCGGTAGGTCACCATACCTCCTCTGGCGTCGCGGACGACTGGATCCTTATACGCATCAACCGGCGGATCGACCAAGAGCAACGCTACCACCAGCTCAGCATTCCCATAGCTCTATATGAAGTAACCGACAACATACCATTCCACCCATCCGCAGCCGACCGCGGATTATCGACCCAGAACGACACACACCGTCTGACCAGCGCAACCTCGTCGTTCATATCCACCCGTCCCCCCTCGATCGGAAACCAGGGGTCGATCTTCCTCCTGTTCACCGCAAACGTCCACCGCCAGTCATCCAGGATATTCCTGAAGCTCCGGAGCTCGGGATAGCGCACCGTGAACGCCTGCCGCGCGTCGCTGAGCGACGGCAGCGTCCGCTGCCCGACCGTCCCCGTGTTCGAGAATCTCCACGAATTGATCTGGGATGCGAAAACGAGCGGATCTACACGCAGATGCTTGCCCAAGAGGTCGACGTATTCCGGCGCCAGGTCTTCGAGGATGTACAGTCGGTGATGGCAGTCGTCGTCGTCGTCGTCATGTGATGCGTTCTTCCTCCCCGCGGCTACGGGACTGTGCTTCTCGAGGTATTTCCGCATGCTGACCTCATCGTTGAGATACTCCTTGCGCACCCACGCATCTCCCGTGGCAGCAGCCGGCGTCCGGAATTCCAGCACGCAGCAGCGACCGGGTGGACGCTTGCCGTTCTGCTCTTCGCAGTAGCGGGCGACGATTTGCCGGCCTTCCTCGTTTTTGTTGAGCAACCGGTGGACGAGGACGCCGAGGGCGGGGTAGCTGAACTTTAGCTTGTCTACTTGGCTGAGGTAGGGGTATTCGTTTGGGTCGATGCTGAGGGCTTTTTTCTCGGTCATTTTGGTGGGAGATAGGCTGCTTCTAGAGAGACACTTGAATGCGAAGGTCTTTATATCTCTTCTCCTGATCTCGTAAGTTTAGGGACCGAATGGCTTTGGGTGCGTTGTCGTGTTCTCCAATGCTCGATTGATGGGACGTCTGGGATTTGCTTTGGCGTCTTCCAGCTGTCGTGGTCCAGCTGCAGCCACAAACGCGGGGCGCCTGAGGCGTCATGATCGGCACCGGCTCAGGGCCCTCCATTACAGTAGAAAAGGTACCAAAACCCTAGCTTCGTGTCTTTACGCGCTCATCAGGGTCGACAAACGCTCTCGGAGCCTTAACTTTTCGCTCGTGCCATATAGATCGACTCCTGCGAGGTTGTCGGCTGGCCGTCGACGCTTGCGCACTCGCTAATCTCGACCGGGTAGAAGCGACGTAGATGCAAGGCAGTATGATGGGGATAGCATGGGATGATGGAAAGGCCGATGTTTGGGTAGAGGAACCGGGGTGCCGAGTCGAGGTGGAAAGGTATTCAGACACGCCCACGTGACCACAGGTTCGCACAGTCGCCTCCGCTAACGCTCTTGCTGGCTTTTTCAAGATTCTAAGGAGGAGATACGACGAGATTTCGAGCAGAGCGGTGCCTTGTCGAGTGCTAGGTGGCTTCGGTGTTTCAGCGAGCAGTGTCGTGTTCTCTCCCGGGTGGATCTCCGGGCTGCGGCGGCGCACTGTTCCGCTAAAGCTATGGAAGCTCTTCGCTGCTTCGGAAATATGGAAGAACGCTCATTCTAGATCGTTGCAGACGGGTACGGTGGCGCTGGGCGGTGGATTCAAGCTCCATCTCGCCAGTTCCTCTGGCCAATCGACGATACTAAGATATAGGTGTGGAGTCGCAGCCGTATTAGTTGAAGCCTGTAACAGAGTATCCGGGGAGCCATCCGGGTACATGATAGAGGATCCTTACTCGCCACAAATGAGAGGGTTGACGCCTTCCCAGGTCTCAGCCTCGCTGATCTTGCGCAGATGGTAGCTAGATGTACGGTGCGAGTGGGATCTCGATTAAGGAGATTGGTGGGGTATTTCCACGAGAAGTCTGGGACCATATCGACTTCAATGATGGAGTTAGCGGCTATGCCAGCTAGGTAGAGCTCAAACACATAGTCCCGTAGTTTTACGGGCCCCCTTGGGCCCCTTCCTCGACGCCAGGTTCTTCTTCCCCGCAGTCTCGCAGTCCCGGGTCTCTTTTGTCGTAGTCTCCTGACGGCGGACGATCAATGGCGGCAGTGTACTCTCCTTCATGCCTGCCGCCTTCGCTGACGATCCTGGGATGCGACGTAGCTCACAAGGATACGTCTGCCGCCTGTATGGGGTGAGCATTGCCTAGAGGTCAACGGTGCAACGGTCGGTCACCGAGTCGACAACAGAGGCTGAGCTACTTGCTCTGTGGATAGCTGGATCACAGATGGAAGAGAAGTCTCGCTTCTTTAGGCGGCTGTCCTACTCTACAGACAAGATTCCAACGCTTTGGCGTGATAACCAGCAGGCAGTTGGCATTGCTACTAAGCAGAAGAACAAGCTGAACTCTACGCTTAAGCACGTCGATATCCACTAGTCGTGGGTGTGATAGGAGGTGTAGGCTGGCCGATTAGACGTCAAGTGCGTTGATGCCAGCACCATGCCTGTCGACGGCATGACTAAGATCCTTGGGAGGCAAAAACACGCTGAATTTCTAAGGTAGCTCCACCTTGTAGACATCTCTGCTCGCCTTAATCAGGAGGTGCAGCACGCAGGCTTGTAGGCCTCTCTCCTACTCTTTCTTTTGTATTCACCTTTTCGCTACTCACTGCGAGGTGAGGGTGTGTGTGACGGTTGTAGCCAGGGGTAGGATGCTGAGGTTTAAAGCGGAGTAGTATATCTAGAAGCTTCTAGAGAAGGGGTATAAAAGCTGCCTCTTAGACTGGGTCTCTTAAATTCATACAGTTCCTTAAGCTTCTACTATCGTGACAGATGCTCGCATCATGGTCACATGACTATAACCGTCACATGACTATAACCGTCACATGACTATCACCGTCACAGTGTCTATATCCATTTTGGTCAGCCGTGCATGTCGGATGTAAATTATGATGTCCTTCAATGGAGTTCTACGCCGACCCGCCAGCTTGTGCGGAGTACAGTCCCCTGGCTCGGATTGCTAGCGCGCCTTTTCCGTACACCCTAGCGATCCTTCCAAAAGACCTCTGGCAAAGCCGTGCACACCATGACACGCTAGCAATCCGAGCCAGGGGACTGTAGCAGCATGATCACTGGTGCGGATCAATTCGAGCGCGGAGGGGCCCTTGGAAAACAACGGAAAGTGGGACGGAAAGATGAATGCACGAGCACGGTCGTCATTGCTGATTGGTGGGTATTATGTTCATCGGCAAATAATCTACCGTTCGGACCGTGCCCGCAACGTCGCGTAGACGCTTTCGCCCCGGCCCAGTCAGAGTACGCCTTGCTCGGTCGGTGAATATGCGGTGAGAATCTCGGCGGTAATGTCGTGCTTGCGTCACCAGGCCGAGCCGTCCTTGGTCTCACTGCCGAAATGGATCCTGTCAGCAAAGGAAGCTTGGCAAGTCAAGAAGGCTTGCCTAGGCACGCGCCAGGGGCCGGGCCGCCGGGTCCATGGGGCAATCTTTAGCGCTGCCGCCCGAGGCCAGGTACCGTACAAGGGCCTAGATGTGGACCGAGTGTGCTGACACGCGGATCTTGTTACATCCCAAATCCGCAAAGATCATTCGACACTTCGTGGGTCATGGTTACATATCTGTGCCGCACGGCTAGCGTTGCTACCTCCAGCCTGCACAAGCAAGCAGACGACCCAGCACCAAAAGGAGACAAGTTGGCAAGTTTGTCTATCAACTTTCTTGGGAACAAGCATGGAGTTCGAAAAATCATGGCCAGAATTCTCGTTGAACAGTGGACAGCAGTTCACAAATACCTCCGTGGTCATCATCGGAGCCGGGATTGGAGGCATGTGCGTTGCCATTGATTTGATCAGACGCAATAACTGCCGAGACTTCGTCATTTTGGAGCAGTCTGCCGGGGTCGGTGGGACATGGTGAGGAAAACCTGCCATCCTCGTGTATAACCGGTGAATGTCTAATCAATGCTCGGTAGGCACGCCAACACGTATCCCGGCTGCGCTGTCGACTTGCAGTCCATTGTCTACAGCTACAGCTTTGCCCCCAACAGCAATTGGAGTCGAGATTTCCCAGGGCAAAAAGAAATTCTGTCTTACTTGACCCGGGTGGCGGAGGAATACAGGCTGTACGAGCACATCCGGTTCTGCTCCACTGCCGAATCCGCAACCTGGGATGACGAGCTGAAGAAGTGGAACACGAGCGTGACGGTTGCCAAAGGCTCCAAAGACGCTGAGGCCATCTCCAGCTACACCATCTCTAGTGATTTCTTTGTCAGTGCTGTGGGCCAGCTAAGTCAACCAAAGTGGCCGGAAATCGAGGGTTTGGATAGTTTCACAGGGAAGACTATGCACAGTGCTGCATGGGACTGGACGTACGACTTGAAAGATAAGAGGATCGCTGTTGTAGGAAGTGGTATGTCGACCATAGCAAACCTTTAGCCACCCGACTGACCTTTTGTCTCCGCTTAGGTTGTAGTGCAGTCCAGATCGTACCCGAGATCGCGAAGGTGGCGATGAAGGTGACGGTTTTCCAAAAAACACCTCACTGGATCGTACCTCGTGGGGACTACGAGATCTCAAACCTGAGAAAAACCCTTTACCGCTATTTCCCTTTCTGGCAGCGGTACTGGCGCCGACGTTACGTGGACCACAACGAAACGGAATACTTCTCTAACAACTTCGCTGATCATGAGGAAAACAAAAAGCTGGAAAAAGTAGCTCTGGACATGATGCACGAGCAGCTACCCAACCAGCCTGAGTTGCGGGAGAAGCTGACACCCAACTATCCGGTGGGCTGTAAGCGGGTGGTCGTCTCGGATTTCTTCTTCCCAGCTTTGAACCGTCCCAATGTTCAGCTTGAGACAAGACCTATTCACAGCATCAACGACCATACTGTGCGTGTTCTCGGCACTTCGGGACAGGCAGAGGATGCGGACTCTCACTACGATCTCATAGTCTTCGCAACCGGCTTTCGAGCCACCGACTTCCTTCATCCAATGAAGATCTTCGGCAGGAACGGTCGGGCCTTGCATGAAATGTGGAAGGACGGCGCTCGGGCCTACCAGGGCACCTGCGCTGACGACATGCCGAATTTCGGAATCATACTGGGGCCCAACACTGGCTTGCTCCATAACAGCTTCATTCTGATTATCGAGGCCCAAAGCAGGTATATCAACGGCCTGATCAAGCCGGTGCTGGAAGCCCGAAAGCAAGGAGGAGCACTGAGCCTGACACCGCGTCCAGAAAAGACCGAAGAGTACAATGCGAAGGTGCAACATCGACTCAAAGACTTCGCCGTGAACAACTCCCAAATCACCAATTGGTACAAGACTGAGTCAGGGCTGATCACGAATCTTTGGCCAGGCATGGTGCTGGAATTCCAGAAGCTGATGGAGAAAGTGGACTATAGGGACTACGAGGCTGAAGGATCTTCCAAAAATATTGTACAAAAGCGACCTTTGCACAAGGTGGGTCGCGTTGTTGAAGAGGGTGGGCTCCTGGAGAACCTTTCCTTGGCGAACCTTGTAGTGCTTGGGACAAGTGCGATTGTTGGAGGTCTTTTGGTGCGCAGACTGATCACATTTGCATAAGGGTCTCGGGCAGGACTATACGGTTGACTTTATGTACCTCCCCTCCTCAATTTGACTGTTACAAATCTCTCCCTTTTCAGCGCAGTCGGTTCCAGTTACAGCCCGTCATGCCAGCTACGTGAATCATCATGCAAACCACGCGATACGTAATAAATAGGCGTACAGCCAGCATGCATTTCATTCTGTAGCCTCTTCCTTTGAAGCGGTCTTTATTCTTCTAACAGACACCTACGATTTGTACTCTACTGATACCTGAGATTGCAGTTTCTAGATTTGTTCAAATAAATAGAATGTATTGACCACGTCTTTCCATGACAGATGCCCAATCATGACTAGATGATTCCGTTTTCCTGATCCGCCAGCATTCTTCCATGAGGCTCAAGGCCTCTAAACATGTCCCGTGCGTTATGCGTGATGAGGACACAAGCTCCCGAAAAAACTTCTGCTGCTCATCGGCTGCTAAACATCCAGAAATGCAGTACGGCCAGACCACATGTCGTAGCAGTTTTGGATCTGGTAAACCTCGAAGAGCGTCAATCATTTTCGAGACGCTTCTCTTGATATCTGGAATGTTAGGATAAGGGCCGGAGATGACGACATGGAGGTAGGTGATAGCTGAGAGAGCAAATATCCTCGTAATCTCGGGTTTGATGAAGTCTGGTCGTAGGCGAGCGTCGACTGAAGCTCTTTTCGAAAGTTCGTTCTCGATGCTAGCCAGTCGGCTCATTAGGCGCTCCTCGATTTGACGACCACGTTTCGTCAACTCTATAAGGCTCAATCTGTGAGCATCCTCCTCTTCTTTTTTCCACTTGTCTAGAGATGCGATCTCGAAGATGAAGATCATCGCCCAGTTACTGCAGCCTACTAGATCCTCTAGGTTGATTTGGCCGGTCTCGAGCAAGACCTTGTGGTCCGATATCAGAAATTGGCTTGATCGAGTTGAGGCACAGGTGATAATATGCATATGAATGAAGAAACCGAGCAGAAAGCTAATCGAAGTATCGGGATGCGGAATCACTCTGTCCATGTGTTCTTTTGCTTGGCCTTGTCTTGCTGCAGCTGACCCCATCTGTGCTTGCACAAGCGATGGAAGTAGGGCATTCGCGCCCCGAAGGTGTATCTGCCAGTTGTGTTTGCCGCCACTACATGACTGTTTCATGAACTGATTAGCATTCATGATTACACTAGAAAGGAGCAAGAACGTACTTCGTAAAACAAGAGGTGAAGAATGGTAGTAAGGACTTCAACATTGTGGGCGAGGCCTAGGTTTCCGCTCCATGCAGAGGATCGTGCAAGGCTGGTCTTCAATTCTTCGACAGCCAAATCGTAGTGTCCACCTCTTGTTCTGACATAATAACCGCTTCCATGTTGCGTTGAAGTCGAATGGTGATATTCGCTCAAAGCAAGAGCTGCGTGATAGGCTGAGTTAACCCGCTTTAAGATCGAAAGCAGCCAACCCCGCCCTTCCCGATTGAAAGGAAAGTAAAAAGGACAATGCTTGTAGAAAACATGATCCAAGTAGTACATGAATAAGATGTCTTCCACGTCTCCATGCAAAATTGGATTGCTCGGTCCGGCCGATTGGGGAACAAAATCAGTAGAAGCTGAACGGGAAGTCCTTGGGGCGCAAATCGACCGGTCCGCTTCGCTGCTGTATCCAGACAACTCCGATGCGCAATATTCACTCAACATCGTGTCGCAAAACAGATCAATACCGTCCATGTTTGCTTCGGATGAGGAACTTGATCTGGGTATATCGATGGAATGTCGCAAGTTGCTTTCTCCAATGACAGTCGATATACTCGTTGCTCGTGTCCGAGAAGCATTGGAGGAGGACTGGTCATGCGAGCTAATGCGGACCGTCTGATTGTAGAAGGGTTGCGTCGAGAAATCGGTCTGGTAAAGCGCTTCACCCCATATCGGCTCGCTAGAGGTGTGCAAGTCCCCGTCTCTGCCGAGAAGCTGAAGGTTGCTTCCGGGCGCAAGCCCACCCCGCAGAAGAGTTTCCCGTGTCGGATGTGCTGGAGGATGGCTTGATGTGGCGACGGTTCCGGTAACCAGAGTGTCTATTTCATGTCCGACGTTTTGCGATGTGCCGGGAAATTCATTCTCTCGCATGGCCGACTTGTTCTGGGCGATGACCTGTGTCTTGTAGCGAGCTTGCTCCCTCTGCAGATCTCCCCTGTCCATCCAGTAAGGCCTTGGCCCATAACCATCGCAGGCTATCTGGAGGGAAGTGCATCGGAAACACGAAGGGTGATTCTCGTCACATTTCTTTTTCCGGAGTCGGCAAGTCCAGCAGCCATGAGTGCTTCGACTGGCTAGCCTGCGAGACATGTCGGCAGTGAACCGAATGCTCACGCCGATAAAATCGGCAAATGCCAACTGCCCGGCTCCTCAGCCAAGGGCGGGTTTTCCCATTTGTTGGCTTCACTGTATTGTACATAGGTGAGCAATCATAGACTCGGAGTATCTTGGCATTCTGCTGGCCTACCTTATCTTGTGTCGGAGACCAGTAACTTGTGCATGTAAGGCTCTGGGGTAAGCCTTGCCGTGGACTTGCGTAGCGCTAAATACATTTAGTCGGGTACCCGACAAGGGTGACTTGGAGCTTCGTGACAATCCCAACAATATAGTTAACCAACTAAACGGTTTCCAGGAGCTACCACAGGTAACCAATATTGTGTTTCATGGGCCGTTATGGTCCCGGAAGGATGAAATGACGGTTGGAATAGCTGGAAGGATGACCCGGAATAAGCTCCCAGGAAGGGCTTAGAATAAGCTTGGTAGGATTCTGGCTGAACATGTCGCAACAAGTCGCGACATAATCCGGTTGGTGTCGTGATTTGATCCTTCTAATGTACGGTGTTGCAACGGCTACGGGCTGTCGGCGCGTCCGTTCGGATCCTTGTAGCCCCGGCCTTGATTTTAGCCAATGGTATAGGTGGGATCAGCAGAGTGAGGCATTATTATTTGACTAGAACATACTTTACGCTATAAGGATCCGAACCGACGTGCGGACACCCTGTACACAACTGAACGTCTACCTTTGACCGGCGATCCCCCCTCTTTTCGCTTAGCTACCTCGGGTCATCTTCAGAATTCTAACAAAGTGCGGCACAGATCTGTGAACCAACCTCTCGGTAGGCTTCTCGGCCAATTGGCCGAAGCTACTTCTGATAAATTAGGCTAGCTCGGAATAAGCTCGAGATGGCTCTGAATAAGCTCGATGGGTCCTCATCAACTAGTGCTTATCCCCCCAGGTTCCCTCGATTCCGCCCCACCCATCAACATCGCGATGATGTAGGCTTCCAACATATATTCCTCGGCGTCTAACTTCTCGCGCGAACCAACATGGTCATTTTTAGCGTATCTCGGAATTCAGGGATGCTGGATATGAAGGAGCTCGTATTCTTTGAGTCACCGCTGTTGGTGCACTGACCACCCAGATCGGTGCCACAAAAATTACGAGCTCCTTCGTAATATGTTCTTGCTTTCGGCGGTGAAGCTGAAACAACACGCACCAAGGAAAGCTCGGAGTTCGTGGGCGGCAAGGCTAAACCGAAGCTGTCACAAAATGCGGAGGTACTGTAGCGGCAGTTTCAGTACTGAATTCGGATATCCATGCTTGGCATAGATGGGCTGGAAGTGTAGCGGCTAGAAATGGAATGTGTGGTATTAGAAGAAGTTGGATACTCCAGGAGTGGCCAAAACTCCAATCAAATGCAGAGGGCAGTACCATTTGTGAGTCCGCACTTTACAAGTACCATCGTTTACAAAACGCACCAACTCAGTTCAACTTTATCAGCCCTACACGATCCCTCTCAAGTCGGTTCACAAGTACGTACCACTACTAAACCAGACATGGTCGGTCTACTACTTTCGTCGTCTGATGAGGAAAAACCAACCAACAATGGACCGTTCCCTACAGCCAAAGGAAACCCGCAACTGGAGGATCCCGGACAGAAAGTATTTTCAAGAGAACAGTTGCGCGTACGCGATCTTCAACCACGAGCAGACAAATCAATAGAGCATGATATTGAGGACATGGAATGGCCTCAAGATGTCAAGCTCGATCGAGTGGTTGAATCTGCGTGGGCAATACTTCTGTCTTGGTATGGGGAGGCAGCCGATACAGTATTCGATGTTGCGTTGCCAGTATCAAGAATCGAACAACTCCCCGGACCCACAACCGTAACTATTTGTGTTGCGGTTGAAGGAGACATGACTTTGAGCGCATTGCAACACCGAATGATGCTACCTGAACTCTCGGGATCACCGACCACTCAACGCATCGGCGAGGAGGCTAATCTGGGCTGGCAATCCCAGTCATTGCTAATGGTGCAATCCACCTCCGAAGCGGAGGAGGCACCGATCTTCGACGAAGGAATCAAGTTGGACACGTACGCCATCGCTCTACACTGCGAAGTAAAAAATACATCTCTACTCTCAAAAACGGCCTTCGATTCGAATGTGCTCAGCGAGCAGGTCGCATTGCGAGTCGTGGACCACTTCAGTCACATACTGCGTCAGATCTGCCGTGCCGATATGGCCAGTACGAAGATCAGCGATCTGGACGCGATGACTGCGGAAGACCTACGCCAAGTCTGGACGTGGAACGCGAAGGCACCCGAGGAGGCAAACGGGTGCGTCCATGATCTATTTTCCCAGAGCGTTTCTCGATATCCGCACAAGACCGCCATAAGTGCCTGGGATGGCGAGTTGACATACACTCAATGGGACACGCTCTCAACGCAATTGGCACATTGCCTCATCCACAGGGGTGTCCGTCCTGGAGATGTACTCCCGTTGATATTTGAGAAGTCCATGTGGGTGACAGTCTCTCAATTTGCTGTCATGAAGGCTGGTGCGGCCTGTGTGGTGATCGATCCCTCGCAGACTAAGGAACGCATCAAGGCTATAATCGACATTGTAGGGCCTGGCCTTATCCCCTGTTCTCCTTCAACAGCTCCTCTGGTTTCTCTTATTACGGAACGAGAACCATTCGTGGTGCAGAAAGAGACTGTATCGGAGTTGCCGGAGCAAAGACAAAATCGAGGTTTTGGGACAAAATTGCCCATCGTCAAGCCGAGTGACCTGCTCTATGTCGTGTTCACCTCCGGCACCACAGGTAACCCAAAGGGTGCGGCAATAACACATTCGAACTTCACATCGGCAGTCAAGCATCAGAACGAGTATTTGGATTTCAAACCGACAGCAAGAGTTGCAGGTTTCTGCTCGTACGCCTTTGATGTATCATGGTCCGATTTCATCCACACACTCGCGGCGGGAGCTTGCCTATGCATACCCTCGGAACACGACAGAAAGCATGACTTCATTGGATACATGATCAAGAATGAGGTGACCTTTGTACACCTCACACCATCCTTCGCCGCGATCCTGGAATTGGACAAAGTGCCAACACTGGACACTGTTACCCTTAGCGGCGAGGCTGTAGACTTGGATAAGTTGCCACAGCTTAGAAAAATTGAAACCACGATCATCACATACGGGCCGGCGGAGTGTACAGTGACTGCAACGAAAGTCATAAATAACGGTAGGACTACCAAGGCTACCATTGGGTGGGCGCTTGGATCAACGACCTGGATTGCCGACCCAAACAAGGATGCTCTTACGCCCGTCGGGTTGATCGGAGAGTTGCTCCTAGAAGGACCATTGGTTGGAGCCGGATATCTGAACAACGCCGAGAAGACGGCAGCTGCATTCATCGAGGATCCTAGTTGGTTGCTACGTGGCGGTGCAGGAGTGGAGGGCCGCCGCGGACGTCTTTATCGAACAGGAGACCTGGTACGCTACACTCCTGATGGTGAACTGATCTACCTCGGGAGAAAAGATACCCAGGTCAAGATTCATGGCCAGCGCACGGAGCTAGGCGACGTTGAACATCATATCTGTCGAGTTCTAAATTCGATGCCGGCTGTGGCAGATATTGTCGCCGAAGTCGTCACGCCATATATCACCCAACGCCCGATGTTGGTAGCCTTTCTACTCATACCCGCGACTAGTCCTGAACAATTGAAGAAGGAGTCTGTTCCAATTATCGAAATACTGGAAAGAGAAATGCCCGGCCAGGTGCCACCTCACATGATCCCAAGTGCATATATCCCAATGGCCGACCTGCCAAGGGGATTAACAGGAAAGACAGACCGAAGAGCACTCCGTGAGATGGGTGCTAAGTTGGACCGCAAAGCACTTGGGTCTTTGTATGGCGCCAGTCCTGCACAGCACGTCGAACCCACTACCGAAGCTGAGATACAGCTCAGGGATCTTTGGGCATTTGTGCTTAATCTTCCCGCAAGCGAAATCGGGATACAAGACAATTTCTTACGCCTTGGCGGTGATTCAATCGCCGCCATACGGCTAGCAACTGATCTTAGACGAAAGGGGATGTGGTTGACGGTCCCGGATATCTACAGTCAGCCACAGCTCTGTGAGATGGCCAAGCTCATGTCACGAAGTGAGGCAACAACCACGGAAGCTGTGCAGCCCTTTTCTTTATTGAAGGCCGAGCTGGATAGGGATGACGTTTGTCGCCAAGTAGCAGAGCTTTGCTCCGTCGGCGCTTGGCACGTGGAACCTTCACAGATCGAGGATATATTCCCCTGCACAGCGCTCCAGGAAGGTCTTTTGGCCATGACCGCGAGGAGCTCGGGCAAATACGTGGGCCACCACGTTGCTGAGCTGAAGCCAGAGGTCGACATAGTGAGGCTTCAGGAGGCATGGCAAAAGGTGTCTGAAAGAGCTTCTGTACTTCGAACCCGCATTGTCGACCTTCCGGGCCAGGGCCTGGTACAGGTCGTTCTTAAAGAGGCATTGCAATGGAAGACCTTATCTTCTTTGGACGAATATCATCAAAGCCAAAGGAACGCCAGCAAAAATCTACAGGAAGATGTTATCGGAGTTACCGCGATGGGCTTAGGCACTCCCTTATCACGTCTCGCAATCATACATGATGAGGCGGCAGGCAAGAGGTACTTGGCGTTGACGCATCATCATGCGACCTACGACGGCTACTCGGTGTCACTACTGCAAAAAGAGGTGGAAAAGGCGTATAATGATGGGGAAGAAGAACTTTCCTCACTTCCGCTACAAAGCTTTGTGAAGTATATCATGAGACAACATGACGAAGACGGTATGGCTTTCTGGAAGCGACAATTTGCTGGGATAGAAGCATCGCCGTTTCCTGCTCTCCCCGCCAAGACGTACGAGCCAAAGCCAGATAAGGTCATCCACCATTCCATCAATAGCATTCGCTGGCCGACTTGCGGTGTCACGCCTTCTTCCGCGCTTCGTACGGCTTGGGCGACGCTCATTTCCTGGTACGTGGACTCTCCAGATGTAACATTTGGAGCTGTCGTGTCGGGCCGTCAAGCTCCGGTACCAGGAATCGAGGAAGTAGCAGGCCCTACCATCGCCACTGTACCACTCCGAATACTGGTCCGCGGAACCGTCGATGAACTGTTGCATCAGGTACAAGAACAGGCGATGGAGATGATTCCGTTCGAGCAGTACGGCTTGCAGCACGTTCGTCAAATCAGCCAGGAGGCCCAATATGCGTGTGACTTCCAGTCACTTTTGTTGGTGCATCCATCAGTCGAAGAAAGCACAGTTGAGAGTCTACTCCTTGAAGACGGTCTAAATGACCAAGAAACGGGTTCTGGCTCAGAAAATACATACGCCATGATGCTTACCTGCCGAACATCGGAGTCAAAGTTAGACATGCAGCTGAGCTTCGACTCGATCGTTGTTCAAGAAGAAGCTGCGGTACGCCTCCTTCAGCAGCTGGAGCATATATTGGGTCAAGTCGCCTCTGTGGATGGCTCGACAAACGTAGGAGATCTCAGCAGAGTCAGCGAGCGTGACCTACATGACGTATGGAAATGGAACGCAGCAGTGCCGGAGAGCGTTCAGGACTGTGTCCACAACGTGTTTGCCCAGAGGGTTGCGGAAACCCCCGAAGCACCCGCTGTGTGCGCATGGGATGGCGAGCTGACATACGTCCAACTTGATCGGTTTTCCACATTGCTGGCGGGCCGCCTCGTCTGCTTAGGGCTCGGAGTTGGATCTGACACCGTCGTGCCACTGTGTTTTGAAAAGTCAGTATGGGTGCCGGTCGCAATATTGGCAGTCATGAAAGCCGGTGCTGCATCGGTTGCTTTGGATACAACATTGCCTCGCTCCCGGTTGGAGAGTATTGTAAGCCAAATATCAGCCAAGGTGATACTGGCCTCGACGTCTTGCGCAAAGCTCGCGGCCGATATCACCGATGCCCCAACGATGGAAGTGGGAGGTGATTTGGAATATTTCGAGCAACAATTTCAACAGATTCCCATTGCGAGAATGCCGAAAATCAGCCCATCCGCGGCCCTTTATATCGTCTTCACCTCAGGAAGTACAGGTGCTCCGAAGGGGGCGATCGTCACACATGCCAATTTCTGCAGCGCCATCCGACACCACCAAACAGAGCTCGGCTTCGAAAGGTCGTCGAGAGTTTTCGATTATACATCGTACGCCTTCGATGTCGCATGGTCAAATGTACTGCACACACTAACCGCAGGTGCATGTCTCTGCATTCCATCGGAGGACGAACGTACCGCCGACATAAATGGCTCCATCAACCGGCTGCAGGCAAATTTCATCCATCTCACACCAACCGTCGGAAGATTGCTCGATCCTACAGCCTTGAACGCCCTCAAGAAAGTTTTGTTCATTGGTGAGGCGCTCAAGGCTAGTGATGTCGCCAGATGGGAGGCTTCCGGTGCCGAGATCTACAATACATATGGACCTGCTGAATGCACTGTCACGAGCACAGTTGAGAGAGTCCGAAAGGGGGAGCCTGATACCAGAGTCGGTGATCCCGGTATCGGCAAAGGTACTGGCGCGCTAGTATGGGTAGTACAACCTCGTGCGCCTGACAGGTTGGCTGCCATCGGGACCATAGGAGAGCTGTGGCTAGAGGGGCCGATTGTGGGTGCAGGCTATCTGAATAATCCCGAGAAGACAGCCAGCGTATTTACTGAGGACCCCAAATGGCTATTGGAGGGAATTCCGGGTCGAGTTCCCGGTCGCCGTGGGCGGCTGTACAGGACGGGTGATCTGGTCTACTACAACCCAGACGGCTCTCTTGGGTTCGTTGGGCGAAACGATACTCAGGTCAAGATCAACGGCCAAAGAATGGAGTTGGGAGAGGTCGAATACCACGTTCGTCAACTACTTCCGACCAAGGCGGTGCCACAGATCGTGGTAGACGTGATCACCCCGGACGCTACTCAGAGCCAGACTCTGGCGGTGTTCTTGGTCATGCCTGATGACGACAACCCAAGAGTCGAGCTGAACAACGTAACCGCCTCGATGATAGAAAACCTTCGAAAGGAGCTGTCGAAACTGCTCCCTTCGTACATGGTTCCCGGCGCATACATCCCTATTCCCCTTGCAAAGCTGCCCATGACGGCAACGGGGAAGACGGATAGACGAAGGGTTCGCGAACTAGGCAGACCCTACATCCCACCAACGCCTTCATCTTCAGACGCGTCAACTTTTGATGCTGTACTAACTATTACAGAAGAGGTCTTGAGGGACATCTGGGCTAGGCTACTTGATATCAAGCCTGATCTCATTGCCGCAGGTCATAGCTTCTCTGAGGTTGGGGGCGATTCAATCAAGACCATGTCACTGGCTATGGCGATACGCAAGCGGTTCGACCTCAACATTGGAGTACCGCGATTGGTCCGACAGCAAAATAGCTTGCGTGGACTTGCCGCCCTAATTGACGACCTATTGCGCGGCCAGTCTGTTGAGGAGCCGACGCAGCCGACACCAACTGACCTGGAGCGTGAGATAGATTTGCTTGTGAGCAAGATCGACTTTGGCCGTGCCGCTACTGGGTCGACGGTCTTCCTCACTGGATCAACCGGTTTCCTGGGAACTCAGATTCTCCATTACACACTCAGAAAGCGCGCATTCGACAAGGTTGTGCTACTTGTTCGCGACCTCGACGAACAGAAGGGGCTGCACAGGGTGATTAAGACGGCTAAGATCGCTGGGTGGTGGAAACAATCGTTTGCTTCCGCAATTGAAGTCTGGGATGGAGACCTCGCAGCCGAAAGACTGGGGCTGAACGATTCACAATGGAGCGCGTTGTGCGGCCGTCCCAGCGCACACGGCACTATCGATGCGATCATCCACAACGGCGCCAGGGTGCATTGGACCACGAGCTACGATGGTTTGAAAGACGTGAACGTTGGTTCTACGATACAGCTTCTGCAGGCCGCAATGGCCTCTCCTTTTCTGAAGAGCTTTGTCTACGTCTCAGGTGGTCTCATCACGGATAGCCGAACCTGGACGGAGGAAGAAGCAAGGATGGCTAACGGATACGATCAAACGAAATATGTGTCGGAAAGACTGGTGAGCGCTACTGCCACCCAAATCTGCAAGCCAGGCAAGACGTTCTCGGTCGTCAAACCAGGACAGATTATCGGGGACGTATACGCAGGTGTTGCAAATGCCGACGATTTCTTGTGGAGGGTCGTGATGGGTGCGGTCCGGCTTAGAGCCCGCCCAGTCGATTCAGACACATCGTGGCTCTCGGTTTCGGATGTTCGTCACGTCGCAGAGTCCATTCTATGGCATGCGGCAGGAAAGAGCCAGGAGCATTTCGTCCACATCAAGAGGGGAGTTTGGGTTAGTGCCTTCTGGGCTGCCGTCGAGGATCAATTACAACTGCAGCTGCGTCCAGTCTCGTGGGACGAATGGATTGAGCTTGCCAGGCAGGACATGGCGCAGGAGCAAGAACAGCATCCACTATGGCCGGTGCAGCAATTCCTGGGCGCTCTCGGCACTGAGATCGATGTCAACGATCATGAGAGTTACGAATGGGAAATGCGAGAGGTGCTTGCAGCTGCGCGACAGAACATTGAGTACCTTCGAGGCAACGGTTTCCTGGGAACCACCGGTGGAAGGCCGATCAATGGCAAGGTAATAATGAGGACCCGAAATGTACGTATGACGGGTCCAAAAGCTGTCAGCGCCTGATACAGACTCATGTTCGAGGATTATATATTGGCATGGGTAAAAGGCTAGCTGTCAAATACCATAAGTATCCACATCCACACATGAGCAATTGAATGCGGCAGTGAATTTCTGCGCTATACAAACAAAAAAGAGATGAATGGAGCACCTGTATGCCACCGGGGACGCCAAAGATCATTCAACATCTGTTTCTGATGGACGTGCACATCAGTCACGATCAGCAACGTAATTTTGGGTGAAGGTGATGTATTGTGGATGGCCAGCGACCCCCGTGGCATGCCAGGGTATCTACAACTGGAGGAGCGACAGGCAGCATAGCTGGCCTGTGGGTCCGTCAATAGCGTCTTCGTATACTCCGTACACCATTCCCAATAGAGCAAGATGATCATGACATAGATACACCATGGGCATGTATCACAGACACCCCTCAGACAAGTCAAAGTTTCTGTTACGTAAAGGGGCGCAAAGGCATGTGGGACCACGTTACATTGAGTGCCGGCCCAGGCAGGAGTCCAGGTATATGACGGGCAAAGCCGTTCGGGCCGTGCACGGGGGTTGGGGGCCGGGCGGCAACGCTAAGGATATACCGTGGCTTCGTGCGTACAATAGAACATGCAAGTACAATAAGTAAAACAGGCTTAATTTATAATCCCTGCATGTTCCGAAGACGCGGTTCATGAGGCGCAGCTCCTCCCTCTCAAGGACTCTCTGCCCCTCCATCACTCTACCCCTCCAACACTCTGCCACTTCATACCGCGATATTTGGCAACTGTTCCGGCTGGATAACGGCCTCGAATAATAGGCACCACCTTCATTCATCAGGAATATACAAACCTTAAGAATTCACAAAACCATCACCCCAAAATGGCCTCCTCAACTCTCCCTTCGAACGGCCGCCTCGTCAACATCGGCACTCACTCTCTGGCTCTCTACACTCATGGCCCAGAGCCCAGCAGCTCCAAAGATCCCGTCGCACTATTCATCTCAGGTGTAGCAAGCGATGCACTCAACTGGCAAGCCGTGGTGCGGCTGTTGGGTCCCACGCTGCGAAGCTACACTTACGACCGTTCCGGCTTTAACAACTCGGAGTCCTCGCTGCTCACTCCCTCGGCTGAAAACATTGCCGTGGAGCTCTCCCTTCTGATCGAAAAAGCGCCCATCCCGAACCCTCTAATCCTTGTGGGGCACTCCTGGGCCGGCGTGCTCACGCAGGAGTTCATCGCCCTGAAGGGAACTGACCAAATCGCTGGTCTGGTGCTTGTGGATGCCAATCATGAGACAGCGCCACTGGTGATGGACGTGAATGATCCTACTCTGTGGACTGTTGCCGCGGGGGTTGAACCATACTCTGCTTGGGGCCTGGAGGCAGAGCACAAGTTGACGCAGGAGGAGTGGGACGCATTTAGGGCGGCCGAAACAACCGAGAGGTACAAGCTGATTGAGCATAAGGAGGAAGCAGAGAACTACATGCCAAGTTTCGAGACCCTGCGGAAGAAGGAGCTGAGTAAGAAGCAGCCCCTGCTTGCAGACAAACCAGTTTATGTGATTGGGGGCATACGAAGCAGGGATTGGAGTGGATTGTACAACGTGGGCGTCGCTAAAGGGAACGGGTCCCAGGAGCAGAGGAGTTATGTGAGAGAGTTGATCAAGACGGTCGATGCGAAGAATGAGAGTCTCCAGAAGGAATTCTTGAAACTCTCTACGAAGAGCGAGCTTGTCTTCGCCACCGAGAGTGGACATTTTGTCCAGATGACTCAGCCGGAAATTGTTGTTGATGGAGTGAAATGGGTCCTCGATAACCAACCAGCATCTTCTTAGTGGCGAAAACATGTAACATCAACACTTAACACCCACATCTAATGAATGACATGTATATGAACAATGGTGGAACGAAGCTACGTCAGCAACAGACTTGTGAACTCGATCAGATTTTGTGACGGTTAGTCCTTGCATAATTCAGAATTCTAGGAAACACCCGCAACTCTAGATTTCACCAGGCCGTAAAAACATAACGTAGTGAGCGAGGAGAGTTCTGGAGACTGGCCGATAAGGGCACATTAGACAAGATAGAAGACACACTAAGGAGCCATGTGATTACTCAAGCAACATAATATCAATTGGCCGTATCTATTCTCTTTTCCAGTGCATTCATATTCCCTACAATCTTTTGACTCTTGTTCTTCCAAAATTTTCCATCATGTTATGATGCCAGAATTGTTTGCGATACATCCTTGGGACCACGAATTTTCTGGTTCAACCCGAGGCCTTGCCTCTGATCAGATAAGCAAGTTCGAAACCAAAAGTGGAGAACAGTAGAAACCCAGTGATCGATCCATATACAATGACCATGTTGGGATCATAGGCGGCAAACGACACACCGACACCGAAAACCGAACCCAAGGCACTGAAAAAGTTGAAAAGAGCCTGAACGATTGACTTCATACTTGCTGGGGCCCGAGAATAAGCAAGTTCAGTACCGGACACGATCGCAAGGATTTCTGCCCACGCGAGAAATACGTAAGTCGGCGTTTGAAGTCCGACGGAGAGGTCGTTAGGTATGTTTCCAGCAAGGCACTTCAATGGATGGTTGAAACATGGACCAGTTGTGTATATGAGGTGTTGGATCCCTGTGGCATATGCGATCGAAAGCGTGGCACAGAAGAGGCCCACACCAATCTTGTGCTCTGGCGAGAAGTTGATTTTCTTTTTGGCGAGCGTGGGATAAATCCAGCTTTGAAAAAAGGGCAAGAAGACCATGACGGAGATCGGATTCAAATTGTACATGATGTCGTTCGGGAGGCCGTGAGTCTGCATGGTGCCTGCTTGCGCTATAAGGGTACTATCCATGAGATTGATGGAGAGCATCAGAGCTGGGAAAGGAAGGCTGCTTGGCGTAAGTAGCTGTACCTCAGGTGCTGAATTAACGTGAGGAATAACTTACAAGACTAAACAAGCTCGGGCGGCGGTCTTTGCATCAGCTATTATGGCCTCATCTCTACTTGGAGGTGCAGAGCCGTCTTCTTCAGCAGACAATTGTATTGCAACTTCAGTCTGACCTTGCCTGGGATGGGTTGGGTTTCGGCGGCGACGCAATGCGCCAAACGTATCTGCGACGGCGTTTCCAGACGGTGGTATCGTTACTAAGAATTGGTCAGCGGTGGACGCATATTGATTGTCAGACGGCAACGGATCGCTCACCAAATTTCGTATATCCGACTTGGAAGATCGTTGCAGATGCGGCAATCAAGCAAAGGCAAATAAGAAAGGCAAACCCAAAGCCAGCATAGGCATACCTCTCTACGTTAGTTGTTATAATGCCGCACAAACCTCCAACGTTGATCATCCTGTTTGATCTTCTATCAGTCTCCGGCGCGGCAAGCTCGAGAGAAGGCATACCAGTAATTGACGTTCCATATAAACCGAATTGTAAGTTCACGGCTCACCATCGCTGACTTCCCATCCTTCAAAGTAACAATTTCAGGTTCCTCTTCGGGATACTGATCAACTGTTGAGAATCAGCACGCGTGAAGATCATATC
Organism: Trematosphaeria pertusa; assembly: GCF_010094035.1. Taxonomy (NCBI): domain Eukaryota; kingdom Fungi; phylum Ascomycota; class Dothideomycetes; order Pleosporales; family Trematosphaeriaceae; genus Trematosphaeria; species Trematosphaeria pertusa. Next base: position 2,182,284 of record NW_022987215.1, on the reverse strand, counting down.
ATCCAGCTCCCAATGCTTACTCAAGAATACTGTTATGTTGGGTTTCACGGTTCCTGTGCCAGCGCCGACGAGAAACATGCCAACTATGAAGCCGGGGAGGCCGCCGGTGCCGTAAATTCGCTGCGTGAAAGCTGTAGCAGTGACGATACTAAGTCCCAGTACGTAGATTCTGAACCATTAGTCCCCGTCTTAGGCTGAGCTGGATTGCTGCTGAACCTACAGAAATCCGACCTGAATTGTTTTGCGACGGCCGAGCCAGCAGTCCGCCAGCAGTCCCCCCACAAGAGGTGTGCTGTAGCTGTATATGAACCAGATATATACGATTAACACTGCTCTTGCCTGTCCTAGGCCAAGAGCTCCTGGGCGATGGGGGTCGTCCGGTTGAAGCTGGAGGTAATTCTCTGTGGGAGTTATGTTAGACTGATGCCATACGCGAAGGTAGTATACAGGGAAACATACGGAGGGGCTGGCTGAGACCATAGAATGCCGCTCTTTCCAAGAAATACAGGCCTTGGACGAGCCATACTTTGTGCGGGACCTGGCCTCTGACAGTTGGGAGATCTTGTTCGCTCGAGTTCACAGACTCCACAGGTGGGGACTCCGGCTCTTTTTTCTCGGACATGATGTTGTTCGGATGCCAGTATGTCGTCAATGAGCACTCAATCGGCTTGTGTGTGAGAGCACAACGGCAAATACAGCAGTGTTGCAAAGACAGGAGAGCAGAGAGCGAGAATGTACACACTAGTAGGCGGCTCTAGCAAGGAATTTCGTGCAGCACATAAAGGACAGGGGCCCTGACAGCTAGTTCGGCAACTTTTTCTCTCTGAATACATCTAATCAAACCCTTGCGTCACGCAATAATACGTCAGGGCCTCTGAGGCAGAGATGACAAAGAATAAGACGTTCGGAACACGGTAAACACGGAAAAAGAAGGTGCCTCGTGGAAGCCACACGGAGTCTACAGTAGCGCCGTGACGGCTGGCGGAACGGTGCCTCCCGCGTCCGCGTGTGGAATCGTGCTTACAGTTGCCTCTGAAGAGCTTAGCGTTGCCGCTAACCAGGAAGCTTAGCGCTGCCGCTAGACTGCGCAGAGCTTAGCGTTGCCGCCACCCGTACTGCAGAGAACTCAGCGTTGCCGCCAGGGCGTCTCATTTCCGGTGCTCAACCAGGTTCAGCATCCGTGGATGGTTGTGGGGCCGAGAACAGCGCGGTTTTTGCTGAGTCTGTTGCTGATGTAATACGGGCGACGAAAACGCCCGCCATTCTCTGCACCTACCCACCTAGTCATGCATTGTAGATTCCGTAGCTTGTTCAATTTGTAGTCATCGTCTCCTTGCTCGACATAAGGGAAGTGTGGGAGAAAACTACGTCAATTTCGCTTGAATCAAACTCCCCTGCCTGCCTCATCGGTCACTCCTATTGTGATGTGAGCTCAGATGAAAAATAAGCCATGCTCAAGCAATGTATACCTATGGTAGCTTGTGTTAGATCAGTGGTCTTCTGCTCGATCCAGCCTAGTTCCAAGCTACAGTGCCCGCAGGCTGATTCAGGCGTGGCGCTCAACGCAGAATGCCTCCTAGAGGTCGATTGCGGATCAATCTAGCATCGTGTTGCCTCAATACCACTAAATAGCGTTCCAGGTTTACGAATCAGATCAATTCAACTTTCTATCCAGTAGCGATGCATGCCAATTCACTTCAACGCTATCACTACGCCTCTCATTGGCTAGCCCAAGTACGCATGAACACAATCTCCGGCATATCGCGATTTCTGAATTCTTCGTCGACATCAAACACAATATCCTCTCCAGCACCCTCTGCTCCAAATCCAAGCCTCCTGTACACAACCCGCCCCATAGCTGACGCCTCAGTCGTGCACTCTAAATTCCCCCTCCGCTTCGCCTCCTCGAGGCCCCATGCTACCAGCTTTCCCGCAACACCTCTTCGCTGGAAAGCTGGGTCGACGGCACAGATATCGAGTGTAAACATAGCGGGCAAGTCCGATTTCGATTTTTCCCGGGCGAGGGAAACACGGCGTTTCCATAGCGCGCGATACATCTGGCTCGCGAAGCGCCTCTCGGTTGGAGTCAAAGTCTCGAGGCCAGCAGGGCTGTCCGTCGGCAAGTCTCCGTACCCGTCCACGAAGGAGAATTGAGTCCAGATGGCCGCGCCGACGATTTTGAGCCTGAAACCATCTTGGGAATCCCGCAGAGTTGCCTTCAAGATGACGGTATTAGAATGGCCCTCTTTATTCTTGGTTACGGATCGCCAGCGCTCGAGGAGCCTGGACGCGCCTTCTCTTTGGCCTTTAGGAGAGTTCCAGTTCGGATTCATGGCTATCCAGATCGATTCTTTGATTTGGCGACCAAAAGCTTCGCTAAAGCAGTGGTAAATCTGAGTGAAGTCATCGAGACTATCGACTGGTTGGACGAGTACATTGATCGACATTGTGGGTGAATGCTTCTCGGTCCAGAGGAAATGAGTATGAGGGTTGATTGCAGGGGACAAAGGGGTCATTTCAACTTTTAACTCTACTGTTGTGTAGTTTCTATCTTAATCACTACTGGCACTGTAAAAATAACTACAGCGGTCTCTCAAACGCTGCTACCTAGGTATTCAACTGCCGCTAGCCAACTGCCGCTACTGCTACCGCTAGTGCTCCTACAGATAGCAGCTGAAGTTCATCAGCCTCTTCCCGCTTATTCAGGCTGGCGCGCGGCATCGGGGCGGCTAGACGACAAGGGCTTGCCGAGCTTATAGCGGGTCGATAAGAGCGAGGTCCACCTTCCAAACCTAAGCACGGAAGTGTATGGGCCACTCACTTTGACTATCGTCGCAATCCCGAAGGATTCTCCTATTATGGCATAGTTTCGGGGCGAAACGAGGCCCCAGGGACTTGGAAAATGGTACGGTACCAAGGCGTGTGTTGGTCTCTTCGCACGTGGACGCCTTGTCTTTGCCCAGACCTTAAATACTCCGTTTGGTACTCATATACGACACATTACTTCTGGTCTGTTGCTACATATAAAGTCTACGCAAATTCAGTTTCCATCATCATTTACATCTAGAGCCGTCCGCCAACATAACGGAATCGATCGGAATCATGGGAATTTTGCCAACTATGGAATCCAAGGTCGGGGACGAGGTTCAACTTGACGCCAATGAATGGGCCCCGGAGGTCGCAATTTCGGGCGGTTTGGGGATCCTCTTATCTTCCTACCAACGAACACCAATTTCCTTATTCCACGTATGCACCAGTATCTCTGGGCAACTGTGGGATGCCAGCATTGCAGTCGATCAGGATTGCAGTGCGCACGACTTTCTCGAGCGCATTGGAAAATCTTATGAGCAGAGCACCGCATTCCCCGTCGCATCACAAACCTTCTGGTTGCGTACAGACAGCTTCGAGAACTGGACAACTACCAATGAGGGGGCTTCCGATCCACAAAGTTCTGCTATCCCGCGTCAGATCCTCTGCACGGTGAAAGAGTCACAAGCATCGCGTTCGCTGGTCCTGGAGATCAGCGGAGAGGCCTCTTCCGCTAATGCAAGATTTCTCAGTCAAATTGTACACATTACCAGACAATTGGTGGCTGCAACGAGTTGCGGACGGACGCTGCGCGACCTCAACTTGATCTGTGATCTGGACCGACGGGACCTGCAGCGATGGAACCAGCAACCCCCTTCAACCATAGCATCCACAATCAACGAGACGTTCAAACAGAGAGTGCTTGAGAGCCCAGGGTCGCAAGCCGTGGAGTCTTGGGACGGCGGACTTACATACCTGGAGCTTGACACCCTGTCCTCGCGTGTGTGCTCGCTACTGCTTGAGGCGGGAGCGCGTCAAGGAGATTGCATTCCTCTCTGCTTTGAGAAAACGCTCTGGACCGTGGTGGCGATGCTGGGCGTGCTGAAGAGTGGCTGTTCCTTTCTGCTCATGGATGTCTCACACCCCACAAGTCGACTACAGACACTATCTCAAGAATCCAAGGCCACCATTGTCCTCAGCTCTTCTGCTCAGGAAGAGAGAGCAACCAGTCTGGCACCCCGAACCTTTGTTGTGTCCGCTTCCTCATTGTCGGCTCCTGCAGGAAACGAGCAACATGAGATTCAAGTCAATCCCTCCGATGCAGCAGTTGTCATCTTTACGTCGGGGACTACGGGCACTCCTAAAGGGATTCAACTTGAGCATAAATCGGTGTGTTCCACACTAGCATTGGCAAAACTCTTTGGCATAAGCAGGAATACTCGATATTTCCAGTTCTCGTCTTACGCATTCGATGCCGCGTTCGGAGAGACCCTCATGACGTTGATGCACGGCGGTTGCGTCTGCATTCCTTCCGATGCAGATCGTTTGAACAATCTGGCAGAATCAATACGCAACTTCAATGCCAATGCGGTCCTTCTCACGCCTACCGTTGTGCGATTACTATCACCATCAGATGTTCCGTGTCTGACAACACTCATTGCTGGCGGAGAGAAGGTCACACAAGATATCGTGGGGCTGTGGGCAGACAAGCTGGACTTGATCATAGTCTACGGTCCTGCGGAAACTACTATAGCATGCGTCGCGAAGAAAGCCCATCCCGCAAGTGACGACGCCGTTCGGATTGGGTTTCCTGTCAACAGCCGTGCTTGGGTAGCGCGCCTGGATGATCCGAATCAGCTTGCTCCTGTAGGAGCTATCGGAGAGCTGGTGGCGGAAGGGCCGGGAATCGCACGAGGTTACATAAATAACGAGTCGGGAAATGCGGACTCATTCCTCGACTCTCCACCGTGGGCAAAAGACTGGGAGTCGAGCGTGGCCTCAATGGGACGGAGCTATCGAACTGGTGACCTGGTTCGGTACACCGAAGACGGTGAACTTATTTTCATTGGTCGACGTGACCGCCAGGTCAAACTTCGTGGCCAAAGGATTGAGCTCGAGGACATTGAGACTAAATTGAAACAGCATCTTCGACTCCCAGAAGCCAACATACTCCTGGAAGTACTTGATGTACACGGCACTGCCAATTTGGTAGCTTTTCTTCATCACCCCAGTATCAACGACACACCTGGACAGGAAGTTGACGGAGACACCACACAAATGACTGAAGAGATGGAGATGGAGATCGAAGGACTTCGTGCACGAATTTCAGAAGTGCTTCCCGCCTACATGTGGCCCGTCGCATGGATACCCCTAAAAGAAGTTCCCCTGGGTCCCACAGCGAAGCTTGACCGGCGCAAGCTCTTGAGCATAGGGAATAATTTCTACTCCAGATTGCGAACGAGTGATGAAGAAGACAAAGACCTATCGCCCATCGAGTCAGTACTGGCCCGGATGTGGAGACAACTTCTCCCATCTGCTCAGAGCCTCACGCCAGATGCCAATTTCTTCCAACTCGGTGGAGACTCACTCCGATGTATGAAACTGGTGGCGATGGCCAATCAGGAAGGTTTTCATTTGACTACGGAGACGGTGTTCAAAAACCCAGCACTATCCGCCATGACGACCGCCATGCAGGAAGTTCCTGCTGCTGCCGACGACGCGGATGAATCCCACCGAATCATCGCCCCAGCCCCATATTCACTTACACAAGACGATCCTTCTGAGATCTGGTCCTTGCTGGAAGAATACGGCCTTGGTCATGAGGAGGTCGCGGGTATTTTTCCTTGCACAGCTCTCCAAGCTGGGCTGTTTTCGCTATCGCTGGCGCTCCCCACATTATATTCGAGCCAGTTCGTATTCGATTTTTCGGGTGCTGTGGACATCGAACGGTTCAAGGCAGCTTGGGAGAGTGCGACTACTGCGTTCCCAATCCTGAGGACAGCAATCGTACCGTCTTCTTCCAGCCTCATGCAGGTGGTCCTAGGATGTTATGCGGAGTGGAATGAGGTCAGGCAAGATCTTGCCTCATTCCTGGCTGCAGACAAAGCGGTCTCCTTTCAGCCTGGTCAGCCTCTCAGCCGGCATTACCACATCCAAGACCCATCATCCGGCCAGTCTCATTTTGTTTGGACGCTTCACCACGCGGTATTCGATGGTTGGAGCCTGGAGTTGGTGGTCGATCATATCCGCCATATTTATTGCTCCCGCACAGAGATTGTGAAGCCAGCAGGAAGCTTCCAAGAGTTTGTGCAGTTCTGCGAGGGTCTGAACCGAGATGAATGTACTTCATTCTGGAGAGAGCAGCTCAAGAATGCACCAACACCATCATTTCCCAATTTCCCGAAGGCCGGGCATCTGGCAGCAGACAGATCCTGTTTGCGACACACCATGGCAGCCCCAACAGCAGCCACCACAACTACAACGGTTCTGGCCAGAGCATCGTGGGCTCTTCTCCTTTCGGAGTACGAGGGTTTGGACGACGTCACATTCGGAAACTCCCTTCATGGACGCAACTCCCTGCCTCCTAAGCTGCAGGATGTTGTTGGACCCACCATCACAACTTTGCCGATTAGGGTGAGAATTGACCTCACTCAAACCGTTCGCGGCTTCTTGGAAGGCCTCCAAGAGCAGTTCTCGGCCATGATCCCTTATGAACAATTTGGCCTCTCTGAAATCCTGGGCATAGATCAGGATGTCCAAAATGCCGCTTCGTTCCGTACTCTCTTGATTGTTCAAATCGATGATACCAAATCCTTGGAGGAACAAGGTATCAGGCTGAATGAACTCGAGAGATCCCTACACGAATATCCATTGGTACTTACGCTTATGCCTGGGAAGTCTCAGATTGAGATAGTCGCCACATTCGACGGCGATGTCATTTCACCGCCGCAGGTCCAAAGAATACTTGAACAATTCGAGCAAACATTTCACGAACTCAGCACGGTGTCTAGAGACACCAAAGTCGGCGAATTGGACCTCGCAAGTGAGGCAGACAAGTCAAGAATGTTTGAGTGGAACGCTACGCATCATAAGGCTTACGAGGTTTGCGTTCATGAGTTGATCCGAGAGCGAGTAAGACACTTCCGAACTTCGCCGGCAATCTATTCTAGAGAGGGCACCATGGATTACGCGACCTTAGACGGGCTATCTGACGGCTTAGCGGGAGAACTGGTGCGATCAGGTGTGAAGCCAGGCAACACCGTGGGTGTCCTTTTCGAGAAGTCACAGTGGGCTATAGTGAGTATTTTGGCCGTCATTAAAGCAGGCGCCGCCTTCGCGCCACTGTCACCGACGTATCCGCGAGCACGTCTCGAAGGTATTGCCAGCGATGCCGGTATCAAAGTCGTTCTCTGCTCTCCATTACAAGAGGAAGCGTTTCCCAATCCACCCTGGAGGAGTCTTGTCGTTTCTGACGACACAACATACTTTTTCACGCCCGCTGCGCAGATCCACGGCAAGGTTGCGACCCCGGACAGCCTGCTTTATATCCTTTCAACATCAGGAACTACTGGGACTCCCAAAATCTTTGGAGTACAACACAAGAGCTTCGCTACTGGTGCTATGGCTCGTGCGCCTTTGCTTAGACGTGGACCTGACTCTCGCGTGCTCCAATTTGCACCATACGCCTTCGACCCGAGTGTCGAGGATATATTGACGACGCTCATGTTCGGCGGTTGTATCTGTGTACCATCAGACGAGGATATCATGGGTGATATCAGCGCGTTTATGAAAACCGCGCGAGTCAACTTTGCCAACATCACTCCCTCTGTGGCCTATACATTGAAGCAGGACGAATTGCCGGATTTCAAGATACTGCTGCTCTCCGGAGAAGCTCCCGACCAAGCTCTAGTGGACAAATGGGACGGCATCGTACGAGTCATGAATGGATACGGGCCAAGTGAGTGTTCTGTCAAGTGCGCTATGAACTGCAACTTGTCACGCAACGACCCTAGGAACATTGGACACAGTGCTGGAACCAGCCTATGGATTGTGAGGCCCGAGAGCCACAACCGCCTCACTCCTCTTGGGGCAGTGGGGGAACTTGTCATTGAGAGTCCACATCTGGCAACAGGTTATATGAACCGCCCCGAAGCCAATGAGGAGAAATTTATTCTCAGTCCACCGTGGTTGCGAGACTTCCGAGGCGACCACATCACGCGCATGTATAAGACGGGCGATCTTGTCAGATATATGGAAGACGGCAGCATCTTGTACATCGGACGTGGGGATATGCAACTGAAACTACATGGCCAGCGGCTTGAGGGTGAGGAGGTGAGGCAACGCATTCAGGAATCGTTGTTCGACGCGCAGCTTCAAGTGATTGTCGATATCACAAGATTTGAGGGTCAGGATTCCGACGTTCTTGTCGCTTACCTGGCTCAGAAAGGAGAGTACCGGGGAGGTGAAATGGACATCGACCATGCACTACAGCAGCACCTGGCGGATATGAAGGAACATATGATTCGCCAAATCAGCACTTTCCTACCGAAATACATGATACCCTCGGTATTCCTAGCAGTTACGAATATCCCCGTCACAGCGAATGGCAAGGCCGACCGCCGCGCACTCAAAGCTTACACTGCGCGACAGCGCCTTGGGCCTCACCTGCTTCTTTCTGGAGAAAATACAGTTCGGCAACCTATTTCGGAAACAGAAAAGCTGCTGCATAGTTTGTGGCAAAAGCTTCTTGGATTGAACGGCGAGCAATTCGGAACCAATTCCAACTTCTTCGAGCTTGGTGGGAGTTCTCTGGCGGCAATCAAGCTGGCGTCTGCGGCACGAGAACTCGGACACAATCTTTCGGCACAGATAATATTCAAAAATCCGGTCTTGTCTGCCATGGCTAGTCAGATGGCACCTCTGAACGAGACAATAACATCGGGTCCATCCAGGTTCAGCCTACTGGGGAAAATTGATCGCAGTGTCCACCAACTAAGGAAAAGCCTTGTGGCTCACCATATCGAAGAGCAAGACGTTGAGGATGCATATCCCTTAACACGACAACAGCAACGTTACATGGAAGGTGAGATGATCTCGCCAGGAGGTACTACTCACCGGCACATCATGCAACTGCCGGCCAATATGGATTTGGTCAGACTTGAGACTGCTCTGCGGCGTGTTGTGCAGTCGAATGCAATTCTGCGGACTCGAATCATCTCGGTATCGTCACAATTGGTCCAGGTTGTGCTGAAAGAAGACTTTGCTTATCGCCACGTTGAGGCCTTGTCATCTCTCGTCTCCGAGGATCGAATGGTATCGTGGGGTCTTGGGAAACCGCTATCACGATTCAGCATCGTGGATGGTGGGCACTCTCAGGATAGATGGCTCGTCTGGTCAAGCGCCCATGTTGTGTTCGATGGCTGGTGTCGAAAGCTGTTGTTGGAAGAGATCGACTATGCGTATCACCACGACGATAGCCCGCCGAAACGGCCGCAGTACAACAGGTTCATCGAGTACGTCTACGGATTGGAAAAGGACGAAGCCGGCTCCGCGCTTGTTAGGGAACTCGAGGATAAAAGGTTCTGGAGTTACTTCACCTTGGACGGCACAAAGACCCCGGGTATGACTCACGTGTTGTCCCTCAGCATCGACTTCCAGGCAACTCTCCCAGCTGAACTATCCTACCCAACCGCGATGCTCACAGCTTGGGCAATAGTTGCAGCGCACGTCGAAGAACATGACCATTTCCTGTTCAACATTCTGTTGAGCGGTAGAGATGCCGATTTCACGGGAATCGACAAGCTCATGGGGCCTGTGAGCACAACAGCGCCTTTGGCCACCAGCATCAACCGTGACTGGACTTTCCGAAAGAATGTGCAATTCATACAGAAGCGAATCGACGAAGCTAGGAGTGTGCAGCACTTGATCCGACTCGGCGATAAGCTGGATCGGTTGCTAGCGTCTACCCCCGTTGTCGTCGTCCATCCTCCCGATGATTACGAGGAAGCAGCAACCAAGCACCTCGGACTGGTCAGAAGCCGCGTTGAATCGGTCCAGCGGTTGGTAGACACCATGTTCATGAACTTTTGCCTCCGGCCTAGCAATGCCGGGGTAGATCTTATCATGACGATTGACTCCAGCTTTTTCCCGGAAGATAACGCCGTTCGGTACTTCCGCTATCTGGAACAAGTTTTCATGCGTGTCTTTACTCAAGGGGGTCTCGATCTGACCATTGGGGACATGGAATTGGGCTCTAGTACACCTACGAGCCCTGTGTTGATAAACACTGAGATAGTGTGACGGGGAGCCTGAGGTGATTAGAGTAGAGCTATCTAAGTAAAGTAGTAGGTAGTTGTATCAATTAGTCGATTATTACTGCAGGCAAAAAGAAAACCCTGAAACAGCGGAGAGCTGCGTGTGATCGATTCTGTTCAGCAGGACACATCTGCCGTTCTTCTTCTCACCTCATACCGTTCAGTGCAGTATCAAAAAGTGACACCGATGGCGGGGTTGTTGGTGCGGCGTCTATGGAGTTACTCCGACTGATGAACCAGAGGGAGTTTATGCGTTGCATGCGAGTGATAGCAGTGCCTCGCACGGATAATCCGTATCGGACCCCAAATCCTCCCAAATATCTGGGTCTGAATATTGGAGGCACGGAAGCGTGACGCTGATGTATGAACGGTCTGTCCTCACGTGCGGGGCTGCGTTTCGTGAATGCCGATAGGCGTGACACAACATTCACCCCAACCAATCGCTTCGAGTCGAGGAAGGCGTAGCCGCCGCCAAGCCGTACCTGCAGAGCATCAATCGGATGGGGATCGTCCAAACCGTTGTTGAGGACTAATTAAGCGGGTAAGAAGAGCTTGGAATAGGTAGAGTCCTGAAGTGTGGGGTGCTGCTGTCGAATGCGGCCTTCCGCCGGTTACCCGGCCGCCCATTTTTAGTGTTTGGAAGCCCTCGTGCCGTACAGAGTAGTGCTCCTGCTAATGCATAAAGACGCTCTCATCCCCCATGGTTGATACGTCAGAGGATCCGGATCCACTCGAAACTCATTCTTTGCACTTTTCGATCTTCCAGGCTGTAACCCGTTGCTTAACTACTTTTAATTAATTTTACGTGCTGCGCACTACCATCGTCACAACATAAGTTACAAAATATCAAACATAAAAAAGACCTCGACCTCGCACACCAAAACTCCGGTTTCATCGACATCAATCAACACCGACAATATGCACGCCAAACTCTTCCTCACCACCTCTTTTGCGGCTTCAGTCCTCGCCGCGCCCCTTCCGGCCACCCCAATCGAATCACCAGTCGAAGATGTGGAGCCCTTGATGGTCCGAGATGCGAGGCCCAGCGCAGTCATCTCTCCGATCCCGGACAACATGAAGCGCGAAATCCTCGAGCGACTAGATGCCATGGCCCAAATCAAGCGTTGACGATCCCAACCCAATCGACAAGCGTGACCCCGAACCTAACCAAATCTTGGGAGCGGCCGGCACAAATGAGAAGCGTGAGCATATCGAGGGAGCGGCCAACACGAACGACAAACGTGAGCCTGAACCTGTGGGCACTGCAGGAGCAGCCAGCACGAACGAGAAGCGCCAGAAACCGGCCTAGCCTACAGCTACAGGCAAGCGGTCCAAGCGACAGAGCGTGAGTCCGAGGATAAACGTCTACTGAGGTGCAAACGACACACAGTGGAGGCAAGGATAACGTGGTTGAGGTATCTTGAATGCAGCTTCCTGCTTTCTCTGCAATCCTTGTCCTAATCTTTTCGTCTGACAATTATCGTGCTTTCCCTTCCTTTCCTGCTTCGTTTTTGAGCGGTTTATGCCTTCAGAAGAACGGCGGCTTGGAGATAGAGGTTGTGGAGCTTTCGATGAGGCGAGAAGCGTTGTTGAACTGTAGGTTACAATCTATGGATGTGACGACACTCCAAACTGCGAGCTCTTGTTATTGGAATCCACGATGTTAGGCAGCGATGGGCGACAGCCATTCATACCAAAATGTCACCCTATTTAGTCCTCTTGATGGAAGCATCCTCGGTCCTGCGTAAACCTTAGCAGGAACTTGAGTGCGAGAAGACCTTCCCTTGATTGTCGAGCTAACCTTGCAAGAAGTGTACATTCCACGAGACATTGAGAGATGCCCCACCTCGAGATCCGACCTCTTTCTACACCCCGCGCTTATCCTCTTCTGCCGGAACCATGATTCGCTCGATGTCTTATTCCAACCTCCGTGAAAGCACACCCATTACATGCGGCGTAGCGTCTGTTTCATCTGTAGCCGCCAACATGCTGTACAAGGTCTCTGTATGGCCAAACGGTGAACCGCCTCCAACGCCGTTTCGCATCAATTTCCGCCCGGTGTTGGTCATAGCATCACACTTCTTCTCTTGACACAATCCTTTGCGGCGTAGGCAATTTGTGCGCGTACGGCTCATGGTGACTGGAGGCTCGGAGCGGCAAGCCGCTCTCTGGAAATCGGTGAAAGGCGAACAACGAATTTGTTTCATTTTTGGAGCTCGTCTTTTTTTATAGCTACGTTTACAACGGCGATCGCTCTGTGGCTGCCATATTAAGCCTTGGAGTCATATTTCTCTCAGAGGAGCCTGGCAACTCATCTCCTTTCTGTACACACCCTCACGGCACGATCAAGCAAGTACTATCGATTCGGACGTCAGCACAGGTCGGCGCCGGTACTCTGCTAGACGATGTATACATCTCCCCGCTCTCCATTCGGGTCTCAGAACCCCAAGGTCCCGATATATCTCGACACTCGCGACGAACATGGACCTCAACCGCTCGGCCAAATATCTGAGCATACCTGTCCTACCGGCGAAACTAGCTCGAGAGAACAGCCTATTCACTGTATCACCAAATCATTGCCTGCAGTTCCACTCTCCCGTCGCGATGTCTCGCTAGCTACTCCTTCCTACCGCTCGGTTGTTCCGTCTCCTCTTCCCTCGAGGAACTTGCCAATTCCCGGTCTTAGTCTGCAAACATCACGCCTTGGATCGCGGCCTCAGCGTCCTCGTCCTGTCCTTCGATATGATGAAGAAGGGAGGCCACGCTTGCGATTTCGTCGGTCAACTCTTTCTCCAGTTTCACCAAGCACAACCATAAGCGACGTTGATTTCGATCGGAAGAGTCGTACCAGCGGCGCTTCGATTCCTAATACACCAGAGGATGACACCAATTACATTAGAAAGAGCAAAGTGGGGCTTGGCATTCCAGACGCACCCTTCCACCCCGATCCCAGTCCGATACGGTCCCCAGAGAGTGAGAAACTCGCCAAGGCAGAGAAGGGCGCTTTTACAAAAGCATCACCCAGCATTGCTGAGCGTATCGAGCAGAAACTTTGGAAATACAGCGCTTCTGGCAACATTGCAAAACGCTGGCTTTTAGAAATTATTAGCTGGTTGCTAAGCGCATCGTGCATGGCGGCTATTATCATCGTACTTTTCGTTCTTAAAAACAAGCCGGTACCGAACTGGCCTTTGGGCTTGACACTAAACGCCTACATTACGGTTCTCTCTAGGGTTGCCTGTGCCGCCCTTCTCCTCCCAGCTTCGGAGGCTCTTGGTCAGTTAAAATGGAGCTGGTTTCAGGGTGATTCAAAGAAGATGTGGGATTTCGAAATTTTCGACAACGCGTCTCGAGGCCCCTGGGGATCATTCTTGCTTCTCGTCCGCACAAAAGGCAAGAGTCTAGCTGCGATTGGTGCAGCCGTTACAATCTTTGCGATGGCGCTTGATCCGTTCTTCCAGCAAGTCGTCCACTACGGAAAGCGCTGGGAGCTCCAAAAATTGCCCAGCTCCATTCCGAGGGTTACACGCTATGATCCTTTCTTAGCCCGAGAGATGAGATTTCAGGATAACGCAACGGTCATAAACCCCGATCAGGATATGAAAGCAATCGCCGACAAATTCTTCTTTGGTTACGGAGTTCCAGAAATACCATTTGGCAATGGAACACGTGCTGAGATACCGCTATCCTGCCCATCCAGCAACTGTACATGGGAACCCTACGAGACGCTTGGCGTCTGCAGCAAATGTGAGGATGTAGCCGATATGCTAGAGTTCGGTTGCCTTTCCACGCGGCTGGACTGGATCCGAAGCGCCAATTCGTATGACCCCTACGAAAATGGGACCATGTGCGGGTGGTTCTTCAATGCAACCGGCGACAAACCGGTGCTCATGTCAGGTTACCAAGTAGATCCCGACACGAACCAATCTTCTGGCGAAATCCTTACGACGCGTGCTCTGCCACTCATTACCAACATCAAGAGAACACCCTTGTTCGGCGGCTCTATCAACTTCAAGGACGTCCGAAACCCGATCGCAAATTTTGTGGTAGTTACGCCTCCGGTTGGACCGGACACTAAAAGCATGCTGGACAGTATCTTCAAACACGAGAAGCCAAAAGCGACCGAGTGCATGCTGTCATGGTGCGTCAAGACAATCCAGTCCTCGTACCATCTGGGCACATACAACGAATCCGTCATACGCCGCTTCATCAACACGACCGCGGGCCCGTCCCCATGGGTCGAAGTCCCAGCCAAGCGACAAGACATTCCGGGCGCCACAGAGGAATTGTATGTGCAAAATATCACCGTCGATCCGCGCGCTGTCGACGGTCGTGGCAATACATCGGGATATGGAGCTTCGAACGACACGGCCTTCAACATCATCAATATTTTTGATGATTATCTGCCTGCAATGGCGACAACTGTCAACAACCAGACTGAGATATTTGTGAAGTACAAGACTTATGAGACAGATCCTTTTCTACGAGAATACTCCGCACAACCATTTTCGGCATCAAGGGACGTGGGAAATCACATAGAACGGCTGGCAACAACCATGACAAATCTGATGCGCACGTCGAGCAAGGAGAACGCTACGGGCCAAGCTTTCAGCGAAGAAACTTTTGTCCAAGTCCGTTGGGGCTGGCTGTCTCTGCCTGTCGGCCTACTCCTACTGACATTTATCTTTCTTCTGGCCACTGTTATACGGTCATGGTTGGAAAAGGACCAGGTGGGGATTTGGAAAACTTCAGCCGTCGCAATACTGCTTTACGGCCTACCCGATGAAATACAGAAGAATATCATGGCCTCCCAGGGAGATGGTAGCCACGGTACACCACGATTCAAAGCAAAGCAGCTGAAAGTCAAGATGCTACCCAAGCAAGGCTGGCGAGTTTCAGGGAACACAGCTACGCCAAAGCCAAAATTCGAACCCCCTCCTGGCTGGATATGACCGATCACGAAACAGAAGAACCTTACCAAGTATATGCGTATCGTGCGCATCGCTACAATGTAATCAACGAACTATTTCGATACTGTTACCGTCACTACGATGAATGTCGTGCCTGCGATAATTGTGCTTTGCAGTGAAAGATTCCTTCTGCAGCTCACAATTCTACCCCGAGCTTATACCGAAGCACACGTGGACTTCCAAGGCTAGTCATGGTTTTCTCTGTGCCGATTTCGAGGTCGCTTCGCCAGATGCACCCGTGTACACCTCGTCATGCTGCGCACTCCACCCGACTGAGATTAACCCTGCGTTCACTCACAGCATCGGCAAAATCTAAATGTTCCACTAGTTGTACGGTCCTGCCGTTTCCGTTCTACCAGGAGCCAACTTGGCACAAACTTTCCGATGTGCACATGGGTGCTATGTCAAGACACAAAAATTACCGCGATATTGTAGAGAACCTAGTTGTCGATTGTAGGGCCGCGAGTACCTAGGTAACCTACTGTGAGTTGCCGTTTTACAATCTAAATATTAACGGAAGAAAGGCAGGAGGGTTCCCGGTTCTAGCTTAGCTATAAACTTAGTATAACTATACAAGAAGTGTATTTCTCGCGACCATGGTAACACTCACAGGAGGCATTAGAACGACTAGGCATCTACTTCATTGTCACCTTCACCATAGCTCTGTGCAGCCTCTTTCTCGTTGCGCTCGTAGCATAAACAGAATGCGCAACTCTTATCTCTTAACAAGCCTCGACTATAGGATAAAGACTATTCGGATACCTAGGTATAGAACCTAGCTTCACACCGAGAAGAGATATGCTAATCGGATAGAATAAGATGAGATAGGGAGCATTTCTAAGACGATCAAGCAGAGAGTTGAGGAAGAGATGAGATATGGGTTAGGAAACTACCTGAGTAAATTGAGCAAGAGGGAAGGAGTTAAGTTATAGAAGACATAAAGGGCAAGATCGCAATTCATCCGGTTCTATGAAGGCCTTCTAAAATCTATATGCTCGCCGGCCAGGATTAAGAAGGGTACAAACACCGGAATCTTGCAATCTAGACAGAAAATCCCCATATAGTTGCCATCTAGCGGCCTTCGCGCTGTCTTCCATTGTCTAATTGAAACACCATCGCGTATCCCGACCTCTAGAGTTCCTAATGGCAAATCTTGTAGGTTAATGGGCCCACTACCAGGGATAGAGGTGTTTAACAGCAAAGACATCGAGGTTGCTCACTCGGTAATTTAAGTTGATGATCTCCGAGTTATCTTGCGTGACCTGGCCTGGGGGTTGGAAACCTGGCCAACGTCCCTTCCACATCGTTAACGGATGGTTCTGGACGTTTCCCTCTTGCCGGGACGCATCGAAGCCGTGACCGGAGGCGTAGTGCATGATAGAGGCCACATCGTAGAATGGACCCTCTGCTACGTGCCACACGTAGTCCTGGCCGTGGTACGTCGACTTTCTGCTCTCTTTGGAGAAGTTGGGAGGGCCCGCGAAGTTGTACTTCCAACCAAGCGTCTCCGATGTGCACACTTCGTCCATGGTATGCTGACCTTGTTGTTCGACCAGCTGGCGAGCTTGATTATAACCGACCAGGTTGCTACACTCGAAGTGAACGTAGTGATCCCCTATTCTCGTCGTTAGCTACGCTGACTGTTGAGAACTATTACGGAATGCTCGCTTTGCCGGGGCGACTTTGCGTCGGCTCCGCAACGTTAGGGAGTACGGGAGGCAGTAACTTACGGTCCGATCGCTGGTGCTCATGCAAAAGTCCCCACACATGACCTAGTTCATGCGCTAGGAGTGGCACCGAGAAACCGGAGCCACCTGCGCTCGGGTGAATGTTCACTTTGTGCCGCCCGGCTGCGTTATTCAGGGCAGGAAGGGTATACCCAAGGGTTGATTGAGCAAAGACCCCAACATCTTCACCGATAATTACAATCGTTTCAGTCGGCAGATTCGCGCCATGGTTCCAGTTTGCTGGGGTTGAACCACCGGCTAGGTCTTTGTAACAGTACTTCCACTCAACTGCGGGGTTCCAGTTAAACTCTTGGAAGATGAGCCGATGACCGCGTGAGTGGCCCGGATTCTTGATCCCAGTTTTCCAGACATTCCATGCTTGATCGATCTGCACGAATGAGGTCCAGGTTAGTTGAGGTTCTGAAGTAGAGGGAGCGGAAGGAAGTCTAACGGACAGTACTGGCACAAGCCACTCGCGAAGGCATCCAACACGCAAAGGCAAGGCTGGGGGATCCGAGTAAGTATCCCGCGACGAACGTACCAAGATTTTAAAGTTTTGCCGATCATCCGGTGTGGCAAAGCAGTACTTGATGCGGACAATCCCGTCGGAATCGCGTGGCCAGGGCTGGATCGGATTCTGAAAGTGGGAGGCCGCCTCCGTCCAACCTAGACCATTTTCCAGCATGGCCTCTTGAATGAGGGCAGCAGTGTCGTTGCCGGCGAAGCGGAAGTTATTGAACGGTGGAGGGCACGCACGTGCTGCCGCCGCGAGGACGGTAAGGAGGAGGAGGAGGAGGAGACGCATGTCGACGGTTGCGCGCACCTGTGGGGTGTCCGGTTGAGCAGATGGTAGATGGCGACATAAGAGCCCCGCGGCAAAGTAGAAGCCCAGCGAGGCAATGCTGAGTGAAAGAGATATGCGCGCCGATTAGATATGGCCTACTCATGACCTGATTAGCGGGCGGAAGAGCACGGGACAACGCGGTAGAAGGCCGCCGAAGTGAGGGAATCCAGTTTTCTAGCGGCTGCAGGTTGACATTATCCTCCTATAAACAGCACAGTTTTCACTCGGAGTCTTCAGAGTCGTCATCATCCTCCCGGTTCTCCTGGTCAACCTCAATCCCCATACGCTCTAACAGGGCGCCCTTCACCGATGTCGAAATCTTTACAACCCAGAACTTTTTTCCATTCGGCAGAAAGAGCTCGCCCCTCCTGCCGAAGCAGAAGTTGGCAAGCCCACCAGGGATGATCACTTTGCCCAGGAGTACGCCGCCCGGATTCCACACGCTGAGTCCATCGGCACATGCGACATAAACATTTCCTGCCATGTCGCACTTCAGGCCATCGGGTACACCTACGTCGGCCATGGCAAAGACTCGGCGATTGGTGAGCCATTTAGATTGGCGGCGCTCTTCAATATCGTACGCGTAACTGAGAATGTAATTAAGCGCTGTATCATGGGCTACGCTTGGCCATGTATACTTACA
The DNA here is from genome assembly GCF_010094035.1 of Trematosphaeria pertusa. Classification (NCBI taxonomy): domain Eukaryota; kingdom Fungi; phylum Ascomycota; class Dothideomycetes; order Pleosporales; family Trematosphaeriaceae; genus Trematosphaeria; species Trematosphaeria pertusa. The sequence continues at coordinate 2,163,979 of NW_022987215.1, read as the reverse complement.
TGGTTGCTGGCTTGGTGAAGTCTATCTTCCCATCTCCGTGTATGAAGTCCGTGTCCGATATGTAGCATATCTTTTCGTACGGCGAAAAGCAGATTCCACTTGGGCGGCCAAATCCGTCAGCCATGACTCTCACGTCTCCCGTCTTAGGATCGAATCTGTAGACCTGGTTCGGAAGCTGGGGAGGAGGGCGTATACCCTGTTCATGTCCATAAACCGGATCCGTGAACCAGATCGAACCATCTCTCGCCACTACCAGGTCCTTGATGGAGTTGAATGGGCGACCATAGTAGTTGTTGAGCAGAGTTCTGGTCCTAAATGGAAAGTCACCCTCCATATGAACAAGACCTCCGGAATTCTTGAGGTCGCCCTGAGCGCAGAAAAGGATCCCATCCTCGTGATTTATACCTCCGCTTGCCATCTGCACTTCGGTATGTACTTCGTGTCGTGCCCAGGAGCCGTCGGGCTTGCGTGATAATTTGCTGATGATGACTGCTTTCGAGTCTGTTCCTTCTCTCCAGGCCGGTACAAACTGATTACTGGCGACGAAAACGAAGTCGTTCTGCGGAAAGTAGACTGGGGCACGATGCGCGAAAGGGAACTGCTCCTGGTAGACCATCTTAAGGTCGGGATTGTCTCCCAGGATCTTATTAAAATCATTGTTGAACACTAGGAAGGTAGGCGTGTCCAGTGGGAATGGGTAGCGCGTCGTTGACACTAGTCTTTGATTGAGAGGCACGTTGATTCGCTTTGGGAACATTAGTCATAAGACGCAAAGAAGGCGAGGGATGCTGGCCTTAGTACTGTTTCCCGTCGCGGCAGGGGGTGTAGTTAGAGGAGCTTGAGGTGTCTGGAGCAGTTGAGGAGTTTGCATAAGTGGGGAATTATGCATATGTGATGCTGGTGTTTGCTGGAGCCGGGGCGTCTGAGATATCTTTGGGCTCCCTGGAGGAGTAGAAGAAGGGATATTTTTAGGCTCTTCGTCGCTTTTAGCTCGCGGCAGCAGGAGGCGCTCATTGAGCCTGTCGTTGATGGGGTGGTTGTGCTCGTTGTTGATAAGTTGGACGTTCCAGCCACCACCAGGATTCCGAATCATCTTTGCGCGCCAGGGGCAACCTGTCATGCGCGTGGTGGACTTTCTGATCCCCTTGGATTCCTTGACATATTTCTTCGATCTAGCGCACTGCAGCACCACCTTTTGGACCGTCTTATCTGGCCCGCTGCTGGTTTGTTTGCCGCGCGAGATGCCGATGCCGTAGCCACACTGTCCAAGATGGACCCTTATTTGCTGAAGGCCATCGTGATAATCATCGGCGGAGACGAAATCCGGAAGAGGCCTGGATGTAGGCATGGCGGTGTTGGGGCGGGTGACGAATAGTGGGGTGTACGAATATGTCGCGCTTGGGTGCGTATAGCGTCGGACTTTTGTCGGCCCGACGCTAGACGGCGTCCTTAATCTCTACTTGCAACGCTTTCCTATCCACCCGCCATCACAGCCTCAGCGAACTGTCCACCTTGGACACATTGATGCGGCTTGTTCAGCATTAGTTTACATCGCTATGCGGCTCACCTTTCGCAGTGATTGCGGAAAACCCTTGGGCTCGGACATATCCTGATATTGTCTTAATTCATTGCTGGAGCCTCCGGTGCCTGCGGTGTCTTCACGTGGCGTAGAATAGAGCAGTAAGGAACTGAGTCGCTCGCTATATGCCGCTCGTATGCAACTCGGGAGCCAGTTGTACTGTGGTAGGATGCGGAGAGACGCTTTTGCGTTCTCTTGGCATGACGCGTGCATCTCCAGTTTATGCCCTCGTCATCCATTTTAAGACTTGTCTAGTCACGGTAAGCATGCGGATATGCCTTCACCTGCACGTCACTTTTGTACTTATTTCCTATTCCTCGGTGCTCTCGGGCGCCGGCTTCCCTACTCCTTCCACCGCTGATCTCATTCTTGTGCGTACATAAATATGACTTGTTCAAGGGCTCTTCTACGTTCTGCCAGTTCTCCTCGTCTGCTACAGACTTGCACGAAAAGTTTCCGCCCAAATTCTTCAGCTTGCTTTGCTGGTCCCCGTTCCAGACCGTTTTCGATTGCTCCATCTCTCAAAATGCCTGAGCACCTTACCCACGACGAGATCAATTCGCAAACAGATCCCTCGGTCGCGAAGCAGTATGACTCCAGCACCCCTAAGGAGCAGCAGATCAAGGACTTCTTCAACATGGTCGATGGCAAGAAGATTGCAATGTTAAACACGTACAGGAACGGAGTTGGTCAGTTCCGCATTGCCCTACCCTGCAATATTTCCTTCAGCATGAAGGTCCCTATAAAATGGGAATAAGTATGTTGCTTGAGCTCAATCTAACAAATCCAGGCCCTGTTGGCAGATCCATGGCCGTAGCGAAGCGATCTGGACCAGACATCCTCTTGCTCGCCAACCAGCACTCGCAGAAATTCCAAGATCTCTCCCAAAACAAGGAGGTCCAAATCACCTTCCAAGACAGCAAGACGCAGGACTGGATCTCTATCTCCGGAACCGCGACGACCGTCTCGAACTCCGACCCGCGCATTAAAGAGCTTTGGTCAAGGGGCATCAAAGCCTGGTTTGGTGATCTCGGTGACGGCAAGCACGATGGCGGGCCTGATGATCCCCGAATGGCGCTCATTGAAGTCAAGGCGAAGTATGCCACGTATTATCTGACGCAATCGGGTACGCTGGGGTTCATCAAGGAGGTTGGCACTGCAGCTGTGACTGGAAAAGTTGCTGAGACGGGGGTATTGAGGGAGCTTCATGAAGCGGATCTTGAGCAGGCCAGAAAGATGGAGTGAGTTTCTGCTCGAGCATTTTTTATTGCGATGATAACATTGGAACTTTGGTATAGTTTGCCTCTATCGAAGCTTTGAAGTGCTTTCCCACTCTACATGGTAGAAAAAACCTTCGATGTAGCTACGCTAAATCATAGTCAATTGAACAACACTAGACATCCTCTGCGCGATTTAAGAGGGCGTTAACACGATATCACGTGCGCGCCTATTCAGGCAAAATCGACTACGGCACTAACGGCGGTATTGTCCTTCCGTCAATTTACATTGATGAAGTCTCGCACTTCTAATTGCTTTTACGGTACCAAATGTGACCATGGCGTGCAACAGTGGGCTTTTTGACGAGTTTATTGCTCCTACTTCCAATTTATATGAGCTAGCGTGTATTCTCCGTACCGTTTCCTTCTTTGATCGATCGAACGTATGGGAATCCGTTCGAGACATCCATTTAAGCCGCTATTGCCCTAACTTCTAAGCTCTGGGTCCTTTAATCATTGTTCGCACTAGAAAACGAAGCGCAGATACATTTTCAGACAGCGGACGCTATTCGTCCTGGTCTTCCCCTACACTGCTACCCTACCCCTTATCCTAGGATAGGCTAAATTTGCCACCATTTCGATCATGCAGTTAATGTCCGTTCTCTTCGTCCTTCTACAGACCGCCCTTGCTCTACCGAACGTGCCGCGCATACCACCACTACCACCCAGCCAACTCTACATCGCAGACACAGGCGTAGGCCACCGCAGCACCCCCGTAACCCGCTGGCGGACATCTCTGCGTCGCCTTGACACCGATGGCACCAATGCCGCCAAACTCCGAGAATTCGGTCCCACAGGATCCCCAGGCTCGCCACCGGAACCCATCGGCGCGTATGCCATGACGTCCAACCCCTCGACGCAACAGCTGTACATCGCTACCGGTGAAGGCATCATCCGCACCGAACTCGACGGCTCAAATCCCACACCCATCATCAACGAAAGCGCAAGCGCACTCACGATTACCAAATCCGGGACACTGTACTACGGGACTCAGACTACAGGGCTGATCAAGCGCGCGGACCTGGATGGAAAGAACGCGGAAGTCTTCCTCAACGTCTCCCAAGGCATGAACTTTATCGGCAACCCGCCGTCTTATTCATACTCGAACAGCTGGCCATCCGGTCTCGCCGTCGACGAGGAAAGCCAGCTCGTCTACTGGAGCGCAAATCGCGACCTCGAAGCGGGCTCGATCCGGCGGTATCCTCTCCGCCCGGTGCCGTGTCTGCAGAGCCAGTGCGAAGAGCTGCTTGTTGATTGGATAAGTTCGCCGGGCCAATTGCGCATCGTCGACTCGCATCTCTACTGGGCTGAAGAAGGCCGCTGGTACAATTCACCCACGTCTCTCAAGCGCGCTAAATTCCCCACTACGCGAGTCAGCGGGCCTGGGGCAGTACCTGTTCATACTCTGATCCACTCCAATCAGAGCAAAGTCTTCTTCGAGGCAGATATGACGGGGGAGGTGGACACGCTGAAGATTACGAGCTTTGCGGTAGATGAGCGCACGGGACGGTTGTGGATGGTTTTGATGAGCGGGCTGAGGACCATGTTTGGGAAGGTGGTGGAGCTTGTGGGGGGTGCGGATGCGGATGGAGATGGGCTGCTGGGGGTGCTAAATGTAAATGTTACGGAGGTAGGTTTGCCGGTGGGATTGGAGTATGTGCCGTAGCATGTGAGATACTCAAGGCCATGGCCATGGCAATGGTCGCGGGTCAACGAAAAAGTTCTGCTGTTTCTATTGAGCTGAAGGCAGGATGTGTCTTTTGGTGTAGGGGACGCTGGAGTCAGAATGCGGTGCCTAACGGAGCAACGTAAACAAAGGCGCTAACGGGTAAACAGAGGAAAGAAGAGGTAGAGTAAAGAAACCACCTGCAAAGTGGGTGCAATGCTTATGGATTCTATAGCATATTTTAGGGGGCAGAATAGTGTAAGTGAGGAAGAGAAACAGAAAGGGTGACCCCGCGTCATGGACGCGTCGTTAACTCCGCGCTAACTCCGCGCTACGTCCCGCGCGGCGAGATCGCTGCCTCAACTTCACTTTCTCATCGCTCTTTGCAGACAGCAGCTACTCAAGATTCACCACTTTTGAGCCCCCGCCTAGGTTGAGCGGCGGGCGCCCTTCGTGGCTTGCTTCTAGCTCTTCTCTCGTTGAAAACCCACCCCAACCGTACGCCACCCGCCTCTGCCGAACCGCCCGACGAAATTCGACTGCGCGCCTGCCCACAATGCCCCTCGGCTTCGAGCGCATAAACGAGCGCACGCAGCGCCCCAATGCCCTTATAAACTTCATCAAGCCCCTCCCGGGCTCGGCCGCTGAGGTCGCCGAGAACATCCTCAACCGCGTCGCCGCTGTCTGCTACCCGTTCATGAAGTCGCACATGATCCTCGTACAAGCGCTCGAAGAGTTCCCCTACAACACCGAGTTCGTCGGCCGCAACTTTAATGCAGGAGAAGTGATACAACTAGTGCTGAGAGACCGGCATGGGCGGTGGCTGCCGCAACGGATGGTGGAGATGGTCATGGTCCACGAGCTGGCGCATTGCAAGCAGATGAATCACTCCGAGGCCTTTTGGAAGGTGAGGGATGCGTATGCGGTGGAGCTAAGGGTGCTGTGGGCGAAGGGGTATACTGGGGAGGGTTTGTGGGGACGGGGTAGAAACCTGGCGAACGGCGCTGTGCAGCGGGAGAGCGTGGACCCGGGAGATGTGCCAGAGCACCTTTGTGGTGGAACGTATGGCAGGAGGTCTAAGAAGAGACGGCGAGGTGGCAAGACGAAGGAGACACTGTCCTATGCAGAGAGAAAGCAGCGGCGCATTCTGAAGAAATTTGGCGCGGGCGGCCAGGCGCTAGGAGCGGACGACGGCACCAAAGTCAAACTCGAGGGAGGTGTTGCGAAGAAAGGAAAGCCCAAAGTGGCTGGGAGTGCGCGTGGCAGAGAGCTCAGAGCCGCCGCAGCGCTAACACGCTTTGAAACGGTCAAGAAGGAGCCTGAGGTGAAGAAAGAAGAGACGCCATCGGATAGCGAGACTGAGGACGAGGATACTGGCGGAGAGGATGCTGCCATTGACGTCGACGGCACCAAGATGACAGACGACAAGGGTCGCGCTCTGGTCAAGATCTGTGAAGAGGAAGACGACAAGGACGAGGATGCAATGAGGGAGCTTGCGGAGATTGAAGGTTTGGGAGCTCCCAGGACGAAAACGAATAAATCCCTTCAGCCCCCTTCCGGAGCATCTTCGCAGCCCAAGAAACCCGCAGATCCACCGCCAGCGCCCGCAAAGGAAGCAAAGAAACCCGCCCCAAGCGGCTCTGCCCCCTCCCGCTCTTCAGCACACGTCGTACGCCTCGACGAAATATACAAGCGACGCCCCTACTCTCCTCCAGAACCACAAACTGCACCCACCAGAGTCGCCTGCGCCATCTGCTCGCTGATCAACGAACCGGCCTCGATCACATGCATGGCGTGCTCTAACGTGCTGAACCCACTTCTGATGCCGAACCACTGGAAGTGTAGAAGCGCGGCATGCAAAGACAGTAACTACGTCAATTCCAGCGACGCCGGCAGGTGTGGAATCTGTGGGGCTGCAAAGACGGCAGAATGAACAGTGGTACGATAAGAAACGAAGTTAATGCGTACATGGTTACGAAGGCGCAATTGAAGCAAGTCTAGGATGACTGGCGAATGGCTGACTTGCGGACTGGGTGGATTAGTGCTTGATACACCGGGTTTTGTCCTGGCGCAATATACTTCTTCGTGAGTGATTAGCACTTGAGCATAACTGGGTAATAGTCGGAATCGCATCATCCACTGGATCTAACTAGCTTTGTGAGCTTAACTTATGTTTCTTTGCTTGAGTATACGGAGCACTTCGGCAGCTTGAAGGGAGCCTTCAAAGCTCGATTCATCCTTGCGCCACTAATCTCGCAGTGCGACCTAGTGTTACCCTCCCATACCGTCGCCATCTAGCTAATAGTAGTGACTGCTCTCTTTCCGACCGACACTTTTTAATGCGCGGTCTCGCGAATCATACTCCGGTCTTGTCGGTCTTGGATAGTCTTCCTAATTCAGCCTAGCGCCGCCAAGGTTACAGGAGCTTGTGGCAGGTGAACCACAAACGTCAGTGAGCTCTCCGCACACACGAGCACTTCCGAGCTATCCCCATAACACCACCGTTACACACTTCTACGACTGCGATATCCCCATAAACGATTAGTACCCCTTTGTGAACGCCATACGGGCCATTGATGTCAATGGCATCCCGAGTCTTCGCTCCGGCCGTCCGGACAGCTACCCGCAGCGTCCCTCGACTCCATGCGCCCGCACGCGGTTTCCAGACAAGCTCTGTATTGAGGCAGGAGGCGGGTGCTGCGCCGATTAAGAAGCCTATTGGTGCTTTTCGGGGAGGGTGAGTGATGCGCTCACTTACTCTGTGGACTCTAGAGCCCCGGCCTAGAGTTTGCAGCATTCTACCTACGTCGGTCAAGAGGGAAGCTATCAGGGCTGACTGAGTGCTCCGCAGACTCTTCGGTTTCCTTCTCGGTGCGACGACCGCCGGCGCAGGCATGTACTACTACGTCGTCGATGAATACCGCGTCTCGAACGAGCTTCTGCAGGAAGATATCTACGTACGTCTACTAGAACCTTCTTGGCGTTTCGGGTGCTGTCCGGGCATTTCGAGAGACGAGAGGGATTACGGAAAGGAGCTAATCTATGAGTAGGCTCTCCAGGCTGCGGTACAACGGATAGAAGGCTACGTGAAGACGCTCGAGGAGAAGGTCGCGGCGAAGAAATAAGGAGCTGAAAGGAGACACTCTCAGGATGTACTAGCACGATGGAGGAATGCCTGTAATGGTACAAGGGAAAACCAGTCGGACAGGTATGGAGGAGGATGTATATTATGATACCGCGGATCTCAGCTCATCCACTCGGTCGTGGGTCTTGGGCGGGCTAGCAATATACCAAAGCGTCTCTTTTCGGACTCTCCCTACTGACCGTTATAGGCGAAATGTGGCGGCGCAGATAAGTTTAGCTCCAGGCCTTTCCGTCGAACCACGACCGTACCAGTGGCCTCGCGAGTTTGCGTTTCAGCGTTTCCACAACTAGGCTTGGGAGCGACGTCGTCGAGCTATTTCAAAATACCAAAGCGAGACTGGAGGAGCCCGCTATTGTGTTAAAAGGCACGTACCTGTATTGAGCCGCGGACATGACTCTGACTAGTCGCTGACCATGAGCACGGTGGGAAAGCAAATTCCCAAACAATCAGCCTATTTCGATCCGAGCGCGAATGAAGACGAACTATTCGAGAAGCGTAGCGTCCAGCTTTGTGCCGAGTTGCTCTGACATTGATGCGTCCTCCGTTATCCATTCAAGACACGCGGGTCCATTCTTATCCACACGTAGAGGAGATCCCGTAGCCCCCTCCGCTCAGGTTCCACAAATGAGCTCATACCCTCAATCAGTCGACTGTCAGCCTTCCAGGCCTCGCCAAGGCTCCGCTCCGCTCGAAAGGGTTCAGCCACAATTTTGGGTAACAAGGTGGCCAATGGACGGGGATGCGGTGTCAACGATCTCGACACTATCCGGTGGCGATCTGCAAAACTACCGCATAAGAGTATTGCTTGCACGGATGAGTCCATCGCGAGATCATCACCTTTTCTCGTGGTATACCGATATCCAGGCTTGGAGATCCCGACGGGATTGAATACCGGGGAATCGCATAGGAAATCAATGTCGTGGCACATTGCCAACGACAATGACCGCAAATGGGAGCACACTCGGAGTTTACGGAAATGGACTGGCTCTCTACGCCTTGGCATATCACCCTTAGCCAAAAGGGTCATTTCAGTCCCAAAGGAGGTCTCTCAGCTGTGTCATGTGATTTAGCGCCTGGCCGGCTCCCCACGCTATGGGTATGGTTGTTTTAGCATGTAGATCGCTCCGCTCGTCAAAGCACCGCCCTTCAGATTCTTCAACCTCCGGTTCAATCGACTCTCGAGAACCTACTATATTATCCGATAGCTTTCGCGCATGATGCATGACGCTGTGCTCCGCACAGCGACGGCGAAGAGGCGTCTACATGGACTCAAGCTCCTGTCTATCCCGGCTTCCGATGCGAATCAAAGGGACCATTGAATGCCAAGTGAATAGGCGAATATCCTGCGCTCCGAGCAAGCCACCATTCACGACATCTCCTAGAAATAGTAAGTTTTGTGGCGATCTCCCGATAGAGATTTACCGACGGCATGGACACGACAGGACGTGGATGGCGCATGTTTCACAGCATATCCAGTCGCCCGATAGAATGACAGCCAAAGCGATAGCCCTGGTCCATTGATGCGCGATGGCAACGCCTGAACTGCTTATACCATATCATACACACTGACCGTGATCAGGGGCTCAGGAGCAGAGGTCGGATTTCAAACTGAGCTTTGGATGCTCTTCCATTCCAGTTTGTCCGGGTGATCGGCGTGGCTTAACGGCTGTAGCCGGGTAGCCCGCTTTCGCTCGGTCAGGGCAATGCTCTCTTTCGGCGAAACACCCGTCCACTGACTATCAGAGCAGCTCTCACTAGTCGAACTGCCTGCGCATGATCCGGCCAGGGGGTACAAGGGCCCAGGTTCTATTTTAGGTAGATTTTTCTGTGGCTGACGAGCAATATTCCCGCCACAAGGAAAGATCGCCTCGTTGCAGCACTGTGTTTCTTGGTATTAAGCTGGACTGCAAGCGGGACAGATATGGGACATGAGTCCGTATAAGATGTAAGGTTCCAGCCCGGACATGATGCAGCCAGTGTCTCGCGTCATCGATTCCATCGAGAGCTTTTCCTCACTTTACTTGTCACTCGTTTTGCGCTCTTGCTTTAACGCCTCAAGATGTTCCGCAACGGTTTCGTCTCACTGACCCTTCTTTTGTTAGCACTCCTTGCGGTAGCATCACCTCTCGAGCAACGCGAGGCTTCTCCAGGATTGATTGACAATTTGCTCAAAGGCGCTCTCAGCGCTATCCAGCAGCTAATCAAGGATATCCTAAGCGGAACCAAGTCCGGTATAACGGATGAAATTGCCAACAAGCCGGCGATCTGCTTGTCAGCTGTCGACAAATGCTGCGTCTGTAAGTCAACCAGGGCCTCTCCCCAAACTCACGGGATGGAAATGCTGACCAGATGAGGGTGGGATGTATCCGCCGAATTGACGAAACTCTTCAAAGGCGCCGATGGTCAATGCAACGACAACGCTCGCGCCGCCATCCGCTTCGGCTTCCACGATGCAGGCGCGTGGGACAAAAACTCAGCATGGGGAGGCGCGGACGGTTCGCTCATGATGGACTTCGGCGAGCAGGACCGTCGCGAGAACAACGGCCTCCAGAACATCCGGCTCATCCTCCGCGGCGTGCAGTCCAAGTTCAAAGTCGGATACGCCGATCTCGCGCAGTACGCTCATAACCACGCCACCATTACGTGCCCCAAGGGTCCACGCATCCGGACCTTCATCGGTCGCAAAGATGCAGCGAAGGCCGGACCCGAGGGCCTGTTGCCGAGTCCATTTGATGATCCGGATAATTTAATCAAGCTCTTCGAAAACAAAGGTTTCTCCGCACATGACCTCGCCGCCCTCGTTGGGGCTCACGCTGCAGCCAAACAACGTTTCGTCGATCCCTCGAAAGCCGGGTTCCCGCTCGATACCACGCCCGGAGTGTGGGACGTGGAGTTCTACAATGACACGCTACAGGAACCGCCGAACCCGAATATCTTCGTGTTGCCGTCCGACAAGGCGCTATCACAGCATGCCGCAATCAAAGACGAGTGGCTAGCTTTCGTCGGCAACCAGCCTCATTGGAATGAGGATTATGCAAAGGCGTACATTAGGATGAGCCTTTTGGGAGTTACGAATTTAGGAGATTTGAGGGATTGCACGAGGACGCTGCCGAGAAAGAGGAGCTTGTAATGCGAACGAGCTGTTGAGCGTTAGGACTATGCAGAAAAGAGCATCGGGGCAGTTTGAGATACCTGGAGTCAAATGGGTTGGAGCGTTTTTCACATGTCAAGAGTGGACGACACCTGGGTTCTTTTTTACTCTATCCCCACATATCGCTATGGCGAGTGAATGTTTAATTTCTATTGTCTATTGGATTACATACTCCTATTGCATTTGGCATGCGGCTGCTTGCGCGACGGCGGATATCCTTCAATCTCGCGTATACCGTTGAGCAGGCATGACGGCAAATCACGTCCTCAGGCTATAGCTCGTAATGATTTCTTCTGGAGGAGTATCGACAAACGTCTCGTCGACTTGCTGGCTTGGAATGAAAGAATGCTTCACGGATTTGTTCGAACTTTGTCATTTGCTACAAGTGATCATGCTCATGGAGCTTCGCCTTCACCTGATGGACACACGTAAGCCTGGATGGCTTCACAGAGCGAAACAGAACCGAATTGACTTTGAATTTCGGCCGAAATGGCTTCACGACTCCTCCACGAACGGCAACTTCCTCGGCCTCCTAAAATGATCGCTAGGCAGGAACCTCCACGCCCCCCGATGCCTCCATGCAAACACATAATTAATAACATAATCTGCAATCGCCGGCATCGTCGGCCAGTCTCTTCCTTCATACGTCCGATCGCAAAGACCCATCACCATGGGCGGGACCTCGAACTTGCTCTGCTTCATCGCCTCCGCCTCGCACTTGTCATACACGTCCTGCAATTTTTTCGCATGCTCGGAAGCTACGCAGTCCAACGCCCACAGCGTGCCAATTTCGTCCGCGAGATGGGTGCGCAGTGCGTCCCCAAAGATTTCTAGCGTCGCACGGACTCCTTTTCCGTCATAGTCCTCCGGCTTGGTCGTCCTTGCATATGTGTTTAGGCCCTCCAGTCCCTCGAGAAACGCATGATGCTGCTCCACATTCGCCTCCATAACGCCCTTCTTCACGCCCGGCACCTCTTCAAAACCTGGAAACAACATCGTCTCCTCCATGACATGGTGGTGCATGATCCAACCCGACCACGTGGCGACGAAGAACAAGAAGTCAGCGACTGTTTGAGGGGAGGTGGTGGGGATGTTGGGTGCTTGAAGGTAGATAGCGTTCAGGCCTCGGATCATGGCGTTGTGAGCGGAGGCCATTTCGTTGGCGATGTGGTGCGCCGAGTGGTGCGTCTAGAGAAGGGGTTAGTGCTTACTGCGAGAACGTCGGACAACAGCAGGACGTACGACATCTTTTGTGGCAGAAGGCGTTTGAAGAAGTGACCATGGCCCATCGGCCCATTTCGAAGAAGGCGGCATGTTGAGAAGGTATTCAGTTGTTGGGTGCACGGATGTTACGGGTGGATCTCTTGAGGATGATATAGGAAAGCTCGCAGGGCTGTGCCGCGACTGCGCCCCACAACAACCATCTTGTTTCTGATTCGACTAATGCGTATCATTGGCGTCGCTCTAAACTTTTGGCCCCCGCTAGGCGCAAAATACCGCCTTTTTCGACTTGCTGATTAGAACTCCGTCTAGGTAACTGACCGCGCAGCGTTTCCTTTCGTACCAAACGAGAGCCCTCTTTTCTGTCTCGGCATCGGTATTTATTCTTCATCGGATCTTCCTACGGGATAGGGTTTACGCAGCGCCCAATGAAGCGGGTGTCAGGAGAGATTTCGGTGCTCGGTCGCGAAATGGGGCCGATGCGCATTTCTCAAACCGGCCGAAGTAGGTCTCATCACGGGTCCTTTCCGGGCATTGAATGATGGACTATATATTGTACTTAAACAATGGAAATGTGCAATGCAGAAGAATGGCATGAGAAACTAGTGGGCTATTAAGTGCAGACGAGAGAAAACGCGGCTGTCATGACAAGCGGCTCAAGGGTGCAATGACATAATAAAGCTTTCTTCGACTTCTGATCAATTCAATTTTTCGACTCATGGTAGGATCCACGAAATACGCGCTTCCGTGTCACGGACTTCGGCGCTCGTGCGTTTCTGCTCATTTCAAAGAGTCCGATCCCCACAACCTTAAGCCCCATTCTACTCGTCCTTCTAGCCATGGAAAAGGCGGCGGATCTGGTGATTCTTATCCACGAGTTCAATGATCCCCGCCTTCCTCAGTTCAGCAACCTGGCTCTCACAGGCCTTGATTGTGCGATTTGGAAGGTACTTGTCTACGATAATACTGTAAGGGACCCACTGCTTCCATGCCTTCGCTAGAGCCGTCAGCTCATCCCGTGTCCAATGTTGAACTGGAGATGCGGGCTGCTTCTGTGGTGTGGACGAGGTGCCGCCTTCAACCAAAGCCAACAATTCTTCGTCATCCTCCAAGCACTGCTTTGAAACACGGTCTACTGGAGGGTCTCATGAGTCGAGACTTCCTTTTTGCGAAGCTCAGGAAAGACAAGCTGGTCTAGCTTGTGCTCCACGTTGACATTGCGTACCGCGGTTGGATTCAACGGCCATTGATGAAGCATGCTCAGGGGTATATCGTCCTCGCTCAAAGAGCTCACAGAGGCAGCATTTTTGTCATGGTCGGTCACGTCTTTCGCGTTGTCGGTTCCAGAGGCCTGCGGACGCTGTTTGTACACAGAGTTCCAGTATTCTGTATCGTCATCCAAAATGTCCTGTACGGCGTACGGCGGAGTCCCGGGAGTCAGTCCAGTTTGAGCAAGCCCATGCGACGCCTCCTGGATATTTCCAGTAACCCGAGACTGAAAGTGCTGCTGCGGTTGATTGTGGACTCGATCGTTCCGAAAAGGATTCAGAGACGCGCCGTCAGTGACTCCGTTGGGCCAGTCGTTTTGGTTCTGCGGCTTTGCGTGGGTTCGTTCCGAGTCGCCAGCCCCTCGGCCAGATAGAGCTACTAAGCCCAAGGCCGCATTGGACCTATCATCGGTGTACTTCAGGAATTGGTTGAGATCCATCACTCTTTCGCATCCATTCTGTGAGGAAGCTGGTGTATGAGGCTCTGGAACTCCTTTGACCGAGTTTGCAGCTTGTGAGACATCGCCGTGGTCGTTGTGTGTTAACCCGGACGTTGGCTCGTCGCGAAGTTCGGCGGAAACACCATTCCGGCGATATTCGATCGGAATACCATTGATGATGACTTGATCGTCTCCGTCCGCTAAATCAATCGTGAACGTCATGACCGGTCCACCGGGATGGAAATCGTTGTGTTCGCTCATGGTTGCGGATGAGGGGTTGAGGAACGTAATGATGTGGGTATAGTGCTAGATAAACCCGAAGGGAACTCTTATTTAGGTGCGCAGGTAGGGGGCAGTGCACGGCCACATATCTACTCATAGTGAATTCTTGACGATCGTAGTCACCGAATAATGATACAGTTAAATGTGCAGTGAAGTATATCGTTCTTGGCCAAAAAGCACCAGGGAAACCGGGCTACCTAATGTGGGTTAACAATGATTGTGTCAAAAGTGAAAAGAGCTTACTCACTGAATCCAAAAACTTCCATGCTCATTAGTTCTAGTGGGAATACCCTTAGCACGTACGAAGAAAAGAGTTGGGATTTGCCCATGCTTAAGTTTATAGCCATTCATACCATTCATATATTAATTTACGCTATAGTTATTACTCTGATATCTGTGATTTCATTTATTGGGCCGGTACTCCCCTCAGACTGGATTCTCATGGTGGTATCATCGCGTTACCGCCCGCCTTATGCGCTGCCGCCTCGAAAGCGACGTTATGCGAGTCGTTGCCATTCATCTGCATTCAATGTCGTCCTTCTTCGTGGAACGTAGAACCGTACCAAACACGCTCAACGAAGTCGATGGTACGAATCTCTATGATGAACCCAAGAAACCGCAACAAACCAATCAGTTCTCGACAGTTGGCTACTGTGCGTTCTGGAAGAATGTCTCGAACGATGTCCTCGTACGGGATTTTCTGGACCCACGCTTGGACTAGTTTCGTCTCTTCTTCGCTAGTCCACATCTTTCCGGATTTCTTCCGACGGTGAGGTTCCTCGGGGGCTGCAGTGCTTGAGCCATTCTGCCGGTTGAGCCGTGGAATCTCAGGATTGAAGAAGCTGTCAACTTCAGTGGTTTCCAGAGGACCGAAGATAACATTGTCTTGCTTTGATCCTGCAGCTTGCTTGGTACCACTGGTCAACCCATTGTTCAGGTTGGCTGTCCGCAATTCAGGCAGGGCTTGGTAGCCACGAGACTGGGCTTTTTTCCCCCGATAATCTCGAATGTCTTCCACGGACTGCATCCGGGAAAGGCCGCTATGT
This sequence comes from Trematosphaeria pertusa, assembly GCF_010094035.1. Classification (NCBI taxonomy): domain Eukaryota; kingdom Fungi; phylum Ascomycota; class Dothideomycetes; order Pleosporales; family Trematosphaeriaceae; genus Trematosphaeria; species Trematosphaeria pertusa. The sequence continues at coordinate 2,148,904 of NW_022987215.1, read as the reverse complement.
TGTCCACCTGCCTTGCCATGTTGAGAGGGCGGGAGTACAGGCTCTTCTCCGGATTCAGGCGAGGAATGTTCTCCTGCTGGGAAATGGTGTGCGTCTGCGCGGTCTGTCGCTTGGCAGTGGCTAGGTTCGTTCAGGTTATCTAGACCGTTTCCAGAGACCTGTACGGAGGCATCCACCATTCGATTTTGTTCCGCGGTTGCTGGTTCGAGAGGCCGGAAAACGTACTGGGGACCTCCAACTACACCCCAGATACCGCCTTCCTTGGGGAACTCAACCTTCACTGTGACCCTGCGTGAGCCCATATTCTCGTAGTTGACGTTGAAGTTGAAGTTGTGGATTTGGTTGTTGTGGTTGTTGATAGGCGCTCTGATACAATATACTGAATTATTTATATAATCGGGAGCCTCATGAAGATGTCACAGTGCATCGTCATTGTGAAATGACCATGGAAGCTCCTCGGATGGGGGATGGTACATGTATAAGCTATTTCTTTACAATGTATGGACTTAAAGCACTTCCCCGCCTCGTCGTGGCTGCCAGGAACCGTCCCTATTCACTTATTTTCATTTTGGCTTCATTTGAGTCCTTTTGTACGTAAGCAGAAGCTTTGCTTGCTGATTGTTAGTCAACACTACCTTCGTAGTTTAACGACTCAAACAAGGAAAAATCAATGTCTCAATTAAATCCCCACCTCCGAGGTTAGTGGCCCTTTTGTTCACTTCTGAATTCTTTCGCTAGATGAATAGGCTATGGCTGCAAACGATGGTGTTCCATTCTAAACTTTGGATTCCCCAACTCATCACGTTTCTCCGATATCGAAGTCGGCCTACAATCCGCCCTTCCAGCAGTCCTCTTTGAGTGGAGTAATCCCCCAATCTTTCCACTCCCCAAAAGTAAAATTCCCAGCCAGAACATCGTTCGCCGTCCACGTCCTCTTCTTGTCCCCGTACCCCGCCAGCAGCTTGAGGTACATTTCCGAAGCCATCGGTCTCACTCCAGCACCTTGAGTGTGGAAAATACGCCGGTCTCTCACCGACTTCTCAGTCTTCCCAGGCAGGTTTAACAGCACGGAGATATCCGAATCGGATGTCATAGCAATCCACAGCCGAAGAATCATCTCGTCTTCCTCATCGGTGAAAGTGATCTTTGGTCGACCTCGGGGTACATTTTGTATGAGACCCTTGTCTCGTAGGTGTCTGGTGCGTCTGATGATGATTCCATTTGGTAGTCCTATGTCAGCCGCAATTTGAGCGACCAAGTAGCCTTGTCGACGTCCATCGATAACCTTTTGGTCTAGTTCGTCTGTCCATTGGAAGTCCGGAGGTACTAGTGCTTCCTCTTTGAGCTTTTTGTAGTGCTCGCGGACTGGCTGGGGTCCTCGATTGAGCTCTGATGCGATCTGGTCCCATTTCAAGCCGTCTTCGTCTCGCAATTTGATAAGACGTTGGCCGTCTTCCTTGCTCCACTTCTTGTTCATATGCTGAGGTGCCATCGTTGTTGGCTGGCGTTCGTTGCGGTTCGGTTGCTTGAGAGCGTGGTCTGTTTGCATGAAAAGTTCTCAGCCAGGCGGTTTATATATATTGGCGTGCCCATCGTGGCCGAGCAGTGAAAGAAGTATTGGCGATGGATCCTCTGCCGCTGCACGGATCTCAGGAAGTCGACGTGAATGGTAATCACACTTTCACTTCTAATTGGATGACTCACTCCTTGCTCAGTACCCTCCTTCCAGACCGGATTATCACTAACAACGTCATCTCCACCCCACAGTTATCCGTCAGAACCTTTACCATGATTTTGGGTCGTGTAGCTTTGCTTGGTTCCTGATTTATGACTACTCCGCGATGTCTCGTGCCGGTGTCTTCTCGGGTGCATATCGTGATGAAGGCAGGTCTCGCACACATTCAAGCTTGGTATCTACTAAGCGGAGATTTCCTATCTCTTCATATGATACAGTTGTGTCTCACTTTCGAGAACTTGACCGCGAGAAACCCGGTTGTGGTCCAACTACCCTTGCCATAATCGACGCATGGACAAGCCAGACGACGCATTCGCCAAGTCCATTTCCACCACCTCCTCCAGCATCCACATCCCCCATCCTCCATCCTTTCGTCTCACACCAGAAACGAATTGTAGAAGAAGGAAACATGTAGTGGCGTGAGCGGAGTAGCTTTCCAAAGATGTCAGGGTAAGGGAGAGTGGCCTGGCTAATCGATATCCTCGTTCTCCTCATCGTCTTGGGTATTGACCAGGGCGTTGGTCTCAGCGTGGGCGTCCTCGGGATCGTCAGCCGCGCCATCACCGCCGTTCTCGCGCTCGTTGGGCTCAACCGAGAAAGTGCTCATGCCGTCCTCCTCGTCATCTTCGAGCGGGTAGCTAGCCACGATTTTGACGCCCGGTGCTGTCGCGGTCTCGTCCTCGTAGATCTTGAATGGCGTGCGCTCCGTGTCGAGGTGCACGTGCGGCGCGCCTCTAGCGTTCATATTGGCAGCGATATTGTTGACGCGGTCGCGGGCCCCGTCTTGGTCGCGAAGACGCTGCGTGCGCTCGGCGTGCTCCTCGCTTGGGCTGCTAGGAAGATTGGACATACTGGTGCCTGTGACCGAGTTAGAGACTGAAACTTGAGAGTGCACTGCGATGTGTCTTCGAAGATGAAAATTTTTGCTTTATGGAGATATCTCCACCGGCTGCGTAGCGAGATTACATCAGCGATTCTTGTTGGAGTGAAAGGCATGGAGGCTTTGGTTGGCTGTTGGTGTAGCAAATGCGGTTAGTTCGGTCTCGGGCGGATCCGGAGCTCTACTGTCGCGCGTTTGGGGTTCGCGGCGGTGACAACTAATCGAGCGTGTAGAACTTCTTGCGCGGTTTGCATCGACCTGAAAAGCTATGGTTGAAGATTACCTCTTCCGAAAGAATGGGTGACCGGGAAAACAGAACTATTAACGTCACGTACCTTGATTATCCGCCGGCTACTAGGTCATGTTACGATTTTGTAAGGGAACATGCTGATGTAGTGCAATAATCGCGCTGTACTCTATACTCTAGATCAACTCCATGTTATATCGAGGTCTGTTTTCTGTCATGCTTTTAGTATCGCCTTCAACGGAGTCGTTATGTTAGTCACGGCATCCTCGTTCACTTCGGCCCCGTCTTTCTTCGGTCTTCGTACCCTCTTCGCCGGTCTTCCCAGTCCAAAACATGCATGCTGGTGTATGTCGAAAAGCTATGGAAATGGATGTTAACAAGTCATAGTATCTTATAGAGAGTGATGAAGGGAAGAATGAGATTATTATAATAAAGTTACCAGTCTATGAAGACCGGCAGCTTCGATTAATCTATCCGCAAGCTGGTAATTCCTGCCGAAACCATGTTTACCTCAACTAGGCCGTGTATTCTAGAGTGTCCTGGATGCAATGTAGGAGTTGGGTTTGGGAGCGTGGGAACCGCAGAAGGTCGTACATTCTTTTGAATCGTATCGCGAAGTGAATTCTAGGTCTTTCCAATCAGGCAGCAGCATCCGGACCTCCGTACCCGTCTACTCCGGATCATTCATGTACTGCCTGTAAAGATAATCATCCGCCAGGCCGCCAGCATGCTCCGCTATCGACTCCTTCTGGCTCGCTTCGACTGTGATGCCGTTCAGCTTCTTGGTAAGAAACAACGCGAAGTCCCGCTCGCTGGTTCGTCCCGTATTAAAGAGCTTATCCTCCCACTCGAAGGCAGCCTCTACCTTGGCACGCAAGTCTTGGAACCATGCACTGCGTGTCTTCCAGTCCTGACCCAACAGCTCGCCGAGGAGGTAGCTGCCGACCTTGTCCTTCCGAATCCAGCCACCCATGACGGCGTAAGTGGCCGGAGTCTGAGTGGTGCCGGGAACTAGGATGCCGTTGTACACGATCCAGCACCAGTCGCGGAAGATGTATAGGATTCCGGTGCGGTTGAAGTCAACTTCCCGGTCGCCGACGTACTGGTTGACTTGGTCTGGGAACTTGAAGATTGTGGGCTGGCTCTCGCTCTCTGCTGGCTGACCTTGTTGATTGGAAGCCATTGCGGAGGTCTCGATAGATACGGCTGGATTGTGGTGGTTGTGGTGGTTGCGGTGGTGGTGGAGACTCAGTGGGGAGGTAGGCTTCAGGCAGTCGAGGTCGGTCGAGGCTCGATTTAGTTGAGGGGTCCTAGCGGTTGAAGAGGGCCTAGCGGTCGACGGGGTCCTAGCGGTTGAGCTCGGTCGAGGTCAGAGAGGCCCGGTTGTGTTGAAGAGTTCCTGGGAACTTCGGGTACAGTGCTTTATATACTCGGCAGGACGCATGCGGTGAATTGAACTGTTCTCGGCTACTCTCTACGGTGACCGCTGATTCCAAAGGTGGACGCATCATAACGACATAGGATATATGATTTATGATGCACAATTGTGGTGAAGGATGATATACCGAAGAAGATATTTCCAGCGTGGCGAAAGAAGAAGGCTTTCACCTCTCGAATCCAAGGTCAAGGAGCCAAAAAGGAAGAGAAGATGAAGAACTCTTACTCATCATGGCAACAAATCCAATGGACTGCACCTTCTCTGTCAGGTCTTTCCCATCAAGCCGACTTCCACAACTATTATATACTCGCTTCGTTTGCTGTCGACCCGTTTCCCTCCAAGTCATGCGCTCGTTGCATCTCGTCAGGAGGGAAAACATTCCCGCAAAGAACGCAGCGCTTGATCAATGCAACTGGAAACGTAGACCGAACCTATTCTCGAATAATGCGTCAGCTCTTAAGTTGGTGAGGATACAGCTCGTAATATGTGGCCCCAGGGTAAATTTCCAAACCTCAAAGCCACACCAGAGGCGCAGTAGATAGGCACGGTGGCTGGTGCAGAAAACTTTGTCAACTCGTTCTCATCTAGCAACATTGGCTGCGGTTGCCTGCTCTTCCTTTTCGGAAACGGAGTGTTGGACTCTCAGCCGCATATCCAAGCGCATGGAAGGCATGCACGGTAGAAGGCATAAAGTTCCGAAACGAGACACGCAAAGACTCCAGCCAGGTCTATGTACACATTAGCGCCTAGACGATTGGAAATGGCGCTGCAGTCGCTGAGATCGGAACTGTAAGCAAGCAAGGATTGAAGTAACGTCGCGTAAGGTTCTCCACGCTGAGTCATGACTGCCCAACCAACCCCACCGTTTCATGACTCAGTCCAACCAACGCAGCAGGAGGCTAGAGCGGCTACTCTTTTTCTCTTCGCTGTGCTCAGGCTAGAGAGAGAGCAATCCATGCCCAGGTGCCCATATGTGCGTATCCCATAGATTGGGTCAGACGAGAAAGATCAAGTCACGTGACACTCGCGTCACAAATATCGCGCGTGCTCCCTTGCCCATATCGCGGGTGGATAGATGCCTTCAGAATCCCAAAGGCTGTAAGACATCGGTGCAGTCCAGCTTTTCGCAGCAGCCGTACTCCTCACACTCTCTACCGCGACCCGATAGCCATCAAAGTGCCACAGGCCTCGAGCGTATTCCTACCCACGCAAATTCCAAGAAATTCAACAGCAGCAATTCAGATAGTCTGCGCTGGTCTACTCCCACCCAATCGCTTTCCCCTCGCTTACGCCTGAAAATCTGCCTTGCAGGATCGCACGCACGTTCACAATCCTTCAGCCGCGCCCACGATCCCCTCGCTTATCCGACCCCCACCATTCCCGAAGCGGAAAATACCCGAGCCCCAAACGGGAAACAGGCGTGGTCCGCTGTGTCTACCTCAGAGCGCGAGGAAGGTAAGAGCGCTGGGCATATAAAGGGCTTGGGGCGTGGTTTTCAAGTGGACAGGTTTTGGGTCGTCGGGGGGCCGAAGACTAAAAGCGCGGAGCGGGAGGGGGTTTGCGGAAACTGGCGATGCGGCGGCGTGGTGGATGGGGGAATCTTGCGATACTAGCGATGCTTGTGATGGCAGGTTGAGGACGAGATTGGGAGGTGGTGGCCGCGATGGAAGAGTGGGGAGTGACGGTTCTTTGGGGGCTGCGGGCTGCGGGCGGTCGAGGGGGAGGGCGGAGGAAGAGACAGGCCGCCGGGGGCATTAATCGTGGAGGTATATATGCGGTGGGAAGTCCTTCGCGTGGAATGCAAGAGTTGAGGGCTCGCCGGTGTTCTGGGTTACCTGTTACCTGCGGGATTGATCCCGATACGTCGGTCTATACATAGACGCATCCCTTTTACGATCCTCCCAGGCGGCAGCTGGCGGAGAAGAAAGGCTTATCCCCGCGAACGACACTAGGACTGCTTGCTATATGCGGTAGTGCACGAGTCCATATAGTGGATAATCGAGTCAAAACGAACCCTCGCTTCTCGGGATCCACGATGGCGAATCCAAACCCCAACCCCGACCGAAACCGCCAAAAGCCACAACACAACTACCTTCTCCCCGCCCAATGGCATCCTGTCACCTCGGCACCAGCATCTAGCGGCACTACAAGCACTACCTCTGGCACCTCTTCCAACCCCCGGGCCTCTCAATCCGGTCCCCCGACAAATACTCAGTTCCGTCACTACCAGCCGACACCCCCGCAGCAACAGACCACGACAACGGAACGATACCAGATCACCGCGCCGTTCCAGATACCACGTATGCCGCATTCCTGGCCGTATCCCGCAGCGAGAAGAGAGGGTGGAGAGGGAGGGGTTGGTGCGGCTGAGCAAGGGACTGTGCCGATTGATCCAAGGTTGCTTGGTTCGAGGGAAGGAGCAAGTCCGGGGCCCGCGCCGCCTAGTGGGTGGAAGCGGAGTGGGCCGCAGAGCGGGTGGCCGCCGAGTAGTGGTGGGCAGTAACGAGGAAGGAGGGGCTGGGAGTGTAGCTGAAGCGGGGGAATTGATGGAACGTGGAGAATAGAAGGAGGCTTTTCTGCTCGCGATTCGTCACATTGCATTCCTCATACCTCTCTAAGTAGCGCATTCGAGGATCCATCGCATCAACATAGCACCAATTGATTCCGTATCTGGGATTCGCGCTTGGAGGAATGCCGGTGAGTGGCGTGACCGAGTGGGCGGCGAAGAGAAATCAGGCCTTCGCTTTGCCCTTACCTTTGCCTTTCGTTTCATCGTCGGCATCAGGAGGGAACTGCACACCCATCAAGCCCATCAAGTTCCCCGCCGGCCCCGCCATGCCAACCTGTCCCTTGAAGCTCTTCAGCATATTCTCCGCAAGATTATAGTCTTCGTCTAATAACTCTTCATCGTCACTGCCTTCTTCTGGTAGCTCCTCGAGCCTACTCTTCCCTTTGCCTTTCGTTGACGTGATAGCTTTAGACCCGCTGGCGCGCTCCTTTTGCTTACGATCCGGATCGAGGTTTAGAGCGCCGTGACCAAATAGCTCTGCCTCCATCATTTCGGAAAGTTTCTGGATTTCCTCGTCCTCTTCTCGTTCGGCTTCGTCGGCGTTGGCCAACTCGCGGGCTTCATCGGTGAGAAGCGCCTTCTCCGCGGCCGAGAGGGACATATACTTTTCATAGGCCTTCTCGTATTCCGCGTAGTCCGCTTCCGTTTCCGCTTCCGCATCGTCCTCGTCATCGTCCTCTTCTTGATCTTCTTTGGCCTCGTCGCTGTCCTCAGGGTCCTCCCATCCGCGATTTTCAGCATCAGAGTCATCGTCCACGTCCATGGGATCAAGACCACTGGCCCCATCAATACCGGCATCCTCATCGTCTATGAAAGCATTGAAGCGCTCAACCATCTTCTTCAGATTCTCTTGTGCCGCCTTATCGCCGAATCCCTCATTCCCGCCTTTTCCGGCAAGTTCGCGTTCGAACTCAGAAAAGTCGATGTTCAGCCATCCTTCGTCGTCCTCGCGCTTAGGCCACGCTGCGATTTCGGCATCAGTGGGTAGCACATCGTCGCCCGTTTTAAGATCTTCCAGCAGAAGCTCAATCTCACGCACGGCTTTCTTGTCCGCGTAGATTTTGTGTTGGACAAGCATTTCCATTCCCGCTGCCATCTTGATTCCGAACTCGGCTTTCTCCGCTGGCTTGCCGACTTTCTTGAGATGTTCGAGGGCCGTGCCGAAAACATCCGGAGGATCCCAGTGCTGACCGAGCATTTGCGCGTATAAGACCTTCGTAAACCGTACGCTAACGTCTACAAAGTCTTCCGGCGGGAAAACCAGTGCGCGCTTCGACTTATCTGGCTGCAGGAGACGAAGCGAGATAGGATCACGGAGATAAAACGCTTCTACAAGCGGGGCGATGTAGGAAGGATTGAGGTGTAATATATGTGCGACTTTACGTGGAAGTGGGAGGGTCGCATGATGCTGGTTGTCAGATATAGCGGCAGGATATCCGATCAACCGGTGGAACGCTTCTTTCTCGATCTTTGGGTAGTGCTGTGGTCGCGCAGGCGTATCCTCGATGATGGTAAGCGCTTCGGTTTGCTTCAGCGGGCGTGGGGGTTCTCCCTTCGAGGCCGGTATGACGAGGAGACGACGATTGTTTATCCAGACCCTGTTCTCTGCCACCTCGGGGTTCAGCCATTTTGGCAAGGCATTTGCGGCTTCGATGAGGAGAAATTCGCCATCTGTGTCGTATATCCTGATCCAGGCATCCTTGAACTCCTGGCTCAACTCTCGTAAGAAATACACGATCAGCCACTCGTCGGCGACACTGTCTCCGTAATTTGTAGATCCTTTCAATATCCAGCGTCCCTCTTCGCGGACGAGGTCGAGATGGATAGAGTCCCGCTGCCAGATATATTCTTTTAGAAACTTCTTCTCAAGACTGGTAAGTGCCCGCTGGAAGGCCTGGAGCCGCTCTCTGGTCTGCACATCTGAGAGTGTTGTGTCGATTATGAATATGATGTACTCTACGACGTCTTCCGGGAGTTTCTTTGGGAAGCCTTCGAAGCCTTCGCCGAACCATTTCAAGTTGTCTTGGGGAATATCCATCAAGGGTAAAGTATGCCGTCGGCGACCTAGTCGAAAAGTGCACTTCGATCCGTCTGCTACAAATGGAGCAAAGAGCGTCGTGGCGGACGGGGACGATGAAGATTTGATGCGGCGGCAGGCGGCGACTTCTGCTGTTGATGAGTGGCTGATGTCACTCTTGGCAACCGCATCGCGCTTTCCCATCCTGGGCTAGTGCGGCTGCGATAGCTTGAGCACGGGCGTGGCCCGTGCCCAGACGTAAACAACGCGATCAACAACACGCACTGCGGAGGATACTTTCCTCTCCTTGTCCAGCTGTGCGCGTGCTGCCATTCCTACACTCCTCTCGCTCATGTGTTAGCAGAAGACATATCTACCATGGCGGCTTACCTCGATACACCGCGCGGCACCGACGCGGGCGATATGACGCGCTTGCAAACCGAAATTGACTTCAGCAGAGAGGAGTCCTTTCACCCTCCGGCCGGCCGCGACAATCTCTTCAAGCAGATGAGTGGCGCGCGGACGCCACGAAACCCGCTAGCAGCGTTACGAAATGCCAACGCAAAGAACGAGTTTACACCAATGTTGAAGAGCGCGACTGCGAACAGGACCCGGCAGGTCAATGGGCTGCTGAAGGGCGGTTTGGCGACACCTGCTGCTCTCAAGCCCGGATATGACTTCGTCGGATCGCCCGCACTTCCCGAAGCCAGCACAATGAACGCGATAAGCAGCTCGTTCAGCGAATCTGGTGTCGACGGCCAAACACCAGTACCACAAGCCAGCTCGAGTGCTATGAGCACGCCAATGGCGCTGCCGAGAAGAGGAGAGGGCGAGCTGGATAGTGGGAATGGGAACGTGCTCACACTGAGGGAGCAAGAAGCTGTGAGTTATCAACCGCACGACCAGAGGCAGGGACATCGTGAGGCCATAGTGCTTTGCTTATCCAACGGCTCGTGATAGAAATTCTTGCTGACATGACTGCAGCGTCTCGAGCAGATCGACAAAGAAAACTTCGGCCTCAAGCTCAAGATCCACTTCTTAGAAGAGAACCTGGAGCGCATGGGCCCCGAATTCAACACGAAAGCAGTCGAGGAGAACATAAACCTCAAGTCCGAGAAGGTGCAAATGACGCGCGACCTCCACAAGTACTCCAAGAACCTCAAGAACGCCGAGAAGGAGCTCGAAACATACAGACAACAGCTAAAGGACTATGCGGAGAAGGTCAAGAGGCGGCATGCAGACGAAGGCATGCGGGAGGAGATGGATGAGCTACGGCGACTGGCTGAGGAGCGCGCTGCTGAGCTAGAACGCGTCGAGGAAAGGCTTCAAGAGGCGCGTGGTGCCGAAGACGAGTTAGAGAAGATCAGCGCAGAACTAGAGAAGGCACAAGCTGAGGTCGCAAGCAGGGATGAAGAGCTGGACGCGTACGAGGATAAAATTGAGCGTCTTGGGGAGGAGCTCAAGGCACAGGGATCACAGAACACTGAAATCGAAGAAAAGCAACGTCTGCTGGATGAACAGGCGAAGCAGGTCAAAGCATTGGAGGAACAACTGCACGCCATCACTCAGTCCAAGGCCGCCGATACCGATGAAAAGGCGCGGCAGATTGAGGAACAAGCAGAAAAAATTGAGGACCTGGAGGAGCAGCTGCAATCCCTCACACGTTCGAAGGACGCCGAGATCGATACGTTACAAGACAAGCTTGACTCGGCTGTGGATGCCAAAGATCAGGAGCTTCACGACCTGGAACAGCAGCTGGACGAGGTAGAGAAGGAGCTCAGCGATGCAGAAGAGCAAAAGCGGCACGAGTTGTCCATGCTCGAAGACCGGCTGCGGTCTCTTGAACGCGAGAAGGACCTAGAGATCAAAGGGCTCCAGCGGCAGTTGCAGGCGCTTCAAAGTGAGAAGCAGACGGAGCTCGATGCTCTCCACGAACGACTGCAGCTGGCAGAATCGCAAGGAGACGGTCAGGTCCAGCTGGCACAACAGGCCGCTCGCGATGCTCACCAGAAGGTCATCGACGTCACACGCGAAAAGAACGTAGAGATCGGACTATTGCAGTCCCGGGTCGACGATGCCGAAACCAAAGCGGACGAACTTGACGACTGCCGACAACAGTTGCAGAACGCCATGCAGCAGGTCTCGCGACTACAGCAGGAGACGTCCTCCTACGAACAGCGGGTCCAGCAACTTCAAAAGACGCTCACTCAGAAGGATCATGACCTCGACAGCCTAGAGAAGCTTCGTCGCGAGCGCGATGACGCAACTCAAGAGATCAACGGCCTTCGTTCAACGCTTTCTGGCAAAGACGCCCAAGTTGAAGCTCTGCACAAAGCTACCCGCGAACGCGACGCACTCTCAAGACAACTTTCCGACTTCCGCCGCCAATACGATAATGCCGTCCAGGAAATCGAAAACCAGCGTACCGCCATGTCCAGCAAGGACATGCAAGTGGATGCCTTGCGGAGGGCAAGCCGTGAGCGTGATGCGTTGTCTCGAGAGCTCGGGACACTCCGCCAGGAGTGCGATGACGTGAAGGAAGATGCCAACCGCTTGCGCTCCGCTATGTCGAGTAAGGATACTCAAATCGAGGCGCTCCAGAAAGTCACGCGCGAACGCGACGCGATATCCCGTGATCTATCCAACTTGCAGTCCTCTCTTCAACCTCGCGAACGAGACATGCTGAACCTGCAGAGAAAGGTCGAAAGCCAGGAAGCTGTGCTTGAAAGCCTAAAGCGGCTAAAGTCCGAATTGAGTGACCGTACGCGCGACCTAGAGACTGTCCGACGGACCCTCTCAGAGCGAGACGCGGAACTCGATGCTCTTAGGAGTCATGCCGATGAACCGGATACTCAGCTCGATGTCATGCAAGATCTCGTCCGCCAGCGAGATAATGAGCTTGAAACGCTGCGCGAAGAAATGAACACCCACAAGGGCGAAGTAGAGTCTTTGCAGCGACTGGCTGAGGAGAGGCTCGAGGCATTGGAGGGGCTAAAGGACGAGATGGAGCGCGAGAAGCAGAATATGGATGACGAGATTGAGGTCCTACAGGAGCAAGTTGATGAGATGGGAGAGGAAAAGAGCTCCTTGGAAGAAAAGATTTCGGTCCTCGAGTCGATGCTCCGCGAAAAGGAAAGCCAACACCACGCGCTTCAGTCAGAATCCAAAGCCGCCCAACGTGAGCGAAACCAGAGAGCCGCCCTAGAGAACAAGGTCCGCGACTTGGAGTCCCGGATACGCGACAAGGAATCACAGCACCGGAAACTGCAAGCTGAAGCCAAGGCCGCGCAGCGCGAGCAGAAGGCCTCTCTCGAGAACCAGGTCCGCGATCTTCAATCACAGATTCGCGAGAAAGAGAGCCAGCACCGCATGCTCCAGGCTTCTGCCAAAGCTGCGCAGCAGAAATCCATGCACGAAGCGATCGATCTCGACGCCCAAACTCAGGCTCTGGAGAAGCGCCACGTGAAGGAGATCAACGGCCTCGCCAAGCAGATCCAATACCTCCGCGCCCGATGCAACCGCGCCGAAGGCTTCCGGCAGTCCCTGGGCTACCAGAAGCGCTTCTTCCTCATGCAGATCGAGGTCTACAATCAATGGTATGTCGCTTCCCTTTCTTCCCTCTCCCACCCCCTTCTATCCTCAACACAGACACTAACAGAAACAGCAACACGGAAGACCTCCACCTCATCTCCGAAATGGGCATCACGCCCGACATCACCATCCACGCCAAGAAGCCCACGCTCAAGGCCACAGCGCTCGCCATCATGGCTGCGCAGCGCATGCAGAAGATGAGCGAGGGCTGGGCGGCGAGTCGCAGGATTCATGCTCAGCTTGTGCAGAAGCTGGAGGGCATGCGCAGGAGGAGTGTGAGGACGGCTGGCGGCTCTGGGTTGAGGATTGCGCGGTAGATGTGCTGCTGGATGCTGTGATGAGATGTGTGCGTAGACGAGCGAGGAGAAGCATAAGGAGGGGTTGCCGAGGCAGAGCGAGCGAGATTGAAAGCGTGCCGTTTGCGTATTCTTATTGCATGGCATGGCATGGTGTTTTGGAGAACGGCGCGACAGGCTTTGGGCTTGGGCTTTGTTGTTCCGCATATAACTATGCTCAGCATCTTCTTTTTTCCCCACGAATCGAATCATGAATGACGCCAGTTCGTTCCCCTCCCGGGCGTGCATATTCACTTTCTCTCTCTCTCTCTCTTTCACGAATTGCAAATTGCAAATTCACGCCCGCCCGGGTGCATACGAGCTCCGGGCTTAGCTTTTCCCTCTTTCGTGGATACGCTAAGTCCTAGACTATGTCAGACCGCCCAGCGCCCGCGCGAATAGGGCAGTACTTAAACGCTGACTGGCAAGTAGGTCTTGGCTTGGCTCGTCTTTCTTGGCTCGTCGTCGCCCGTCATCGGAGCCCGGAGCCGCGTCCGAATGCCTTCGCATTAGGATAAGGATAAGGATAAAGATGGAAGGGTGCGGGATAGAAGCGTACGGGCGGGATGTTGTGCTTCGCTCCGCTTCGCGCTGCTGACGTGAGCGCCTCGCTATCTACCTACCTACCTACGTGGGCAGTGCGTGGGATTAGTAAGGACAGAAAAGAAAAGCTTATTTAAAGGTCGCGGTTGCGGTTGCGGTTGCGTATCTTATGCCAAGCCAAGGGAGGGCGAAGATTTTATAGTGCGTGGGTAGTCTATTATGACGTGGATGACGATGAGAGATTGCGCGTTTTCCTGTTTAGGGCTGGGTTGTGCGAGGATGAGGATGCAAGAGTCGCTTGGGCTAGGGATGAGTATTGCTCGGTTCGTGCCACTGTATGTGGGTACGGCGTGCGTGAGCTTTCGGCATCCCAAGCACATAGTCCCAAGTACGCATTCCAGTTTGAATAGCGTGAGTGATGGTTCGATCGGCCGCGTGACCGCCTGTCTATCCGTCCATGTACGCCAGTACCTGCCCTTCCTAGACGTCTCGCCTAATCCCTCCTCCTAGGCGTAAGCCTAACATCCAAGCTCCCCACATTCGTGGTAAACACGTCCTTCGTGTCCCTTGGCACACTGCTCCCATCATCGCCCTCCACGAAGCTGATCTCAAACGCGCGCACCAAGTTCGCCGTCACGCTCCGCATCTCCATCATGGCCAGCTTCTGGCCCACGCAGTTGTACACGCCGGTGCTGAAGGGCATAAAGGCGCGCTTGTCAATGATGTAGTCGGAGGCTTCGTCGGTCCAGCGCTCGGGCATGAATTTCAGCGGGTCGCGGAAGTAGCGCGCGTCGCGCTGCATCGTGTAGATGGGCATCCAGATGAGCGTCTCCCCGGGGATGTAGGTCTGGTCAGGGAGGGTGAGGCCTTCGCGGGGGGTTTCGCGGGAGACGCCGCCGGGGACCTATGGGGTATTAATACTTGAACACTCCGGGGGCATATGGGAAGAGAGATTGCTTACGGATGGGTGTAGTCTCATGGCTTCATTGACGACGCCGTCGAGGTAGGGGCAGTCGGCTAAATCGTCGGCATAGAGGAAGGCTTTCTCTGGCTTGATCTCGTCGACTACTTTGCGCACTCTTGCTTGAAGGGCGGGATCCTTGCAGAGTTCGTAGACGAGCCAAGTTAGTGTCGCGGCAGTAGTGTCGCTGTCCCACAAAGGCGTGTTAGCAGTGGTCCCACGGGGATGAACGAAGAGAAAACATGCGCGTACCTGCCCGCGATGACCAATAGACGAGCGTCGGCATTGAGATGACGGGGGATGTCCTCGTCATTGGGGTCGAGCAGCCAACCGAAGACATCGTTCTCCGCGGGAGTAATCTAGAGCCACGGTCAGTTACCTTCGTCGTCTGCTCAACTCCGCTATCATACCTTCTTCCTCTCGCGCAAAACGTTGCTTCCCCAGTTCATGAAGTCCAGGATGTCTTTCGCGCCGAACCCTGTCCTCAACATAATGGCCTCCACCCACGTTATGTGCGTTAAGTAGCTCATGGGCGCCATACTTTGATGCAGCTTCTTGATCTGGTCGTCCTCTTGTCCCTTCTCCACCATTCCGAAGCTGCGGCTGAACCCGATGTCTCCCATGACGTCGAAGCTGTAGTAGTTGATCCAGTTCGAGATGCGTACAGACGGCTCGTTCGCATGCTCCTTCAGTCGCTCGATGAGTGCATAGGCGTGCCTGTTGAGGCGGGGCTCGTACTCGCGCAGGGCTTTGGCGTTGAAAGCGCGCTCCCAGATCTTGCGGCGCTCCCTGTGGTCTTGCTTCGAGCGGCTCGTGTGTACGGAGGAGCCTTCAAGGAAGTAGGAACCGGAGTACCAAACGCTCTTTGTACACTTCGTCATGGGTCCGTGGATGAGAGGAATGGCATCTGCGGAGGCGACGCTCAACTCGCGAGGTCCAGTGCGGACGATGTCTGACTTGTATTCCTTGTGCATTCCCTCGATCTCGGTGTAGTATTGGCATTTTGGCGTGACCCGGCTAATACTGTACAGTTTGGAGAGACGAGCGCCGAAAGGGCCGGGAAACTGATCGTGTCAGTAATTGGATGAAAGGCGGGTCAAGGCGCCCGTACCTTCCGTAGGCGGTGGAAGAAGGCGCGATACACCAAAATACTCGCGATCAGAGTCCCGAGGTACACGGCCGCCGCAGTTCCCGCCACCTGTAGGGCTCCCAGGATGGACGTGACTCGCGGGTCGGCGGCATACTCGAACGCAACCAGCCCAGCAAAGGTAAGGACCCAGCTGGAGAGCACAAGATGGCTGGAGTTGTCCCACTCGCCGTTGTTCAGTACGTAATGAGAGAAAAGGCCAAGAGCAGCGGCAAGAGGCTTGCTGCGGATCAGCTCGTCCCAGTGAGTTGCGCGAAGAAACTCGGACATTGCTGCGTGGATGTCGTCGAGGATGAAGGTTCGGCCTTGGAGGTACAGCCTACCGTACAGGTGAGGGGCCTGGATATATATGGGCGCGATGGTGATCCGCGCCAGACAGGGCTGTGAAGGAGTGGCCGAGTGCCCGTCATCCTCGAGCAACGGTAGAGGGGCCTGCAGCACAGGTGCAAGGGTGCCACGATGTTGGTGAGGCCGTCGACAAGAAGTAAGCACCTTCACCGTTGGCGTCCGTGGGCGGTAGCGTTGTCTTTGTTCGGCCTAGCATGCGGGGTCCCGCTAGTACGCCGTCGCGCCTTCCTTGCTTTTGCTCTGGCGCGAAGCCACCACATGCCCACAGTCTAGTCACACTGCGCGCGAGATGCCGCTCGAGACGATGCCCGCGGGTTCCGGCTACTGCCTGGGACGCGCTTCATGCCGTACAGTACCTAGGTAGTCAATACTGTGCAAACGAGAGTTGGGCCTTTCCGCGCAGGCGGGACGCCACCCAAACACGCTATTCATTAGTGTACAGTCAGCCTGGCCGCGTGTTGCAGCAGAGGCTCCAAGCATCCGCATCAAGACAGGACTAGTAGCAGACGATGAGGGCGCAAAATAACCCCCTTACCGGTATTAGTAGGCCGCGGGTGGCCTGCCATGCAAGGTGGATCCGACCAGGCTCAAATCGGACGACATGCGGACTAATGCCCGTCGTCCTACACGCACATTGTTCCATCGGAACTCTCTCATGAGGCACGACTTGAGAGGTGCTCTCACATGGTCGTACAGATTGCCGACACGTCGTACGGATCGCCGCGCTGTGCAACCGAATTGCCGAATTGCTGGGATCGGGGCTCTGGCTGCAAGTCGATCCTTGGCGTTGCCTGGCGAAGCAATCGCGCTTACATCATGTTGGCGGGTTAGATGCGTGCAATCTTTCCTCCAGGCGATATTGGCGAATGATATCGCGCGCATGCTGACGCATCGTCAGAGCTGAATCGACGGCTGTGAGTGGCTTCCGCGACTGGTGGGATATCGCCTATGCTGCTGGAGCGCGTCCTTGTTCTTGCGACTCGGCCTAACTTTTCTCTCAATTCGGCTGCGTCCTGCTCGATTCCCAAAAGCACGTGGTGACGAATGACCCGTGGCCTTGCCGCAACTCACGTAAGAATTGTTGATCCGTCTTTATCTCCGTCTCATCCGCGTCTTCTCTCGCCTCAACAAGCCGCGTGCCGTCAAATCGCAGTCCGCACACCCGCCAGCTGAGTTGATCGGTCACAGCGCTGTAGCTCATCGCGGCGCCAATGTCGACCTCGCTTTCGTTGTTGGTAGCAAGCATGCGGACTCTGACATCTGCAATCTCTCCCCCGGAGACAGGCGCAGTTGTCTCTCCCTGGGCGCAACCGTCCAACAACATCCGGTGACGGAGAAGATCCAAGCAACGTGCAGTCCTTCGCAGAAACGGCCAGCTCGACGTCCACCGTACCGACACTGCATGGAGCCCTGTGAGCTCGAGTAGAGGGTTGAGCCAAGAAGGAACTCCAGATGGGCTCCTTTCCTCGACTGAGAGGCATTGCTCGATCGAAATAGGGTTCCGCTCCTGCAGGAGATGATATGACTCCATGACGAGGCGCAAATCGCGCAGCTGCATAGCGGAAGAAGCAAGCAATGAACATAGCCGAGGATAGTAGTCGTACGCATACACCAGATAGCAGTTCCCTGAATCTGGTTCGGATGGAAAGAAGCCATGCCGGTCCAAACTCAACGTGTACCGCGGCTCGTTAAGCGGGGGTCCATCTTCCATCAACGCGAGCTCCAACGAGAATACACGGGAAAGCGACGCAGCCGGTCGATCCTGCAGAAAGTGCAAAGCGGTCAGTATCCGGAAGTCCCTGGTGAAGGAAAAGGTATTCCTGCTGTAGAAAATCTCGCGAGCTTCGACGTACAGCTGCTTGCACCCAAGCATCACCTGGAGGTAGAGGAGCGGGCGTCCCTTAGCGGCCTGATACGTCATGCTAAATTCCCCCTCGACGGCCGGACGTGTCGGCGGCCAGGAGGACCAAGAGTGCTGGTAGAAATCGGCAAATGGCACTCGCCAGGTGGAGCGTCCTACGCAAGGGTGTCTCAGCGGATATTGCTCGCGGAGGTCTCGCTCATCGCGGCTTCGATTCATAGGGTTAGAGACGCCCGTGATAGCACACTCCAAAGCTATGTGGTCCTGGACGAGGAGGTGGTCGTAGACCATATCGCGCAGTTCCCTTGGTCGTGCGTCAGTATAACGCACACGAGTTGGCAGACTAAAAGATCACCTTGGAATAGCCAGCAATCGCGAAGACTGCCTCGAGCCAGCGCATGCGTTCACGCAGAACATCATTGTCATGCCTCGGTGGACGAGCGACCGATGGTCCAGTTTGTACGTCGTCCAATCCCTCGAGAGGGTAATCCAGGCAGCACCCATAAGCAAGTGCGCCTTCCTTCCGCACGTAAGCGAACGCGGAGTAGATGCTTCGAACAACGAAAAACACCACTCAAAACAATATCAATACAATGAGAGGAGAAGCATGAGGTTGAAATTAAGAACGCCCGCGCCGCAAAACTACGCCCGGGCGGACGATCTATCTTTCTCTCGCGCGAGCCTCGGCTGCAGCTTCCCTTTCGGTGTGCGGACCCCGGCTCCTTTTCTCCTCCGCCCTTCCTACCCTAGGTAGCCTTTCAGCACACTCCTTATGTAGTCTGCTGAGCCCTGGTATGGTATCCCAAATGCCGGCTATCTACTGCCGTGCGATTCGCGTCCTTTCTAGTAGCGCTCATTCGCCTATTCACAGCACGCTCACTCCTCAGCTATCGCAATTCCGCCACACCTGAATTCCCATTCAAATAATTCCAGAGTCACCGTATCTACCGCACATATCGCATTGCTTATTGAGCATCAGCATTCCCCCCCTCTTACCACGACACCCAGAAAAAAAATAACGCAGCAAGCGCAGTCCAATCTCTTCCAAAGCTCGCTACATATCCGCCGACAGTGCGCAGGAATTCTACTCGCTGCTCCGTGGGACGACACCATGTCGTGTGAAGTACAGGAGATCGCAACGTTTCGAGCGAGAAGATCTATCACAACAGCAAGCCAACAGGAGGTGGTATGGTATCAATACACGAACTCTTCCTTTCCCACGTATACTCGCTCAGGAGAACTCCAAACTTAGCAGCGGCCTTGTCAACACACCCCCCAGAAGCGCGTCTCCATTCTAGACCGTCCGCGCGAAATCCACTCAAGACGTAAGTAAATCCCCGCTTCTCCACCCCAACGCCCATGCATTCTTCAACCCGTTCGTTCCAATTCTTCGGCCCTTGTACGAGTCTCTCCAGAATCAGAAGAGCAATAGATGGAAGCGGGAAGACACCGCGAAGATCCAGATACCGTCCATGTGGTTTGCGCTGAAAGCCAGCGCTGATACGGACGTGCCGTGCGGCCTTCCGTCGAACTAGGGGAGGGGGCAACAGTGAGTGATGACCGTGAGACGGCGCGCTGAGGGAGCCGTGCGGGGATAGAATAGCGAGGGAATTCGGAGATTCGTGGTGCTGGGGGAGAGTCGTGGACACGTACGTGTGGAGTTCGTGACGGAGGATGTGGCTGGAGCTGGTAGAGGATGAAGTGCTGTGTTAGAAGGCTCGTCCCGTGAGATGAGTAAGTCCTACGCGTCACGCGTCTGAGTCAAAGCTCATATCCTACGTATTTTGTTCGGGCCATACTTCGTGAAGCCGCACGGCGCCTTTCCTATTCCCCTAGCCAGCGTGCACATAGGAAAACCCCGTAAACCCTCACTAGCTACTACCTTCGGTGCATTAACAAATGCGCGCATCTCAAGCTATCTAAACCCCAGCCCAGCTCAACCTTCCCCACCTCCGCCTCCACCTCCTCACAAAACCACCCGCAGTCGCGAAGCACCATCAAAGCACGCACGTCAGGACCCCATACACCCAGCCCAGCCCAGTACAAGCAAGCTTAGAACCATAGACCACAAGTTACAGAGCGCGAACCGAGTATGAACGCCCATCCCACCCTTTGCCTCGTCTTGGAGTACTAGCTCGCGCTCCTACTGCATACAGTCCACAGAAACGGAACCTCGGCTTCACCGATACGGCAACCAATCCTACGCGCGAAGGAGAAAACAGGCAGGTCGAAGCGCCTCCACGAGCGAGCGAGCGAGCTATCAAATCCCACCTGGGCATATCGGGAGGAGTACAACGTAAACACGTTGAGCCACTTTAGTCGCAGCTTTGCATAGCCAGGGAGAGAGGAGAGGATATCGACCAGGCTGTATTGAGTTAATTTAAGAGTGGAGGAGGGGAGGGGACGCATGATGTTGAAGACGAACAGACGAGCACGGATTGCCTGCTGGAGGGAAACTACCCGTAAACGATGAAATACTGCGACTACTTTAGGAACGACCCAACCAAGAAACTTCAACGCCTTAAGGCCCGTTGCGAGCGCTAGCTGCGTTGATACTCCGGGGGAGCGAGGGGCGCTAGTTGGTCAGGATAAGGAAGAGTGTTCAAAAACACTTCTAAACAAGGATGCGGCTCCATGGGAAGGTCCATGATGAGGTCACTGTACCCGGCGCCTAAAGGGTTAAGTGTTTGGTACGAGGCGCATATCTAGGCGTGATTAATGGAGAGATTGTGAGGACGCTGGATCGCTTCAGACATGACTGGCTGGCACTGGAATGGCAACAAACGGTTTGACAAGGCATAATGCTTGGCGAATGTATTCTGAACTCGCTGCGTGAGTGCGAAGAGGTTTAATGCGTCTAACGGAAGTACTAGAACGGACAGGAACCGCGAAATCCACTAACGTCGAAAGCTCTACCCGCAGAGCCGCGTTGTCAGACGCTGCTACATCGCCTTTACGTGATGTAGCGGAATGCAGGATTCCTATAGCCAAGGTCTTTGATTTCTGCCTCGCTGAGACCATTGAGTCGGTGATCCCGCTTGCCCAAATCGCGCTGTCTGTTCTCCCATTTGCAGTATGCGATACCGGCAAGAGCAAGAACAAAGACTCCGCACTGCCCGGCGAGGTTGATGGTGTGTCCGGTGGGGTATTTCGGTTTTTCATTGTTTGTATATGTCCTGAAGTGCGGTTAGCGGAATGGTATGGTGGAAAGGAGGGGACGCCGGCATGTGGTCTTACCATGTAGCAAGAATGCCTCCTGCGGTGCCAAGTGTAACAATATAAGCGCTAGATACGGCACGCACGGCGGGGCCGGCCGCGTTATTCATCCCCCATGAGAGGAAGCCGGGACCGCCGGGGAACGCGCCAAGGGTAATGAAGAAGATGCCCATGTATCGAACGTTCGGGCTAGTAGCCCATCTCATGATAGCGAAACCAGTGATAGCAAGAAGCGTGAACGCCGCAAGATAGATGCCGCGTCGGTTGGTTTTATCTGAGACGAAAGCAACCGCGATAGCGACAATGCAAGCGCAGACGTAAGGCGGTACGGAGTAGAGCTGAGCTTTTGTAGCGGTCCAGCCGAGGTCGTTGAGAATGGTAGGCTGCGAGAGCTATTAGTTGATGCGAGGTGTTTCCATGTCAGGGGACTCTTACCATGAAGAGCGAGATGCCTTGGACGGTGATGTTGATGAGGAAGAATCCCACGGCGCACATGTAGTTGTTGATATTGAAGAAAGACCTGACGACGTGTTTAACTTCCACTTTCTCATTTTCGTCGGCTCCGCCCTTCAACTGAAGCCTCAGTGCGGCGATTCTGCGCTCGCGTTCGTTGAGGAACCAGCATTCGGCGGGGTTCGTCGGCATAAGGAAGGGAGCACCGAGGCCGACGATTATGGTGAAGAGGCCCTCGAAGAAGAATATGTTGCGCCAGGTGTGGATGACCATAGATGAAACCCCCCATGGAGGAATACGAGAAAGGCTGAAACGGGCATTTTTCAGTAAGTTGGGCTTCGTGGATGTAGGAGGTACTTACACTGTAGCCAGAAGGCCGCCAAAGGCCCCAGCCAAGGATGCAGCAGAGACGTAGATTCCCACTCGAAACAGCAGCTCTTGGCGTTTATAAAAGCAAGTGATAAAGAACGCGATGCCGCTATTTGACACGTAAGTAGGGTGACGGGATGAATGACGGTGACGGACTTACGGCATCACGCCTCCTTCAAAGACCCCAAGAAAAGCTCGAGCGGCAAGCAACCCCTGGAAGCTCTGGACAAAAGCCGAGCACATAGAGACAAAGCCAAAACCGCACACCAGAAGCGGTAGGTAGTACTTGGGACCGATAATCTTCAACAGGATATTGCTGGGCACTTCGACGAACATGTAGATGATGTAGAAGATTGAGGTAACCCAGTTGAACCGGACGCCGACGAGATCCAGGTCGACGGCCATTCCCTGGATCCGCGCATTTCCAACGTTGGCCCTTCTCGGCGTTATTTTTCGCTCCAAAATCTCAAGTGCGGATCTTACCGGTCAAGAAAGCATAGCAAGTAAAGAAAGGTCGTTAGGGGTACGATGACCTTGTCGAGCTTGCGTCGGACCGCGGTTTCCTCCTCGACCGTCCAGGTGAACTCGTCACCGGAGTCACTGCTGGTGCTTTCGCCTAGATTCTCCTCATCTTACCATCCGTTAGCGTGTGAAACCGTCCATGGGAGGAAAACGCATACATAAGATCTTCTCGGCTTTCTCAGTGCTGGACAGGACTTTGTCATCGTCTCTGTACACCACCTCGTCCACGCCTGTCGCTGCCATATTGGGAGAGTGGAAAGAATTCGGTATTGGCTGAATAGACCAGAGGCCTTACGGTGCCACTAGCACCCGACGTTCTCTTGTTATCGTAGACTCGAAGACCGAAACCTGGGGAAGGGCTCTCCACATATGGCAGAGCTACGCGTTATGAACGCCTTCAAAGTGCTCCACAACGGTGGAGCTTTCGGAAGGTCTGGATGGCTGAACCGGCAGTTGCACGAAAGCCACGAAAGGTACGGTCGGTCTCGAATCTGGGCGACGCCTGCTTTTAAGGCCGCTTGAGCTATCTCTTTCCAGTTGGTGTTTGATTGAACATGGGCCATTTTGCGTATGAGAATTTTACCGAGTCCACACAGCGGACGCTCGCCATGCGACCGGTCCAACGGTATTTGGGCTCAGTTCTTGGCGGCTGCGGGGTGAGGCTTGGCTGGCATGGGTAGCGGGCGGAGGAGTTGCGGATTCTGGTGCACTCCAGCCGCCATCCCTTGGCGGAGCGGGACAAGCAACGCACGCGTCGCCACTGCTTCGGCAGATGGAATTGACGTCTTCGATGCCAAATCGTGGTGTTGGAGGCACATTTGCGCGTCCATTTCGCGATGAACCCGTCTTGTAATCCTCCCTCTCATGGTGTAGCGGAACGAATCGGGCAGGCGGCGGGCGTTTTCTGACGTTTAACCAGAGGATTTCTGTAGAGGTAATCAATATAAAGCCTAGGCATGGATAAAGTGGTTGCATGAACGAGGATGGACTCCTACCGTTCGGTTGGAGCAGCCTGACCAGCGCGTAGGCGACAGCATCGTATTCAGTGCACCGCTTTTTCGCCACCCCGTAGAATGCGATTCCTAGCCGAGCTATTGCCAGCAAGGAAGGCTACGAAAAATGATTCGTTGAGTGGCCTGAGCGACCTATCTCGCGCCGAATATGAGCGTACCATTATTCGCCGATAGATTATCGGATGGGAGACTGGCAGCTTCGGAGTTAAGGGGTCAGTCCGCCGTTTTGTTGTGCACGCTTGGCTCGGCGACACTGCGGCGCGGTAGGCATCCGTTGACCACAACACTCCACATGCTGTGAAAACCGGAATCGATTTGGGAAACGCGGATTGTGAAGAACCATAGGCTGGCGTGGTGTTGTGGAGGACGACTGCATGTCGGGCTGAGGTCAGAATAATGTTGGTGGGACGGCCCCACTTCAGGCGCCAGCACCCAATCAGAAGGGTAGTTGCGAGGGCGTCTTCCACCTTCCACCTTCCTCCCGTCACTCCGCCGGATCCTGCTGACCAGCTTCCGAGCGGGCGCGTCCCCCGGCCACCTAGCGTACAGGCCGTCGCTAGTACTCGATGTGGTTTGACTTCACACCTCGAAGCTCTCTCTACGGGTGACTGTGGAGCCCGTGAGTACGTCGTCTTGATCTCTGAGGAAAGGGCACTCATTTCTTCCTACTACTATTCTAAGCGATGCCCACCCATCCTATGGGGGGAATACGCGAAGGTCTCGGAATCTACTGAAGAGTAGGGCGTTGCCGATATAAGATGCGATGCAAAAATCGTGCCTTGATCACGTGCAGTAGCACCAGCCCTGGAACCTTCTCAGGGCGGATTATGGTCTCGCAGGACCGCACTGATCCGTCGCTTTCCATGGTTCTTTTGAAGGCACGTGCCAGTACGCAAATCCATCAGTTCCCATGCGATACAATCGTCACCCGGTTTGGCGATGACCAAAACTCCCTGACTCGCCACTGTGCACACTTCGCAAGAACTCTTGCCAAGTTCCACTGAGTGTGGGAAATGAATCCTCCTATATATCGACTCTTTATATCTGGCCCGTATGACTGACATCGCGAGCCCAGATTGGTCTTCCCCGCGATCTCGGCAGTTCACCCTTGCTCAGCCTAAATTTCCCTCGACAGCAAAATCCCCTTCCGAGATCGAACCTCATATTTTGCTGCATTGCTATTGGCGGCAAAGGGCAGCTTGAGAAATACAAGGCATGGATTTCCAGAAACACGAAACTTCACCACCTATCTGAGGACGTTACTATATTGTCGCTACGGGATTCCTGCCCTCCCAAGAACGCTGTGCACCTCACGCCGCAGGGTGATGAACCTACGGCGAGTATAAGTTGGGTGGACGCCATGGCTCTCTCGCCACTTTCGATTCCTTTCGGAAGGGTGAAAACAGCAACATGCAGTTCCTGGCCAGTCTTCTGCTCGCCGCTACGGCGGTCCAAGCCCACTGTACCTCCACCAACAAACCCCTCTCACATAGCAAGTCTAACACCTCTAGACACCTTCCCCAGGCTCGTCGTAAACGGCAAAGCCGAAGAAAAAGACTGGTCCGCCACGCGCATGACCAAGAACGCGAACTCCAAGCAAGGCATCGAGAATCCTACCGTCGCCGACATCCGCTGCTACCAATCCCAGAATGCCGCCAACGTCGTGACCGTTCCCGCTGGCGCTACCATCCACTACATATCTACGCAGCAGGTGAACCACCCCGGACCCACGCAATACTATCTCGCCAAGGTCCCTTCGGGAGCGTCAGTGACGAGCTGGGATGGCTCGGGAGCTGTTTGGTTCAAGATCTTCACCACGATGCCGAAGGTCGATCAGAATAAGCAGATGACATGGCCTGCACAGAGTAAACGATCTTAGTTCCGAATTTAGGACCCGTACTAATACTTATTAGATGAATACAAGACCGTCAACGCCACGATCCCCAAGGCCACACCCGACGGCGACTATCTTCTCCGCGTCGAGCATATTGCTTTGCACATGGCATCCCAGGCGAACAAGGCGCAATTCTACCTTTCTTGCTCGCAGATCAAAATCACAGGAGGCGGTAGTGGATCTCCAGGACCTCTGGCCGCCTTCCCAGGCGCGTATAAGAGCAACGACCCAGGCATCCTCGTCGATCTTAACAAGATTGCGGGCGCGCCGGATACGTATCAGCCACCTGGGCCTGCTGTATGGAGCGGCTAAACGAGGATCTTCATGGCCTGTCTGGCGAAAGAGAAAGGGAAGTAACGCTTGTCATGAGCGGCATGTCAAGGCCCTATTTTTCCTTCTTTAAACTTTCCGTGAGCAGCCTACCAGTAACATAAATATACCCTTCAATTCTCTATCCTCAACCATGAGTGAATTTCCTTCCGACCCTTCCTCATTCATACTCTCTCCTACAGTCTCTCGGAACCCTTCACCAAGACCCCGTCTCTTCCCCATCTGTAAATGACCCCATCTCCCCTTCCCCCCAGAACACGCAAAACCGCACAGAATTGATCATACACTCCGCCAAGTTAAATCTCCTAAGCTCCGAGTAAGATCTGTTACAGCACTGCTATGTTCACAGCTCCATGTCAATAGCCGAGTCACTCGCTGTCTTCCAAGCATCTTTTACCTGAATTTTTACACCCTCGCCAAAAAATCATACCTTGCCACCGACTTTCTCAGATGTCATTCATAGAAGCCCGCTGAAACTACAGACACAAAACGCCAGCACGACCTTACGGGTCACGGAAACCCAAGCCTTCCAGGGCGCCTCGAAACCCGTCCACTCCCCCTTCCATATATCAATAATCTTGACCACAAAATTCAGACAGTCACTCCAATCCCTATAAAGCCCACCAGAACCCACCAGAACCCACCTCGCCAACGCACCTACCTACCACCCGCCCAAAAAACACACAAACGCACAGCAGAATGTGCAAGCTCTGCCGCTACATCCTGCCCTGCGGCCACCCGAAGTACCAGCACATACTCAAATGCGGCTGGAAGAACTGCAACACCATTCCTGAAGATTTCGCTGTGGAGTGGACGGTGAAGTGCGCTTTGTGCGAGGCGAAATTGGGGGGTAGGGAGAGAGTGCTGGTTGATAGGGGGTATTGGAGGGATGGGCCTTTGGGGTGGGTGGGGATGGGGGATGAGGGGTGGTAGGCTGGAAATGGGAGAAGGAATGGGGAAGGAGTGGAGGGTGGGCACGCGGGGAAGGGTGTGATGTGAGGTGCTGGAGGTGAGTTAAAGGCTAATTCGGCGGGGGATCTGGGATATAGGGGGGAATACTGAAGAGGGTGGGTCGAGTGGTAAGAGCGCGGTCGTAGTTGTCATGTTGAGAGTAGACACTGAGCGATATAAGCCCTATAATGCATGTTTTGCGCAGTTTCTATTTGTATTTGGCACTGAAGGACCCGCGCAAAGGAAATATAAGTAGGATATACACAGTTATTCAGCAATATTTCTCCCTCTCCTGCCATGCCAGCACATAGTATCCAAACCGATCCAGAACACCAGTCTTTCGCGCCAGCGCTCTCACTCCGCGTCCATGTTTCGCCACCTTGTCTACCCCTCAGTACCTATCTCACATACTATTCCGCCTCCCACCCCCTTCCTCCTCAGCCACTTCTCCATTCTTTCCCACTCCCTCACCCACACCCCTGCCCTCATCTTCCTGCCTCCGACATTCCTCGCATCTCTGCGCAAAGCCCAGATACGTAACCTCCTGATGCGCGCACCGATGCTCACCCGTCACGGCGTCCACCTCGCAATGCACAGAGTGACTGATTCTCGTCCATGCAACGTGGTCGCAGTCGTGCTCGAAGACCATGACGACGCAGATGTTTGGGTGGTGATCCATCTCGTTTTCTGTAGGTGTGTGGTGGCTGGAGTGGATGTGTGGCGAGGGTAGTTGTTGGTACTGTGGATTGAAAAGCCGGGGATGGCGAGTGGTTGGAGAGAGGGAGCTTTAAGGACAGCGGGTGCGGATTTTGTGGCGGACGTTGAAGGGGTGGAGGGATGCGTGACACCCGGCTTTTCAAGGTTTGAAGATTTGATACTGCATTCACGTCTTTCTGGTCTATGCCTTCATCTTCACGGCTGGCCGTCGCAATGGCTCTTCACATGAAGCGAGTCCGAGGCCCATTCCAGGGCTGCGGATCCACGAATCCGGGACGTCGTCTTCCCCCGGAGCCCCGTTTGAAGACCATGCGTCAAGTACTGCAGCCACCAAAACATTCAATAGCAATGCTCTTCACATGACTCCGGGATGCCCCTCGTATAAAGCGTCTTCTTGCCAGCCACGACAGCTCTGCACAATACGTACACTCATACCTTCTCTCGAAGAAAACGCTCACAGACTACAACTCATAGACAGGCAATAGAAACCCCACTCTACTTACTCATTACTACAGGCAAGATGTGTTGGGTCTACACGGTATACCATGCTTGCGGTGATCGGGCTCCGGAGATCATCCTCTGCCCGACGGCGCGACAGGGGATTAGGTGTCGGATGGGCAAGGTGGATGCGGGGCAGCGCGAATCGCCGAAGGATTGCCCTGAGTGTGCCAGGGGTGGTTGGGGCGAGGCGTATATAGTGGGTGGGTAGACCGAAGGCGTGTGGATGCTTGGGTGGGGGTTCAGCTGGTCTGAAAGTATACCATTATGAAAGGATTGGTCAGATTCTGCTTCCATTTCTGTTGCTACTCGGGGTTTGGCTTTGGTAGTGCTTTCCACTGGTGTGCGTTCATGGGAACTTTCAATCCCCATTCAACGCCATGTACGATGTTGCACTTGTGTGTTGAGCCTTTGGAAGTTACCCATGCATGAGCATGGGTTGTCTCTGGCTTCTCTTCCGCATGTGAAGGCTTTTGGAATCTTGCAGGGGGCCAAATCGAACTAGAGAAAGATAGCTGTCATCGTGTACAGAGAGAAACCAGGGGCAAATGCGCTAGCGACAAAACGGAAAGGCGCTGCCAAGGCTCGCTTCCACGCCCACTGCAGCCCCTCCAACATTGTTGCGCCGTCCTCGTCAAACTGTACGAACTTTTTGCTTCAACCTCACCACCATTGCTCCCTCGTCACACTTTCGGATCAGTTGAGACAGACTACCTCTCGCACTAGCCATGCGTGAGTATCGTCCTTCTGATCGGCTGCTACAGCCAGGCTAAACCGTGCGCAGCGCCAAAATTCGATCCGAGCGAGGTCAAGGTCATCCACCTTCGCGCGACCGGTGGTGAAGTGGGTGCCTCCTCCGCCCTCGCCCCAAAGATTGGCCCGCTGGGTCTGTCGCCGAAGAGTACGTATTTCAGAGCTCAATCGAGGGAATTGCGGCTTGAAGACGAGAGCTAACATTGCGTAGAGGTCGGTGAAGATATCGCCAAAGCCACGGGCGACTGGAAGGGCCTCGTAGGTTGCACCTGAATTCATATTGGGACCTCAACTGACATCAATGTAGCGCGTCACGGTTAAATTGACCATCCAAAACCGCCAAGCCGCAGTCTCCGTCGTCCCTTCCGCATCGTCCCTCGTCATCAAGGCCCTCAAGGAGCCGCCGCGCGACAGGAAGAAGGAGAAGAATATCAAGCACACCAAGAGCATTCCTCTCGATGAGATCATCAACATTGCGCGCACTATGCGCTTCAAGTCGATGGCCAAGGAACTGAAGGGTACCGTCAAGGAGATTCTCGGCACTGCCTACAGCACCGGCTGCCAGGTTGACGGACGGAGCCCCAAGGCAGTCTCGGACGACATCGAATCTGGCGAGATTGAGAGTGCGTTCTGGCAATTCTTGAAACAGCTTCAGGTGCTGACACTTCTCTAGTCCCCGATGAGTAGATCTATGAACAACTGGAAGGCGTTGATAGGACAACATACCAGACAGAGAGTGCTACATATCCGAAATGAGATCTAGTCTCCATCTGGGTTTCTTCGTCGCCGAGAGCAGTGGGCGGCTTCGGTGTTGATGTCGATACCAAACGCGACGGTTGGGAGGCTCTATAAAGTAATGAGATATTTTGCCTCTCAAAAATTGACCATGCCATGTAGAGTTACATCAAGGCACCTGAGAACATTCAAATAGAAACCTGTGTCTGCGTACGTTTTGGTTCACATGGCACGTGATGTTCTGGGATGCGGCGGGCGTCGTCACCTCCGAGCGCCTCCGCTCCGCTCCCCTGAACAAAAGTGCATCCGGCTCACCCCTCAACCATGAAGCCGACTACCCATTGCGGGCCGACAGAATGCGTCGGAAGCGCTCAGATGAGCTCCCGCGCTTCGTAAGGGACGCCGAACCTCACTTCTACCCCTTCCAACGGCATCGGCGGTACTGGTACTACCTCGCTGGCGTGCTCTTCGTCTGCTGGATCCTCTACCCGAGTCGCAAACCCGTCGACGACGGCAACACGCTGCGCATCAACTGGTCAAGCTATGCATACAGCCTATATGCGACAGACAGCGCAACCCTCTGCCATGCGGTCCTCATATTCGACGCGCTCGCCAAATACGGCAGCAAAGCAGACCGAGTGCTGTTCTACCCGCGCAACTGGGACACAGTGATAGCGAATTCGCGGGATCGCGACAGCCAATTGCTCGTCATGGCACGGGACAAGTACAATGTCAGGCTGCAGCCGATCGAGCTACTGACCGTTGAGGGTCGGACAACAGGTACGTTGTTGCACGCCCCGCTACTGTCCCTCCCTTGCGTGCGCTCCCTACAGGGCGAAACTTACGGGCTAACTAACGCTGCCTGCCACACAGACGCGTGGACGGGTACCTGGGACAAGTCCGTCACCAAGTTCATGGCCTTCTCCCTCGCGTACTACGACCGCGTCATCGCGCTCGACTCGGACATCACGCTGCTGCAATCCCTCGACGAGCTGTTCCTCCTCCCGCCGACCCCGATCGCCATGCCCCGCGCGTACTGGTACGAGAGCGCGCCGCGGCCGCTCACGTCGCTGCTGATGGTCATTAAGCCGGACTTGGCCGAGTTCGAGCGCTTCAAGAGCGTCATCTCCGGCGGCGGGAACCCGCTGCTCGTCAACGCGCACAAGTTCGACATGGAGCTGGTGAACGACCGGTTCGAGGAGAGCGCGCTGGTGCTTCCGCACCGGCCGTACGCCCTGCTGACGGGCGAGTTCCGGCGGCACAGGAGCAATCACTCGGCGTATCTCGGGAACGCGTTTGAGGCGTGGGACGCGGAGACAGTGCTGAAGGAGGCGAAGCTGGTGCATTTTAGCGACTGGCCGCTGCCGAAGCCGTGGATTATGTGGCCGCTGGAGGGCCTGGCCGAGGTGCAGCCTGATTGCGAGGGGAGCCATGAGGGGAGCTGCCCCGAGAGGAGGATCTGGAAGCATTTGTATGAGGATTTTAGGGCGAGGCGGAAGGAGGTGTGTCGGCTGTTGAGTGTGCCTGCGCCCGAGTGGTGGAAGATTAAGGGCGGCGAGCATCATCCTAATGTCACAGAGGGGACGGCGCATGAGGCGCCGCATGCGGAGGGCGAGATACCATCTCAGAGCACATCGGAGTCTGATGAGCAGAGCGTGGTACACGACGTATAGTATAGCATACCTATAGACGGTCAAATCGCACATAGAGTACGGGTTTCTGGCTAGAACTTATTGGAGCGTCATGCATAAAGGCCCCCCGATCAGGCAATTCAGGCCCAATATAAACATGAAACACCGTCCCTTGCGGACCCCAGTACGCACGGGCTCGTGCGCATGTCTCCAGAGATCTGATGATTCTCTGCCCAGCAGGGCTGTGGCGCAGGCGGGCGGTGATTTGTTGGACGGCCTGATGCTTCTGCTTACTGCCGGTTTCGCGTGTTAGATGAGAGGAGGCTGCCATAACGCAGCGAGCAAACTTTCGAGCTGCGCGCACGTCGCCGCCCGCGGCATCTGTATGTACCTGTAGTCTCCGCAGCGAAAAACAACACGCTGTGGAGGCTGGCGGCATGGCGCCCCTGGGGGCTGCGGTTGGCTGAAGCCCCCGCCGCCAAATGGAAATCTCCGACCCATCAATCAGCAGCGCGCCGCAGTGCAGCATGCGCGCAAGAAACATCTCACAGTCCTTCAGCTCCACACAAACCAGTCACCCAGCCCCCATCATGCGTCGATTTTCCGCACTCTCCTCCACTGTCATCTGGCTGCCTGCATGCTTCGCGTCTGCGTGCGGTCAGAGAGAAATGACCTGTCAGGCTAGGCCGTGTAACATTCCACGAAACATGGCATGCGAGCGAGCGGCTTGGGTGACACCCACAGCCGTTTGTTTTAGCGGCGCCGGACTGATCTGCGGCCGGATGGCGGGGAGCAAGCGAGGGCCCGATCGTAGAGAGAGTCCGCTAACGTTGACTCTAGGACAGTGAATGGACGCTGTGGTGGTATTCACTACTTCGTACCCTGGAAACGACTGGAGCGGGGGTTGCATCCCGCCCGCCACGGGTCTGGAGGCGGGCTGCGGGTGCGTCGACTACTGGGCTCAGAGCGTTGCAACGGAGGAGGCTCACGGTTCCTGGGTGACGGCACTGCTGCAAGGCTGAGCTGCAGCCGGGGACTGTGAGCCAGTGACAGCGGCGGATGCAGAGCGCGGTCCTGGCGCGTGGCTTGATCACCGTGAAGCATCCCGGCGCAGCCTGTCGCCGTCACTCTATTTCCTTTCCCGGCTGCAGCTGGCCTTTGCCTGGGGTTCCTTAAAATATCCCCCTTTCCTCATTTTTCCCCAATCTCATCGCGGCGATACCTTCTCTTCTTACAACTGCGACTTTGAAGAAGCTAATTCTACTATCGACACTCTTTTAGATATTCCCGTTTCTATTGCTTAATACGAGGAGGGCCGTACACGATGCGCGACTTTCTCCTGGCCTCTGTGGCCACCGCAACGGTGCTCTTCGCCCGCCACGCTGAAGCTGTTGCTGCGAATCCGCTTCCCAAACCCGCGAACATTACCTGGGGCTCTTCTGGCGCTTTCTCCGTTGGCTCTCTTACTCTCAATGCTCCCGACAACCAGATTGTCCAGGATGCATTTGAACGCGCGACCAAGGCCATCACCGACCTCAAGTGGATCCCTGCTGCAACCGAAGCACCTCCGCAGAGCTTCGAACCCTTCCCGACCCCAACTGCTGCAGCGTCTAGGAGAGTGAGGAGACAGTATGGAACCAATGCGACTGGGACTCTCACCACTGTAAATGTTGATGTTGCGGATACGCACGCGGCTCTCCAACACGGCGTCGATGAATCGTACACCATGGAAATCGCCGCTGGATCTGACTCCGTCGAAATCAAAGCTAAGACCGTCTACGGCGCCCTGCACGCTTTCACCACCCTCCAGCAAATCGTCATCAACGACGGCAGCGGCAAGATGATAGTCGAGCAGCCCGTCTCCATCCAGGATGTGCCCCTCTACCCGGTCCGCGGCATCATGATTGACTCCGGCCGGAACTACCTCTCCAAGAAGAAAATCTTCGAGCAAATCGACGGCATGGCCCTCTCCAAGCTCAACGTGCTCCACTGGCACATGGTCGATGCCCAGTCGTGGCCCGTGGAAATCCAGGCTTACCCCCAGATGACGGATGACGCATACTCCGACAACGAAGTCTACTCCACGGAAAGCATGAAGGAAATCATCCAATATGCCGCTGCACGCGGTGTCCGCATCCTGCCCGAAATCGACATGCCGGGCCACGCCTCCTCGGGCTGGAAAGAAGTCAACCGCGACATGATGTCCTGCATCGACAGCTGGTGGTCCAACGACGTCTGGCCGCTGCACACCGCCGTCGAGCCCAACCCGGGCCAGCTCGACATCCTCAACAACAAAACCTACGAAGTCACCGGCAAGGTCTACAAGGAGCTTGCCACCCTCTTCCCGGACAACTGGTTCCACATCGGCGGCGACGAACTGCACATGAACTGCTACAACTTCAGCAGCCTGGCGCGCGCCTTCTTCGCCGAGGGCCACTCCATGGGCGACCTCTACCAGGTGTGGGTCGACCGCGCGCTGCCCAACTTCCGCAGCCAGGTCAACAAGACGTTCGTCATGTGGGAGGACGTGCGCATCAGCCCGGACGCCGCCGCGACGGGCGAGCTGCCCAAGGACGTCGTGCTCCAGGCGTGGAACAACGGCATCGCGCAGATCAAGAACCTGACGGGCCAGGGCTACCGCGTCATCGTCTCATCCTCCGACTTCATGTACCTGGACTGCGGCTACGGCGGCTGGGTCAGCAATGACCAGCGCTACAACGTCATGGTGAACCCCAACGCCACGGACGGCTCGCCCAACTTCAACTGGCTCGGCTTCGGCGGCTCCTGGTGCGCGCCCTACAAGACCTGGCAGCGCATCTACGACTACGACTTCACGCTCAACCTGACGGACACCGAGAAGGCGCTCGTGCAGGGCGCCATCGCGCCCCTCTGGTCCGAGCAGGTCGACGACGTCGTCCTCTCCCCGAAGATGTGGCCGCGCGCCGCCGCGCTCGCCGAGCTCGTCTGGTCCGGGAACCGCGATGCGGAGGGCAACAAGCGCACGACCGAGATGACGCAGCGCATTCTTAACTTCCGCGAGTACCTCGTTGCGAACGGCGTTATGGCGAGCCCGCTCATGCCGAAGTACTGTCTCCAGCACCCGCACGCTTGCGACCTGAACTTGAACCAGACGGCGCTGTGGGGTCCTTCGGCGTAGGTAGCTGATCGGCTTCTTTTCTTTTCGAGGCATGTTTGAGGCGTTATGAGTGGTTGGAATGGTATTTTCTAATGATGGTTTGATATTAGTGTGGGAGGGGCGGGGGAAAACGCGGTGCAACCGGCGACCCATCGATTTTCATTTTTCTTTTCACTTCTTGTGCATATTTTATACCCATTCTATATCTTTTCTTTTGATCTTTATAGCATTAGCATTAGCATTAGCACATATATATATATATATATCATCATTATCCTTATTATCCTCCCCCATCCCATCCTCATCCCGTCCGACTAGTCTATTCCCTTAGGCCCGCCTTCCAAACGACCCTCCACCAGCCTTCTAGCAATTCCAACAGACGCCTAGAACAACGCGAAGAAGAAAAAAAGAAGAAAACCACACCCAGACCGCGTTGCGTTGCACACGTCTTCCAATGAAGCCGCTTCAACACGCCCGCCAAGCCACCTCTCCGGAGCTAGATTCTATCCTGGAAAGCAAAGCCAGGAGTCAGTCTGTCCTTTAGAGCCACCTGCCCACTATGTAGGATCCTGTCTATGCAGCAGCTCTGAAACGGTGGGGTGGTTCCGGGGGTGCTTAATGCGCGGGGACGGGTTCTACGGGGAGGGTAGGGGGAAGGAAAGCTTAGGCTGGTGGATTATGGTGTTTGTGTTTGTGTTTGTGTCTGAGGAGTACGTCTGGGTGGCGCTTCGTGGCCGCTAACGTAGCGTCTTGTCGTCGTTTAAGTCGCTTGGCCATGGCGCGTATTATAATTATATGTATATATTGTCCTGAGGAATATCTAGCAGACACCGATGTTTTCTGCAATCCTCCGCTTCTTGTATTTCCTACAAGCCTCGTTCTTCTCGGTAGAGTTATCGGCCTTTTCAAGCATCCCCTCGCTCTCCAACGCATTCTCTGCTGCCATTTCTGGCGGAAGGTGCTGGCACTTAGTGCAATTCCTTGTGTCCTCATCTTCGGGTGTCAACCTTCGTCGCTTGCTCGGTTGGCTCTGCGGAGACAGAGGGCTGGCGACAGTAGCGGTTGGCGTCTGATCTAGCGCTTCAGTGGCCTGCGGTAGTTGTTGTGGATGCTTGTCTTCACAGACGGTATCCGCGTCGTCCTTTGGGGTGGGCAGAGAGTGCAGCATGCTCGTTGCTGTGTTGTCGACAACCTCCTCCCGAGCAACCTTTTCATGCGCCTCTAGAGCTCTGCGACGTTCCTCCTCCTCCACTTCTTCCTGCTCCTCCTGAATCAATTTGTCGATCTCCGCTATAGCCTTGAGGTGGGCTTCATAATACCGTTGGCGGGCTTCAACCGGTGTGTATGAATATCGCCAGTTGTCCGCGATGTCGCGTCCGTATTTTTTAATGCGGATTTCGTGGCAAGTGAGGGCGGATTCAAGCAATAGACGCAAGCTGTTGGCATCTACGGGCGTAGCGGATCCGCCTTCTGGGCTGCTCGGCCGGGTAACCAGGTGCGCTCCGAATGTGCTTACGACGTCGGGGAAGGGCTCCTGCAGCCGTCGGTGCAATTAGCATCAACGCACAAAAAGAAACGGGACAGGAGGTGCGCATACGCCATTGAGATATTCTTCCAGCACGGCTCGTTGGCGGAGCCAGCACATAGGGCGCGGAGGGGAGATGTCGGAGGGATGCAGAATGGACGACGAAAGCGGTGACGAGAACTCTGGTGCTTGATCGCCCGCATCGGCTGCATCAGCGGTGCTGTCTTCCATGGCGGCGAGGCGGTCGTGGGCGCGAATGGCGTTACAGTACAGGTGTTGCGAAGGAGCCCTGGAGTGGTGATGTTGGTCAGGAACGCCGAGAACTGCCAAGCCCTCTTACGTGCCGAGCGACACAGCCACACGTGACCCTAGGCTGCCGGCCCGCCTACAACCACCTCTGCACCCCCACGTTGCTCTGCACCCCCACGTTGCTCCACCCACCCTTTCTACTGCATGAAGCACACATGGCAATCGATTGTCATGGTCTGCGGGCCTTCGCAACCCTAACCCCAGCCAATGCTGAGGCTCAGGATGCATTCAGCCACGTCGTGGATTTCGTGAAGATGGATCAGTCACCCAGCGTGCCGTCGTCCTTTTCGTCCTTCCTCTACGTCGACGAAGAAAAAAAATACAATCATGACGTTGCGATGCTGCGCCGAGACAGCGAACGCCCTGCCGGTGAAGACGACGAGACTGCTACAGAACCGGACACCGAGACCGAACAGCAGCCAGAATGGCAACAGCGGGGCATGGTATGGTCTGGCTGCTTCTATTTTACCATCAAGGATATGCCAGAGCCGATGAATCGCTGGCATGCCGGAAGGTTGCACAAGGGCATTGCTGTACTTCAATTTCCTTTAACGGTTAAGCGTTCCTCTATTAGACGTTTACACGCAATTTTCAGCTTCTGCACCTATACCGGGTGCTTGAAGATCCAGAGGCCGCACAACGGCCTGGAAATAAGCGTTAACGGTGTCGATGTGCCTCAGTCCAGCACCTTTGTTAATGGCAACCAAGCCATAGTCCATCTCGGCACCCTCAAATACCGCTTCGAGTATACCCCGTACAGCTATACCGACCCTTATTACGAAGAGCGCAATGGGGCGGTCATGAAATTTGCCGATTCTGAACCGTGGATAGCTGCGAAGTGGGAATCCCTTACTCAAACACCCTCCATACAATCGACAACTATTATGGGTTGGACGCTCCGGATGCCAGTTGGTCAGTAAATTCTCCTCTTCATTCCTTACTTGCGGTTTCTTACTCTGTGATTAGGTCGTGGGGCATCTGGGAACGTCGTGCAAGCGGTTAACGACCAGAGTCATACCGCGGCTTTGAAAACGAGACAACGACGATGCCGTGATACGGCAAAACGGATATCCCGCGAGATCCAAACGCTCAAAGCAATCACGACGCTAGCTCGTCAGCACAATGAGTCAAGAATCCTCCAACTTCGTGACGTTATGTACCAATTCGGGAACGAAGACTACCAACAAAACACCACCGAAGACGTGTACCTTTTGCTGGACCCATTTCTACCGTTCACTGTAGATCATATTATCGAGATGGACCACGGAAATCCACTCAAATCTCGCCTAGCTCTATGGGTCCTTCATGAGGCCATGCTAGGGCTCCAGTTCTTGCACCAGGTAGGATGGATGCACGGCGATATCAAGCCCGGAAACATCGGCATCGAACTGCCACACATACTCCCCTCAAGCCTAGAAGGCCTCCAAGCTGTCCGTGTTGTCCTCCTAGACCTCGACAACGCCACCAATCTCCAATCTTTTGGCCCAAACCCCCGGCTACCTCCCACGCCGGGCCGCGGTGGTACCGTGCCCTACCTCGCGCCAGAAAGAGAGCTCGAGTACCAATCATATACCAGCGATGTCTGGGCCGTGGCTGTTACCGGGTATGAACTACGATACGGGGAGCACCCGTGGAATTTCTCAGCCAATGCATGGAGGCCTATGGCATCTGAGAGTCTGCGGACAAATTGGCTGTCTAAGTATGAACATGGTATTGCAAGGTTGCAAAAAGGTATAGCCCAATTTCTCGTCAAGCCAGTCACGTAATACTAATAACGGTAGACCCTATCGGCAAGCTTCTCGCGAAGATGCTATCATTCTCCCTCTCGTCTCCTAAAATCGGGGCTCAGACTACGCGTATAACGATTGATCAGGCGCTGAAGGAGCCATGTTGGGCACTGCTGAATTCCTATGACCAGGACTTGGGAACCAAGAAGGCGAAGAGATGAGACTATTTCTTTTCCCTATGTGGTGATTGCAAGGGATTCTTATCGCTTCGGCGCCCATGGACTAAGCAAGGAATATGAGTAGAGCTATGTAAATGCTCGAGCGGATGTAGAAGGGGACTCATAGTTATGCTGACTAGCCATTGGCTCGTCCACCTTTTCCGGCCTTATCTCGAGGGCTTCATTTTAAGTCTAAAAAGTTTGTTTCTCAAATCACCTTCGCGACCTAGCACTTGCATCTTTCGCGCCAAATATCTAAGCCACCGCAACTAATTGCTGCCCATGAGGCGGTCCACTCAACACATCGTGTCCCAACGTGCGAGAGCATGGAGAAAGCCATCATCAGATTAACCAACCTACCCCTCTCGTTCTCATTCGCCAATAACTCGCAAAGGACCGTGAACTGGATGAACGCATGTGTTCGAACCCCCACATGCGACGGTGAAGCTAACTCCAGCGGATGCGGCTTCTTTAGTCCAGGCCTCGTCCCCAATACCCCGTATGGCAGCCATGGTGCGAAGATGTTGAAGGGGCTCCGTTGCTGCACAGTTCAGCCCATAGAGGTATAGCCAAGTATTCATTGAAAGTCGAAGCCGCTTCTGCGGCGAGCGGGGAATGTGTACTACGATGCACACAGAAGAAAAACGAGGCTGGCTATGCTCCTGGACCGAAGAAGCCACTGACATTTCCGATGCCGATGGGATCTGGCAAGAAGCTATTGATCTGACGATGAATCGTGGTGTTGTCCAGGTCGAGGGTTGACGGGATGCCAGTCATCTCGGGTGCGAAGTCGAGAGGACAAAATGGAGCGAGAGTCTGAAGTAGATATGTTTGAGAGTATGTGTATTGGGAGGCCTTTTTGTAGGCGCCGGAGTTCCTTGGCCCACCTGCAGGGGCGCTGAGCTCGTCTTGGTGCGTGCCGCCCATTCAGCCTTGTAGTGCAGCGAGTCGCTGTATGTTGCGAGAAGCGATGTTTCCGTTGCCGAAAATCTTTATCGGCCGCTGTATTGAAAAGAGTGCGACATGCGGGAACGCTTCAAGTCCTGTTTGCGTGGCCTAATCTGACTTGCATGAGTACCTGAAAACCTCCAGGAAGCCAGATGAGGTGGGAAACTACGCTTCTCTCCACAGTTTGGCCCCATTTTCTAGGAGCGGCAGCACCAACGAGGTCCTGGAATAGTCGTCTCTCCGATCAAAGCGACTGGTGACTTAGGGAAGGGCTCCGTTGCTGTTTTCTTCGCCTCCTTTCCCCCGAGTTGGTACCCCGAGGTTGCCGCCCTTCTCCGAGTATTCGATTTCCACGACAAACATGCGCTGGCCAAAGACCCTTTCCTTGAACACCGCAACATTCAAGCTCTCATGGTATATAGCGCCCTCGAAGCCATGGAACTCTTCCACCGCATTCCGCCACGGTTTCGAAGAAGCGCTCTTGTGGTACGCTTCAAAAGTACCGTAGGCGTGCCATACGTGATCGTCGAGGTGACACCAGGGCTTCGGCTCGTGGTAGTCGCTTTCCTGCCGCAATCCCAAGCTCAGGAAGATGCTGTAGCGGGAAGGCAGGGCCGGCGAGGAGTCGTGCGAGCTGAGCTCTAAACTTGCGTGCCACGAACGGAGGCCCCGGGCGTCTCTATCGCCCTGCAGGATTCGATCGGCGGCGTTCCACCATTCCTTTGGGAAGGCGTTTGTTACTTTGAGGCCTGGGGGAATACTCCGGAGGAGGAAGCCCCAGCGTCGGTGGACGCTGTTCGAGATGGACGGGATGCGGCTGTTTCTAATGTAGATCTCCCTCATCTGAAGCGAGGGGCTGTATACTGACAAGGACCTTGTGGGGAGAAGACCGACGTTGGTAGTCGTGTCGCGGATGTATAGGTTTGCCGTTAAGTGACGCAGAGGGATGACGACGACGTGTTTGAAGTCATGAGCAACGTGGCATCGCAGAACAGCTGCTTCCAGCTTGAGAGGAGTCCGGATCATGATCGGGGATCGCAGAGGCCGAATCTCTTCGTTGTATTCGTAGACCTGGAGCCAGATCCTAAGGCCGCGGTGCGTCAGTGCGTATGGTGCGACGGGGTCGTCAGAAGCAAACGGGACCAGGTTTCTGGCTTCGAGGAAATCTTTCGGATCGCTGGCCAGGGCATCGCCAGAGGTGTCGTCGGCGGCGATTTCCATGCTCTCCCAGGCGAAGAGCGTCTCGTCTTCGGAGATCTTCATGATTTCTTCCTGCAGTCGCCGGAACGCTTTCACTTTGCCCTCGCCGTACAGCAATGGCATGTTCACGTCGAAGATGCCGAGTAAGCTATACGCGATATCCTCGGCCCTGGTTGCTCGTCTTTCGGCGGCCCAGGACATACGCATGCTGATGCTTGCTGTATCCAGGCTTTGGCCCCTTAGATAGGCCTCCGCTATGCCGGTAACGGCTGATATCCGTCTACTGAGGGTCGCCTTCGTACCGAGACTCTTCCATTTGGAGGAGAAGAACTCCATGCCCGCTATTTCCCCCTGGCCAATGCTGCTGGGCGCCAAGAGCTCCTGCAACGTCCAGGCCCGAGTGAACCACTTGCTGCCTTTGAAATCATGCAAGCCTGACACATCGAAGAGGTAAGCATAGCATTGCGCGGCACGCTTATACCAAGCGAACATGGAATTAATGGCCTCCGAGAGCTCGGCGCTGCTGCTCTTGTCGATGCAGAGAGTGTCGATCCAGATCCAGTCAAAGCCATCGCGTCTGGCCTGCTCACAGGCTTTGCTGACCTTCTCAAATCCTTTCTTCTTCTTCGCGCTTTCTAGGTCAAACAGGTCGGCGAATAGGACCTCTTCCTCTTCCCATGTGTGGGATAGGATGGCGTAGGGCGGGGTATTATCCACGAACTCCTTTAACTGGAGAGCGCGCACATCTAGAAGCCGCATCGCAGGGGATCAGAGCTCGGTGGAGCATTGTTTTGCGGGGTGCTATCGCGATGAGAGGGCAGTAAGAGGACGGGAATTCGTGTTGCCTAGGAGTTGTGCATCCCAACCAGTTGTGTACGTGGGGAGTTGCCAAGGCGAATCTTAGTCAGCGCTAAACACAGCCCCTCTCAAGGCACCGTCTTTCTCGTGCAAGCTCAGCTCCACGGATAGTGATTTCATGCGACACCATTCTAAATCGTGGATATCGAAGTTTGTGCATTCGGGAATCCGTTACAGAACACGAAGATGATAGAAGCGGATCCAAGCCCAGCTTTTGTGAATGACTCACAACAAGATCGATCCCTACCGCTGCTTCAGGTGTCTTTCTTGCCCGCTGCGACGGCGAGTTCGACGCTCTTCGTGAAAGGCGGATACTCGCTCTTCCCATCAGCCACATTGACCACCTTCCCGTCCTCAACATAGACCTCCTCCCACCCAACAGTCAGCTCGGCTCTCTCCGCATCGACCATGTCCCCCTCCTCAGCGAGAAGAGCCTGGAAATCAGGATCGTGGAGGATTTCCATCATCTGCGCCTCGCTGCGGACCCAGAACTCGATTGTGATGTCGTGCTCGGCGATGGACCATCCGGGAGGTAGCTTGCCCTCCAGCATGTCGCGGCACGCTTTCGGCGTATGGTACTAGTTGGCGGTAAGCAGGGTGCTTTGCGCAGTTGGGTCCCCGGAGCGTTCTTACCTGGGCGACTTTCAAAGGCGCGTGGCGGGCCTGGATCGCAGCGGCCCTTGGAGCATGTTGCTGTGTCGCGAACTCGTGGAGCTGCTCTTCGGAGACGCCTTCTTTTCGGAATCGCTTTGAGGTGAATTTGAGAACGACTTCTTTCTGGGGTGCCATTGTGAGGTTTCTTTGCCCTGGTGTAACGTTTGCGAGAAGGTGAGAAGAGGTTCCAGGAATTATGGAGCGTGCGGCGTTGTTCTTATGCACGTCTAACCTGCCCCTCGCAACATGACTTCCTGTTTGACGTCTTACGGTTCCGCAGGGTGGATGGTGGAATTCCGCGTCTTACCCAAGGAAGCGGCCAATCACGTCGCTGTAACAACAGCGCTGCCTCGCTAGCCACTCAGAACGGCTTACTCTGCGCCTTCTTCTGCGCCTTGGTTTTTTCCTGGCATGGTCATGGGAGGCCTTAACAGCGTTTTGGATGGAACGTTATGGAACATCCCGCCAAGGTAGAGAAGAAGGTATATAAGGGGAAGGAGTAAATCCATTGCGGATACTAGTTCGCGGTTTATAGGCACGAAAGGAAAGTGCAAAGAAAGTAGACGCTCGACAGTATCTACCTAGCACTACGTGCTGCCACTAATTGTAACGCCTAACTCTTCCGTCTACCTAGCCTAATGAAAGATTGACGTACAAATACACACAGGCTGATAGGCTGTAAGTGGAAGCCCACCCCCACGCAGTACTTCTCTCTTCTCCCTCCCGACCTTCAGCCCTCGTACTTGCTAGTGTAGGCGATTCTGTACTCGTTCTTCTCCTTGCCCAAACAGTCCGGACATCAATTGTCAGTTACTTTGGAACTACCTTTCATCTAACACGCCTCAGGGCATTTCTTCTCACATTTGGCTCCGTCAATCTTCAATTTGCGCTTAGTGCTCTATTAGAATTTTCCGCGAGATCCGCAAGCATGCTTTCGAGTGATGCGCTGGCACATGTTGATCGCTTGGGTCGTGACGGCTCGACATAGCGATAGGCGATTGGGCGGGGTATTTGTTTTAGGCCCTGATGTTGTTATCAGATCGCAAAGACTGGTTTGTTGAGATATAGTAAAAAGTTCAGTGTATGGGGCAGGGTATGGTGCAGAAACGGGGGTATTCGAAGGCATTTTCATACTGGCTTTTCGAGTCATGGGGTTATTGGCTGTTTGACGATGCTAAGATTAGGCCCAGACTCCTTCTGGTACGGGGAGTCCATCGCGCACTGTCCCCATGCTATTCTGAGATACTCGGCTTGATACCAAACTATGAGTACGCATGGTCAAAATACTCATGCTCGAAGTACTCTTCGTCGATGCGCGGATCGTGGATTGTGGTAATGGCGATGATTCAGTGTTTCTACTTACGTGCGAATCTTCTGAGGTAAGGTTGAACATGCGGGACAGCAAGGACGATATAGTGATCCCCCATCCTAACTCATAGGGCTATGCTGGTGGGAGTGGGGAAAGGCGGAAAGGGGAGTGGTTGGGCACTGTCCGGTATGACCCACAACCGCGCACGAGCACTCCCTTTCAAGTCTTGGAACCCATAATAATACCCATAGTCGTGAAGGCATCCGGTACCCATTTTAAAGAGTGGACTAGACACATCTTGGTTTTCTCGAAACAACCTTTCCAGCTTTCTTATCGACGCGTTGTTGGAGTGCGGGAAGCGCCGACGAGCCTATTATGCACGAGCATGTTTGAGGAGACACTAGGGTACCATTGTGCCCGCCTAGCACTTCAAGCCTCGTGATCTGCCGCAACAATGTATTGTCTTATTGAATGTTACATCTACATCATGGTCATATGTACAAAAGCCGTGAGCTCTCCGTACCTCAATCCCACTGGCTTTCCAGCCTATGATTACCTTCTTGATTCCACTCATTACTCGTCTGCAACTTTCTTGTTCCTACACACTGAGTATAAATCATTCCCTGATCCAGTCGAAAGCCATATGCGACAGCACGTGTGACGGTACTTCCACGACGCGATAAAAGCCCTCTGCTCCGACTGCCGTCGCCGCGACAGACGCGAAGAAGCAGACGGCAACCGACGCAGCACCGTTCGCAATAGGCAACATCTAGTAGAGCCTGATGCCAAGCGTGTATACGATGATACTGGAGACGAGGAACCAGCCTACAGGGATGCATTAGCCATGAACTGGCTAACCAAAGGGAGTAGAAGACTCACTCAACGACCGTCTCCCCAAGTAGACAAATAGCGGATTCGCCAACGCCCACTGAAGCACATCCGACGTCTCAATGAACAAGAAAAATCCCAGCAGCACGAGGTAGTTATCATCTCTCGCCTGTGGCTGCTTGACGTCGAAATCTTCGTTCAGGCCTCCGGTGTAATACAAGCCCCCGTGCGCGATCAGTTCGGCGTCGTGGTACTCCGGGCGCCACGCAACCCAGAGGTACTGAATGACCAGGCCAGAGGCAAGGATCATGAGATACACGACGTATGAAGGGCACCGGATTGATCGCCATACCTTGATACCCCGCTGCGCCTTCGCTTTGAAGTCCATGTTCGCGGCCATGTCGGTGAGGAGGAGGCCGGTTATCGAGTACCAGGCCCAGGACTGGACCCACCAGGCGGTGATGATGACGAATATGGCGCCTTTGACGCGCCACGAGCGACAGGTGTAGGGTTAGATAGCGTACATATCTATTACGACTGCTTAACCCTCTGTTTTAGAGACGCCCCCTAGAACGAGGCCCCACAGAGTCCGATTTATAAAAGATCGCTCTATCCGAAGGGAATAGACCCTGAGAAGAAGTATCAAACAGGAGTATATCGTAGACGTCATAGCGCTGCGTTCCGTGCGGGCTGAAGACCACGGGAGCCTTGGAAGGATGAAGCCATCGCACGTTGCGGACTGGACTTGAAATGGTCGTGCTTTCTCGCCCATGTGCTTAGCGACCCGCAGTTTCTTCCTGAGATGGATGACCCCTTCATCTTAAAGAAAAGACTCTGCACTAGTCCATGAGAGAAGGCATCTTCGGTGTAGACTTGGGAGCGGGGGAGACTGGAGCCGATGGATTGTGGCTGGCACTAGAAGGCCGCGTATTCGGAGCAGGCGAACTTGCTGGGAGGCCGGGTGAGAGGAGCCTGAGTTGCTCGATGATAGCTGTACATTGAATAAGCGGAGCGATGCACTTCTTTCCGTTGGTGACCTACACTCAAACCCTTTGTACCGCTGTAGCTCCGCCTCCTTGGTCGCGAGATTGGAGGTCAGTTCTTCAATTTTACTCTCACTCTTCACGTGCTGCTGTGTGGAAGCGCCTAGTTTCCCCTCGAGCGCTGCTACATCGTTGCAACGCTTGTCAAACTTCGTGGACAGATCCGCGTTGGCAGATTCCAGAAGCATACGTTTCTCTCTCTCTTTGGCAATCTGCACTTCCAATTGCTGTAGCCTCTCGGCTTTGTGCTTGTTGTCCTGGTCATAGCGCGCAAACAGGACTTTTCTTCGTTCCTCGCTCTGGCGGAAGAAGT
Organism: Trematosphaeria pertusa; assembly: GCF_010094035.1. NCBI lineage: Eukaryota > Fungi > Ascomycota > Dothideomycetes > Pleosporales > Trematosphaeriaceae > Trematosphaeria > Trematosphaeria pertusa. The sequence goes on along the minus strand of NW_022987215.1, from coordinate 2,104,082 downwards.
CGGTATGTCGCCGATTTTCCTCCTCGAGGAAGTCCCTTGATTTCTCGATTTCGTCTTTCTCGGCGAGTAAGCGATCTCTTTCGACCGCAGACCTTTCCTTCTCTTTTTCCTTCTCGTTTTCAAGAGTTTCGATTTTATTTTGGAGGTTCGCCACAGTGGCCTGCAGTTGATGCATCTCTGACTGCTGCTCAAAGAAATATCGCTTGACCAGTTGGTACTTCTGTTTCAGTACTTCGTGTTCATTCAGCAGGTGCTGTACTTCCTCGTGTGTCATCCCGTGCTCTGCGAACGTAGCGTTACGTATTAGCAAATGTTTGAGACTTCAGCAAAGAAATCAAGGGAATAGTATGCGCCCGTTGTCTTTATCCGCAAAGGTCCCAGGGATCGGCTCCCCAGATCAAGGACTCAGACATGCTGGTAATATACCCTAATATACGTACCCGGTTTCGGTGTTTCGACTATTGTATCGGCGTCTGATCCATTCTCCGACTGTTCTTGTACAGGAGCCAGATTCACGCTGCCCCTCGATTGCGCGAGGGCTCTTCGATAAGCTTGCGAGTTTACGACGAGATCATCAAAGGCGAAGTTCGTGGAAGTAGCTACCGAGTCCACGGAGTACAGACTCGCAACATCGTCTATCTCGAGCTCAAAAACGGAGCCGGGGGCTTTGACGCGGGGGTTGGCGTGGCGGAACCTGGTGGTTTGATGGGCAACGCTCTGCAAGACGGTGGTGTTGTTCTCTAGCAGTATCCGAATATCATGGATAGAACCCCTGAGTCTCTTCAGTATCCAGAAGGAAGAAAGGACCGTCGACTGTGACGTACATCTGAAGCGCTTGGATCAACAACCCTAATGCGGCCTGCTGCCCTCGTATTTGGACTAGCACATCCCGCATCGCATCCTCCTTCCAGATCAGCTTGATCCTCCCCATGGATCCAGCCAACCCGTCTTTTTCAATAGCGACGTACAGTCGCTGGACCTCGTCATCCAGGACCGAATAGACCAGAACGCAGCCCGTTAGCGCCTGGTCAAAAGTGGCTTCCAACTCGGGGCGCTCTAGTAGCGTCGATCGCAACGCATCTGGGTTCCTAGTACAGAGGCCTTGGATATGGGCAAGGGAGGTTGAGATGACTGTGGATTCAGAGTAGATAGCCGTGATGGTCATGGAAGCATCCCGGTACTTTCCGCGGAGGTCATATAGTGCGCGAGCGGTGCGAACGCATCGAGCTGAAATGGCAATGACGGTGCTGGTAATGGTGAGGGGATCCATATCTCATCATCTATGGGATTCGTGACGGGATCTAGACGATGTGGTTGAAGAGTGCAAGGCTGGAGTGATATCGACCCGGCGGCTAGAGCGGAGGATGAGCTTGGCAACTCAGCCTTCTCACACAGCCTCCAACAAGATCCAGCCGAGTCGCTTCATCTTCCTACCACGAGATAGCAACATACTATACTTTCCGTTTTATCGGTATCAACAATTTTCAGAAAGCCTCATCATTGCGATTTACGTGGATGGCACGGGAGTGTCGTCATGTTCCCGTATCGGGCCATCCCACCAACTGAAACAGGCCAACAAGCATATCAAGCTCCTGCGCTAAGACGATCGGCAAACTCATCTCAGGGTTCTACGCTGCATGGGTTTGCTTGATCTTGCTTCGACTTTTATCAGTTCTTCTCTTCATTATTCTAGACCACTTTCCGCGCGAAGCGACGGCGTCCTCATTTCAGCAAGCGACGCGGTCACAAGCCTCTCGAAGCAATAGCGGACCAGCTAACCAGAGTCCACACAAGCCGATTTGACGCGAGTTATGTCAGCGTGTTAGAGGCTCGGCGCTGCGCTGCTTAGGCCGCCACCTGCCGCCTGCGCGAACCCCTATCACCACCATTTGGATTTCGTCCCTCGTTTTCCTATGCCCCGCGACACTCTTGTATCGCTTCCAGCTGGCTTCGCCCCGATAAGGATTGCTGGCAGCTTGGCGCCGAGTACACGATATGCACCATCGCACCCATGAATGGCTAGGCTCGTCGCTCGATCTCCTGAAGAGGGAGGTTACATGGCGTCAATCCATGGTGTTGAAAAGGCTTACTTGAGGTGCAAGCTTCCCCCCATGGCCTTCCAGGGTCTTCCACTCCTCTTGTCCGTCTCTTGACATCTCTTGTCGGTACTACGGTTTGCTTCTATTCTTCCATCCAGCCCTTTATCCCAGTCATTTCTTTTAATTCGTAATGCCATCATGATTCGCAAGGGCTATCGTCTGTCGTTAACGCATCTCGCTATTTACATATCTGCCTTCTTTTTTGCTTCGCAGCTTTGGTCGGTATGGAAGCAGTCAGCATATGGCTTCCAGTCGTATATGTCCGCTAATTGGCAATTTGACGCGGACGTGCATGCGAATGTGCATACCCTCAGCCATGAGCAGTGCGACATTGCGTTCCCAAAACTTTACTACAGCCTGGACCAGTCGATAAAACGGCGGCAGGGTAGGAAAGTGCATCCGCAGGATATTGAGATTTCGGAGGGAAGGTGCATGCTGCGGGTTGTGATCTACGAGGGCGAGGTATGTTGAAGATTCTGCCCATTACCCATAAGTGGGCATGGAAGGCGCGGCTCTATTCGAAAGTCTTCCGCAGCGAGGACTGACAGAGAAGCAGCTTTTCGTAGTCGACTCCGGCATGCCCGAACGGTGCTACGTAGCCAACGGCAACGAACGCGAACGCATCCTCGGCACCCTCGCACAGATCGACCGCGCTCTCAGCACCTCGCCCACCTCCGACCCCTCAATACCAAACATCGAATTCTCGCTCTCGCTCGACGACCTTCCGCGACGCTCGAAAGGCAAGGGCACGTTCTTTGGATACACTAGGAAAGAAGGGCACGAGTATAACGATATCTGGTTGATGCCGAATTATGCATACTGGAGTTGGAACTATACTCATGCGCCGAGTTGGAATAGCATCAGGAGGGAGATCATGGCCGCCGAGAAGCAAGTGCCATGGGCGAAAAAGGACCCAAGGGTTGTTTGGAGAGGCAAGATCAAGATGGCAGAGTTGAGGAAGGAGCTTGTAAGGGTCAGTCAGGGGAAGAGCTGGAGCGATATTAAGCCGGTGGTGATCAATGATGCGAAGGATAAGCATACTAAGGATGTGATGAACTTGCGTGAATTCTGCGGGTAGGACCTTCGCCTGATGAAATAGGGCAGCGGATGCTAATCGGAAAATAGGTACAAGTTCACCGTCCAAACGGAGGGCACTTCCTACTCCGGCCGCCTAAAGTACCTTCAGCTCTGTCGCTCGGCCCTCATCACGCACCCGCTCCAGTGGCAGGAGTTCCATACGCATCTCATGAGCCTCGCCGGCAAGGACATCAATTTTATTGAAGCTTCGGAGAACTTCGGGAACCTGGAGTCGGCGATGGAGTACTACCTCAAGCACGACGACGAAGCGGAAGAGATTGCTAGAAATAGCTACGAAACGTTCGCCAGACGGTATCTAACTCCAGCAGCGGTAAGATGAACATCCTTCTACTAGCAGCAGGAGTCCTGGCTCATCCAAATACAGGTCACTTGCTACTGGCGACGGCTCTTCTTTTCCTGGGCCTCGGTTCAGGGCTACGAGCCGCAACTGTACGTACCGGACCGGAACGGCAACACAGTGATGCGCGCGACACCATGGACCGCATTTGCAGCGAATTGGCCGCAGGATCCTTCCATCATACCATAGAATTCTAAAGAGTAGAACATAGAGGAGGAAGCATGACGAAGGTACCAGGTTTAGAGATGATACCCATATTCCGTACAAACAGCATAGTTAAGGATGTTTCATTTTCTTTATATTCAATCTTATCCTCTCTTCGTTCCCAATAGCCAGATCGTTGACAGCGCGCACCACGGATCAGTACGTTGCAGTCAACCTCTTCACCATCCATTCGCCCGGAACAATGGGCCCATACTTCTTCGGCCTCGCCTCGGAAACGCAGTTCTCGATCGCGTTAATGATGCGCTCGTGATCCGGATGTGCAAAGAACTACACCATCATCAGCACTTCAGCCACGCTGCTATCTAGGGCGAGACCACTTACTGCAATCGAGTACCTCGCCGAATACTTTCCGTCTTCCGTCGTCACCGCATTTGGCGGGCTCACAACCCGATGGTGCGTCGACTTAATCACATCATTCGTCCAAATCTGCAGCATATCCCCTACATCTCCTAGTCAGCACCTCACTGCCCTTACCCTTCCTACCAGCTACTCGCACGAGAAGACCCACATACCAGCGTTAATCACAACAGCCCCCTCAACCGGCTCCACATGCACCCACTCCCCCTCCGGCGTCCTGACCTGCAGCCCCCCACTCCCATCCTGAAACAGCAGCGTAACAGTCCCATAGTCCGTATGACTCCCCGCTCTCACCGCGCCCTCCTTCTCCAGCACCGCCTTCGGCACACTTGGATAATGCAGCAACCTCAGCACATGATCACCAGCCGTAACATACTGCTTAAACCACTCTCGTTCCAGCCCCAAGCCCTCCGCAATCGCGCAAAGAAGCTGATGATGCAGATCATCGCACTTCTCGTAGAACGCGCGCATCGCAGCGCCAAACCCCGGCAGCGCATCATCGGGATAGTGGTTCTTCCACGGCTTCGCGGGATACCGGCCCCCTTCCTCATCACTGCCTATTTCGAGACTCTCTTTCAAATCCGGCAACATCGCCCTTAGTTTCGCAACCGCGTCCTCGCCGCCGTCTTCTAGATCCGCATTCGTCGTCTTCTCAATGCCCATGCCGCTGTACCCGCGGTTCGCCGCTTTGTTGGTGTTCGGATGCTTCATTTTCTCGTCCAGCGGCAGCGCGAAGTATTTCTCGGACCAGGAGTATGCGTCAGCGGGGGAGAGCCCGCTGTGCGTCAAGTAGAGGAATCCTGAGGTAGTGAAGCCGGCCATGATGGCGGCGATGCATGATTTCTTCTCTTCTGGAGTGCCGTGCAGGTATTTTGAGAAGTCGATGATGGGGATGCGGAACTGGGGTGGGTTGGTGGTGGTGGCCTAGCGAGGCTGTAAGCCTTATGCTCGACATCTGTTCTTTTGTTGGCATCGCTAAAGTGGGGATTGGACGGGGGGAAACTGGGCTGGGGGACGTTACCTGTGGAGTTGCCATTGTCGGGGCAAAGTCGAGGGCGGTGCCGGACAGCGCTAGGTGGAGATCTAGAGTTGGCCTGGGCGCGGAGGCAGCGAGATTCGTCTGAAGCGGATCATAGAGGTGGGAGATTATATGGATCAAAGGGCATCAGTTGGGCGCTTGAGCGTGCGGTAAGATGGATGCCCCGCTTGTTGAGGGCGGTCTCCTCCGAAAGGAGGTGGGCTCGCATATCCGATCGCGTAGGAATTCGAACATGCATCAAGCTAGACTAACTGCGGGCGGCGTAGCTTGGTATCGCACGGATTGTGGACCCATTTACGGCGTTCTCTTCTAATATTGAAAGGGCTTCAGCTGTCGATGAACCAGTGCATGCGTCACATTGTAGAGGACTATTCCGTGGATCCCGATAGCTCAAGGCAACCCCCAAGTTGGCATAAATTGTGTACCTGTTTGAACCTACAGCAATCCCTTCCCCGCCATCCTTCCCATCACCCTACCCGCCAAACTCTGATAGATATCCCGCATCCCATCCATACCCTTCCACCTCTCCGCACACCACTGCAATAACACCAGGCAACTATTACTCGCCTCCCACAAGCCCTTCCACTCAATCGCCCCATAAGTCAGTTCGCTCGTCTCAGCCACAAACTCCAGCTCTTCCATTCTTTTCAACACGCGCAGCCGTCCGTCCAGCACAAGCAGCGCGTGCGCCATGAGAGTCAGACCAGCGAGGTATATGTAGTGCGCCGAGAGAAATGTCATCGGGTAGATACCGAGCGGTGACGACTCTGATGCCCGGACGACTTTTTCGTAGGTCTGCAGGAGAGAAATGGCGGAGTGGAAATTATCTTGGGGTATAGCAGTTGTACCAAGGCCCTCGAAGATGCCGTCGTCTTCTTCAGTGGCTTTCAGCGCACGGAGCATGATTGGCTGGAAGATAAAGCACATAGTGGAATGGTAGCCCACGTCGCAAGTGATGGTCGCTACGCCCGCGAGATCCTCGCTGACGTCGAGGTCTTTCCGCCAGTCACGGAGGGTAGCACAGCGTTCTTTGTACCATGGCCAATCGTAGGATGGTGGATTTGCGGGGAGGTAGAGGACTTTGAAAAGTTCGGAGCGTAGGTAAACAAGGCGATAGTGGTGCGCTATAGAAATTGGCTGAAGGGTCTCTTGGTCAACGTCAGATGTTGAGGTGAGGATCGAGGGGTATTCCGTTGTGATGATCGACTCTGGGAGGTCGGAGCCGCGGCCGAAGAGCTGGCCTGTTATGCGTTCGATCGCATACACTACCTAGGCCATTAGCAATAGTCACTCAAACCATGGAAGATATGGCGAGCTTACAGCCCCAAAACGTTGACCTCCTCAACTTCCTCTGCCGCTCGTCCTCCGCGATCCCATCTCCCTCCGTTTCGGTGTGATAACCAAGTTCGACTGTTAACCGACATGCGTAGTCCAGCAACTTCCAGATGTCTCCCTTCCTAGGATTAAACAAGCAGAATATAGTCAACAATAGCAGTGCCTGCAGGCTCGCGGGACTAACTTCGCTCGTGACTTCTTCCACGCATGCAAGAGCGTCGTGGTAGTATGCCATGCTTTCCGTAGCAAGCTGTGGCTGATACCTCGCCCGAGTTGCACACGCAATGGCGCACATCATGCTGATGCGAAAGTAGGCGTGTGCTTCCGGGCCATGAAGTGTCGGCAGAAGAAAGCCGGTGGATCGCAGGGTAAGGTAAGTGCTTATATCTTTCGGACAGGTATTCTCGTCTATAATGCCGTAGAGAATATTGGAAGATGATAGGAAGACCTTGCAGTGCGCTTGGACGGCCTCTGGCTGACCATAGCTCTCGTTAGACAGTCGCTGCTGAATTTCAAGGATAACGCCGTCTTGAGTTGGTGTTGTCGGTTCGTACTCGATGGGGAGAATACCCTTCGTCGATGCATGATGAAGCACTTCAACACTCAGTGTGAACACTGAGGAGGAGCCAAAGAACCGGGACCGATTCGGAACGGAAGCGATAGGAAAGTGTTTGTCAAAGGAATGGTAAGCGGGGTTTTCGTGTAGCTCGTCTGAGAGGAACGTTTGGGAGAAATTGGATACTAGGGGGCTAATAGCCGGCTGTTTCCTAGGTGATAATTGCACCTGGCGATCACAAGGCGAGGTCGAAATGGTGTTCTTGACCGCTTGAAGGTGTTCCACTCGTGTGATTAGTGATTGTACGTACCTGCAAGACTTCGATCAGCAAGACATAGGATCCAGAACGGTGGCAGCCTACGCTCTAGGTAATGACTGTTGCAGTGCATGATCAAACAGCATGCACTCAGCGCCGGCCTTCTGACACAACCGGCAATCCGGTAACTGCGTGTCACACTTTCTTCTCAGTCTCCTACATCTTTGACAAGTTGGAAGAAGCGGCTGAATCATTTCTCGCGATGCCATACTGTGACTAGGCGGGCTGGGAGTTTGCGCCGCGACTGTTGCTTTGGTTGCTTGCGCTCGGAGAAGAGAGCTTGGTGGAAGCGCATTGCGTAGGCCCTAGCATGGCGTACCCCTTGTCATGATAGCGTCGGGTGAACATTGCCGACACTAAGCTGGACCCTGCATTTAGGGCCGATGCAAGATAAGAGTAGGAGGGGTCCTCGGACATGTCCGCTCGCACGCACAACTCCTTCTGCCGCGTGAGCAGGACGGAAATGGCATCCAAAGGAAAATGGAATGCATCGGGGTTGACTGCTCTGGTCCTGTCGCGATGACCAGGCGAAAATTGCTTGCGATCTCAAAACCAACCGCATATTTCTCATAAGCAAATTTCACAGATCTGTGCCTCTTGACACAGGCTCGCTTTGGGAGAAGCGATCGATATGGCTTTCACGAACAAGCGCATCGCAGTGATCGGGGGCGGCTTGGGTGGTATGGCGTTCGTGAACTCGGCGCTGTATGCTGGACTGGACAACATCCATTTGTACGAGGCCGCGCCAGAGTTCACGGAGGTGGTAGGTATCCCCTCATCCTAGCGTTCGCGGGATTTTGACAGCAAGATAGGGCGCAGGAGTGAACATCACCCGTAATGCGAACCGTGTGCTCGACGCCTTCGGCCTCAAAGATGCGATGTGGCGGATGAGCTCACGCAATCCACCCTCTTACATGGAGTATCATCACTACCGGACCGGTGAGCTCCTCGGTCGAATTGAAGAATTTGGTGAACCACGGTCGCGGCAGATCCACCGCGCGCACTTGCTCGACGTCCTTCGCTCCAAAGTGCCCGACTCCAAGATCTCAAAGGGGAAGAGGCTAGTCAAGCTTGACAGGGACGCCGGGAACAACTGTTACATCCTCCATTTCATAGACGGCACGGAAGAGACTACAGACATTGTTGTAGGATGCGACGGCATCAAGTCAATAGTGCGAGAGCACTTGGGCTTCAGCGACAAACCCATATACTCCGGGCAAATGGTGTACCGCGGGTATGTCTCATACGATGATCTGACACCCGCAACGGCAGCTCTTCTCCAAAAAACAGTCAATTTTCGCGGTCCCCAGCGACACGTCCTCACGCTGCCCATTGGCAACGACGAGAGTAAGTCGGCGCGCGTGGGCATCATTGGATTTATGACTGAGCCACTCGAGAACTGGAAGTCTGAGTCGTGGCTCGCGACGGCACCCGTGGATGCGTTGGAGGCGCAGGTAAAGGACTGGTGTCCCGCGGTACAAGAGATCATCTATGGGCTGAGGAAGGGAGCAGGTGAGACAGGCGAGATCCTGAAGCAGACGCTGTACGTGAGGGAGCCGACAGAGAAGTGGTGGAGTGTAGAAAGCGATGCAGCCGGAAGTGGGATAATCCTCATAGGAGACTCAGTGCATAGCACGCTGCCGCATCAAGGTAAGGTTTCCGAACTCGACTCCACTTCCCCGCACAATGAATCCTTCCGAATCCTAATTTTTAGACATGACGCGGCTAACTTTTGATGAATAGGGCAAGGAGCATGCCAAGCGATTGAGTCCGGCTTCGCGCTTGCACAGGTACTCAAGCACTGGCAAACGCCCAATTTGGCCGATGCATTTCAGTTTTTTCAAGATTTCAGAAAGCCTCGAACGGACCGTATCACCAGGTCCAGCTACGAGACGGGCAAGATGGCGAGCGCGGATATCCCAGAAGAAGAGTGGGCTACCGCGTTCTCCCCTAGTATTGTCCGAGAGCGTATGAGATGGGCCATGGAATACGATTTGTTGGGAGAATTGGCGGGCAGGCTTGCTGCGAAGTTTCCGCAGGAGGGGAAGAAGCAGGCGCTTTTTAATGAGACGGAGGTTCCGGTGGCGAGTGTACTGTGACTGACGAACCGTATGGTGAGGAGGTTGAGACCTTCGTATCTGCCGCACTGGCGACTCCTTTCTCGTACATAGTTTCAAAGGTCGACAACACCCAATTTCATCGGACAGGGATGCATGTGTTGATGCGCCAATATTCCGCTGTCGTCTGGACGATCCCCCACTTCTGCTATTCCGCAGGTGTCAAAAGTGGGATACCACGTGCACGCCAAAGTCTCTTCCAATCCGCGCCCTCCAATTGGACTATTGTACTGTCGTTTTTACGACGCGCATATCCGGCTCCATGGAGCCGTAACCGGGCTAGGAACGGTCGAACGCTAAGCTCCACCATTATCTCGCCTTGGCGCAAGCCACCAAGGTTAAGCTTGCGACCCCAGATTAGGGCAGAGATACCAGCACAGGAGATACCGCTGCTGGGCACGCGAACTTGGCACGGAGTTTCGCGTCCCACTCTTTGCGATAGGGACGAGAGCTAATTTCTGGTCTGGCCTCAGAGGCTTGATAGATTTAGCGGGAGTCGAAGTGGTAGAGTTATGACCGGAAATGCTGGGAATCCGCAAACTATAAGGTTGTCGAAATCCTTGCGAGTATTTGCTTGCCATTCCTGCAAGAGTGGAGGACTGTTGTACCTCGCTCGACGATCCAGGAAAGGTTCGACACAACTTAGTCCTTTACCACAATTTTACCCATCCTTGGGACCTCTCCTGAACACTTCATTGACGGCACGGATAAAGCGCGAAGACCAACTCCATAATGGACTCAGAAAAGACCCCCGAAGCCTTCGCGGACATTGAAAGGTCGGCCGGGAGCTCTACTCTCCACAATGGCACGGTGGAAGAACTCGCGATCAGCGAGCCAACGAACAAACTCCAGCGTTGGGCTAACAAGCTTGATGCGCTGGCCGGCGTTGAAGCTCGTGGTATTGAGCGTATCTCGGAAGAGTTGAGAGCGAGGAAGATGACTACCCACGATTATGTGCAAATGTTTACTATGTGAGTCGAACTGCGCTCCGTGATGGATAATTCGCTGATGGATTCGCAGCTGGTTTTCGATGAATTGCACTGCGAACCAGATGACTCTCGGCGTCCTAGGTCCTGTAGCCTATGGCCTGGGTCTTACAGACTCTATTGTGTACGTGCGGGGACCGTTACGTTATTCAATCTGAGACGGAGCTAAACACGCGTTCAGTTGCTGCCTGTTCGGTACCATCTTCGGCTCCCTCTGCACAGGGTACATCTCAACCTTTGGCCCGATGTCCGGTCTCCGTACGCTCAATGTCGCGAAGTACACCATGGGTTGGTGGCCCTCAAAGCTCTGCGTCATCCTAAACTTGGTCATTGAGCTGGGCTACGGACTGATCGATTGTCTCGTCGGCGGTCTCCTCCTTTCCGCGGTCAACGGAGGCGGTATGTCGGTCATCGTAGGTATCGTCATCGTAGCTCTGATTACCTGGGCCGTCGCCACGTTCGGTATCAAGTGGTTCCACAAATTTGAAGCGTGAGTTGGCACTTCCTCCAGCGTACTGCTGCTACACACTAACGCATAGTCAGCTATGTTTGGGCGCCTACAGTCCTGGTCCTTTTCGTCATGATAGGGGTCGCTGGTCCACACTTTGACACCAAACCTCCTTCCAGCGGTTCTGGCGCTGTGCTCATCGGCAACCGCATCTCATATTTCTTCTTGACTTCATCAGGACCTCTAGGATGGGCCTCTGCATCGGCCGACTATATCACATATTATCCGGCAAGCTCGAGTCGTTGGCTTACGTTCGCGATGACGGCTGGAGGGATAATATGCGGCAAACTGCTCATCGAGTTCCTCGGCATAGGGCTGGGATCTGGCCTTCTCAAAAACCAAAATTGGGCTACCGCTTTCGAATCACAGGGTATTGGAGCTTTGGTGGTGGAATCCTTCTCGCCCTTGAATGGATTTGGCAAGTTCTGCTGCGTCGTTCTTGCGCTTTGCATTGCCGCAAACAATATCCCAGGTTCTTATGCGGCAGCCTTGAACTGCCAGCAGCTCGGCCGCCCTCTTGCGAAAATCCCTCGCTTCGTATGGAGCACCATCGTCTGTATCGTGTTTACTATCATCGCCATTGCCGGACGAGACAACCTGTTCGATATCTTCATCAACTGGCTCAGTTTAATCGGGTACTGGACGATCATATGGATTGCGATGACCTTCGAGGATGAATTCCTTTTCCGACATGGCAACTTCGACTGGGAGATTTGGAATAGGAAGGATCTTTTGCCTCATGGATTTGCCGCATTCCTTGCTTTCTTGGTCGGATGGGCTGGTGCTATTCTGTGCATGTACCAGACGTGGTACACTGGTCCCATTGCTGCGCTTGTGGGACATGGATCCGATTTAGGTCTGCCCGTCGCGCTTGCTTGGACTGCGATGGTGTATCCTCCGGCTAGATGGCTCGAGCTAAAGGTGGTCGGCAGGTAAAAGGACAGACAATACGCGATACACAAGGCAGCCAATCAGATGGGAGAGGGTAGAGGGTTTGTAGTTTTAGAGACGTAGTTTCTCGCGCCGCTCCGATTCAGCAGAATTGGAACTTGTTCATCTGTCAGTTTTCCACGACCACTCGCAAGCGGCGGATCTGATGCGTGCTCAAGTATCAAAAGGGGGAGGTTGAGTTCCACTTTGACGAGACCAAGTTGCATTGTTATGGTAGGCGGCATCTGGGACTTTTGAATGCCCACGTCTGTGAACCACTGATCAGGAAGGCGAGATGCAGAAAATGAAAGGCGGAGGACATCGTAGTTGTGAAGCCGTCCCAAGAGTGAAGCGACTGGTGGAATTGTTTTAGAATGATGTCGGTCTCTATCTCAAATCTTGGCTGTGGAACGCCGAAGGTAATCGTCGTATCGCAGGTATGCTCCCAGCAAAGCCTCTGCTCCGGCTGCACAGTCCTCTTCGCGAGAGAACTCTGCTGGATGGTGACTGACACCATCTCGGCATCGGACGAAGATCATGGCCGTCGGGACCTTGCGAGATGTATAGACAGAATCGTGGCCAGCGCCGCTAACGATTTCCATGTCACAGCCGAGTTCAGCCGCGGACTGCTTAACGCAGCTCACCATAATGGGATCGAAGTTGAGAGCTGGACTGATCCAGAAGTTGTCGAACGTCATCTCCAAGCCATGCTGTTTACAGACCTTCTCGAAGCCTTCCCGGCATTGCTTTTCGATCAGTTCTACATCGATATCGGCCGGTGCGCGGATGTCAAGGCCGAGATTGACCTTTCCAGCTATGGTGTTAATGCTCTGTGGTAGAGAGTTGATGACCGCAATCGTGGCCCGTCCTCCTCGTAGACCAACCTCCGTCTCGGTCACGATTCGGTTAGTTTCCACGATCATCTTGGCTGCTCCGAGAAGGGCGTCGCTTCTTCGGTCCATGGGCGTAGTGCCGGTGTGAGCCTCCCTTCCTTGCACGCCGACATTATACCAACGGATCGACTGGACGCCTTTGACAATTCCGACAGGTTTCCGGGCAACGTCCAGTATGGGACCCTGCTCGATGTGGACCTCGAAGTGGGCGAGAAGAGGGTTCGCTTCGAATGAGCATGGGGTGGGTCCCATGTACCCTATCCGCTTCAACTCCCCGCCCAAGGTATTCCCCTCTGGATCTTGCCGTCCTTGCGCATACTTGACGGTGAACTCTCCGCCCCATACACCCGAGCACAGCATGGCCGGCGGGAATCGTGCGCCTTCCTCATTGGTCCAATTCACGACGGCCACAGGAGCGTAGGTGGTGATGTTGTTGGTATGCAGGACCTGCAATACCTCCATTCCACAGACAACACCTAGTATCCCATCATACTTTCCCCCGGTCGGTTGCGTATCGAGATGGCTGCCGAGGCCAATGGGTGGCAGGTTATTGTTCTGTCCGGGCCGGATCGCGAAGATGTTGCCCATTTCGTCGACCTTGTGATGACAGCCATACTTGTTCGTTTCGGAGATGAACCAGTCGCGCACGCTCTTATCGTCGTCGTTGCACGTAAGGCGGTTCATGCCGCCATCGGGAGTGCTGTTGAGGTATGTCAGCGTCCAAATCTTCTTTGCCTCCAGCTGAAGCGCAACCTACTTTCCCCATGCACAGGCGGCCTGCAGGGTCGCATTGGTACGAGCAGCATCGACGTGGAGACCGCTGTACTTGGTCGAAAGTTGAAGCGAAGGGAGCGCCACAGGCTCAGACGCTATGGGAGTGGTAGCCATAGGTCGTAGAAGGCAAGCGGGAGCAGCTGGTAGGCAGTTCTGTCTCTGAACATGAGTTCCTCGACTTGTACATGGACAAGGCCGCAGAGCAGCCTCTTTAACAGAGGACTACATCCTGATCCGGCAGGAGGACGCGGAACCTGGGCGGAGCCGCGGCGGTGGAGGATGGGATTCTGCGGAGTTCAGCGTGCGGATGCAGGGACGTAGCAATAGTGCCCCCATCGATCAAAAGCGCAATCACTCATGCAGGAGAGACTGTAGGCACGGCAATTGTCGGTAGTAGCCATTAGCGCCGAGAAGATGGGGAGGTGGTGCAGGAATGTCGCCAAACACGAAGATCGCGGCTCCCGAGATCGCACAGTCGGAAAAGTGTTGCTTAGGTAAGCCACTACAGCATTCCACATCTCATTGTGCCGCTCTATCGAGGCCATACACACTCCCAGGAACCTCGCCAACCTCGCTGAGCATGATACGAGCGCTATGCATTCCATCAGACCCAAGATGGCGGTTAACATTACGTGCGCCAGCAGCTTCGGAGATGTGCGCCGACCCAGTTCAGCCCCTCGGTGGGCCCGGATAACCCCACCGGCAACGCTTATCGCACAGTAAACTTGATCTGCCCGTTACGTTTGCCTTTTCTCTGGATGCCGTCCGACGAGATGGTGGAGAACGCGAATGTCCGACCATCATGAGCACCGAATGTCAGCGCAGTGTCCTGTCGTGCTCGCGCTGCCGCAAGAGGAAGACCAAAGTAAGTGAAGAATCTCCAAACCAAACCCCGCATTGAACCCTAGGGCTGCGGATTATTTTATCTGGAAATCAGAGAGCTGACCATTTCGAAGTGTGACCGAAAGCTGCCATCATGCAGTCAATGCGTCTCCGCGAAAGCAGAATGCACAGGGTTCAGTGTAACTTCTACTGCCAAAGACATCCCCCGCTCAGTCGTCCGTCATCTAGAATATGAGATTGCTCGGCTTGAAACAGAGCTCGCACACAGAGGGCAACTTGAAGCTGTCAATGGTGCCGACATCTTACTGCAGATGCCGACTGGTGTTGCCCGGGAGGGAATCCCTGACTTCAATGAGCCGCGACCTCAGACAGCGGTGACCATCCTTACCGAAGAACGTGAGTTCTGCAATGGAATGGCTCAACGGCGCGTGTGGATCACGAACCTTGCCGTTGGCCATAGTGTGGTGACTCCGAGCGCTGACTATCCTCAGCTACGTCACCGCTTCCCATAGTCGGCCCCTTGGCACAGTCTATCATGCTCAGTCGCTCAGTTCAGTCGATGATATCCGCCACCCTACCTCAGGGTCCCGGATTGATAGACCTTGTGTCACGAGTGCGAATGGGATTAACTCCCTCCTCCGCCTCAGCCGTAGTACAGTCTGCCATCTCGAACGACATCACCAGAAGCCTTGGCTATAAGGCATCCGTGTCCACCCATGTGCCCAAGCCTAGTCAAATTGAAGATCGAGTACTCAGGAGTATGCCACCGGAGATCGTTATGTCACTCACCCAGAAATTCAGTCAGAAGGTCCTCCCACAATATCCCTTCTTTCACGAATCAACCTTGTGGAATATCATGCACCGAGTTCTCACGGTATTGCAAAGCCAGCCCATGGAGGGATATGGGACACCGGGATCCACCACCTTAAGGCCCGATTACGATTTCTTGATCCTCTACATCGTCCTATCAGTATCGGTTACCCTGGGAAGTGCGAAAGGCGGCCATGAGTCCCGCTGCATCTCGCTTTCGGCTTCTCTTTTCGAGGAAGGCATCAAGCACTTCTCGAGCCAAATGCACATTCCTTCCGATCTAGCTGGTCTCCAGCTCAATCTTCTCATCCTACTTTATGCAACGATCAATCCTCGCTCCGCCAATGTATGGATCCTCTCCGGGGCTGTCATGCGATCGTGCCTGGAACTCGGTTTGCATCGTGAGTCTCCTGAGATTGGGAGGCCGAATTCTTTTGCCACTGAGTTACGCCGCCGGCTGTTTTGGAGCGCATACTGCATGGATCGCAGCATATGTTCTGCGCTTCAAAGGCCGTTGTCTATTCCGGATGCCGCTATTAGTACGCACTTTCCCTCAACATTTGCGGACGCGGAGTCAAGACTGCCTTCGTTGGGCGTCATCTACTACCATCAGCTTCTATCCGAAATGGTTCAAGTCCATTTCCAGGGCGAGTCACTTGGCGATGGTGTGACCTGGGACGTCTGGACTGCCAACATGGAAAGCAAACTGCGAGCATGGTATGCAGACTCCCGCACAGAAGCGGGCAGCAATGAACTAGTCGAGTTTGCCCTGTCTCGTGGACTCATGATCCTTCATCGACTTTCTCCAAGGAACCCCATGCCCTCTCAACAAAGTCTGCTAAACGCATTCGAGGCCGCAGCAGCTTCGGCGCGCAGCCACAAAGACCACATATTTACCGGGTTCTTCCGTCGTCCATGGATCTCTGCCCACCACACGCTCGAGGCGGCGGTTGTGCTGCTTTTCTGCCTGCGTCACGCCTGCGCAACCATTTCTCTAAAGTTCAGTGCTGGACAGATCTTCGAAATGTCTAAGCTGTTCACAGCGAACTTTCTCGCTATTGCTTCTCAAGGATGGGAAGAAGTGTCGAATTACGCTGGAGTCTACGAGAGATTACTTGGGCCTTTGCTGGAAGCCGTGTTCTCGCCTTCCAAGAACCCGCAAGAGCACTTCGGTCCCGCACAAGATGCTGAGCTCACTCGACTGCTATACCCTGGACCAGCTCATCTGGAGAAGCTCAGATTCGGAAGGACACTCCCGGAGGAGACTTCGCCGTTCGACTTCAGTCTCTTCAACTTCGATCAGGATATTCTTGGATTCGAAAGTATGCGCACAATTGGTGCCGATCTGGACTTCACGAGGAATGCGGAATTCATGGAGCGCACACCACTAGAGCAACCCTTAGGCTTCGATGACCTCGGATTGATCTTCTGAGATCCCTCAACCTTCGTTGTACAGTTCCGGATACCACCTGATCGCGGGACCTCTTCGACCACCGCATATCCAACTCATGCTGAGTATGTGGAGAGTTGAGTTATCTCAGATCGGCATGGGCGTGGGGTGTGTGCGTGTAGCGACCATGTAGGATAGGGAATTCGCGAAATCTGACGGCGTGAAGGGTACAATAGGGAAAGCGGTGTGTAAGCAGCTGGAGCTATAATCACATGAAGGCCTCGGCCTGATGACTCAGCTCGATCAATACTTAAGAGCCTCTGATTGCCTTAAGCTATACACACAAGGAATAGATCAATAACTACATACCCAATACTAATTACCCTGTTATTCCTATACGCTTTCCCTTACCTCCTTACAACATGCGTTCCGGGCGGTCATGCCAGATTAGGAGCAGTGACTCCCGGGAGACCCAATGCTCCAGAAAGAACCGAACCTTCAGCGAAGTTTAAAACCACCGCGGCATAGACCACTAGAAGTGAAAATGCCCTTACGATCAACGCTCTCTTGTATCTGCACCAGCTTCTCGCGGTTGTCCGCTCCGTAAGACGAGAAGATATCTTCTCCCAGTCTGGCGTAGCCTACATACTTATAGGGATGATAAACATTCAGCCGTCTCGAAGCGTCCTCCAATCGTGAGAATAGTCGATCATAGAAGTCGCCAACTAGTACATCATCTTCTTCACGCAGCCAAGCGGTACTCAAGAGCGTTACTATAGTATTGTTCATAAGCGCTTTATACTTCCCCTATAACTGGAGGCAGACTTACTAAATAATGGTCCTTGTACGTTGCTTAAGTTGAGAGCATTGCCTCCTCGATCGGCCATACCTTGAATAGCACGCGATGGGATTGTGTACGTGATGATTTGAGGATTCAGACCTTCCACGGACTTGATATCTTCTACTTCCTCACGAAAGATCTGTAACGACCCTTGTAGCCACTCGCGAGATGGAAAGGCGGTCGTAGTCTGAAACAAATGTCTGTGTCGAGTGAGCAAGCTTGCCAAAAAGGGGCAATCAAGACGTCGGATGCTCACCTTTGAGGCGGTGGAGTAGCTGGTATACGGCCCGGTCCGGTGATGTTGCCTAAGCTGCTGATTTGTCCGGAGAACGTCGCGGCGGGAATTCGATCGATGGACGCAAATGCGGGAGGACTACCTGTTGTATTCATTGGATCAAAGTACCTCAGATTGACGGTCGGGGTGAATATATCCTCGGCTTGGACGTAGCCGTAGTAGAAATCGGCAGACACTTGTGTGTTGTGGTCTTGGCCTGTATACAGGTCATATACCTCATCTGCCACCTGATCTGTGTATGTGTCGTTCCAGGTCCGGCGTCCCGCGTATATTGGTCCTTGTGGAAACGTTCGTATGACGAAGGAGGTAATGATGCCGAAATTCCCGCCACCTGCGCCGCGAAGAGCCCAATAGAGCTCAGAATGCTGGTGCTCGTTCACTGTGACAGAGGTGGCGTTCGGCAAGACCAGCTGTTTCAGATTAGTACCGACGTGTACAAAGGTGCAAGTTCAATTACTTACCTCATACTCATAGATGTTATCAAGTGCCCACCCGTGACGAGAGGAAAGCGGTGAGGTGCCTCCTCCTGTAGCAAAGCCACCAACGCCAACACTGCCTACGCGCCCACCAACAAAAGACAGGTTGCGAGCATCGAGCGCGGAATAGACGTCCGCCGTAACGGCTCCACCACCGACCCTTGCAACGGACCCATTCATTGCCACCTCCACGCCATTCAAGCGCCTCAAGTCAATAGTTACACCACCGACTGAGTTCGAGAAATCTGGGTCGCGAGAGTGGCCGCCACACTTGACAGCAAAGTTACACCAAGTGTCAGCGAGAACACGAAGAGCGGCAGCGACTTCCGTCTTGTTGGAAGGTTCGAAACGACATGCGTATTGAACTTCAAGCTGCTTGGCATCCCAGATCGTAAAGTTGTCCTGTCCGTAGTAATGTAGAGCTGTGGGCCCGAATTCGCTCTCCAATATGTTGCACTAGGAGCATTTAAAATTAGTAAGGGGATTCAAATCAACCAGAATCCTCATATGCGTTGGTACTTACAACATTCTGACAGTTCGACGATATGGAATCGAGCTGAACCGTAAGTGTGTGGGCACTCAGGATAAGCAACCACAGAGGCAATGATCGCGGTAGGTACATGACGAAGTATTCTGTGCTGCTGCAATTCCGGACACGTGAAATGAAAATCTGGAGAGCGACAAAAGCGACAGTGCTGATGTCAAAGGGGAAAATTCAGAGCAGTAGAACCTTTTATCCGGCCGTCAATCGGACTAGACGGTCCACTCCATCTTGATTGAATTCGCCACGCCGGTGTATGCGCAGCCTTGTAAGGCCATAGCTCCGTTCTCTCAAGCGGCATCGTGCCAGCGAGGGCTTTTGTTGATCTCAATAGCAGCATCGTGCTCCACTTCCAGCCCTCGGCATGTAGGAATTCATGGTATGTGCTACCTTGGCTCACGTCAGTGCGTTGCCACATTCCAAGGATCATAAAGTATGTTTCCGTTGCATTGGCCCGCTATCAGTTCTGCGCCGAACTTAGATACCGTTTGAAGGGCATCGAGGCACTACCTGCTGCGCTTTGCATTATGTATGTCTCTACATGTTTAAGGGTCTGCTGTCAGCCATGACGGCTGTATGGAACGGTACTTGATGCGAAGATAGTTAAGAGTCAAATCCGCAAACGGTTCAGGGCTACCTCTCCTGGTTGGCGGTTACATGCAAATCTTTGAAAATTCGCCGCTACTGCAAGTGGATGACAGTCCGTGGCTGTGCTGACGAGCCAAGCCAAGCCAAGAATGCGTTGCAGACCCACTCCGTTAACTCCGCCTGCGGGGAAGAAAGAACAAAAGGGAAGGGTCCGCTGCAAGAACCCTAGCACTCAATATAACACAAAAGCCCCCTGCCAAGGTAACCTAATCTCGATCCTGCGCAGTAATGATTGTGCATTGAATTCTACAATGCACAGGGCGTCGATAGACAGCTCTTGCGGAACGACGGAAACGTGATAACTTCTTCTCTTCATCCATCTAGTCTATCTTGATTCAGTTCCAGTTTCCCGGGCATCGCAACTACCCGAAGATAGACCGGGTGTGATCGGGACCCAGGCTCCGCGCCCGCGACCCTACCAGAGCGCTCCGCATGAATTAGTCAGCCAGCCCATATTGCGTACCCTGGAAGAGCCAAAGCCTTTCAATAATATGGAGAGATATGCTAGCAATCCTATCACAAAGCCCCGCCAGCGCAACGCCATTTGAATCCAAGCCGGAGAACGGAAACGCACATTTCCGGGTCGAGGATGTCTTACGTTGCTTGAAGCAGACGGGGAACGCCCTCTGTTGTGTACTCGCCGTTATAATCAGCTACAAGTGCATATAGAGCTGAATTGTCAGTTGTGCACCTGACATGTCTTCCTCGACAGTCCATTTCCAATGTGTCAATTAGTTAGGCCATTGCCAGGCAACAGGAGTGAGAGTAGATTATCGGTGTACGCGCTACCGACTGTTTGGAGAGACTAAGTACGGACCTCACTCTCTTAGCTAACACTTGGCTAAGAATTCGCGCTTTCTGTACTAGCCAACCTGTCCGAGTGCCTTCCCCTTTTCGAAGATATAGTCCCCATCTCATATCTAGCGATATGCCTTCTATTTCCTGAAGTAGCGTCCTTGGCTTTGTGAAGTGCGTTGCACCCATTGCTGGAGCAATACCATTGGGAATAACGCTGAACTCGTAACTACAACTACTGACATTGTTTCGGGCCAAGATTTGAGCAGTTAGGCGGCGAGGTGCGTGCCATACAAGATCTCCTACAAAAGCAGATATGCGTTTGTACTGCAGGCCGAGTGATGCTGGTGGTCGACCTTCGAGTGTCGACGGAATGCTAATTTCGGGAACATCGGGATACAGTGTCGCGAGATCACCTCGAAGGCCATGCTCGACGGCTCTCCCTTCCATCTCTTGCCAAGCGATCCTTATCCTAAACGCCAACGCCTTGTTTGCTGTTGTTTGGTACAGGAACTGGTCGTGGATAGACTGAATGGTGGTAGACCACATGTTCTCCAAGGTGCCGGGGTCCACTTCCCCTTCGGACTTCAGCGCCGCCATTCTTATCGCGCTCGAGCGGGGTAGTGTAGCTTCCTTTCGGAACGCACAATCTAGCAGTGGAGATGGGAAGTCGCCGGCGCACCTTTCACGCTATGATATATCGTTGAACGGTGGCAAAGACCTGGGATGGCAACGCTGGTGCTGGAAACCGCTGCTGCGTGACACAACTTACTCCTCAGCTCCTCTTACACTTATTCGGGAACTTTATCCCTTTTCAACGCACAGAGTGCCTTCACGCAAATCTCAGAAGCCGATATACAAAATCGCAATGGCTCCTTCAGCCGTCACGCCTCCCGCTGCTCCTTCTACGAAAACCCTCCAACAAAACGTTGAGCACAATTCTGGCGACCCCTCATTGGCATTCATTCACGATGAGACTACCGCGCCGCCAACCTTCACGGACAAGTTCGAAGAGCGCGCATATCTCAAGCACCGCCTCGCCCTCGCGTTCCGTATTTTCGCACAGTTTGGATTCGCGGAAGGCGTAGCCGGTCACATTACAGTCAGAGACCCAGTGGACCCCAGCAGCTTCTGGGTCAACCCATTTGGGATGCACTTCAGTATGATCAGGGATGAGGATTTGATTAGAGTGGATCATGAAGGCAAAGTGGTTGATGGTGGGAAGAATCGGAGGTTGAACTACGGTAAGCGGCGTGCAGAACGAGGCAAGAGAAGTCAAAACTGATATTAAACAGCTGCCTACGCAATCCACGCTCAAATCCACGCTGCCCGCCCAGACGTTCTCTGTGCCGCTCACTCCCACACAACCTACGGCCGCGCCATGTGCGCCACCGGCAAAACCCTGCAGCCCCTCACCCAGGACTCGTGCGTCTTTTACAACGACCACGTCCTCTATTCTAACTTCGCTGGTGTTGTTCTGGTCTCTGAGGAAGGCAAGCATATCGCCGCCTGCCTGGGCAACAAGAAGGCTGCTTTGCTGGGAAACCATGGGCTGCTGACGGTTGCGCCGAGCGTGGAGGCCTGCGTGGCGTGGTTCGTGTTGCTAGAAAGCTGTTGCGAGGTGCAACTTCTGGCAGATGCGAGTGTCGGCGGACGGAGGGAGGAGCTGGTAGAGATAGGGGAGAATGAGGCGACTAGTACGTGGGAGGCGCTGGGGAAGGCCAGTGGGGGGTATTTTATGGGGTTGCCGTTGTTCCAGGTGGCGGAGAAGGAGTTTGGGGAGCGCACGTTCTTGGGAAGGGGGCTGGAACCTTTGTAAGCAATCAATAGTATATGGTCCCATGAAAATTCAAGCTTTCTTTCTCTGCTGGTACATGAACTGGAAAGGGACTAACTATGACTGAGTTTCGTCCATCTACAGCGCACCGCTCTAGAACCCAGGAATCTCCTTCTCCAGCGCCATCTTGACCTGGTCGTTCAGCGTCTCCATCTCCGGCTCCCCGATCCTCCAGTTATCCCTCATATCATACAGCGTGCCGCCTTCGGTCCATATCCTCCTCAGCGTATACACCGTGGCTAGCGGGTTCCCGCTCTCCCATGCGTCTTTCTCAAGTGTCCTCAACTCATCAAGAGACGTATAACTCACGTCCCACTTCGAGCCTGTTTGCTTCTCGTACTCGGCCGCGATCTCATTTGGCGTCGTGGTGAAGCTGTTCACTTTAAGAGTGCGAGGGGATTCAGTCACGGGCGTCTTGAGGGCAGCGACGAGCAGGCGGCCCACGTCTTTCATCGTCGTGAAGCTCACTTTGTCCTCTCCAGTACCTAGAAGAACTGCTTTCTTCGCCTTGGCATCAAAGCTGCCTGCTCTCTCGTCATCTCCTCTCATTTTCCCAATGTACAGGTCTGAGTACGGCCCAGTGACTAGGTATGTGACGTTGAGCTTCTTGATGTTTTCGCGGATGTACTTGCGTACTTGGAGTTTGAGCTGGTGCGGCTTTTCGTGGGCGGAGTGTGGGGAGTATTCGATGTCTGTGCCGTATTCGGAGGGGTAGAAGTGGGTGATTGTGGGGGAGGATTCCGCGAGCTTCAGGAGGGAGATTTGGGTGAGGATTACGTTGCGGCCGAGGGCGGAGATTACGGTGTCGTATCCTTTGTTGGACTATTAACAAGCTAACATTTTGACATGCGGAAGACGCATGTAAATGGGCAACATGGCGTTGCTACCATCTTCATGAAGTCGTGGGGAAAGTGCAGGCTAAACTTACCCTCGTAAGCTTTCACGACGTCCGCCTCATTGTTCACGTCGCCAACCACGACTTCTACACCCTTCGCTTTCAACGAATCAATATCATGCTTCTTCTTCTCCGCCGTGCTGGGCGAAGTGAATATCCCAATCTTCTCGAAATCACTCTTTGCGCTCACTAGCGCATCGAGAATGTACTTTCCGATGACGCCGGTCGCGCCGAACAGCAGGATCTTCTTGGGCAGCGGCACTGCGTCGCTCGGGGCCATGTTGCGGGATGCGGGACTTCCGAAAGCCTGATGATCAGTCCACTGCTTCGAGTATGAGCGACGCTCGCGATAGACTCCGTGGCTTGATGGTGCTGTTGTGAAATGCGTGATTGCCGCTGGTGTTGCGCGTTGCGCGTCGGCAGTGCGGAGTTGTCCAAGTGCGGGGCTGCGAAGTGGGAGCGCAGATGTCCGATAAGACCTCCACTACTGGAGGTAAGTAGAATAGATGATGGTTCGGTGGGCGATGGCAAGTGGTGGCATCGGTTGGTTTAAGTATTCCAGTTTCCTCTGCTCGTCCATGTTGTGCTGCTTTATCCTTCATCGGCCGCTCATTCGTACGAAGCGCATTCGGACCCACTTCACGTGTCTCGATTTGTGATTTCCACGCCCTTTCCGCTTGCAACAGGCATAGCTTTGGTATTTCCATCGTATTTCAACATGGGCAAAGTCGTTGCTGGCATTGCGCTCTCGCACGCTCCTGGTATTGCCTCACATTCCACATTCTACCAAGTCATCTAATAGTACTCTCAGGAGCCCTTGGCTTTCCAGAGACTGCACCACCACACCAGCGCGAATCTACCGAGAAGGCGACACGGGACCTAGGCATCACACTAGAACAAGCTAAGCCTGATGTCATCTTCGCCTTCCTGGACGACCATTTCGAGAACTTCTTCCGCAACCACATGCCCACGATTGCCATTGGTGTATCGGACTACCACGAGGGCCCCGCAGACCAATGGATGGAGCCGCTGCACATCACCAAGAAGACGAAATTCCCCGGAAACCCAAAAGTCGCCGAGCACCTAATCAAGAGCCTGGTAGACCAGGGATTCGACTGCTCGCGGACGGGATCGATCGAGTATGGGCAGAATCTGCTCATGCCATGGGTACTCATGAAAGCCGACCTCCCCAACGTCTCCGTGGTCCCCATTTTCTTAAACGTCTTCACTCCACCGCTTATGAAGTACTCGCGCGCCTTTGCGCTGGGCGAAGCATGTCGTAAAGCCGCCGAGACACTCCCAGACGACACCCGCGTAGCCTTTATGTCCACAGGCGGCCTGTCCCACTGGCCACCATACTGGAACCCCAACCAAGCCGGCGACCCACCCACCGACCCCTTCCTCGCCATCATGAAAGAGTACCAAACATTCGGCAAGCCCATCCTGAAAAAGTACCCAGATCTCTTCGTCAAGTTCGACGAGTACGAAATCGAAATGGCGGCTAAGAACGAGTATCCGCTTAACTCATCACGCAAAGTCCCGCTCGTCAACGCGGAGTGGGACCGCAAGTTCTTGGACCACTTCTGTGGCGGGGACAACGAGTGGTTGAGGAATTTGACGTACGAGGAGGTCGAAGACGAGGCTGGGCATGGTGGGCATGAAGTGCTGAACTGGGTAGCGTTGAGCGGGGCAATGGGTGGGAAGCGGGCGAAGTTGCTGCTGTATGAGCCGGTTATTGAGTGGATTTGTGGGATGAGTTATGTGGATTTTGAGGTGGGGAAGGGGGAGACGAATGGGACGAATGGTGTTCACTGAGTAATGACAAGTATCAGTGCCCATTATGCAGTTTATATGTACGTATTCACGATTTTTCATTGCATTCTTGTTCTTAGGTAATGCTCAGCGCCACCTTCACGCCCAAGAGGCGTTCTGCAGGCTTCGCTCGCCCTCGGTCCTCAGTAAGCTTCTCCCTAACCTGGAACGTCTCCCATCGATCTATCCTCCTCTTTAATCGTTGTACAGTAACCCTAATAGCATCCCTAGCATCCGCCTTTCCGCTCTTCCCTCCTGACTGCCCCTGAGTTAGAGCCCAAGGCTCTTATCCACAGGCCCCGCGCCCCGGCCGAGAAAGCGCGCCATCAATTGCGATACAGTGATCCATCGTCACGCTGTCTTGAGAATGTAGATGCAAAACTATGGGGGTCTGATTGCCTTGAACGGAGGCTTAAGGAATAAAAAATACCACTACACGAGAAGGATGCGTATAAAGTCGTATTCTAGATTGCGGTCAGCCTCGCATCCGTGACATCAACCCCACTCCGGTCCTGCTGCCAGCGTCAATGAAGAGCAGCATCGAACATTTTTCTACGCTCTCGTGATAACGAAATTGCTACCCCGCGTAGAAGGTGGGGACTATTGTCTATAGGCTGACATCTAAGCGACCTCACTACGGCAGTATCATGCTCAAAAGTCTGCAGCACAAGCCTTCGACTGCCTCATCGGTCTACGTTTTCTCGTGTTCCTGCTTAGGCACGAAATCCTCACCGTCAAAAAATGTTCAATCGAAACGTAATATACGACATCCTTCTGGCCCACAGTACGCTCCCCGCAATGCATACATAAACGCACGATCTGCGCCCTTCAGAAGAGAGATCGAAACGGTATCCAGCTCATCATAATTCCTATTGCGCATATCTTCCCAGGTGCCCAGACTTTCCACCGCCACAATGAAATTCACTCTCATCTCCCCCCTCTTCCTCTCCCTCACGCAAGCCTGCCTCGTCTACCAAGCCTTCCAAAACGCCGGAACACGCGACCTCTCTGCGACGCTCGTCGACAACGGGCAAAAAGTGTGCTGGTTCGACGGATCGGGTCCAGACGCCGGCGGCGCGTATCGCTTCACCTGCATCGCGGCGAACTTCGCTGCTATTGTGTATGATAACGGGGCTCGGGTGACGTATGCGAATCCATGGGGGAACTTTGAGTTCAGGGCGAGCATAGGTGGGCACGGGGGCACGATTGAGTATTATGCGTATGAGTATGGGTGTTAGTGACGGGAAGGGGTGAGTTGGGGGTGAGTCCATTCTATTCTACTTGCGTCGCTCGACGCTGACATTGGCTAAGGTACATTGCGCCAGATCTACTTGTGGTACAACTAGCTATGCAGGACCTTCATTTGCACCAACCGCTATCCATCCTGCTCGTCGGTAATCCCCAGGCCCGCCATGTGACCCGATATGTCATTCGCATTCTTCGATCGTCCTCCATCCCCGGTGAGCCTCTTCCTGGTCCGGAACGTCACGATTTCATCTACCATCTTCCTGACCTTCTCTCCTTCAATCCCCATGGCAGCCGTCGGACAGAACAGCAGACTCTCGCCCTGCTTCAGCTGCACAATTTTCTGAAACCACTCTCGATCCCCACTCCCCGCGGTCTCAGACCTCCTCTCCGCTTCGACACCGGTAAGGTACAGAGCTGCGATATGCTTCTTCAGCACTTTGAACCATTCGGGGCTCGTGCACTGATGCACCATTGTGATGCTGCATAGATCCAGAAGGGCGGTGTTGATGGACGGCTCCTGTGTCGCAACGACGATTCGTGCGCCTTGGTGTCGCTGCTCGCGGACGGTCTTTAGGAGCCTGCCAGTGAACTGCTTGGCTGCTGCACTATCGGTCTTCATGTAGTTGTGGGCCTCATCGAGGGCGACGATCTTCCCACAAGTGGTTAGAGGAAGGAAGATGGAAAGGCAGATGTCGAAGAGTACGCATGCGGAGTCGGCATCTATGACTGGGTCCGTGAGGTCGATGATGGTAAGGTTACCCGGCTTTCCTTTGAGGAGATCGCGCTTCTTCGGATCTTCTTTGGCGACCAGCTTCTGCCACTTGCGCTTCCGAACTTCAGTTGATTGGTTATCCGGATTAGCGCCCGTTCCGCCTCCACTCCCGCTAGTATTCTTGCGTGGTTTAGCGGGGAGGCCCAAGAAGCTCCTCAGTAAATCCAAACGCATCTCCATCGGCCCACTCTGCCCGCTCGTGAAGTTCTCGTCATCTATTTTCTTCTCGAATTCTGCGTAGTCGAAAGCGCCGAGACCACCAGTATCGGTCGCCATCTCCCGGAGGATCTTGATAAGGACTTGCATGTAGAGCGGCATCTCGCCGTCCTTTTCCACTGCCATCAAGGTCTTGACACGCTCGGTATCTAGCTGTGAGGAGTGCAGTTCCAGCTTTTTCACTTCGATCGTTGGCTTTGGGTACATGCGCGCCATGTTTTCGTACTGCTCCTTCAAGCGCCCGTGGTTGCTCGCGCTGACCAGTACCGTAACCGGAATCTCGGAGCAGAGATGCGCTGCCTCGCAGACGCCGCTCCCTTGGGAGCTATCGTAGTGGAACACCAGTCCCGCAAGTGGATTCGGATTCTTGCCAATACGCGGATCTTGAAGTAGGCAGTTCTCCAGCATACAGGAGAGAGCGTGCGATTTTCCAGAGCCTTGCGAGCCGCAGAGGAAAGCGGACCATGGAGTGTTGGTGTTCAACAGAATGGGCTTGGGGCGATCCGAATCGGGATTGGAAAGGTCCTGACCCAGTACTGCATACTGCTGCAGTGCGGGATCGGGATGAGAATGCTGATCAAGGGTGTGCTTGACGTCCCACCAGATCAGAGGCGCCGTCTTGACTTCCTCGAGTGCGACGGCGGCTTGAAGTTCCTCTTGATTGGTAGATCCATGGGTGGTCAGGAGTTCTTGGTACAGGCTCAGTTCGTTCTCGCTCGATGTGGAGGACATCTTTGAGAAAGGTGTTGACAGGATGAGGACTAGGAAAAAGGATCGGAATATGGAAGCTGGTGTAAGCTTTATACCAACCTAGAAAACTGTTTCCCACTTTCAGAAGCATCGCGAAGTTTGTATTTGTCGCAATAGCGTGAATTTGCGGGCTCTTGCAAGCGAAACATTGTCTCGACGAGGTTGGTTGATTGGAAATCCTGCGGTGAAACCTGATCGGGTTATGGGAAGACGGCGCGGCTTCAGTGCGCGACCACAGTTCCAATGGAGAGATGGACGCCAGCCCCGATACCTCAGCCACCGCCTTGGGTGGTTGATGTTAGGAAAAGAGGAGACATGGCTGGCCCGCTGTCTTAAAGCTCTGTCTTCAGCGGGCGATCCAGGCTCCAAATCACCGGCCTTGCATATTACTGTAGTGGCCTAGAACAAGATCACGAGACAAGGTATGTTTGGTATAGAGACGTGTAGTATTCTTGAGTGTGAGATTAGAAGTCGCCCTTGGAGACATCGGGAGGGAAAACTTGCAAGTGGGGCCAAGCCGCTAGGCTCACGCTAAGCCTACCTTGGATCCATGACCGGGAAAACATTGATTGATAGTGCTCGACTTGGTGAATAGACAAAGAATTCAAAAGTTGGGAAAGGCAAAGCCTTTGCGCGCGAGGCAATGATTCCCTACCTATTCGGCCACCGTAGAAAATCGGAGATTGCATGCAGAGGTCATCAAGCCCCGCTCAGCTTTGGATTTTCTTGTATTTACAATTATTTACAAAGTTCCGCTCACAGAGCCAGTTCCAAAATATACCAGTGCAAGAAGTCCTCACCCCTGAATACACCACGCTCCCCTTCTCATAGCCTGCCGTCCCGATGCAGCCATGTTCATCTTCTTAGACGTCGAGGAAGAAGGTTAGTTGCAGTTCGCAGCAGCCACATTGTTGTTTGCGTTGTTGCCATTGCCCTTGCCCTTGTGGTGCCTCTTCTGGTTTGCGCAGTTGTTACCGGTCGCCCCGGTCGCCGCGGTGGTTCCGTTCGTGGCCGCAGCATTGCCAGCGGCAGCGGCTGCAGCAGCGTTGGCGTTGGCGTTAGCGTTGGCATTAGCATTGTTGTTATTGTTCTTTCCCTTCTTGCCGTTGCCGTTGGCATTGGCGTTGGTAGTCGCGGCGTTGTTGTTCGCATTTGCGTTCGTGTTCGCGTTGTTAGCATTGGCAGCAGCGGCGTTATTGGCATTTGCATTCGCGTTCGCGTTGTTGGCATTTCCGCCCTTGCCCTTGCCTGTCATGGAGTCAGCATCAGTTTGGAAGAGTGGAGTAGTGTGAGAACCGTACCCTTGTGGTGGCGGGGCATGAGCTCTGCGGCGACCGATCGAGCATGGTCCATGTAGATGTGCGCAATGTTGGCCGGGCCACCCTGTAATCGAGGTTAGTCCAGCTATCAAGAAGTGTCGCGTCGGGTGCGCATACCACATGGCGGACGGCTAGAGCCCTCTTGAACTCAGCCGGATCGGCGACAACGGGAGCGGTGGCCATGAGGCCGAGGACGAAAGCCGAAGCGATGGTGGAGAAATGCATGATGATTGAAAGGATTGGGGTGGAATAAGACTGGTATATGAAGAAACTGCCGGCAGTGAAGGGACTGAAAAGGTCGAATCAATCGACGAAGAGAACGTAAGGCGAACTGAAAGAAAGGCCCGGAGGAAGGTATAGAGAAGGAATGCTGGTGTGGGATGAGGTCTCAGTAGGGAGGGCAGGCGCCTTAAGTACTTCAGCACACCTGATCTCCCACATAGCTATGCACTGGGCTCATGTAGCACTAGACGCTGCACTCCGCAATGCAGAGGCAGCCTGGTGGCTGGAGAGCGATGGCATACTTGGTCATCCTGCATCTCATCAAAACCATTCCGCAAGGGGTTCGTGGACCCCTTCGCACCGTTGATCAAGCAATACGTGATCCACTAAGGCCATCAATGGGCGGTAACAGGCGTCAAGGCCCCAGTCCATTAGCGATTATGGCAAAGTCTGCGGAGTCCAGACGTCGTTCAGGGTTAGACTCCACGAGAATGGGCGCCTAGCTGCCGCTCAGGCACGTCTCAGAGGTTCGAGGCCGCAATGAAGCTGCGCAAGCGGAGCCTGTAACCGCGTTAACGGATGTTGGTGAGACTGTTGAGCTAAGCTTTCGCCGAGACCTGTGACAAGAGATGAAAGAGACGAACGGGAAAGCAGAGACGAGGCGGGTCCCCGAACAATTGAAAGCTAGGCCCTTCCTCAAGCGCGGGAAGGATTCGAGTCCGGGGTTGAATTAGAGGGGCGAATCGATGCGTGAGTCCGCGATGTTGGTCGTGTTTTGAAAGGCGATCAGACAGGAACAGGAAAAGGTGCGACAGATCGGGTGTCGGAATGCCAAGAGTCGCTAGAACACCGTTTTGAAATGCCGTCTCGACTTTCCATCACAGCGAGTCGAAAAACATTAGCTGTTTCAATTATACAAGATCTAAAAATCACAAACGAAGATGCACCCATATTACCTGAAGCTTTTGATGTAGGATTGGGACTAGTCACGTGACTACCATTTCCCCAGGCCGGTTTTTCATTTGGATGCCACCCTAAACGCACAGCACGATATTAGACGAGCTTTGACCCCTTTCGAAGAAAGTCAGATAGATCTTTTCATGGTCTGAAGGCTGCTCATAGTCACGGATCCCACATGTAGACTAGCAGCACCGTGCTATTAACCCCTGAGGGCGCTGAAGGAACATGTAAAGTGCGCAATGATCTCCTAAAGACTCCTCGCAGCTATTGCAGAGGCCCACATGCATAGCAACGCGCGGTCTGCCCACTGTAATTTTCTTCATCGAAGCCTCACAGAGCGACCCAGCAAACAAACTCGTCAGGCAAGCATTGATGGGCACCAAGGGAGTAAATGTTTACTTCAAGCATCGATCGCTTGACGTAGGCTTCTCCGAATATGAACACTTTGTCAAAAGACGATACCATGCAGCGGTGAGGTCTGCCGCTGGGACCTGACAGGGGCCCATTGGCCGTCTTCCACAATTATTGTTCAGCGCACCTACAAAGCATAGCCGTACGCGAAACCGATTTTTGAGGCTGTTGCGGTGGTCTAACTCGGTCCTCAGGCGATTCTGAAAATCTTTAATGACTTCTGTAGTTACGCTATGATATCCACCAATGAAGCCGACCATTCCTATCCCAGTTCTATTTTGGATCACATCGGCCCGACCTGAGCGCAAGAGACGAATAGGATCCCAAGTGTCCTAACCACAACCAACAACAACGCCAAATTATCGTTACCAAATCCACTCTTCGCAGTGGCGATCAACGTCACACCTCCCTTTAACACTCTTCCCCTTCTTCTTCCCAAGCGAACTCAGAGCCACATCGCAGAAAACGGCCCGTTCGGAGCATCCGCAACCTCAGGGTGGCATTCCGTCGCACGCACCGCGGTCTCTTTGTCTGCCCGAAGTTCTGTGCGAAGTGGTACGGTTCGTATTCGGGGGAACATGACCTCATATCGTTGCATCGCCGAGGCTTCAGCCTCAACGCCGGATACCTGAGCTATCGTAGGTTGAACAGGGCCATCGGCAATACTCACGTATAAATATCATACGTAGACCGCAATTCGTACTCAACATCAGCATTCCTCACCGGTTCCCTTCGACTCGCATCCTAACCAATCGGTCGCAATACTTCGTCTCAAGATCTTCAAATCCGCCATCTCCAAAATGTACTTCAACAGCGCTCTGCTCGCCTCCCTTACCATCCTCGCCGCTTCTGCACCCACTGCGTTCGGAGCCCCTCAACCTGCATCTACGGCTATATCGGAAGGCGACAAATTCGGCGCCATCACTATCCGCTCCGGCTCGGAGATCCAGAACTCAGCTATCCAAGCAGCCCAGAGAAGCCTCTTCGTCAATGCAAAATCGCAGAACGCCACCTGCGCTTCCGAGACAAACTCTGCGACGTTCTACATCCAGGACCAAGAACTGCGCCTCTATTCTAGCAACGACCCGCTCAATCAGACGATTTTCGTTGATCGGTCGGGGATGGGTATCTAATCCCCTTTACCAGACAACCCCTAATGGTAGCTAATGTGGCAGCAGGTATGGGAAAGATCGGCTACATCACCGGGAATGAATCGCTAGGCAGATACTGGGAGACCAAGGGTTGGGCGTTGACGGAGAGCAATGAGCTCCAGTTCCATGGGACAGGTATCCAGGCTTGCCCCGGCTCGATTGATGGCGGTTGGAGTATCTGGCTTCAGGGCGTGGAGAAGCCGGGTTATAATGAGAACTGCACCGGTGTTGTTGCAGCAGCGTATAAGACCGACGACCCCATCGAATGCGTGTATACACATTAGGCAGATGGTCCACATACACGCATGCTTTGATGGTTTAGGCGGGAATGCTGGGCTTACTTCGAGAAAGTTGATGTTTATCTGGATCGAGCGTTGCATCGCATCTTTTGGATAATGGAGTTGAGAAGAGAGCGCAGATATGGACAGAATATTCATATGCTATATCAGGTTTAATAAGACTTATGTGGCGGAGACACTTCCCCGTAATTCGAATTCTATGCATACCCTGGAGTGTCCTCTAGCTCGGTGTCTCTACGCAGGCAGGGCAATTGTCAAGGTCTCTTAGCTAGCCCAAAAGCTCGTTGAAATTGACATGAAGACATCTTTATCACGATTTCCAAAGGTTACGGTGAGCTGAGCTGTAGCCCCATGGGCATGGAGCGCCGGACATGCTCCGCTCGGAGAGGTGGACGTCGCGCTTCGGCGGACCTCGAGCAGTGCCATGT
The DNA here is from genome assembly GCF_010094035.1 of Trematosphaeria pertusa. Classification (NCBI taxonomy): domain Eukaryota; kingdom Fungi; phylum Ascomycota; class Dothideomycetes; order Pleosporales; family Trematosphaeriaceae; genus Trematosphaeria; species Trematosphaeria pertusa. The sequence continues at coordinate 2,071,553 of NW_022987215.1, read as the reverse complement.
ATAAGGGGCATTTACAGACGGGAGGAGTCGCGGTAGCTTCGATGCCCATCTCTTTCTTTCTATAAGCCGCCCTTCGAAAGGTCGCGAGAATTTATAATGCGATTTTTCCAGCTAGAAGGGCTCTATGGCGATTTAGGGCCGCAACGTCGTTATTGCAAGGCGTTGATCCACTCAGGGGACAGTACGAACATCGACGGCAATAGCCTCACCTCGCGCTGCAGCAAAGGTGCATCCTTTGATATCCGTCTCCATTGGTACTCCCCTCTTGCTGTAGCGACTACTCTCGCAAGCTCTATCATATATTATTCCGCTTCAGAACCTATAAGCTCTGTATACGAGGCTGCACTGGAGAAGAGTACGGCGCCGCACCGGTAGCATACCCCTCCCAAATCCCTTCGACGCCCACCCCGGGGATCTCGATTCCGGGCAAAGCATATGCTGGCAAGATCGGATGTCTACGATGGCTTTTCGATTCCGTATCGCCTTGCGTCGGGGCACTTGGACGGGGCGGCGAGCGATGGGCCGCATCCTGCAAGGACGTCGCGTCCATAAAGCCAAGTGAACTCTTTAGATGCGGATTAGCTAATAATCGTTGCTCTTTTCGTATCGAATATCCATATACTTGTCCAGGCCAGCTGTTAGAATCTTCGCGCTGCAGCACGGAGATCACAGCGGATGCACGTTCATGTCGATGTCGGCCGACCACTAGAGCGCTTGCGAATGGCGCGTGGTATACTAAACCCTGTCTAGTCGCTGTAGGCGCCAACTGTATAATGCTTGCTGAGGCTCCGGATGCTTCTGCAAGGGCGAAAGGGTTCAAGCCGATGGTGCCGTCGTCCGCTGCCCTCCGCGACGGGGCGTGTCGATGAGGGATGTTGATAGAGGCCACGGCGTCCGAGGTAGCATATACAGCATCATGGATAAGATAACTACTAGCTCAAATGCGGCGTCTCGACGTCTTGACTAATGTTCGCGAGGATGAGGGTCGCAGAGCATAAAGCGAGTCGAGGCCGCGATGGTAGCGTCTCCGGCGACGTACTTGCGCACCCCCGTCAGCGCTCTCGGGAGCTAATACGTCTCTCCGCCATGCTGTAGGCCGGTGGAGCGTTCTTGTTCTTTATGCCTCTTTTTGCTCCTGGTAGGTGGCCGAGCCGGTACGATGGGGGCATCGCATCAGCAGCCTCATCGACGTCGACGTCCTCACAAGCTCGTTACCACTAGTAGAGGGATTCCTTGACGAACGGCTTACGGTGAATCAACTGCGACGAAAATTCTCCGGCCACGAGCCGAATGCACCGCTTTGCCGATGGCGTGCTCACCTCAAGGGTATGTAAAGCATCGCCCGCTGCCGCTTTCCATCCCTCTCCCAATCGCACCCCGTCATCAGCAAAGCGTCGACCCACCGCCAGACTTCGAATCGGTACGTTCATTCCATACTACGTCGCTGCTTTAGCAAGCTCGCTGACCATACAGGGAAGGCAACACGCCGCACTCAGGTGTAACGTGGCCGGCCCTCTCCGATTGAGTCGAAGATTAGGACTGACAACAACGGACAGCGGACAGCGAATCCCACATTCGCCGACTACTCGCATCCCGCGGAACCTGCAGCCTCAGACCGTGTCGCCTAGATATTACATCGTGAGTCTTCGGCTTCCTCTCCTCCATATAGAAGCGCTAACCGTCTGCGGGGTACCACTTCAACTTGTCGACTCGCCGCACCGCTACCGTCATGGGCCCGTCGAAGGGTGAACCCGACTCCGGTCGGAGGGACTACTGGGGCGTCGTCCTCACGCAGGATGAGTCCGAGGCCGTGTTCGATCACTCGATCCACAGCGTCTATCGCCGCACCGCCGTCGCCGGAACCGCGCAGGATGATAAGTCCGATCTCAAGTTTAAGGGAGGCCATATGCCTGACCTCACTTCTAGATCCCGCTTCCGACATTCCGTCGATGACTCGTTTCGGTTCGATGGGTGCCCGCATTAGCGCCCCTCGCGATACTAGTGGGGTGGTACCGCCATGCCTTGCCAGAACTCGGATGTAACGGATGCGAACGAGGCAGCCACAGAGAACGAGTGCAACGTCGAATCGGGTGCTAAATCAGGAGCCAAGTCAAGCAAGAAACGTGTGTTTAGCAGGCACACGAAGCGTCCCGGAAAGGAGAAGGGCAACGTAAAGAACGGCCTAGATGACAAAGATCCTTACAAAACGGAGGGTATTCCGGCCAATGTGACCGAACAGAGACATGTGAAGGACACGATCTCTGGAAGGACGATCGAGGCTGCCCGGATACGTGCGCTCCATCCTGCTCTTCAACCACCCCTCAGTCCCTGGCGCTGCTGTTGGTCGCCCATGTGAAGGCTATATGCCCTATAGCCCATCGGAAGACCTGATAAGCAACCTTATCATCTTCTGGCGGGATCCTGCTCTTTGCGACTACACCGACAAGGAGATCCAAAAGTTGCTGGTTCAAGAGCAGAAGCATGGCATCCTAACATCGTCGATTGCTAAGGCCTTCAAGAAGTCCATGGACGTACTTAAGGAGGAACACGGGCTCCGTCCCAATGTTCAGTTGCCGATTGATGGTATCAAGAGGGTGATCAAGGTCGACTGTAGCGGAGGAGTCGTGGTTTCGAAGAAGGAGACGGCAGAGATCCACAAGATGGCTGTCGCGAATTCCGAAGTCAAGACGCAAAAGCTGTCGCCGGATATACAGTCTGCGCTGGACCGGCTAGGTACTGATCTCCGGGAGGAGTTCCACCGGTTGTATCTACTTCGTGACCGGGAGGATCCCGTTCCCGACTCGGCGATGCCCCTGAAACGACCAGCATCCCTACCTCCGCAGGGCATGAAATACTGGAGAGAGACTCGTGGCCCGAAGCGCTTGAAGGCTGACACTGCCCCCTCGGCCACACCCAGCTACAACAGCAGTACTACAATTATCTGCGAGAAACCGAATGTGGCGAGGCTGACAGGCAAAGTTGGAGGCGAGGGCACCACGCTCATGAAGAAGTCGCGCACTGAGGGCAAGTCGTGGGAGGATACAGCCAAGCTGCTGGCAACCAAGCTAGACGAATCGATCTCTGCCAATACCGTGCAGCAGCTATATCCGCCTAGCCATCAGGCTGTCGAACCTGTGCCGCAAGCCACCATTACCAGGCTGAGCAGCAACGCTGCACAACCAGTTCAAGCAGATGGAGCTCGTCAAGGAGACGTCTTCCCTGTGGCCGGCAGTGCCGACATGGAGGAACCTCACCGACCGTCCGGCAAGCTTACGCCGGCTAGACGACCATGAATAATAATCAATCTTCCATCCCAAGTTTCTGTCACTGAAAGAGTGAATGCAGTTTCGGCGTTATGATGGAAAAGTATGGTTCTTGCGTGTTTCGGAGGTCAACGGTTGGTCCATTTACACGTTCGGTTCGGTTGAAGTAGTGAAAGCAATCCCACTACCACGATTGGATCATTGTGAAATTTTTTTGCCTTTCCCTACAACCTTGGCGTTGCACGTCGCGTATGCACGTCGCGTATGCTTTTTAAAGAGCCTCGCTCTTTCTCGACGTTGTTCTACCATCGCACCAACACTCCAACCACATACGATCGTTACAATCAAATCTGTACCGTAGGTTGTAATCTGCCCAAATTAGCAGCGGAACAAGCTAACCCGTCAGTCTGATAGACAACTGTTGCTGAGCTACTACTCGTTCGAGGCCAGCCAACATGTCCTCTCCCGCTCCTCGTCCCACGCCCATCATGACTGGAATCGATATGTCCGAGTCTGGCGGCGCTCCGCCCGACGAGTCGCCTCAGGCGGATACTTTCCTTACACCTGGTCCTAGTACATGTGCGTCCGGCAACCAGTCCACCCCGACGACCACCTCGCCGGACACACCTATGACAGATAACTGGGACTATAAGAATATCAATACTCCCGGAAGCTCGGAGCTATCGTCAGAGAAGGAGATAGAACTTTCGGACCACGAGAGCAATCCGTCCGGCATGGAGCCCAAGGGCGTGGTGTCATCTGAAGCCACTGTTGGGCGCACCACGGGTGAAGTCGAGACTGGCCGCAAGCACACGATCACGCCGCCAGAGCAGGGTCATGAGAAGCGCGCCAAGGTGAACGCCGTGGAGCCTGAGTTGGACGAGGAGGGCATCATCAAGTTGCCCTTCCAGACTATCAAGTCGATCCGTATGCCGCCGCGCGACGGAACCAGCCCGCCAGATCCCAATAGCTCTCCATATGGGCCAACGGAGAACCACCAGAACAGCATGATCATCTATTGGCTTGATGAGCAAGACAAGAGCTATACCGAGGCCACTCGACTGTTCGGCGAGATGTTCCCGCGGAGTAAGGCGGTGGAAGAGGCGATCCGTCGGCGGCACATTCGGGCGTTGCAGCGACTCGCTAGGAAGTACGGCGTAAAGCCTCTTGAGGAGATCCAAGGTCCGATTGGGAAGAACACCTTGCGACGAGGCAAGAAACGCGCTCTTAAGGTATCGAAGATCGATGGTGAGGCGAACAAGGAACGCGTCAAGCTCAATATCACCGCTGCCGATCCTGTTCGGAACGTTGGCGGCGTTCGCGAGATGGCCGCTCAAGATACTCAAGTCGCCCAGGATGATATCTCCCAACCAAAGTACGCGCGAAACACGGCGAGCTATCTAGGACAAGGCCACAAGGTAATCGAGAAGGCTGCAATTGTCGTCTGGAAGGATCTTGAGGGTCTCGATTTCAGGGACATCCGGGATAGGTTGGACGACAAGTACCACTGGTCTCTGGGCCGAGGTACCGTCGAGAAGTACTATCATCTGACGCGGTCGAAGGTGTACGGTGCGATCCTCGAGGCCGCTCCCTACCATGAGGGTGGTGACCAGCGGGGCGAGGCTACGATGAAACCGAAGCCAGACGGTGCAGGCGATGACACCGGAGAAGCCACGGTTAGTACTCGGTTCCCGGCGGCGAAGGTCCATCGTCGGCGGCCCTTCTAGTCACGCATTCCAATGGCATATCCAAGGTAAGCAGTCTGATGCTATGGTTCGGCACATTGCTGACTTCCGGAGTACAGCGAACAATTGTCTCAGGATGTTCCTTTGGTAAACGTGATAGCCAAACGCATTCATGATGTGCTGGCTGCAAACTGATTGCCGGAGATGTGATCTTGGTGTTGATGGAGTCGGCTGCAGATGGAGTCCAATAATGACGGATTGTGTTCGCGAGAGGAATGTGCGAGGTGTGGTCTTCGAAATGTTCAGACAACCGGAAGCTCTGTGGTGGTACAGAATACATTGTGGTACAATAATGAAAGAACTAAATGAATTGTTGATTGCTTTATGAAGCATTGAGGGGTGACAGATGATCCAGCGGCCAAGAAGAGCGCAAGGGCGACGTTGACGTGCAGCCAAAACACGCTAAACACGCTTTAGGGAAGGCGCATCTCAGTACCGAGGTCGAGTCCTCCCCTTCCTCGCACCAACTCATCGCCAACCTTCTCCATCGATAGCTTCACTCCATCGTCAGAGGACTCATCATCGTGCGGTTGGAAGAACTGGAAACCTGCATTACCTCGGCTTCGCTCAACGCGTCTTCCAGAGCCACCTCGACGTCCCATTCCAACGATGTAGATAAGCTGCCATACCACCATGTTCCATTACCACCCATCACTATCTTTAAGCGTCCAAATTAAAGACTACGGTGTTTCCCAGACTGTTCCCGCTAGCCTGGATTCTTATAACGATGCTTCGGATCTGAGCAGGAAGTGCATTACTGCAACACTTCCAGCGTTCATCGCCAGGGTTATGGACATTGAGTGGATTCCAAGAGACGGAAATGGCCTTATAGACACTCTAGATCACGGCGAAAGAGAAAGCACAAGGCTTGGACCTTCTCGACTCCCGGCTATCCTATAGCGAGGAGGGACGCAAAGATCCTGTTACTTCGCGCTCGAACAAGCCTAGAGAATATCGGCGCTAATATGAACTCGACAAGGTTGACACTTACGATTCCTTCCCCCCTCCCCCTCCCCCACCAAAACCCACCCGGCAAACGGATAAATTGGGATACATCTTCATCTTGAACCGCTGTCGCGATGATATCGTATACGATCTCTAGGGGCAGTTCAAACAGATCGACTAATCTCGTGGATCTTGCCATACTACTCGTACCAGGCGAATATATCACCTAAAATCTAGACCGGACTCATCGTCATTCGGCTTGCACAGCCTAAGTAGCTTTGCGCATATTTCTCCAGGTCAAATGCCCCACGTCAAAGTCATTCAGTCTTTGGGTATTCAGTCCAGATGCAGGGCTCGTACTGTCTTTCCCGCAATTATTTATCCCCAGAGACGGCATGAATACGGCTAGACTATCACCATCGCAAAGACCGCCAACCAGCGCATCTCATCCCTTCCACCAATCCCACCCACACTTTACAAACTCACCGTCCCCGACCCGCAACTCCGTCCTTGCCACCCAAGGCAGGCTATCGACACTCCCATCCGGTGCCGTCTCCCAGCGCTTCTCCAAAAACAATACCCTAATATTCTCACACCTAATCTCCCTCAGCCACACCAGACACTCAACAGCATCGTAGATACCACAACTACAAAGCGCATGATAGAGCCGCCAATGCTCTCTCGTCTCCAGGCGCAGTGTGTCCGATTCTCCCTCCTTAAGATCCATGAAGCATCCGCGCCAGCATTCGCTAGGAAGAACGATGCGTAACTCCCGCAGGTTCGGCATCTGCATGAGGATATTGCGGAACCGGCGGAAGGTAGAGATGTTGACTGGCGCGGTTGGTGCCGCGTAGTTAGCGCAGAAGATCATCTGCAGGGCGGCGATGCGGTTGAAGTGCCGCAAAGGGATCGTTTCGTACAGCTTTACGAGCGTAATAGGTGACCCGATGCAGAACGTCCGGGAGGAATACAATAACTCCGCTACCTCGTGGTATCTACGTACGGCCATCAGCGGGGTCTACAGCATACCGCAGCGCACGCACTCACATCCGCCGGCACGCTAGAAACACGTCTAGTTCCTGCACATCGCCCCTCGTCCAGCCGTAATCCCACTGCGTCATCCGCGGTCTGCGATGCCACTCCGTGTCGTGTTCTTCCACGATCCGGCGCGGGTCTCGCGTCCACGGTTTGCGTTCCTCTTCGTTGGTGCATTCAGGGTCCAATGGCATGTGTCTGAGCATGGCCTGCCTGGTTTCGACGGAGATGCATTTGGAGCGGGGGATGAGGAGCTGGTATACTTCGATGCGGAGTTCCGGTGGGAGTTTGGAGAAGAAGAGTGATTGTTGCTGTGGATGCGCTTGCTGAGGTTGAGGCTTTGCATGCTGCGGCGTGTGAATGGCTGATGGGGTGGTATTAGGATGTTCGGAGGGCTTGCTCTTTGTCCGAGGAGAGAAGAACGGAAGGGTGAACTTTCGTGGAGGCATGGAAGAGCGAGCACAGGAATACTTGGAGATACTGAGAAAAATAATGTCATTGAAGAAGTTTGGGAATGTGCTGAGAAGAGAGAGAGTCGAGCTGATGTCCGCCGAGAAGTTGCCTACTCGATGCGAGTACGAAGTGTGGCTGTGCAGATACGAAGTGGCGCCAACAGAGGAGCATCCGTGGCACAAGGAGAGTATTGTCACGGCACATGCGGCACGCCAACATCGAAGTCGAAACTAGCACCGCTTTGTCGTCGAAATGCTTCGTACTCTACGTAGAACATACGGGGCGCAGCAATGGCAGGAAACACGCATGGCTACGCCGGACGTACCTTAGGTACGCAATCCACCTCTTCGCGACCGGCATAACCACAACCTGCACCATACCATTACTCCCTGCTTTCTCGCCATCCAGTATCCGAAACACGACTGCTCAACCAAAGGGAACTACCTTATTCGCTGTATAAGCGTCAGCGTCAGCGTCAGCCTCGGCTCTTCCCCCTTCCATCCCACTAATCTAGATCCGACTTCCCATTCGCAATCCCCATCAAACACCCACCCTACTGCCCAGCAACCGTCCCGAAGCAGGGCATCTCAGCAGGCACACTAATATCGAAGGGAAAGTCCAAGCCTGCGTTCTTTGCGGCGCGCATGCTGCGACAGAGGAAACGCTCGAAACTGCACGTACTGGCCACAACCCCAGCTTCGGTGCCGTTCGAGAAAGCGCCCGTAGCAGCAGAACCGATAATCGCCTGGATTAGACCCGCACCATCCCATCTACCGCCAGCCACCCCCTGGTCACCCATTCCCCGATCCCCATCCACTCCACTCACCGTAGTACCAACGCACCACGCACCGCCCAACCACCCCCCGCACTGCACCAACTTTCAGCACCTCCGTCCCCCTCCCTGCCATCACTTGCTCTAAATCCTCGCTCGGCATGGACTTCCCCGCCGTCGTCCTTCCATCCCAGGCGACCAGTGAGTAGCACCAACTCCCCAGCCCTACGAACTCCAACCCGACAAGCGCTCCGCTCGGGGCGCTCACTCACTCCGCAAGCCACCCTATCCTACCCTTCAAAACCGATCGAAAAAATCAAGATAGCTCTATTCGCATTCACATTCCAAGAGCATTGTCTCCCCCTAACTAATCCTAGCCTCCATCCATCCATCCACCCAAGTCTGCAACCCCAGTGATAACCTATCCCCGGGCGCTCGCTCAAGGCTGCAACAAACAAACAAACAACCCAATCTACTCAAGCCAAACAACACAGTCCACACACACATCCATCCATCCCATCACCCCCAAAACCAGCCAAAAAGGCCAAGAATAGCCAAGTCAAATCAAGCACAACCTTGGAAACCGATGTTAAGATCGCGTGTAGGCGCTTAAACGCGGGCTTCCAGAAACGCCAGCGAGCGACGCCTTCCGAAGCGCGGCCGACCGGGCCGCGCTGGGCAGCCACTAGATCTTTGTTTCTTCGACAAAATCTCGCATCTAGGCAGATCGCTTGTCTTCGAAATCTCGCCACGTGTGGACCCACTCTGAGCCTCAGTTCCGATCCCTGCCGACCCTTCCTAACAGTGAGAAGATGCGACTTGGTGAGCTCGGAGTGATTGAATATACCGACAAGCTGATTTTATTTCATTGATTGGTTCATAATCTCATTATCCACCCATCCGTTCCGCCATTCTAATTCCCAGGCCCAGAAAACGCCATTCAAGACCCTTGATTAGCCCTCCCAATCACCTTTTCATCCTTGTTAGAACACGAGGAACGCTTCTCTAAGCCGGCGACATAGCCGCCTCGGCATTCCTCTTCGCCGCGCTCTCCGCCGTGCTCTTCAACGACTGCGGCGCATCATCCCACGGCATCACCAGCTCCACAAACCTCAGCTGCTTGGTGTCGCCGCCTGAGAACTCCTTGTCCATGAAGAGCAGCTCGACCTGCTGCTTCGACTCCACCCGGTACGTGAGCACCTGGCCCCTCTGAGCACCGAAAGCGGCGGGCAGGTCCTTGTACTTCCACTCTTGCACGTCGTTGTAAGCGTCCTTCCATCCGTGGATGAAGCGCTCGATGGTGTAGCCGTTGTTGCAGATGATGAAGATGATGGGGTTCAGCCCGTTGCGCAGCATGGTGCTGACTTCCTGGGCGGTGAGCTGGAAGGAGCCGTCGCCGGTGAAGAGGATGGTGCGCTTGATGCCCTTTTCTTTGGCGGCGAGTGCTGCGCCTTGGCATGCGCCCGTCGCATAGCCGATGCTGCCCCAGAGGACTTGAGAGATAGCCGTGACGTCAGCGGGGAACCTAGTCTCCCAGATACCGAAGTTGGCGGTTCCTGTCTCAGTGATGACAATATCGTTCGGCTGCAACCACTGTCCCAAGCGCGGCCAGAACCAAGCCTGGGTGATGGTGGGCTCGGGTGACATGAGCTCGACCTCAGGGATCTCGTTGTTGGGGTTCGGGCCAACTTCAATGTTCAGCTTGCCCAATTTTGCCGTGACCTTCCTCAGTACGCCGTTCATGCGCACACCAGGATACTCAGAGTATCGGACCTTGACGCCATAGCTGTGGAAGTCGATGGTGTTGAGCTGCGAGACGCGGTATGTGAAGCCTGCAGTGTTGAAGTCGGACTTGATGGCGCCGATGCTGAGAATAAGGTCTGCGGATTCGACACGCTCGCGAACTCCCCTGTTGCTACCGTCGCCTGCGTAGACACCGCCGTAGTTGGGAAGAGTCTCATTCACGGCGCCCTTACCCATGGGTGCGACGAACACAGGTATCTTGGATTTCTCAACAAACTCGTGGACCTCATCCAAGGCGCGGTGACGGATGGCACAGGCATCGACGAGAATGACGGGGTTGCGGGCAGCATGGAGATAGCGCAACACGACGTCGACCACATAGTCTTCCTTCTCCGGATCGTTCGGAGGGTACGCTAGATCTAGCGGTGTATTCAGCCTGTCGCCATCTACCTTCTTCTGGACTATGTCGGTTGGCAGTGCAATGTAGACGGGCCGAGACTTCAGGATGCACTCGCGAATCGCATTGTCGATCAGGGTAGCCGCCTCATGGGAGTCGTTGAGCATCGAGACGGCGCAGGAGATCTGAGCGGACATCTTCGAGAAGACAAGATAGTCGCCATTGCCGAGGGTGTGGTGGAGGAGGAGCCCATCTCTCTGGGCCGCTGTGGTCGGGTATCCGACGATGTGCACGATGGGGACGTATTCGGAGAAGGCACCGGCGAGGGCGTTGACGGCGGACAGCTCGCCCACACCGAAAGTGGTTACGATGGCAGACACGCCCTTGACGCGTGCGTAGCCATCGGCAGCGTAGCCTGCAGATATCAAGTTAGATGTCGCGCATATGGTTGAGAAGCTGTGCTCCGGAGCTTCCGCATGGAGGGGCACGATGAGGGGTAGCGGGAGCGTCACATACCAGCATTGAGCTCGTTGCAATTGCCCACCCAACGCAATCCGACCTTGGAAATGTAGTCGAGAGCGACAAGATTGTAGTCTCCCGGGAGACCATGGACCGACTGCACGCCAACCTGCTTGAGCCGCCGGAAGAGGTACTGTCAACCGTATCAGCGAGGGGCGCGTTCATGTGAAAATCTGTCCACGAAAGCTCACCTCTGCGACGTCAATCGGGTTCTTGAGTGCTTGCGACCTCAGATCGAGTGCCATTGTGTCAATTGGCAGTTGGTTAAGAGTATATGAGGGTGGAAAGCGGTGTTGGGGTGGTGCTGTAGCTGCGGCGGTTGGGCGCGGCTCTCTTAAATAATTGACAGCTATGACGCGCTGGTAACGGAGGTGCAGGGTTAGTCAGGCAGTTTATCAGCTCACATGGCGTGACAGATATGCGTTCAATAACAGCTCGCGCGTAGTAGCACAGAGTGGTAACGGCCTGTGGAGACAGTCGCGGTCGAGAATGCGATTGTGAGACGGCGCAGGTGATTTCCGTCCGCGGATGTAGCTGTCGAGAATTCTGTCCTCTTTTCTTACCCTTCTACGTCCCGATCGGCCACACTTGTTGCAACGGGAACTCAAGCTAAGTGCTCTAGTCTGGCATGTTGAAAGACTGATATGCTAGAGGTTGGTGAGTATGGCTGGACTAGTGAAGGGTGAGAAAAGCAAGTGAAACATTTCGCGATTGGCCGGCGTCTGCGACGCTTGGCAGGCACAATGTATACCGCGCCCGGTAGGGCAAAAGGAAAGGTGCGGTGAGTATAGGGCACCTGGGCATCCTTGGGTGATGGCGAGTCGCTAAAGCGCGTACTGTGCATATGCGATGGTGGTCAGACATCCGGCACGCGAACCCGTGCAGACGGCCGTCCTACAGCGGACCTGCGTGGATGCGCTGAGGAACGGCCTAGTTGAGACGCATCGTCGATACTGTGTAGATACTGCTTTCACGGCAGAAAGAGTGCATCGCAACCGCGATCCGAAACCCGAGTACAAACAAAGGAAAGGGTAGGTTTCGCTGCTGGTGTGGCGGCACCGAGCCGCCGGCCGCTGCCATTCGGCCCAGCGTTTCTCCGCCCGCTGTCCCATCGCTGAGCTGGCCTGGCTGGTGCGCGCTGAGACCGCTGGAGTCGCGACACGCAGCGGAGAGGCAGCGGACAGCTGTCAGACCACACTGGATTCTAGACGTCGCAGAGCCTGGAATACCCGCTGTCTTTCGTCCAGAGACGGTGTTGTGCGGAATCACCACCACTATCGCCTCTCTTGCGGAGTGCAACTGCTCGTGTGCTGCCCGTTCCGACAAATCAAGCCTCACCGGGGCCCGTGCGTACGAACTGCGCACCGCCGCGCAGCCCTCACATCTCACACCAACCCAACCCCAGCCCTCCGCTCGCCAGCCCGTCTTCTCAATCGCTCCCGCGCCGTCCTTGTCCCCCGCCGTTCTGTCCCTCCCATCTCTATCCCCTCGAGCGCGCAGCACCCGCCCGCTGCGTAGCTGCATCCGCCCGTTGTTCGCCTCGGCCCATCCTTGTTGCGCCTAGAGCCTTACCTCGCTGCAAGCGCCGGACCTCCCCAAGAGCTGCGGCCTGCCTTTTTTTGACCTCCGCTTACACCATCCTGCGAGCCTGCATTCCTCCACGGCATTAATAGCTCCCCTCGTTACTGCTACACCGTCTCCTGGCATGTTGGCGTGTGTCTGGACCTCGCAGTGAACCAAAGCGCAGCCGCCCGCTCGACCTTGGCATCAGGCTCCGCTCCCGCCCGCGCACTCGCACACAGCAAAGAGCTCGGAGCGCTCATACCCATACCTTCTTTGAGTCGAGACGACACCGACCGCCGAGTCACCCTTCTGCCGCACCGTCATGCCGTAATGCGCAGACCGCACGTAGATCAAGCTGAGGAGCCCGCCCACGCACCGCTCCAGAAGGCCTAGACATGACAATTGCGTCGCGCCAGCGCTCCTCGTCCAATATCTCGAATACCTCTGATAGATCAGGCCGTCGCGGCCCTCCCACCCCCCTCTCTGCGAGCCGCTCCAACCTTGGCGTGCCCAACGATCTGCTGCTGAACGACGTGCCGAGCGTGGGCTCGCCTGCCTCGTCGCTCCTTATACCCTCCGGCGGAACAAGTTCACCCTATCCGCTGCTGTCGCCGGGGAACAACTCCTACTCGACCAGCCCGCGGGGCCGGGCGCATACCGTTGCGGACCCGAACCTCATACAGCGGCAGCAAAGCTATCTGCAAAAGCCCGTCATGCATCAGTACATCCCCCCACCGCCTCCCCAGCCCACCTCGACGCCCGCTCCTCATAACATCAACAACCTCCCGCCGCCTCCTCCCCGACCCGTCAATACGAACACTCTTGGCGGCATCAATATACCCCCTCCGCCTCAGAACTATGGTTGGGGCGCGCCGCGACAGTACCAGCCTCAGGGCTACAATCCCAGCCTCTATCACAGCTACCAGCCAGGCCTCCCTCCTCCACCGTCTGGGCCGCCACCTCAAACTCAACCGCAACAGCAGGAGGCCCCTTTGACCTCAGCGACATACATTCCAGGCGGAGAGTCATTTGGTCCGGGGGTTGGCATTCCGCCTCTTCACACTTCAAGGCAGTACATCGAGCCGGCCTTTTATCGCGAAGAGAATTATTCTGCCAACACCGAAGGTTCCGCCACCAGCTTTCCTGCACAGGACCAGTATGGTACCAGCACGAGCTATGCCCCGTCTAATCGCAGTCACCTCAATATTCCCACCGACAGAGCCCAGACATATGACTCGCCGGGACCGCCAACCGCCACGCTCCAGAACCCGAACCCACAGGCGCATGGCAGTGTCTACTATCGCACTGAAAGCGCTGGAACAACCCCAATATCGCCGCACGATGCTGCTACACAATGGCCTGCCGAGCGCGTGCAGATGTGGTTGGCCAACAATAGCTTCTCGAGGGATTGGCAGGAGACGTTTAAGGCGTTGGGTCTGGAAGGATCAAGATTCCTCGAAATCGGGAGAGGCCATGGCGGGAAGGGTAACGTTGCTATGATGCACCAGGTCATCTTTCCTCAGCTGGCGAAGCAATGCACCGCAAGTGGAACCGGCTGGGACCAAAACAGAGAGAGGGATGAGGGTCGAAAGCTACGTAGGCTAGTGCGTGCCATTGTGGAGACTGGAAGCTCGAGCAACGTGCGGATGCCGCAACGTGCTGATACTGGAATGACTCTGGCCAGTGCAGGTACAGAGGGGACGCTCGAGAACTCACCCTATCTGGGAACTCGGATGGACTTTGGCTCCACGCCCACAACTGCAGGAGGTGGTGAGGAGAGTCCTGGACGACAAATGCCTTTGAACTCCCCTGCATCTGCTACGGCGCCTAGACGGATATCGACCCAGCGCAACTTCACCGTGCCTGGCCTTGGACCGCCTCCAGACTACAACGAAGCGGCTGGTCGCAGCGAGTATTCCAAGAATGTGCTGCGAGACCTAGACTCGAAAACTAAACGACACAGCCCTAATGCGTCCGGAGAATTTACCCCTTCGTCATTCGGTGCAATGAGCCATCGGGATGCAATGAGGCAAGCAAGCCCGCAGCATAGCCCCGCTCTCCAGTCGGCACGTCTCGCCACCAATGGAAGCCAGCTGAGTGCTGGACTGAGCTCATCTGCTCCGCGATATTATAGTCATCAGCGCGGCAACAGTTCGGAATCGAATTTGTCCACATTTGCGACGGCGGGCTCCATCACAGGAGGATCTGGGCCGCCGTCGGGCAGGTCTTTCGACGGCCGCTCTGAGAGCCGCAACGAGAACCGCAACGAGAGCCGAAGGAATGGATACGACGGCTCTCGGCCCGGGACCGGCATGTCGAGGCACGATAGTGCAGAGATCCCCACGAGTGCGAAAGAACATAAGGGTTTTCTGCCCAAGTTCATGCGACGCGACAAGAAGAAGGATGAGGGTCACCCCTCCCCAGATGATACTAGCCTAGACTCCCCGACCAGTCCTGCGAGCCATCGGCATTTTGCTGGCTTTACCAAGTCGGGCATGAACTCCAGCGAGACGTCGTTGAATGATCGTCCTCCCTCAAGACGCTCCGCTCAAACTGACACAGAAAGCCGGACAATAGGGCGTGGAAGAGGGTCTTCAACCAGGGAAAGCGAACGCAGATTCGCCTTTGTGACGCCCGACGGCTGGAACTACCGGCTCGTGGACGTCTCCGGCGCGACTTCAGCCGCTGCTCTGCGAGAAGTCGTTTGCGAAGAGCTCAATCGGGGCCTGAGCCAGATACCCGGTGTTCAGCTACACCTCACCTCCCCAGGTCAATACGAGCATGACGACCCTCTATCCGACTCAAAGCTGCTGAAAGTTCGCTCGCAGTACGGCAATAGGCTTGGCGATCTAAAGATATTCGTCAAAGTCCCGCGGGAAGCGACCGTACCGCCTTCCGCCGGCTTAGGTGTCTCAATCCCGCCCCCTTCTGGAAAGCCAATAGACGAGGCTACATATGCGCGCCTGAATGCCGACTCACAGCTGGACTCTCCTGATGTTAAATCCGGTGAATCCACTCTGGTCCCTGGGAAGAGTGCCGGTCTACGGAAACTCGCGGAAAGGGACGAGTTGACCCCGGAGGCTGTCGCTGAACGTTTGAATGGCGGTAGCAGAGCACCGGAGCCGTCCTGGGCTGTTGGCGATGATCTGCCCGAAACAGAACGCCAAAGGCTTCTCCAGGCTGCTGAGGAACACCAACGAGAGAACAAACGTAAGCAGGAAGCATATCTCAAGTCTCGCCAAGAGAAGCTCAGAAAGGAGACGTCGCCCAGTCGGTCATCACCTGGGGAGGTCGGCTTCCACAGTCCGGGCGTCATTGATTTTGACGAGCGCCGTGAGTCTCCATATGAAGATAAGAGGCATTTCGATGATCGAAGAAAGAGCAAACAGCTGGTGCCGCTTAGGGAGCCTCCCCCTGTACCTCCAGATTCGAGCACCCTCATTAAAGCCAATTCCCTGTCAAAAAATAAGAAAGACCGGACGTCGTGGCCCGACGGCGAGGACTCTCAAAACAAACGGAGGTCAACCGAGGCAGAGCCTTCGAAGCGAAAAGCCATCCCGCAAGGTCCATCAGCGGGTCTATCCAGCATCGCTGCTGCCATCATTGGTGCCGGCACCGTTGGCAGTTCCGTCGGCGCTGCAAACAAAGCGCCTCCCAAACCGCCCCCGAAGGACTCCGCTCGAGATATCTCCCCTGAAAGTGTTCGTCCGTCGCAGAGAATATTGCAGGAAAGTGGGTTTGGGGGATCTTCAGGTTCCGGTAAGAACAGTCCAGGTGGGTCGCCTCGCAGTCCTGGGTCCCTTACAATGAGCAAAGGCAATGTGCCGTTCACGATACCTGACTATGAGGAAGATGTACCAGACGACGTGTCTCTCGATAGACCAAGTCTCACGCTCAAGATGCCGAGTGCACCGAATCCGACCATCGCGAAGCTCAAGGACGAGCAACACTCTAGAACAAGGTCTCCAGACATTAGCCCTCACTCGGCACATCCGCCAGCATCCACACTATCGAGAGAACCGTCAAGAGTCTCGGTGTATGGGCCCACGCTTGACTTTGAAGAGACACGGGTATCGTTCCATTCTAAATCGCCCATGCTGGCCCCTGTCGATTCGGACGAAGATGATTCCGATGAAGGCTTGTTTGCTATGCCGTTAGCCAAGGCAGGCCCGCCAACTCCCGCTAAGAGTGGCTTCTCGACTCCGAGCGACTCACGCACCCAGCGCCCTTCGCTCACTCTCAAGACCTCGCGATCAAAGAACTCGCTTGACAGGGTGGCGGATAGATCGGGCGAGCACAGTGCAGCCACGGACGAGACGCGCAACTCGCAGCCTAGTGACGCTCATCCGGAATCAGCTGCCTCTGCCACTTGGACGGACTCACCCGATGATACGAATAGATTCATGCGGCGCGAATCGTTTGCCAGCGACCTTTGGGCGAATCGTCCTCCTGCCGAAGCCCTGGTAGAGCACTTAGACGAGTTCTTCCCGAACGTCAACCTTGACCAGCCAATGCTCGAAGAAGACGTAACCGACACAGATGCGTCGACTGAGCTCACTAGCGATTTCTCTAGGGACAGTCGATCGGTTACTCCCATGTCTTCGTTTGAGGATACCGGCACCATGACCTCCACCAACACCGTCCTTAATCGATCCTCCGTCCAATCAATGGCGCAGCGCAACATTAGGAAGTCGGGCGTGGGCCTTGGGCGGACCAAGTCTATTCGCGAGGTTGTCAAGTCCCAATATCAACCTCTCGAGAAGCGGCCTCTCACCGGACAGGGTATCCCAGCGGCCGGTCCCTCCCGCGTTGCTACTCTCCGCGGTGGTGGCGACATTGTGCGAAGGAAGTCGACCAAGATGTTCCACGCAAAGATCGAACAGGTGAAGCCGCCAAGAGGGTCTCGGTTGATCCAGCTGGAGACCATTCCGCAAGACCACTTGCCCTTGCCGCAACGCCAACCCACCTTCAAATGGATGAAGGGTCAGCTCATCGGAAAGGGAACATTCGGGCGTGTCTATCTCGGTATGAACATCACCACCGGTGAGCTGATTGCAGTGAAGCAAGTTGAAGTGAATCCAAAGGCCGCTGGTTCAGACAAGGACAAGATCAAAGAGCTAGTGAAGAGTTTGGACCAGGAGATCGACACGATGCAACATCTGGACCACCCCAACATCGTGCAGTATCTTGGCTGTGAACGCAAAGAATACAGCATCTCCATCTTCCTCGAGTACATTAGCGGTGGCTCGGTCGGATCCTGTATTCGCAAGCACGGTAAATTCGAGGAATGTGTGGTCAGCTCTCTTACCAGGCAGACCCTGTGTGGTCTGTCGTACCTACACAGAGAGGGTATCCTGCACCGCGACCTCAAGGCCGACAATATCCTCCTCGATCTGGACGGCACTTGCAAGATCTCTGATTTCGGTATTTCCAAGAAGACTGATAACATCTACGGCAACGATATCACGAACAGCATGCAAGGCTCCGTCTTCTGGATGGCACCCGAGGTTATCCGTTCGCAAGGTCAGGGCTACTCCGCCAAGGTCGACATTTGGTCGCTCGGCTGCGTGGTGCTCGAGATGTTCGCTGGAAAGCGACCTTGGTCCAAGGAAGAGGCTATCGGCGCAATCTACAAGCTTGGCAGTTTGAACCAAGCTCCTCCTATCCCCGAGGACGTCTCTAGAGTCATTGGGGTGGAGGGCCTGAGCTTCATGTACGACTGCTTCACGATGTAAGTTGCATCCTTATTCCCCGTTGCGATCAGTGGCTGACTACACGCAGTGACCCCGCCGAACGTCCCACTGCCGAGACGTTGCTCCGCTCACCCTTCTGCTTCCTGGATCCCAACTACAATTTTCTCGACACCGAACTGTACGCCAAGATCAGAGGCGCCTTCCAGTAAAGCCTCCATCCAGCATATACCCCTCGCATATATACTTCTCCTACACTATCTATCTAACGGCCTCTCTTTCAAAACCCCGTCGACACGCACATATACCCACTTTGGCGGTCGCTTGTACTTCTCTTTTGTCCTTCTGCCTGGCTTGCATGCCTGTTCTGTTGTTAACGACTACGACTTTCTTATATCTTGATGTTGAGCGTGGCGTTTTGTGTTGTGGGCGGAGCGCGCTCGCTCGTGCCTTCGCATGCGGGTTTCGGGGATTGAAGCGGGATCTGTGGGTGGAGGAATGGGATGGGATGGGATGGGGAGCAGGTTTTCGCGGCTAACCGACCTTTGTCTATGTGTAGACGGACACCCATCGGGTGACGCGGTGTGGCGCGCCATGGGTAGTGCGCAGAGCAGGAAACCGGATTTTATATAGATGTAGTTGTTGTCGTTTCCGCGGTAGACTCCTCGCCTGCCTGGGTTGGGTTTTGCGGGCTAGGTGGGGGGCGGAGACACGGAAATGAAATGATACCATTGCTTGTTGTTGATGATGAGAGATTAGATGCTGCTTCTGTTTGTCTGTCTGGGTGACTATGTTTTCCCCCTCAATCGACTATTCTATTCATTCACTTAACATCTCGTCCATCTATAGCCATATCTCCTAGCTGAAAGTCTCGAAACACGGTCCGTATACGAGATCTACCAGTGGGTGGATGGGTGGGTGCCATGCCGTTCGTATTTAAAGGTCGGTGGTCGGTCGGTCGGTCGGTTGCGTGAGGTGTTGGATTTAAACTCTGACAGATTCAGATTTACCGGGGTAGTTATCGGGCAGAAATAGCCGCAGGAGGTTGCAAGGTTGGAAGTTTGGAATTTCTTTTCTTAACGCGCTGGGAACCGTGGATTGGGACTTCTATTTCATTTTTGGGAGTGCTGGGTTGGGTTGGGGATTGGATTGGATTGGATTGATTTATGTATTTATTTATTTATTTATTTATTTATTTATTTATTTATTTATTTATTTATTTATTTATTTATTTATTTATTTATTTATTTATTTATTTATTTAT